>NW_020799092.1:14164063-14196479 GCF_003259725.1 Athene cunicularia | reverse complement strand
CCCCCACCCCCCGGTTGCCTTTCCAAGGTAATGGCTCTCTGGTGTCTCCCTTTTTTTCAGCAATTCCTCACTCAGCCCAGGATTCACAGCAACCCTCATCCCCTGCCACTGCTGCCCCAAACACCCCTTGCAAGTGAAGAGCTCCTTTGTGTTAACACATGTAAATCTGAAAAGACTGTAAGAATCAGTGTTTCTCACATAAATATGGGACATTTGAACTAATTTCCCAAAGCCAATTTAATTTTTGCATTCTCTGTGTGTACATGTGGCTCTTAGTTACATGCAAAAGCCCTACATGAAACAGTTGATGATATGCCGGAGAAAAACAGGGATCTGAAGATTTGGTGGGACCACTCTGTCACTCTGTCAGAGGTGGTCTCTTACTGCATTCATGTTTCCTGTAATGCTAGCCATGGTCTTGGCTGTGATTTCCAGTGAGTGAGTAGCTTTCTTTTGCGAGAATATAAGCAGTTTATTAAAGGCCAGCTAACACAATCTATCCTTAAATTAGTTATCTCAAAGCACAGTGTAAACCATCCTGCCTGGGTAAAAGAAAAACAAGGTGGGGAGGCAAGGTCACACAGCCTAGATTTACTTGTATCTCATGGGAACAAACTAAAAAAAATCTCAGTGTTTTCCTGAATACGTATTATCATTGCAGATAATTAGGGAGGCACTGCCTTCAAACCAGTACAAATCAGTAGCAGGCCATTTTTCTCATGCGAAGAACATTTAGTCAGACCTGGTGTAAAGGAGAAGCAGCTCAACAATTTAAATGTAGGTTAACTAGTCAATTATTCTATGCTAAACTGTGTTTACTTGTCTGTCCATCCATCTAATGCTTTTGCACCCTGTTAACCAAATTTCGTAAGTTGCCAGAATGCCTGGAACATATGCTAAAATGTATTATATGTATAGACAGTATCCTCACAGTCCTTTACTATCTCACAAGTAATAAGCAAAATTACTGGCAGCTGTCATATTCTCTATACCAAACAAAGAATCTACCCCAAAGATGCATTACATGTTTTTATAGCACCGTAAGCGCTGAATAAAAGGCAGATGAATAGAACTTCCTTTCTCAAGGCTGAATTTCAAGACATAGAAAAGCTGTGATATATTTCAAGAGTAAAATCTATGGATTTATACAGGTTCATGCCTGTATAAGTAGTAACAGCAAGTTCAGCAATTTATATCTAGTTTTGAAAAAAACACAGTGCCATCAATTTCTGTCAGATATTTAACCATCTGCCTTTTCAACTCTGCTGTGTTGCCTGGTTGGTTTGCCAGAGTTACACTGGCCTGAGTTACCTGTTCCAGGTAAATTATGCCTTTGCCTTGTCTTGAACACTCTGGACTGAATATATACTGTTGTCTCCTGTCCTGTAGGGAAACATGTTCAGGCCCTGCTTGCTATTCTCCATGGGAAATCCAAGGCAGTCTTCACTGGAAGCTGGTAGAACAGTTTCTGTCTCTAGAGAAAGGAAGTTGTAGTACTGTATTTTCCTGCTGCCATCATAAACAATTGTGGACATCAGTCCTCAACAGCTTTTTGATAATTCCCAAAATCTTCCCTTCTACTTGGCAAACTTAAATACCTCCATCCCCCATATGCTTTAAGCATTTTCTGAAAGAGGCAATAATCCCCAGGAAGGCACATGTCAGACTCATTCAGCTTATTAACCACTGTCTTGGTTCAGCTAGGATAGGGTTAAGTTTCCCCAGCAGGGGGAAGGGGTCTCCAGCCGGGTTATTCATACCATGCTGACCTCAGGTCTGGTGTGGCAGCGTGGGAAGGTTTCCTTTGTGGCTTTGGTCGCGGGGAGCATGCGGTGGGCTGGCTGTGTCCATTGAGGTATTTCTCTGTATATCTTTTGTATTGTTTACTGTTATTACTGTTTGTTGTTGCTACTATAGCTATTATTGTTGTTCAGATTGTTTATTACACTGTTGTATTAAATTCCTTCTTATTTTAACATGGGGTTTGTGCCCTACTTGTGTCCGAGGGTGGGTGAGGGACAACGGCAATGTGGTCTCCTGTCCCAGCAGGGCTTAAAACTATCACAACCACTGTGACCAGGAGGTCTCAAGAGGAGATCCTGGTTCTCTCTCCTCTCTGGTAAGAAGACTCAGTTTAGAAAGGAATCACTGGAAATTCCCTACAAGTGCAATTTCTTACTGCATCTTACAGTGGGAATATAGAAAATTATATATTGAGAGCTGCATTAGTGCAGTGTATTGCAAATGCTTCAACCTGTGTGCACAAGAAAGCAGAAGACATTGGCAGCTGTTTTGAGGTCAAGTGGGAGACATGCTTCTATCCTGAGAGGTGAGGTTGCCCCAAACACAGCTGCTAGCATAAGAGCCTCACAGACAAACAGCACACTTGAGAATCATCTCAAGGTACTCCTCTTCCAAGGACAGATGCATTCACCATACAGGAATGGGAAAGACAGACAGAGCACCAGCATGGGTTTGTCCCTCAGATCCCTACAGAGGTCAAGGCACTGTCATATAAAAGAGCTTGAGTCTTTTTGTGCCTAAAGCCTGAGGGACCTTCCCATGTAGAAGACGGGTAAGCAAGCACACCTCTGGAAAGCTGTGATTACCTACCCAAACATCACTTCATAAACTCTGGTAAATATCTCTCCCTGGGCTTGTGCCTGGATTTTCCCGTGACATATATGTAGCCTTTTTCTTTAGAATGATATGAGCCTACATCATGTCATGAGTGGATCCCATTCAATTATTTTCAAGTTTCTGAGATTGTTGCAGCATTGGAGAAGAGCTACAAGGAGCCTGTCAGGATAAGACACAAGAAGAGAATAAAGCCTATACATGTGCAGGAAGAATAAAGCCTATACATGTACAGGAAAGGGGCATTTTCTTCCCTGAGGAGAGGGGGGTCCAACCTTGCCTAAATTTTAGAAATCTCATTAAAATTTTTCTCTGTAGTTCTGCCTCAGTCCATTGGAAAACAGAAAAAAAGGCTACTGACATACTGAGGACCTTGTAACTTCTAGGAGTTCCTTTAGGTGCTGAGTCTGCCTTCTCACTCTGTAACAGCATTCATGAAAACTATCTATGGAAACTTTTTACAGTGTTTAACAAGTAACATCATGGACTGAGTGTGAAAAGTGGTTCATGGGAGAAAGTCACAAGGTCATGTGATAGGTAATGGCCACTTTTTTCCTATTTTCTAATGTAATTAATCCTTAATCTAATCAAAATACAACAAATGGTTATTATTAGTGTAGCCAAATTGCAATGATATTCATATGCATAGTCCACACATTTTCTATTTAGTATGGAAGAAGTCTAAGAATGTAATTTAAAATTTCACTAAAATTAAAATTGTTACTCAACAGTTTCCTAGCATTTAGCCCTTTTCTTTGCTGTTATACTTTCCCTTTCACTGCTCATCTGGCTCCTAAGGTTGATGGCTTCAGCATGGGAAGGGGTTATGGAAAATTGTCAGCCTTCCAGACCCTCCTTTCATTGGAAGGATATGATGTTGATGGTGGACAAGAGGCCTGATGGTGAATATGTTGACGGTTTCTTCCTCATCATCCTACAGTCTGGTTGGCACTATTTTATACATTTTCTAACATGTAACTTGCTCTTCTTTCCTGGATGTGCAACTGTAAGAGACTGTGTCAGTTGTTTGTCTCGGCACTACTGTTGCACCTTTGCCACTTCCTGAGCCATGGGTTGGTGTAAGAGACTGTGTTGGACTGTGAGGGTTGTCTGTTTCGGCATTGCTGTTGCATCACTACCACTTCCTGAACTTGGCCTCAGCATCCTGTTGCCATGAAGACGTATGCTCTGAAGAAGATTAAACGTCCCCAAAGGAACCACAGTATCCACCTGAAGCTGAAACAACTGCATCTCTTGTAAGGATGCACGCAAGGCCGGGTAAAAAGGAGGTCAGGGTGAGGAAGACATTCAGAGGCTGAAGGCATCGCTGGTCAACTCCCCTGCAGTTACGACCACCACAAACACCTGGGCATGCACGGATGGAGGAACACACGGCGGCAAGTATGATAATGAGCTCCATGGAAGTGGGCGGACTCTTCAAAGAAATCTTGGGGACTGGCACTATAGAAGGAATGCGCACTCTTCTCTTGGGGTAGTCCCCATCACCTGCACTGAGACTGGACCAACAGGATGCCACTGAATTCGTGGTGGTGGTAACTGATCTTGCTGCACTTATTCTGTTTGCTTGCTTAGTTGTTCTGACCTTTTCTGCTCTCTCTTTCCTATCGCTATTACCTCTTGTTATGGGAATAAAGTTTGAAAGGTTGTATAGCATTTGACCACGTCTGTGTCTTAGTCTTGTTCTTGGGATCATATTAAAACCTTCCCTGACATTGGATCAGGATAGCATCTCTATGTTAGGACTGAATTTTCCATTTTACATTTGATGGATATTCTTTCCTTTTTCTCTTCGTCACCCCTAAGACCAGTTTTGCCCAGCTCCCAAGTGTTCATTCCTTTAACTATCAGTAACTGGCCGCTGGTGAGTAGTTTTAGCACCATCCTGTGCACACATTCAAGGCCTCTGTTATCCCATGCACATGTACAAGGCCCACGCACAAGGCCTCTGTTATCCCTATGTGACTACATCTTTGGGCTAGTCATAAATAATTAATTCCACTCAGAATGAATACGTGTTCCTATTATCTGCTTAAAAACTATGGTTATACTGCACAATTATACAAAGCTGAACAAAACCAAATTGGGCAATAGCCAAACAATCATTAGAAAAATACTGTTACATATTATAAAAAACTAATAGAAAACTCTGGGTAAGCCACAGCCTGTGCAGACAAAGCGTTATGAGTCCCAAGACCTGCATTGTTATATTAACACAAAGCCTGTGAGCTGTAATAAATCACTATATCTACTGGTCTACAAGGATATGAATTTATGACTCAACCTACAGGGAATTCTGTTCATACAGAATCAGAATGACAGTTACAGAAACTGGCCAAGTTAACTTTATGAAGGAATACTTAATTAAAAGCTGCACCAAGTGCTACTTCCATTTGTCATCTAGTCTTCATCCTATTCCAGTGACTAGCATGGCTAGCTCTTTTTGATCTGTGTCCTAAACAATCTGGAGCATTAAAAGTACTGTAGCTAAAGAAAGCCACTTTCGTTCCAAAAATGCTTTCACCATGCACACTTCCGAGAAATCCCTACAGAAACCAACTGGAGAAACTGGAAGCTTGTAGCAACAGCCGCATTGAACTAAGTGCATTGCAAAGGACTCTCAAATACTAAAAATAAAGGCAAGCATGAGAAAAATCAACAGCCATTCTATTTTGTCTCTCTTTAATAACAATGGGTGTCTTGCACTAGATTTCAAGGAGTAACATTCCTCTCAGGGCTCTTAGCACCATTGGATTACTGCCAGGAAACTCCAAAGCTGGTCTTCAGAAAAGGACAACTAGAGCTTTTTTTCTGCTGGCAAACACTTGGCCAGCTTCAAGACACATTTGATTCAAGAAGGTATCAACACTTGTATGCCTCTAGCAAGAACAACACAAACTATGAGCTTTGTTTGCTTTTCCTTTATACATTGATGAAAGGCGGTGTGTATTATCTTTCACTGCATTTCAAAGAGTCTGGCATCTTGAACCAGAAATATATACTGATCTGTGTATCAACATCACACCCTTATCACGCAGGCAGAGAGTGATCCCTCTGGTACCCCTTTACTTAATGTGAGGACCATGCTCTGTATAGACGTACCCACAGAGATCCTACGAGGCCTGTTTCCTGGCAGTGCTTGTCTGTGCGCTGTAGATGTGCTGCTGAGCGATGCTCCAGTGAGATTGATAACATTTTTTTATTTGTCAGTTATGAATGAAAAGTCAGTTATGAAAATCATGTGAATTGACAGTAAAATCTCTGCACTTAAAGCAACAATCTTCTATTAATAGATCTCTAATACCTCTTTTCAAATGGGATCAAAATATGCTCGTTCTCTTTTTGGAAAGCTTTAAAACAATCTGAAATGACCTAAAAGAGATTAAGTGGTGTTGATTTGGGATTTGTCTACATTAGCAAGGAAGACAATGCAACAGGAACAGAAAAATATGGTGGCCTTGAGGCTCTTCACTTCTTCATTCCTTCCAGTTCAGGAAGTTTACTTCAAATTGGACTTAATTTGCCATGGTGTTGAACATCCTCCTCAGACAAGGTTCAAACTTTTGAAAAGAAAACCCCCAAAGAAAACACACATCAATTGTATTGCTGCAAATAGATGTCAATAATAAATAGTTTTAAAGGCATTTTAAACACATTCCTCTGTGTGTATGCATATGTAGAGAGGGGTTTTCCATTGTTGTGTAACAGGAGTATTCAGGAACCCTGAGAAATTTGAGAACTCTAAACTGCAAATGTGTACAAGACAAAGTACTTAACAGTACTATCTGAAACCACACTTAGAAAAACATGATGCAGGATCTGAAGTAAACAAACTTATCTTGATTAGTAAGCTTGCATGAAGACTTAGTTACCTTGATGGGTGATCTACAAATAAACAGGATACTAAGGTTAAAGAAAACACCCACCTCCCAGGGAAAAAAAAAAATCAACCAATCATTCTCTCAGCAGAGGTGGAAACACCTCTACACTGTGGGTATGGGACTGCAAGAAACGTCACTTGGATTCCTGTCTTCTTCAGAACTGGGTGTGCAGAACTCCAGATCCTGATCACTGTTACCTCATACACGTGTGTTGTGCTGTTATTGCTGGAAGGAACAACTGCTGCAGTACAGCATTTCTTCTCTCTCCTTTTGGCCAATAAGGAACATCACAACTTGCCCTTGCATATCTCAGGCTGTCAGCAGAACAAGAAGCCACTAGTCCTTCAAAAATTCCAGGGGAGCCACCATCAACACAACACTACTCTCTTCTGACCAGAGTCACACCCCAGTTTACAGACATTTATGCTCAGTGTTTTCACTTGAACAAACTTATACTAGCATTCACATTCCCCACCAAATTGTCGGCTGGGAAGAACAGGGTCATTCAGTGTTACTGGATGAGGAAGGAGACTGATCACAACTATTTTAATAGTTTATGTAGACTATAACATGTAAGTACAATAACTCAAGGACAACAGCAGATACAATTATCTCTTGGCACTATTATAGTATTATCTCATAGATATCTTGTAGTTAAAGTGAGATAGCTATGAGACACCTAGAAGATAGCTGTAATAACAAGGACAGGCAACTAAGAATTTATGAAATAACAAAAATAAGAGAAAGACAAAGAAAACAAATTAAAGACAATTATATACAGTTTCTATATGCTTCCTCAAGTGGCATAATTATGCTGGTGATATAGTATACTTCATGTTTGCTAGCAGCCATAGTTACCACACATATGGGGAAAATTATGAGGTTTTGAAACCTGGTCAAACAAGACTTTGAATAGTGGGCGAGATTATAACCTTGATTATTGATAAGAAGTTTATTAAGAACAAGCTTTGATCTCCAAACTCTAGACCAGGGGTTCTCAAACTTTCCTTCACCATGGACCCCCTTTAAATACATTTTGTGGCCACAGACCACCAAGACTTAATTCAAGATTTAAAGCACTAGACTGCCTCGAGGGGCAGCACTGGGACTGGAAGAACACCTTCACACTTGTTACCAGAAGCCAGCCCTGAAGAACCCAGCAATGGAGGGATTTGCTGGTGAATCTAAGGGCCAAGGGGAGAGTCACCCAGCAAAGGTGAGGGTGCTGGTACCTCTCGTGTGCGTCAGGGCAGGCAGTGGGGCTGGGGCTTGAGTATGAGAGAAGTATTGGAGAGGGGGGAGGTGCTGTGAGAAAAGGAGGCACAGTGCTTGCCAAGGGCATGTTTCTGGGCTGGACATTCCCCACCCCTTCTTTAAGCCTTTGCGTACCCCCCTGTGACTATATTGCAGTCCCCCAGGGGTCCACAGACCACACAGACTGAGAACCAATGCCCTAGACAATAAGCAGAACATCCTTGACCATAAAAGATAATGTCTGGGATTGTGTTGAGGATGCAGAACATACTGGACCATAAAAAATAAATCTCTAGTATTACTTAACTTGGCAATGAAACTAACTTTTGAATGTCCTGAAAGTGAACTACCTTCATTATAATACCAAAAACCCATACTCACAGGTCAAAAAGACCCCTTCCCAGGTCAAGACCCTTCCCCTGAGCAAGCGCAGTAGCAGAAGCATTATGTAAGCTGTATTATAACTGTATGTTAATCACCAACAAATCAGCATCTGATAGGTGTGTTTGAAAAAGTACTAACTTCTGATTTTTGTGTATAAAAGGGGCATGAAAATGCTCTGTTGGGGTGCTTAATTTGTGGAAAAGTCTACCAGGCACTCAGGCCTGAATAAATACAATATCTCTCCTGAGTGTGTTAGGATTGGTTTATTGCATGCCGGGCACAAATCTACTATTTGGATACACTGACAGAATCACTTTTCTTGATATAGTTGAGGCTCACTAGTTTCTGCCAATTCTTGGAATCTGATTATAGGGAAATAAAAGAAATAAGCTCTGCCACATGTGTGTTTGAGATCTTTGAAGAAGGCTATTAAGGAGAGGAATTAAAACATGTTTTATAGGAGCATATAAGCATTATAAGTATGGATAGCTAGGACATTAGCTTGCCTAGTCTACACTGGGCTATTAAAAATAGGCTCACTGGCAAGCAATACAAGATTAATCCTCTAACGTCCACCCTATTCACTTCACTATAGTGACTGGGCAGCTATCTTACATCCATGTAAAGCAGAAAGCTCAAAAATAGAAGTATTTAATGGGTTAAAAGAAAAACAAACATGTTTACAGTGTAATAGCAAATCCCAGCTACTCAGTAGTAAATGTTAGTACAGATACCCAGGAGACTGAAGGGCTATGAAAAAAAACTGGTGTATTGTTTTAACATAAGACACAGGCATGAGTTTTGGGTTTGTTTTTCACTGCCCACAAGTATGTTTTGATTCTTTTGAGAGATGATCTGTGAGGTAGAGGCGTCTGTAAAGAAGAGGATATCATTCTGAATTTCTCATTAAGAATAAAGAAAATGTTCAAACCATATTACTACTAGAATTCTATCAGTTTGTGTGGAAATGTTTCATTACAGTAATTTTTCATACTACAGTGTTTCCTTAATACTTCCACACTTAAACGCTTGATAATACTTATTGAGTACTCTGAATAAATACATAATGGGCATTATTCCCTTAGTGTTTAATAATTACTTTTTTCTTGCTTAGTCTTCAAAAAACACACTCCAAAAGACGGCCAACATTTCCTTTTTACTTTTAAAATAGACATTCCCAAATAAGAATGCCTGCATTTAACTAATGAATTTATTAACCTAACAGTTTATGTACCCAAAGACCTGCTTTCTGACAGAAGACAACCTGAAGTTGGAACATAAAAGGAAGTGTGCCTAGTAGGTGCCCCAAATTACAGCAAACAGCTGTAATTAGTGCATTATATATTAATACACTCTTTTACTGATTCCCTCAACTGAACAAAAGACATTGGCCAAATGCTCCTCTTTTCAGGGGGAGAGAAAGAATTTTGATGGACACTTCTGTCACTCCCTGTTATGCAGATCCCCTTCTCTTACAATTGTTAGCGTCCTGCTACTTACATGTTAACTTCTGTATTCAAATATACAGCTATTACATGATCAGTGCTAAGTTTCTGTATGTAGCCCTGTGATGAGATCATAGTAGGAAAATTGGTCATAAATGGAGTTTAGTGTTCTATACCAAGAGCTCCATACCCACCAAGAAGTCAACGTTTCACATCAGCAAAGCAGAAGTTTACAAGTTCACAGTATACAAGCATAAGTGGTAAGTGTATGTGCCAGCCTGACCTTCTGAAAGGTTAAACAAGATTTTAGTGGTGTTTAGATTAGAAGTATAAGCCACTTCCTTCTTTTTCATTTACAGATGCAGATATAATCATTGTAAGGATAAATCAGTAGTCCTACTAGCACCACTGCAGAAGTCTGATACCCAGCTGGCAACATCAGTTAACAAATACTGCAAGGAAAACAGCCAAACATAGCAAGGTAAAAGAAGATTGCTCCAGCCCTCATTCATTTTTCAAAGACAGTGGTTTAATATGTTGTCCTTGGCCAGCAAGGCCTCCACCCACCAGGCATACCACCACCACCCTTGGCATCTGGAGGCCTCTCCGTGGACAGGCAACCTGGCTGCTCTGTAGCAGGAACATCTGCCATGATATCAACAGGGCTCTGAGCATGAAAGACACCTGAATGAAGCAGGCTTTGGGGGACTCCTCAGTATCCCCATGCTGAGGTTCACTTAGTATTTCTGTCTTATGAACATCATATGACAACACATCCACAAGCCATGGTCAGAAGGAAAGAGGGTAAATAAAAGGTATTCTGCAAGGTTATACTCAGTCTGTGTGAGTTCTTGCTTTTGAATGATGCAAGGGCAATCAGCCTGTATATTATATTCAAACAGACAGCTATACTGATATGAAAAAGGTGATATTTTTATTTACTCTTTACTCCTAGTTTTGTACAGCAGGTACCACCTGTTAGTAATGATGACCCCTGGAGCTATGACTTGTCAGTTATAACAGTTTAATCTGTATCAACAGGAGACATCAGAAACTCAGAGCTGACTACTTCCTGATGTTCAGCACAAAGAGAAAGACTTATTCATTACACAGCTAGCAAATGGGTTTGCACTACTTATAATTTCATTCTGTTCCAACTGGTGATCTCTGTTCTGCTCATGCATGCATTTACCTCATGTTCACATCAATTGGAAAACCACAGATTTCAGTGTACTGCTGCACAATGTAGCTCCTTTCCTAAAACCTAATTTTAGATGTTAGCAAAAAATTGGCAAGACATGGTGAAGTACTAGGGGTTCAGATCCCACTGCTGCCACCAATTTATGTTTTGCTGGTTAAGGATACCAATAAAACTCATACACCAGAGTGAAAAGAGTAGGTATATTTTACTGAATATAACTAAATAATGTAACAGAGTAATACAAAAAACAGTAAGAGAAGACAGAATAGTGCACTTAAATAGGAAAATACAGGGTAATGCTTCAAATCATTACTACCTGAGAGAGACAGAGAGTATGGTGATTAAGAAAGTTACATCACCACTTGCATACACTACCATCATCCAGATCTGCAGATGCTGGGGAGCCCCGGTTACAGTGAGTATTTGGAAAGACTTTCCTAGCAATTGGGAAATTGTGGTGCATCCACCCATAGGTGAGACACCCAAAGTTGCTGCAGCTGGGTCCAGCCTTATATACTGAAAATCATCAAGCCAGAATAACTGGCACCTTTGTTTTGAGTGGAAACATCTGGTTTCACTCTCTCATTAGATTCCCCCAGAGTATGGTCAGGACCCAAGGAAGAAGCTAGGGGAGTTCCCCTGCTTATCTCATTGATTTATGATCAAGGTCACACATCTGGTCACAAGGCCAGACAGCTAGCTCTACGGCCTTTTTAACTTGCCCCTACACAAAGAAGGATAAAGATATATTCAGGATAGTCATGTTTTTATGATATCTAAGCTACATTTTTCATTAATGAGCATACATATTTCACTAATGTCTACATACTAAGTTAGCAGCTTCAGGTCAGGCCTGTTGTTCAGGCTGCAATACTTTAACAACTTTAGCACTTTTTGCATCAGCATAAGTGGTTTGTTATAACCTAGTACAATACCTACTAGCACAATGGTTATCAGTTATAAAATATACAGGATTCATCTATAGGTCAACTCTGGCTTGGGCCTATTGTCCATGCCCTAGCACTTTACATGGAGAACAGACACTGAGAAGTACATAGACCTGGCCTATCTGCAATGGTTCTGTGATCAAGCAAAAGTGCAAAGTTCTTGACGCCCACGTGATGCCGGCCAGAAACACTGAATGAGAAACCAAAAGCAGCAGATACTTTTCAGGGTACTGGATCTAAAAATGGAGGGTGGATTAGTGAAGAAAGGTAATTTTTAAGCTTTCTAGGTAGTTTTATTAATACCTGCCTCAAGCTACAGTGAAAAACAGTTAATAGGGATGTTAGTTATAAAACTTTTCTTTCCAGCATATGTGGGATGAAATAAAAGTCCTTATCAGCCAGAGAAAAAAGCTAAGGCCAAAAGAATACATCCCTGATCTTACAGTGAACTCAGTATATCAGGAGAGGGATTCTTGGTACTATAGGTAATAACTGTTAAAAAGCAATTAGAAGAAAAGGTCTAATTAAAACACCAAATAAACTCTGCTCTGCAACTCATTGATTACAGTTCTATTGAATAATCTTGCAAAAGATTTTTCAACAAAGGAGAATAATTTTCTTTTAATGGGTGAATAAAATATCTAACTTCACCCACTACTTTTATGTGCTCACGATAAGTGTCATGTACATCCATTTAGAAACAGACTGGCTAGCAAATCAGGTCCACTTTCCAAGATTAAGTTAAACATTTGAAGATTCTGTTGTGGAAGAGGGATGCACTACACTCAAAAGAGAGAAGCAGGAAGATGTTTTACTGAGGTAAAACAATGATTTGACAGTGTTTGATAGTGAGGTTCATCTTATTAATTGCTGCATGGACAAAATATAAAAAGAAAAAATTAAGTTAGGATGGTTCATACAGGAGGCATGAAGAGCAAAGAGGAGCCTCCTGTTGACTCACAGGGTTCAGAGTGGACCCCCTTGCCTTCTAAACCCCTTTTAGGAGGCTAGGTGCAGCTGGATCCAATTTTAGACTGAGACTTGGTCAATGGTTCATATTTAATAGAATTATTCATACAATGTCTGTAACCCCTGAGTAGCTACATAGATTATTAATACTTCATAGGACCAATTCAGCATGCTATCAGTCAATTTACAAGGCTCTGTTGCAGGTAAGGGGTCTCTCAACCTTGAGGAGTAACCTTGAGAGGCATCCCTGCTCAAGGGGAGATCACTGCCATGCAGCCTGCTGCTTCCACAAGGAAAGCTCAGAGTTTTCCACAGGCTGTCCATGTTTGTAATGTAGTTGGCTGCTAGTCAATAGTATAGACCAGACAGATGTCTTGGTTTAGCTCTGATATCTTGTTCTGTACTTTTGGTTATCTTGTACCTTTGGGTTTTCAAATCACCTTTCAAAATATTTTCCAAAACACCTTCACTCCCTTGTATGTGAGCTAGGGGCTTTCCAGCTTGTAGGTGTACCCCAAGGACATGAGGTCTGTTGCTTCTTGGTCAGCCTGAAACAAAGTACAGCTAGGAGTTAAGTATATCTGTCACATTCTCCCACTGATGCAGGGTAAACCTGAGAATATAAAGTATACTATATTTATGCTCTTGTAACTTCAGAATACAACAAAATCAATATTTCTGCTAATGTTTAGCCACAAAGCATTGTAACATGTAATACAGCTTTGCACAAGACAGCAACTAGGCAGCAGATAAAGCAGAGCATGAGAAAGTCTGTGGGTGGTTCCAGTTATAAACCAGACTTCTCTAAAACATGGTTGACCAAATATACTCTAAAGTAGAAACAGCTTTTTTCCATTCCGTTTTTTGTGGTTAGTTTTTAGTAAGACACATTTAGTTCTTAAAATTTTCAAGTTTTTTTCCCCACACCAAAGATGAAGACATTTGAAACAAATTCTTCTCAAGTTTCACTATTGTGTAACTATGCAGTTCCTCCTGGTTTAAGCTAAAATAGACTAGTTCTTACTTATCTCATAGATGTGTAAGCAGCCAAAAGCATATCTTCTCTTGACCTTCATCCTCAAGTGTCCAGCATCTGTGATTTGTTCCTGTGACATAATCTACTGTCGACTCCTTCCTGGTATAGGACATACATGATTATTGACAAGCATGTCCCAACAGATTTTCTTCCAGCAATCATTAATGAAACATCCCATGAAAGCTGTTTCTGCCACCCTTTCTTTTGCTTTAAACAGAATATCCTAGAAACCAGTCAATGCCTGAAAATGTTTGTATCAGTGTCTGATGCAGAATACATGCTTCTGTATGGCATGAATAGGCAGGATCATTCATCTCTCCCTGTCTTGCTGGTATGTTATTTCCTCAGCAGCAAGTGTTACAAGTTTTGTGCCAACTTAATAGAAACAAATCAATCTGGAAGTATGATTGATATTTATGCAATTTCTCTCAATAACATAACATGTGGGCTAATCAGATTTTGAACAGGAGGACAAGAACATGATAATCTTAAAGGGTTGCTCCTGTGGAAGCAGAGAACAGGGGAGTGGAGACAAGTGCAGCACCTCCTGATGGATGTCCCCCTCAGAGAAGCAGTGAAGTTGAAAAGTATGTTTCTCCTTCACATGCACATCCACTATCCCAGGCTTGGCCATCCAACAGAATTTGCCAGTGATTACCCTAGAGTCACTTGTAAACCCCAGGGTGTTTGGAGAAAGTTGGTTTATATTAATTTTAAGTTTAATTATAGAACAGAACTTTATTTGCAGGAATTTTCAAGCTTTGTCATCTTTGACTACTTCCAAATTAAGCACAAAGAGCAGAATAAATAAATAATGTGTTACAAAGGCTTTGGTTGCAGGTGATCAATATCATGTCCTCAGCATTGTTCTTAGACATGCTTTTCCATGTTGCTCTACAATTACATCTCTTAAGACCTGCATTGCTCCAATTTCTCTCCACTTCCTTCACATACCTATATGGTATGCCCTTCAAGTTTTAACTCAGTTGAGAGCCTTTGTAGTGTGAAACGATTCAATCATCTTTAAGTTTTGTTTTCATAGTTCCTAGCAATAGCCTATATCCTTTTCCAGGAGATGTTTATTTTGCATGGAATGTGAGCAATGTTCCCTTGCTTGTGTTTAAGACTTGAAAACCACCTAGAAGATCTACATTTACCTCAAATAGCTTCTTAACTGCTACCTCCTGTCGTTCAAAAACCACCTTAAGTTATCCTGCTTCATAAAAAAACAACATGCACTTTTACATACTGTGACTCCACTGGAAAAATTAGGAAGCACCTAGGCACATCTAGACCATAGTTTAGCACACAAAACTTCGTTTATCGCTCACACTGTGAGCTTATGTCCACCAGCTGGGCTCATGACCCAAGCCACTTCCTGCAGGCAGGGAGAAGAGTGTCCTGTGAAGCTGGCCCTCTCGTGCTTTCCTGGTGACAGACACTGCAACCCCAGCATTTCCATGACCACACAGAGGGAAGCAGCTACATGTCAACCAGCTCCAAGTCCTCACAGGATGCCACAAATCTTCTAATGTTTATAGATATTCATCTTTCTGTGCCACCCCTTCTCACCACTGTCCCATTTACACCATTTTGCCTTACATTTGTTATCCTTTTATATTAGAGGCAGTTACATTGTTACTCTCAGTGGTGAAGCCTTATTTCCTACCTCCTTGTTATAATTCACAAGATTTATGAGTGGTTGTGATATAGTATACTTCACATTTGCTAGTAGCCATGGCTAATAATGGTGTTAGCAGCCATGGCTACCACACATATGGGGGCAATTATGAGGTTTCGAAACCTGGTTGAACAAGACTTTGAATCGTAGGCAAGATTATAACCTTGTTTATGAATAAGAAGTTTATTAAGAACAAGCTTTGATCTACAAACCCTAGGCAATAAGCAGAACATCCTGGACCATAAAAGTGAATGTCTGGGATTACTTAACTTGGCTATGAAACTAACATTCGAGTGTCCTGAAAGTGAACTACCTTCATTGTAATATTAAAAAACACAACCACAGGTCAAAAAGACCCCTGCCCAAGTTAAGACCCTTCCCCTGAGCAAGCACAGTAGTAGAAGCATTATGTAAGCTGTATTATAATTGTATGTTAATCACCAACAAATCAATATCTAATTGGTGCATTTGGAAAAGTACTAACCTTTGATTTTTGTGTATAAAAGAACCATGAAAATTTGCTGTAGATGTGCTCAATTTGTGGAAAAGTCTACCAAGCACTCAGGCCTGAATAAATACAATATCTCTCCCGAGCGTTTATTGAGGATAGGTTTATTGCATGCTCAAATGAATATGCATTTTGGATAACAATATGAAACAATGAATTGTGGTCAAGATAGATATGGTCAGTTGTGGAATGCTGTCCAACTTTTATCAAGTTAAAATTTCAACTCTGAAAGATGCTACTTATTTGTCACTAACCCTAAACATTTCTAAACTCAGATAGGCATTTTTTATGATTAAGGCAGTCTTTGGTTTCTGCTTCTTAGGTCTTAGACAACAGGGATGAGGTAGTAGCTGTGTACACAGCACCATTTGTTTTGAGAAAACATAAACAAAGGGAATTTTCAATTGTTTACTCAGGTATACATGTCTCTGCTAGAGTTGTTCATCTAGAGGACATATTTTTGGAAACATGCTCTGGTATGTTCTTCAACACAGCATGTATGTTCAAAATCATTGAAAACAAAGTCCTCACTGAGAGAATCCCATCATCTCTTGTGCCTGGAGAACCAAGCCATAATACTGCATCACTAAGTGAAAAAAAAAAATGCTGTCAGACAAGACACAGTAGAAACTATAAAATTGTTTTAATATTTAAATTCATCCGTCAATCTCCTTTTTTACAGTTCTGTGACCTTCTGGCTCCTTAAGTATTAAACAGACCCTGCAGTGCAAGTGAAGTAAGATTTATGATTACTCACTTCAACGTAGGTCCATCTGGTGTCATAACCTGAAGGGAAATGAATACATTTAAGTAAACCTGATAGATAAATGTGACAGTAACACTGTCATAATTAGACAAATAGTAATAACAAGTGTAATGCAAAAGCATTGTGTGTGTGTGTGTATATATATATATATAGTCTCTTAATGAACCATTGTTCTGTAGAAAAAAGTATTAATGAACCTCGGACAAGAATGTGTGCACAAACTATTCACTGACCCTAGAACAAGAATGTATGCTATGTGTAAGTAGCTTGTGCAAAGATTGTCAAGATGCCACATCTGGAAAACACTGTTTATGTTATCAGAAAAGCGTATCCTGAAGGACATCTAAGAAAAAACAAGTCACAATACTTTTGAACAAGAATAATACTATAATAGCCAACAGAAACAGCATGATCTTTAGATTGTGTACAAGACTGCAACAAAATGAATTAGTTATGTGTGTGTCATTGTTTCAGAACCAGGTATGCAGAATCAATCACTCTGTCATTCCTGAATGCTTCATTTGCAAATATTATCTTGCTATCATTAAAGAAAACAAACCACAGTGCTTGTGTAGGATCTAGTACCCAGCTCTTGAGGCCTGGATTATGATACATTGCAAGAAGGGCTAGTGCCTTATCTCATAACAGCACATGCTTCCTCAGCAGTGCTGGGGGTGTACTGCAAGGCATTGTCCTCGGCAGCTGTTGGAAATGTTTCCTCTGTAGCGTTAGAGACTTAAACCCAGGCAGAGCTTCAGAAGGAGGATGCTGGTCTGGAGCAGGGGGAGATCCTCTTTTAGCCTGAAGGGACACATACAGTTTTTGAGGTTTTATTAAGCCTATGAGCTGCAGGAGGAGGTCAGCACACTATGCATCATCAGAGATTGTGAAAGAGGCTGACTAGATCTTCTCTGAGACACTACAGCTTCAAGAAACCACAGAGGTATGTACTGAAGGAGGGGCAGGCTGTTTATCAGGGTGGGAAGCAGAGACTCCCAGGATGGTGGCAGCTGGTGACTCCTGGTACTAGGAGGAAGGATCCATGCTCTGCCTGAAGATTCATAACTACAAAATATGTTCAGTGCCATGGTTGGAGAAAAAGAGGCTGGGAGCTCTGCCAAGTGAAACATCTGAGTTGTCTGAGCCTGAGCCATGCAGAAGCACCAGAAGGAAGCACTGAGAGTTGGTAGATGGTGACCCCTCTGCTGTGGGGAATGGGCCTGTCTGCTGACCTGCTTTCTGGGACGCTTTGCTGCTTGTCAGGGCCTCTGATTTATGATATCATGGAGAGCCTGTAGAGGTTTCTCTGACTCATTATTATTATTCCCTGCTGCTTTTTCATGTGGGCATCAATGGTATTGCCAGGGAGACATGGAAAGTATCAAATATGATACATATAGCTCTGGAGTGACGGTCAAGGGCATAAAGGCCCATCTGGTGTCTCCTCAGCCCTGCTGGTCAACAAAGATGGGGTTTTGGTCTCTATGAACATGGCATGCTCTTTGAGGACTGACTACTGCTTGGAAGAGCTGGGATCCACTGGACTAAGGGGGAGGGGGAGCATCTTTGCCAAAAGGATGGTCAACCTGTTAAGAAAAGCTTTAAACTAAGAGTGACAGGGGAAAGAAGATGACCAGCAAGTGAGGAAGTGACAGATTAGGTTACCAGGCAAAGGGTGTGGGCTCATGTGAAAAGAAGGGATTTTATCAACTAAATAGAGCTGAAGTGGAGTCACCCAAGTAAGTACATGCTGTCATGGATAAAATTTTTGACATGGTTATGATTTAACAGCAATTAAAGATTTATTAACGGTGTGAGGTGGATCAAAAGGTTGAATTTTAGCAGCACTTAATGATGGAGCAATGTAAAGATTAACAAAGTGATTTGGTAGAATATGTTATAACTAAAATATCTTTTTGTACATTAAGCAACAATTACAGATTTGAGAATGATGAGGTTCACACTAACTTACCACAAGGTACCCTAAATAAAAAAAAAAAAAAAAGTATATATATGTATAAAGATAGAACATATACACAGACAGAAATATTTGGATCCAGTGAAATAGGTAGACACCCACACTTGTGAAGGCAAAAGTGCATATTCACACACATAGATGGGAAGAGAGGTGGATGGAAGAGGCTAGCCTGTAGTTAAAATTTTCCTCTTGAGTAAACAGTAGCAATTTGAGTAAATACTCACAATGCATCGGCATTCCTCCATGGGTGATAATTGAGCCTCAAGAAGTCTGACTTTGCCCTGGCCCTTTGTTGACTTTGTCAGTAGACAGTCTTGATACCTCAAGAAGTCAGTGCCTGAGAGGTGTCCCAACTCAGAGGACATGTCGATCACAGCTTGCTGTGATCTAAGAGAGCTTGAAGGGCCTTGCTTAGGATTGCTATTTATAGGGCCTGAGATAATTGACTTCCATCAGGTACTTATTCATTTCAGTGCAACTTAGGTGACGAAACACTCTGGTACTTCCAACCAGTTACACAGGCCCAGAACCTGCTACGTTTTGAAGTTTGGTATCAGCCTTTTTGGGCCACAACCCAGGTGCAGATGTATTAGGCTGTCAGGAGGTGACTGATCATCGTTACTCTTCCCAATCAATAGAGGAAACAGGAGCCAGGTACGTTAAGGGGATGCCTTGACACTCTGGTCTACTGCCTTAGGTTGGTATGTGGCCCAGAGGGGAGGAATTGCACCCAACACTGATTGGTCCAGAATGGGGGGGGAACTGCACCACCAGTAAAGTCAATTCATTTTGTCAATAGAGTGGCAGCATGGTTGCCTCTTGCCTCTATGCTCATAAACAGGTAATACCATAATCCAATTATAATTTGAGAGAATCTTGTGTTTGATTAACCTCAATTAAAGTTTCATTAAATGTGTTTTAAAGTAATATGATGCATGTGAAGGAATATATATGCATGAAAATTTTTGTATTAGTGTAACTTGTTTAGCCATCCTCCAAACTCTAACATATAAAACAATGTTTAACAACAAGCACAGTATAACAGCAGTCAATAAAATCACAATGAGATGCAACATCAGGTTCAGTGTCCCAGTTCCTGTTGGAGACCATCCAAACAGGACTTCTGCGGGAGAGCTGAGCACGCACACGACCAATGTGATTAAGCAATGCCCGTTTATTACAACTAATTCAGCCCTTTTATAATGTTCTCCCGCACACTTGAGTAACATGCAGTACAAGTCCTCAAGATTGGACAGTCAAATTAGCCCGCGCTTTAAACCTTCTTATGATTGGATAAAAGTGCCACATCAGCCTTGACAGGCTTCCTGCCTTGTGGAACTTCCTCTTCTGTCCCAACCCCTTCCGGGGGTTGTTTGTCTCCTCGAGTTTCTCCCCCCTCATTAAGGGTCACATCCTTATCGCATTCTTGCTCAGGCTGAGGCTCTTATCAGTCTTGTTCTCACACAGGATAGCTCACATGTCCATTCTCTCGCAGAAAGTTCTCTTGAATCCCAACAGACTTCCAACCATCAGTGTTCTCCACCCTTTTTGACTCTTTTTTACACTTGATATATTTCTTCAATATCATGTTGGATAAGACTGATAAGAGTCTTTTGTCTGGTTTCTTGTGCTTATTGTATAAGATTGATCAAATCAGGGTGCTGGTGGAGCTGTTTGATTAGTTAGATTCATTCTGATAGATGCAGGTTGTAGCTTGTGATATAGAATGTAAGCAAAAGACAGGTCATCATGAGTAGTTATTGGTACAGAGCAGTTAAAATCACAACCACTAATAGAGAAATTACATACACATAGATTGAACTGATTGGTTATCTTGTAAACAAAATAATCTATTAATAAGGATTTATGCAATGTTTGCATGCAGACACATCCTTTTACAACATATATGACTATTGTTTCAGGAACCTTGTTTGGGTGGATTTCAAAGTGGCAAATGTTTTGCTCTGTGTCCAAGCAGATGTCTTGAGCTTCAAGAGTATTACTTTAACAAACGAAACCTTGTTGTTCTTGTACAATGCATGCATTTGCATCAGTTGTTTGCCAATTTCACTCCTTTTGATGGCCCCAGACACCAGGCTCTAAGGTAGATAGAGTATGGTTCCATTGCTATTCAGTCCAAATGCAATGATTGGGTATATATTGTGTACTGAAGCATTGCATATGATGAGGACAGAGTTGACAATCTTATCACTTTCTGTGGGATATGTGGAATTGACTAATTGCCAACATGACTGAAACTCCTTTTTAAATCTGGAGGCCTTGTTCCAAATCAATTTACAGATCTCAGTGAGTAGGATCCCTCCTTCTCTAATAATGGTTGCTACTATAGACTGTGTCCACAACTGTGTTTGGATACAGCTCAAGGCAAGAGCAGTATTACCTTGAGTTGTTCTGAGAGCTTTTGATAATTTTCTTGAATTCATTTCCAGTCAGGGAAAATGTCTGATAGGAGCCATTGACTTGCTCCTAAGGCTCATAAAGGTTACTTTAGTGGGTGTTCCAATTTGGTTAGGTTGTTGGTAGTAGCAGTGTGTAAGCTGACACAGACAGGACACTGGAACAACCACAGAACCACAGATGAAATACAGAGTAAATTTATACTCATTACCCCGTTACCTAGGGGATCCCTAGCAGCAGTACCTCAGCAGAGGCATGCAAGTGGGGATGTAGGCACTGTGGAGCTTGGTCCTTGCTAGACAGAAAGAGGAGAAGAAAGAAAAGAACATGCTGCTTTCTCCTGTATATACCAGGAATTTTTGCATATGTTATTTTCTACTGTGCTTTGACCTTTCCCACAGCAGGGCAGGAATCTCAAGGATGTTCGATAGGGTGCCTCTGGGTCTCTCCCAGGCCTATGTTATCTAAACACAGACATTCTACCTGTCAAGCACACAGAGGTAAACAACAATTAGTATGATATATGTGGTTTTTGATACCCCAACTGCAAGTCACTTGAGCATGTTTACAATTCTCCTTGCCAATCTTTCATTGTAGTCCCACATTCCACCCCCTCACTCAAGTGACCACTTCCACTGGGGCTGGTAAAGCTGGAGGTGTTCATTTGGGTTTGCAGGGTGTAGCACCGAGCGATGTACAGAGGCACAAAATAAGCATACATAGAATAAAGAAAGGGGGGGAAAAAAAGGAATAAACATATCACTAAAATAATGCTTTTAGATCAGGCAACCCATTCATCCTGTCAGTGAGTTAAACATCTCAGTCAGCCAGGCACCATCAGTAGATTGTTTCATTTGATACACCAGATCCTTGAGATAATGAATGTTGTGCTCTACACTGTTATCCATCACTGTCATACACTACATCCATCAGTGATGTTGAAGCAACACATGCCTTCAAATCTGAAGCAGTGAAGGAGGAGGTAGTCCACCATCAATCAATTTTGTGATGCTCATTGGCATACAGCCATTACCTATGCAGAAAAAAAAGCAATGAGAAACATTAATAGCAAAGTCACTTAGCATAGTATAATTTTGCAGATGCTAGGGTTAGTATGTCAAAGAAACTCATTATCAAAAGGTCTGCAGTGGTTAATCTTCCCTTAATACAAAAGGCGGATGAGTCAGTTACAGTAAAGACCAACCAAATCTAAACATGTACGTGCTGATCTCATAGAAATGTTCCAGGGTATGTGCTTCCTGTATAAGACTATAAAGCACGACAAGCCAACCTATGATAGGGGAGGAAAACATTGTCATCTCCTTCCTGTAATACATATGCCGTTGCTCCAGATCCTTCAGTTAACATTACTCTGGGTTTGATAACCTGATGTGGGGGTAATTGCCCACACAGATTGGAGAGCTATGGCTTGCTCTTTTTTCAGATTGAACTTCAATTCAATGTCGGGTTTGCGGCACCAGTAACACCGTTCCATTGCTATCTCCTCTAGGTAAAGCACAGGTGTTCATCAAAGATACCTGAAATACAAGAACTTGAGAATCTGATATCAACAAAGAATGTAAAATCAGAGGAGAAGTTGGGATACAAAACCATATGGCATTCTCAGGAGTTATTATATGAATCTTCACATCTAGGCTAATAGGTTCTGTCTGATTTTTCAGCCCAGTCAACTGCCACAATCCCCACAAGACTGTATCATCTATAACTGTTACTTCTAATTCAAAAGAATGCCCTTGCCTAGGAGTGTATAATAGTGCATGCTCAATCTAAAAATTTTTGCAGGCGTCAAAACCTTCTTGGTGTTGCTTGGTCCACTGCCAGCCAACCACATTCTTAATTAATTTCTGCAGAAGATGCATTAATAGCGCCAGATGTGGGCTAAGATTCTCCAGTACCCTAAAAAAAAAAAAAAAAAAAAAAAAAACCAAAAAACCAAAAACAGTCTCTAACTGTTTTACTGTGGTTGGCACAGGAAATTGTTGGACTGTTTGCTGTACCATATTTGGTATTTCTCTAATCTGTCCATAACGAATTATTACAAAAATTTGTACTGTAGTACTAGGGCCCCATATTTTCTTTGGATTAATTGCCCAGCATTGGTCCTGTAAATGCACTTTCAGTCATTCAGCTGTGGAGAAACTTTTTGTCTCAACACCCTCTTTTCCTGGGATGTTGACTTTCACCTCCAATGGTTAAACTTTACACACAGTCAGAAAGAACAATGGGGGGCACGTGAACAGCATGTGAAAAGCAAGAACTAGGGAGCATGCACTCCCAAGATGACTATACAGTTCATGTAATAACCAACAGACATGCAGTACCCCATAGCGACAGGCTGTGATGACATCCTATGGCAACATACTGCAGTAAAGTGGCATAAAAGGCGAAGCCCAGTGACAGGAGGCAGCTGTCTCCAGAGCTCTCCCACCACAAATGAAGAAGATGGACATGGCGAGACATTGCTGGAACTCCTCGGTGATGACTGTCCTCTGCTTGAAACAAATTCTTGCATTTTTCTTACTTTCGTATTTCTTTCTCTTTAAGGGTTACTCTGACCTTTTACACAATAAAATACAGATAGTGTCCTAACCAATATCTGACCTCACTTGTGTCGTAATTCCATCTCTAATGATCCACAAAAGAACCTCAGAACTCTGGTAGGACCAAATTTTGACAAGCAGCTGCTTCAGTTTCTTGTTGTGACTCTGCCATAATAAATAGATCATCGATATAATGGTAAACAGTCATGGTACCTGACCATAATGCTACATCAACTGCTATCATTTGGTAGCAAATGGAAGGACTGTGGCCAGAGTCCCCTGAGGCAATGCTTGGAAAGTATATTGCTTTTGTTGCCAGGTAAAGAGAAACTAGTCTTGGCTTTCTGAAGCAATGAGTATCAAAAAGAAAGCATTAGCAAGATCTATCACCACCTTTGAGGGTTGTAAATTTTTGATATATTTTTCTATAATAGTAACCATATCTGGTCCTGTAACTGCAAGTGGGGGAGATGACTTTACTCAATCCTCTATCTACAGTCATTCTCCAAGTGACACCTGGTTTTCAAACAGGACAATTAGGATTATTAAAAGCAGTCATGGTTTCCTTAACAATTCCCACTTGTTGAAGTGCCTGAATGATTTGAGTAATTTCCTTCTCTTCCCCCCTGGAATACAATATTGTTTTACAGTTACTACCTTGGTAGGCATGGGCACCGCAACAGGATCCTACTTTGGGAATCCACGCAAGACAGTTATAGATTGAAGCAAATCCTGCTTGTGAAGTCTTAAAGCAGAAGCAACCATTCAAAGTTTCAACTGTTCGTCCTACCAACACATCAATATCCAAAATATATTCTTTAACTGGGGCAATTAACACCATTGTGGTAAACGGAGTATGATTTCCTACTGTTAAGGTAATCTTAGCTCAGAGGGCAGAGGTTGGACTTCCCTCTAATTCACAGATCTGTGATGTGGCTTCTTTATTATAGATATTACTATCTAATACAGTAGCTTCAGCTACGGTATCCACCAGAGCTAACACATGTAAAATCCCCCCAGATGACTACTTTATAGTTAAAGGAACATAGGGGTGTCCATCCCCCTCATGGTAAGAGGTTACAGTAGCAGCAATTTCAGAAGACCTACCAAACCTTAACTTCTGCTCTCTTGGCATTTGTCAGGTACTGCCTGGCCTTGAGGTGGCAGGTGGGCCTCAGGGTATTTGATGGTTCTTTTGCTTAGATGCTAACTTTCGTCATCGGTGAAACATTTCTGATGTTGTGATCCCATTTATTTCTGAACACAGGACGCCAGTTTGTACAAGATCATTCCACGTTTGTTTCATTGTCACACGTGATATAACTCCTTTCAGTTTTGCTGGCTTTCCTTTATCCACTATCTACACAGATGTTCCCAAAGTTACAGCCCGTTTCCCTCAAGGTACTTGTTGCATTTAAGGTAATGAATTAATTTGGTAAAAGATTAACCCCCTTGATTTCTAGCTAGTCCTCAGAGATTAGAGGGGCTATAGGCAGCTGGATTTATCTCTGAATAGGTATGACAATTATTGCCGTAACCATAGGCCTGACACCAGATGCACAAACAGCCTGTATGCTGTAGGCCCAGATGAATTCAAGAGAAACAGTTAGGTTCACAAAGAGTATGGTTTATTTTTATGCAACATCTACATATTCTTTGAGATGGCTTACAATAAATGCACAAGCTACAGGTTGGCGATACAGCACTACACACAAAAAATTACTGCAATTACACACACTTAATTCCCAGGTAATCACTCAGCCGAGGGCCCAAAAGGTAAACCTTCTCAGGGTGGGGGGGCAGTGAGGAACACAAACCCATGGATCTCTCCCTCCAATTTGGTACCGGATTATCATCCCTCCAAGTTAGAGACAAACTCGGGATAATATTTATCTAAGTGTGTATGTGTGAGTAGGTGAGACTGTGGTAAAGCCATTGTTTCCTGGGTAATGACACAGCACATTCCTTGGTGCAAGGTGTGTGCTGTTTTTGGGGGAAAAAAGGAAGAATGAGAGATAAGGTTTGCAGAGTTTTGCAAAACAGTTCTTGAGAGAAGAGGAAGAGCAGAGATAAATCTGTATAGTCATGTCAAATATTCCTTGAGAAAAGTGAAAGAAAGGGACAAGGCAGCCTCCACCTCGCTCTGCATTCTTCCTTGGTGCCATGGCAACACAAATCACTGGATCTCTGTCCCATCCTGTGTTTGTTCACCACGTGTTTAGGAAATGTGTATTTTGCAGTTTTTTCACTGTTTTGCTTTTCCCACACTTCCAATAATATTTGCTAGGGTGCCTACATTACCAATAGCATTCATGACTGCTGGTATAATCAAGGGGTTTAGTGAGGCAGGTACTCCTCTCAAAAGCTGCATTTCAATACTTCTTCTTACTGCTACCCTGTCTGGATTGGATCCTGTAATCAATACACGAGCCATCCCCATCTGCCGCACCAAACTAATACCTACTTCCACTGTATGCCAATTTCCAAAGGATAATGCTAATTTGGCATGTTCAGCATATACTGATAAAAATGCTGCACACAACCATTGGTATAGTGTAGTTGCAATAATATCTTGCCCATCAGGATCTCTAATATGTGTCAACAGAGAATGTCCTAGTTATATCTGGTCATGACTGGCTGTAGGGCTTAATAAATATTTTTCACCCATTAATAAATGGGTAGATGTATCTCCACTATCCAGAGCTTGCAAAACCCATGCCAGTATGCCTTCCTTACTCTTTTGCTGATAGATCTCGAAAAATTCCCTTAACTCTTTCAGGGTGTAAGCGCTCCCCCATCTGCCTGTTCCTGCTGCCCTCTCATTTGTATGAGGGATCATGCTTCTACCACCTCCCTGTCTTCTAAATCCAACTCAAATTCAACCTTGGAGTCTGAGGACACACTCCAAATATTTCTATCCCATTCCTCAGGACACCATGAAGGTTTTGTGGTGAGAGCGAAAACTTGCAATATCAAAACCTTACTTTTTTCATATCTGTCCCTTCCTTTACTGGCATCACATGCTACAACCACTCTACAGTACCTTGCAGCCCATGGCACCACTCTGCCTGAGTAGTAACTACTTCATGCGTGATCGCCTTCACATCTTGTAAAGTCCCAACTTCCCTTTCCAACGCTACCATTTTATTTTGTAATGCTACAACTTCATGGTCAAGAGCTCTAAGGCTGATAACAAATAACCATCTCAATCTCGCTGCTAGCTTGTGAGAAGACACTAATGCTGCTTTTCATGGCAATCCACATGTAGCTGTTTCAATTGTCTGAGGCATAAGCACCACACCGTCATCTATTCCAGGCCATGCTTCCAGCAGAGACAATGTAGCCAGGAAAGTGGCCATGGGAGTCCAGTACTGGGCCATCCTGGAAGACGGGGAGTCACAGACTTTTACACCAGCCACAGCATGGCTGTTCCTGAATCCTGCTGACTATGCCAAATGTGGGAGTCAGCACAGGCAGGACACAGGAACAACAACAAAACCACAAATGAAATGCAAAGAATATATTTATTTACCTCACCAACTGGGGGATCCCTGAAGCAGCACCTGGGCAGAGGCACACAAGCTGAGCTCAGTCAATGCTGAAGGACCCCCAACCCTGATTTTTTCATCTGTTTGTCAAGGATTCACACAAGCATAGTTTACCCCTGTGCTTTGATCTTCTCTGTAACAGGGCAGGAATTTCAAGCATGTCCAACAGGGCACTTCTAAGTCTATCATAGGCCTATGTTATCTAAACACAGATGTTGTACCTGTCAAGCACACAAAGATAACTAACATGATAGAGGTAATTTACCCAGGTACAAGTCACTTGGGCATGTTTATAACCTCTCTCACCAGTCTTCTGTTATTATCCCAGTGCTTTAACAACTTCTTCCCAGAGGAGATTGAGAAGCTGATGAGGGGAGGTGCTCTGCTGGCAGTGATCCTTACAAGCAAGTTGGTGTCCTAGTCGGGGATGTGAAGGTTGGGGCTGCCTTGAAATGGAGTTCCGGATCATGAAAGGAGGGAAGAAGGCAAAACCTAGGATCATGGTCCTGGACTCCAAGAGGATGGACTTTAGCCTGTTCAGAGATCTACTTGGATGAATCCATTTTATAGAAATCTGAAGAGAAGATAGGTCCAGGAGACCTGGTTGTGGTTTTTTATTTCCCCAAGGAATCACTTCTTACAAGCTCAAGAATAGTCCATCCTGGTGTGCAAGAATGAAGTGCTAAGGCTTGGACAATAAGCTCAAGCCAGAGCTGACCTTTAGATGAATCCTGTATATTTTATAACTGATAACCACTGTGCTAGTAGGTATAGTACTAAGTTATAACAAACCACCTATTTTGATGTAAAAGGTGGAAGTGTTGAAGCCTGAACAACAGGCTCTGAACTGAAACTGCTAACCTAGTATGTTATCATTAGTGAAATATGCACCAAAGATATAGCTTAAACATCATAAAACATGTCTATCCTGAATATCTTTATCTTTCTTTGCATGTGTGGGCAAGATAACAGGGCCACAGAGACAGTTGTCTGGCCTTGTGACCTGATGTGTGGCCTTGATCATAAATCAATTAGATAAGCAGGGAAACTCCCTTAGCTTCTTCCTTGGGCCCTGACCAGGCTCTGTGAGAATCTAATGTGAGAGTAAAACCAGATATTTCCACTTAAAACACAGGTGCCAGTTATTCTGGCTTGCTGATTTTTGGGTATACAAGGCTGGACCCGCTTGCAGTAACTTTGGAAGCCTCACCTATGGGTGGACACACCGCAATTTCCTAATTGCCAGGAAAGGCTCTCCAAATACTCACTGTAACCGGGGCTCCCCAGCATCTGCAGATCTGGATGATGGTAGTGTATGCAAGTGGTGATGTAACTTTCTTAATCACCATACTCTCTCTCTCTCAGGTAGTAATGATTTGAAGCATTACCCTGTATTTTCCTATTTAAGTGCACTATTCTGTCTTCTCTTACTGTTTTTTGTATTACTCTGTTACATTATTTAGTTATATTCAGTAAAATATACCTACTCTTTTCACTCTGGTGTATGAGTTTTATTGGTATCCTTAACCAGCAAAATAAGGAAAACCTACAAAGGTGGCATTAGCGCCTGCATGGATGACCAAGGAAGTCCTGACTGAACTCAAGCCTGAATAGGAAGCATACAAGAGGTGAAAGCAAGGACAGATGACTCAAAAGGAATAGAGCCGCTGTCCAAGTGTGCAAGGATGGGGGTTAGGAAAGCCAAATCTATGTGGAGTTGAAGCTGGTGAGGGATGTGAAGGGCAACAAGAAGTGGTTCAATAAGAGAAAATGTGGGCCCACTCCTGAATGGGGCTGGAACCTCATAAGGAGAATACTGTAGTGGACCATCACAGATTTCAAGCAGAACTTAGGCAGAGCTTAGGTAGATTTTGATGGTAGAGATGCATATATTAGCATGAATGAAAGCAAAACCTGAGCATATAACATGACATTATATGTGCTGCCATAAACAATGCAGCCTGACTGTACTCTTCGTAAGAGCTTGTTCCCACGGCAACGTGTAAAAGCATAACACTTTCAGCAGACCTCAGTGTATCCTCTAGAATGTTCAGTATTGTACAAGTAAGAGATTGATGGCTTTGTTTTACGTGGAAGAATACTGTAAAGATGTGATGAACAATAGGCCATTGAACGTCACCACAGAGAGAATTCTGCACAGCAGTGGCTCTGCCAGAGAGGACTGTCCAACACTGTATCATTGCATGTTTCCCAGCATTCGAAGAGACATGTAAAACTCACTGTAACTTCTAAAGCCATCTTTTTCTCTTAAGCATCTTATGACTTTTTATTGAGATCCGACAAAACCAGAACCTCACACTGCAAAGCAGAGAAAAGGTTGAGGTGCTCAATGCCTTCTTTGCCTTAGTCTTCAGAGAATAATAGAATACTTTGGGTTGGAAAGGATCTTTATAGTTTATCTAATCTAACCCCCCCTGCAATGAGCAGTGACATCTTCAACTAGATCAGGTTGCTCAGAGCCCCATCCAACCTGACCTTGAATGTTTCCAGGGATGGGGCATCTACCACCTCTCTGGGCAACCTGTTCCAGCATTTAATCACCCTCTTGTAAAAAATGTCTTCCTTGTATCTAGTCTGAATCTACCCTCTTTTAGTTTAAAACTATTACCCCTTGTCCTATCACAATAGGCCCTACTAAAAAGTCTGCCCTCACCTTTCATATAATTCCCTTTTAAGTATTGAAAGGCCACAATAAGGTCTCCCTGGAGCCTTCTCTTCTCTAGGCTGAAAAATCTCAACTCTCTCAGCCTTTCCTCATAGGAAATGTGTTCCTCTGATCATTTTTATGGCCCTCTTCTGGACCTGCTCCAACAGGTCCATGTCTCTCCTGATTGAGGACTCCAGAGCTGGATGCAGGACTCCAGGTGGGGTCTCACCAGAGTAAAGAGGCAGAATCATCTCCTTCAACCTGCTGGCCATGCTTCTTTTGATGCAGCCCAGAATACCTTTTGCCTTCTGGGCTGTGAGGGCATGCTGCCAGCTCTTGTCCAGCTTTTCATCCACCAGTATCCCCAAATCCTTTTCTGAAGGGTTGCTCTCAATCCCTTCATCCCCCAGGCTGTATTGATACTAGGGGTAGCCCTGACCCAGGTGCAGGACCTTGCACTTCGCCTTGTTGAACCTCATGAGGTTCACATAGGCCCACTTCTTGAGCTTGTCCAGGTTCCTCTGGATGGCACCCTGTCCTTCAGGTGTGTCAACTGCTGAGGATGTACTCAATCTCACTATGTCATTGATGAAGATATTAAACAATACTGGTCCCAATACAGACCCCTGAGGAACACCACTTGTGACTGATCTGCATCTGGACATTGAGCCATTGACAACTACCCTCTGGATGTGACCATCTAACCAATTCCTCATTCACCAAGCAGCCCATCCATCAAATCTTTATGTCCAATTCAGAGAGAAGGATGTTGTGGGGATCATGTCAAAGTCTTACAGAAAGATGACACATGTAGCTCTTCCCTTGTCTACTGATGTAATCACTCCATCATAGAAGACCACTACATTGGTCAGGCAAGACTTGACCTTGATGTAGCCATGCTGGCTGTCTCAAATCACCTCTCTGTCCTCCATGAGCCTTAGCCTCCCCAAGCTCCCCTGTACTTCTTCCAGGCTTCGGAAGATACTCTGCCTTAAATATTAAGCACTGGTGTTACTGTAGAAGCCATCAGAGGAACTCTCTAAGACTCATTTTTGAGTTTTAGAAAGCAGACATTCTTTATCGCAGTGCTGGGCGCACACGTGAATAGCTTGGCAAAGGTGAGCAAGCCCCAGATCTATAAGCAGCAGCTAATACACAGAGAGATAATGCATATTCTTAACTTTCCTGTGAAATTAGTTTCATATGCATTAGATTTCCTGGAACTAATTGCAATATCTGCATCCTAATTATGCGTGTGCTTTCTTGTAGGGTGGTGGCCTCGAGGGGTCCCCGATGTGGTTAGTAGCCTTCCTCACCGTGTCTGTTGTTGCCCTCAGTGCTCACGCATTTTCACAAAGGTTTTAGGAGGTGTTGTGCCGCTGTGTTGTGTCTTGAGTGGTTTTGGTTTAATTTGTCATATCCTTGTTCCTGTTATCTTCAAGAATAGGCTCCAACTGACTTATTTATTACTGTCTTATCTTCAAAGCCCTTTCTTTTTCATGAAATCACCAACTTTCAGTTGTGTCTGCACATTCCAGAAGCTAAATTGACATTGACCTACTTTATTCTCAGTTAAAAAAAAGTTTAGCAAGATGAAAAGTGTGATGGATAGTAAACTGTTTGTTCATCAAATTCAGCAAAAAGTGAAATTGCCACATTGTATAGAACTAACAGCAAGCACTTAGCTGAACTAACATGATAAAACGATGTTGTGTAAAGAGGGGGGGACAACAACAGAAGAGTAAAAAGAAGTGTCTGTACTTTATACGGCATAAACAAGGACCTTGTAAATATTTGGTGTAAAAACCGGACCGTGACTATATTGTGTGAGGCTAACTGCAGGCGCTTAGTCGAATAAACAGGAGGATATTTACGTCCATAAATCTCTTTGCTCAAGGCCAGCAATGAGCCTAGACTGATAAGAGCACTGCAAGCTTGTAGAATCATCGCATTCCAGGCGAAGTGTGAAACGTACACTGTGAGGAGAACCTACGGCCTTCCTCCCGGAGACCACCGCCCATCATCTGAGGACCCCTGCCCACAATTTTAGCAGAATCTGTGCAAGCGTAAAGAACTGATAAGCTAATTACCATAAAAAGGGGGACTAGGTGGGGTTTAGGTAATGTATATGTATAGGCGTATCATGAATATGCAATGTTTTGTAATATAAAACTAAGACAAAGTGCCTTGAGAGGCGCAAGCCGTTGGTGGAGTGGAGACTCCCCGGCCGCCCAGCACTGTTCTTCTTGTTGCCGCTTGCTGAATAAAGAAATTGGAAGCTCTGACTCACATCATTTGGGGAAGTCGGTTTATAACAAAAAGCAAGGCCAAAAAAAAAGTGTTAGCCTGACGTTTTGGCTTGGAAGTGGGGAGAAACAGCCCCTTAGTGCGAATTTGGTGTTTTTCACAGTATTTCAGGCAGCTTCATGAGGCACTCCTGCCGTTTCCCGCCAAACGGCTGAGGCGATCCCGCGGCGGGCCCGGAGCGGGACTACACCTCCCGTCATGCCCGCCCA
>NW_020799092.1:14130061-14164013 GCF_003259725.1 Athene cunicularia | reverse complement strand
CGGGGCCGCGGCCTCGAGTAAACGCGGCGCGGCAGCCCGCGGGGCCCTGCCGTGGGGGAGCCCGCGGGAAGGGTCTGGCCGGGGGGACGGGGGTTGGCAGGCCTTTGGCGGGGGTGGAAGAGCGGGTGACAGCGTCTGGTAGCGGTGGCAGAGTACGTGACGGAGTTTGATCGTGGTGGCAGGGTAGGTGACAGGGTTTGGCAGCGTTCACCAGGAGCTACAGGAGAGGTGACAGGGTTTGATGGGGTGGCAGGGTAGGTGATGGGGTTTGGCAGAGGTGACAGTTTGAGAGGAGTTACGGGACAGGTGGCAGGGTTTGACAGGAGTGATACGGTTTGGTGAGGGTGACAGGGTTCGGCAGGTAGGTAACAGGATGATCCCTGACAGATCTGGACGTAGAGGGATGGTTGAGGATCTCTGGCTTCATCCAGCCCCAGTGCATCTACTGAATGGTGTTCTGCTTTGAGTTTTTCATTATGTGAAATTCCTTTGTGTTTAGGAGGGAGATAGAAACAGCATAGGGATAAAGTATTTGATTTGACAAGATAAAAGAAAAATAGCTTAGCAAACAATACAGGTAGTTTTAGACCTTTATTCTTTTAAAGCACTGAAGATTATAGTTGCCCTGGTGTAGCCAAAAGTGTTTTATTGTTTCCTATAAAGTACAGTAACAGTGAAAACATTTCTAATTTAAATTATTGTTTAAGCTGCAGAACAGTAATGTACTTTGAGAATGTCAACTAGCTTTTTGAAAATAATGTGATTAATCTTGATAAGCTTTTCTCTCAAGCTAAATTTAAAATTCTATGGCAAGACAGAGTTAACTAGGAGATTTGGCATTTGGCATTGATTTCCATGTATCTGCATTGGGTTTGGAGTATTTTCTGCAAATTTGAACTAAGTACTCAGTCTAGATTTGCAGGTCCCTATTCAAGCATGGCTGTATTAGCCACTTAGTATCTTCAAGAGAAAAAAAAAAAATCTTAAGTCTGTATTAAGTTTTTAGCTGCAACTGGGTTTTATGTACTACAGTATACTGACAATCTGCCTCCTTCAGGGTGGATTGCCAGAAAAGCTCATTTATCCAGTGACCAAGATGTGTCATGATAAATATGTATTTAGCACAAAACTGAAGTGTGTGCCCTTGTATGACAAAGGACTGCTTGCTCATTCACATGACTCAATAGGCACCCATCAGAGAAGAGAGAGCAGATGCGTGGTAGGTGCAGACGTAGCGCCCTTAGGGCTCGGAAAGTCTTTTTGATTCACCCTAGCCAAAGTTAGGGTGCAGTTTTGCACCGAGGAGCTGCTGGTTCGTTTGGGATCTCAGCAGGAAAGCCATGGGCTCTCAAGGCTAGTTAACTGTTTTATTGCATAGTAGTAGTAGAAAATGTGATAGCAATCTTTCGTCCTTTCTGATGCTGAGAACCCTGGCTATTGCAGCATAAAAGAAGCCCCTTCATATTGACCGGTATGCTGCGCAGATCCACTCAGTGGTGACATTTGCGCTCGTAGTCTTTAGAGCTTTGGTAAGATTTTTTTTTTAAGTAAACAACTATTCTTCATTTTCACAGTTAAGTAAAGGAATGTTATGTATAGATACACTGTTTAATCTTAAGACAAAGATTGTGGATGGTGTAATCTATTTGTACTGAGTTGGAACCAAACACAGGCTTCTCTGTTGCAGTTGATTCTAAGGAACCAACTCACAGATGGACTGTAAGCCAAAAGCACTTTTGCTTTCACTAGCGGGGAGACAATAGGATCTGCACCCTGCAAAATACACCTCCACCGAGGCAGAATTTCAGTTAGCTTATATAACAATTTTATCAAACATTCCACACATCCTGTGGTTAATCCCTGATAAGCAAGCAGTCTGGTTACAAAAATTTATGGTTTCCTAGATAGCATGGCATACTGCCTAAAGGCAACTGTCTTGATATATATCATACCCCTTCAGAGGGGTAGGCCCCTGTTTGCAGTTAGCCAGAACAAGAACTCACAGTATTTACTAACTCATACTGCTGGTAAGAGCGGTCTAGTTATGTCAAGCAAACCTTCACGCCGTGTTCAACTCTGTTCCTTAATTCACAGTCGGTCAGCCAGGTTCATCCAGCAGCCACCAAGGGTCGGTGAAGGCATTGCATTCTTACACGTCTCCAGGGGAATGAGTTAAAGGCAAACACTGTGTGCTCAGGTTATGTCGTGGTCACTTGTGCTAACAGATGGGTTGCTGCAAGCGAGGCCGGTGGTTAAAATCTTCTCAGATTCTGCTTGAAGTCGATGTCTCCTCGTTGCAGTGACCTGCTACAGGTGCCCTCATTATACTGTGCTAACTTTAGTCATTTTTTTTAATGTGCTTCCACACTGGAAATCTTGCTTCTTTCCTTGCTTAAATCTGTGGTGTGCTTCAGATTATAGAGCCTTAATATTTTGACCTCTCTAGAGTTTGTATTTGGTATGTATTTAATTTGCTGTGATTTGGTGGCATTCTGGTGCCAGTCAAAATTATGTTCCATAAAAGTTGTCTGTAGGGACTCCCGGAGTTGTGGCTGTATGCTAAATCTAATTTGGCTTAACTCTAGGCTGCTGCTGCCCCCTGCCCTCAACCACTTGTTCTGGCAGTATCATTTCTGTTACCTCACAGTTTTAGTCAGAGGAATTTTCATTCAGATCAGATGCTGAGCAGCTCACACTGAAGCTGTGAATTTCAGAGCCAGCATGAGGAAGGCGCAGTAAAAAGTGACTGAGGAGACAAGGGGTGTGGAACTAGCTTTTTCAACCCCTCTTTGGACTTCACATTCGGTTAGAGTGTTGTGTAATGACAGATGGACTTCTAATAGAAATCAATTACAAGGGTTCTGTCTTGCTAATAACTTTTCTTTTTTTGCAAAACTAAAACAGCGCCCAGACTTTTTTTGTTGTGCATGATTCATCTGTTGATAATTAAGATCTGTGTTACACTATATGCTTATGTTTTCACGATTAACCTTAGATGTTAGACCTAGTAATTTCTCTTTACATGTACTGTAGTGCTCGATACCATAAACAGTTTCTACTTTTGATTGGTTACTGATCTTTTTTTACACTACTTTATTAGTACTGTTGCAGCAATTTTCTATGTTAATGTGACAATATAATTATTATACCGGTAAGACTAATACTTAAAACTAATAATTACACAACTTTTTAACAAATGTATGTAATTTTAGTGTATTTTTTCTTGTCTTACACAAATTGGGTGATGGCCATCTGTTTATGCCAGGATGCACTTCAAGCTTCTTTCTTATGCTAACCCTTAGACTTATTGTTTAACTAGAAGAACATACAGCAGAAACTAAAAACTGAAACAAATCAATTAGTGTGTGAAGTAGTCCTTTTAATAAGGTCCTTCTTTTTAAGATCTCCAAACCTAACAGAAAGTGCATTTATCAAGGTGTTTCTGCTGCTTGATGGTGTGTGCTGCTCGTCTGCTGCTTGTTGGCCTTTGCCCTCAGCCCCAAAAGAGAAATTAGGACTCCAGAGGTCACATGCACTAGAGCATCATACTGGAAATATTTAGAAACATTCTTCTGACCTTATTTTTTTTGCTCAAGTTATATCTTATATTAGTTTTTGTTCCCTGAAGTTATTGTTCCCAACATGAGAAATGACCAATTTACACATGCACTCCTAGCTGATGCAGTTTTAAGGCCGGCATATTGAGGTATGCCACATTTGTAGTTGGTTTACATAATTATGCTTGGTTGAAAACTGAGAGTGTAGGAGTTGCAGGGCCTGCCAAATAGAGTGGATGCCCAGCAGCAACAACGCTTGCTGCAGAGGTGGAGAAGGCAGCTGTGCAGGTAACAGCTTTAGCTGGCATACTTTTAGGAGGCTGCTGTTACAAATCTCTTGGAGCACTGGCAGGTGTTTTAAGCTGATGTGCTCATGCCCAGACATGAACTCAGAACCAAGAGTTTATACCATCAAAAATGAGACTCTTAGAGCAACATAAATGAAATATCAAATTTAAAGGTGTTTTAATTAAGATTGTCACTACATGATAAAGAAGTGTAACTCATTTCAAGAGTACATAGTTAGATATTGCTCAGGTTTGATTGTTCCATGTGTCATTAATAGATAGCTCCTGTGTATTAACAGGGAGCCAGCCTATTGCAGACCAGTGCGTTATCTAACCTGTCAGTGTCTCAGGAAACTAAAGTCTTACAAAGGCATCAGAACATCTGCAGATGGGTGCATCTGCATGAACAAAAACTGAGAACAGAAGTAGAGCATCAGTTTGAAAGCAGAGCTTTCTTTTATGGTCTTACTATAGATATAAATTATCCAACCCTACAGAATGCAGGAAGGTGTGACTATTTTGTTATTTGCCATTAAACCTAATTTAGTATCTGTTCTTCTGGTTAATTTCTCCTTCTTATGTGTCCCACTTCTGACATTTGTCTGCTATTCTATTTCATGCGACATAACTTAGTATAAGCTTCACCTTGATGTGAATTAGACTATTTGTAGAATATTTAGTTATAAATATCTAATTTCTGGTTTATGTATTGGAAATTACACATTTGTCCTGTCATGATACTCTAACCCTGTCATAAAGCTTAAGGTTAAAGATCATAGGCCTTTTCTGTTCTGCATCTCTTGGTTGGAGATGGATGCTCTTTGGAGCAAATGAGTTATGACATTTTACAATTCGTAGACAACTCTGAACTATAAACAGCTGCTCTAACAAATGTGATAATGTGGATCAGGGAAAAAAGCAGTTGGGGGTTTTGCAAGAAGGAATGATCTTTTATCAGATCATTACAGGAGTAAAGCACTACTCAGTTTTCCCTGTCCATGACAAACAGGAATCGTGTTTTCTTTCATTAAGTTAGACTGGGACGGAATCTGTCTGCCAGGTGAATGCATTATAGTCTTTACTTACCAATCTTAGTTATTGCTGTGTGTATCCAGATCACATGAAAGTCTAGATGCCAACTACAGTAAAGTTACTGTGTAGTTACAGTAGCTTCTCTGGGTTTACTAGTGGAGTGACTTAATGCAAAAATATTGATTCTACAAAGGCAAAACATTTTTAACATTTTGGATAGGATTTAAAAAGAAAAGTTGGCCTGGGGAATCTAATTCAGGTAGCTATGATCCATAGATTATAGAACCTCCAATTCAAAGTACTTATGTGAACTCATGTTGGGTTTCTAAGCAAGAGAGGGACAGTGAGGTGTTACCCTTCATCCCTCATTTCAACTCTCTCCATTTTAGTTTTAGTGTAGTGTAATTCTTTTTAAAGTCTTGGCATTTTCTAGACAACAAAATACTACCTTTTCACTTATCTCTGGATGTTGGTTAGCTTCACTCTAGTTTATGTTCCTCATTTACCTAGGGACTTTGGGTTTTGATAATAAAATCTCCCTTCAGAGAGTTGCAATTTCTTCCTTAAGGACCAGCAATTGGTTTTTAGCATATTAAACGATTGGTGATTGCTCTGAAGGTCAGGATGCTCAGAATGCTTAGAAGCTATTCATAAACTCTTCCTGGAGTTGCCTCTGGTGTTTCAGTAAGCCTGTGATTGTAATTTAAAGTTGCAAAGGTTGGGATGTTAACATTTTATGTATACTATGATACATTAAAGTGCCTAAGGAATCTTAAAAAAATAGGATTGCCCCATTAGTGTCCCTCTATAGTACTTAATATTGCGTAAGTGAATACTGTATATTTGACCTTGAAAAGCATTATTTCAAGTGTTCTACCTGGGTACTATTCCACATATATCTGGATAATACTAATCTCTCTGTTTTATTTGGCTTAAGTAAAGTTCTTCATGTTTTCTCCCAAAAACCTCTGTTCCCTCTGTAATGAACTGAAAGAATTAATGCCTCAAATGTTCATCAACACAGAAAACCTCAAGGACAAGCTGTGGCCTTTGTGATTAATCTAAGGAACACCACCCAAGGAAGTGTGGAGTGTATTGAAGGATGCACCTCTCCTTTCCCTTGCAGTTGTATTGCCAGACTCCTTAGATAAGCCTCAAAGGGGGGATCATTGGCTCCACTGTGTAAACCTGATATGATCCGGCCTTGCTAATCACCAGCCCCATTGTAAGCCCGATGCTTTGTGGCTCTACTGTGTAAGCCTGATAGGATCTTGTCCTTGCAAAGGTTGAAGAGGTGATAATGTTGGTAAGAGGTGAGCATCCTGCCCCAGAAGAAGCCAGATGATTGCCCAAGAAGCATGAAGTCAGCAAAAATCTGTGGAAGCTGGGGGAGATCATGATCACTGGCTCATTTGGACAAGGGAGTTGATGCACCCCATTCCCCCTCAATTTATGCACAGAACCCATGCCCCACTTTTTCCTCATCTCTCATGGAAATGAGTTCTTCGAATGCCTGTCTCTCTTGGACTAGTATGCTAATCAGCTGATAAGATGAATTTAAAAGGCAACAAAAAATCTTGCTGTGTGTACACCCACCACCCAAGATTACCGGACCTGAGACAACACTGAAACCTGGAGTGGTGATCTGGACTCTTGTTCTCTCCTTCCTTTTTCTTTTCTTTTCTTTCTTTCTTACAAGACACCACATTGCTTACTATCCTTTTCTGAGTTTAAGCTGTTTCTACCACAAGTAAAACACTTTAACTGGACAAATGGTGTTGTTTCACCTTAATTTAACCCAAGAGGATCACAAAACCTTTATGACTCTCTGTGCTCCCAGGCTGGGTAACACCCTCTGGAGTCTCTTAACGTATTCTGACTGAAATGATCCCTTTTTCTTGCATTCACACAGATAAAATTCTAGGATTTCAGTCTGTCTTAAATTATCACCCATTATTCTGTGATTCTAGTAGGCCTATTAATACATATTTCTGCTTGGTCCTTCCTTTAGAGATAGTATGTGAGCCCTGTGTGTCTTTGAGATTTGTTTGCAATTTTTCATGCAACAGTATCTCATGATGGAAACTTTGTGCAAATCAAGTTTCAGTATCTGGCCAAGGGAACAGAATTTGACACTAGTACAAAAGGTGCCCAGGAGCAGAGTGTTCATGATGTCTATGTTGGCATTATTGGCATGTGTTGGCATCTCTAGCCCAGTGTATACGATAATCAGGCTTTCCTTCAGGTTGATAAATCATTCTGATGAATAAGCATGTTGGGGGAAGGAGGCCTTAAATACTGGTATTGGAAAAGGAATGGCTATATGAGTCAAACCAATCAGTGTTTCTCATTGTGACAGGATTTCACCCAACCTTCCTTCTCATCCCAGGACAGATTAATTTCTTGAAGAACCATTGTTGATGATGCTTTTTGAATACCTTGTAAAACTCCAAGTGGGTTCACTTTTGCCTATATATTATATTTTCTATGTGTCCACTTGTTTTATTTGCCTGATTACTTTGCAGGACCACGAGCTTGTTGATCTGAGATTTACTGGACCCACTAAAAATTTCTGCCTCAAGTAACAATCATCTGTGATCAGATCTAGTTTTAAACACAAAGTTAAAAGGGTTGAGCACAGGGTTACACAGCACAATTCATATTAAAAGAATGCTGCAAACTAGACAGTGAAGAAAATGCTACATCTGAAAATATGTCCTTAATGTTTTTAACTGTGGTGAAAAAGGTGTCCCTTCTCTGGAACTAGCTGTCCCAACAAAAGATTTTACTGCCTACCAAGTGGAGGCTTAGCTGGTGAAAAGGCTTTTCTTAGAGTTTGTGAATATACTACTGGCAAACTCATTTTGTGAGCTGGTTGGTGATTGCAGTGAATGAGGCTACAGTTTTGCCTGCAGTTGACTGGGGAATGCTTGCACAGAAGGATCAGACAGTTGACCTCAAAGGGCAACAGCTGACTTGGTGGTAGCATGGAACAGCTGGAGTTGATAAGGTTTGGAGGCAGCATAGCTGGATGCAGAAGATGTCATCTTATGGCTTGATTGTTCTAGTTCTAATATGTAATACCTCTTTTTGACTGCACTGTAACTTTCCTTTTTTTCAGATGCCTTCAGTGTTTGACAAAGAACCTTTCCAGATATGCTGCAGATATTAAGTCATTGCCACCCAACATAAAGGATAAACTGATTAAATTAATGAGTAGGCAAGGGCAAATTACTGATTCAAATATCAGTGAGGTAAGAACACATTCAAAACTTTTCTGTCTGTGATACTTAATACACAAGGATGAACTAAACTAAAAGTGTTTACATGAGACAACAGATAATTTCAGGCCTGCTTACTTTGTCCATGTCTTTACAGGTTTTTTTCTTAAACTTCATGATGTTAGTAGTCCTGTATTAGTAGTAATAAGATAATGTTTGTAGTGACAAGTAAATGAAGAACATTCTCCCTTCACCGATAATTGACTTCTATGTAATCATATATATGACATATATTATCCCTTTTCAGTATGGGGAAACTAGGCTCTATTGCAAACCAGCCTCTGTTCTGAATGTAGTATATTTCAAGAAGCTAGTGCATAATTTAGTAATGAAAAGATTTCAGGAACTTGTTAGATTTCTGTTATGTTCTATTGACATTATGTATATGATCTCTATATAATTTATTTAAGTCTTGATTCTTTGAAATGTGATGATACTAGGTCTAGAAATAGGTAGTTCAAATTTTCTCATCCCTTTTGCTCACTGATGTGTGTCAGTGTTGCAAAATGAAAACAGTTAATTCCTTTTTGTTAGCTGTAAATTCAGGGATACATCTGTTTTGGTATCTGTCTACTTGTTATCTTGTTTAGCCTCAAAGGGAGGCATGAGAATTGAGGAAAGCTAAAGGTTGGCCTTCATGAAACAGAAAATTAATAGCGCCCTGTTCATTCTGCTTTGACCTGTAACTCAGAAAAGGGAAATAGTATCAGTTTCTCAGAATAGCAAAGCCAAGACTAGAGGCAGAATCACAAGTACTGGGGAAAACTTATGAAAAAAAATATTATCTTTAGTTTGCACCATTTTTTGATTGTACAAAATAAGTCTTTGAGTAAAAATCTAACTCTTATTTTGGAAAACTAGGATTGAAAAAATTTGGTTTAGGCTGTCTTGTCAGTAAGTAATCCTGTCTAAGCATCCTACAAGATGTATATAATTGAAACCATATGATTGTGTGTGTATCAATGCACAAAACATATTAGGATATCTTTAGTCTGGAAACAAACCAAAGAGTTTAAGTTACAACCTTTTCCTCTGTCTCTTTGTAAAATCTCATCTGTCTTTGTCTTCATTCAGCAGTTGATCAGTGCCTCTCTTGAAGACCGTTTTCCGTCTTACACTGGGATATTCTGTTCTGGTTCTTTTTCTCATGTGTTTTTCCTTTCTCCATTCCTGCAATTTCCTGTGATTCTATCTTTAGCTGTCATCACTTTTCTTGGGCATGTTATACCTTAGTTTTCTTTGCTAACAGTTTCCAGGTTTATCTCACTTGTATTTTTTAAAAAATGCGAGCCACTCTTGGAATCTGAATTCATACTGTTTTTCCATACCATTTTGCTCTTCAGTTTTCCTGTTCTTTCATCTTGCAGATATTCTTGTTGCTCGATGTAGCAAAAATAGCTTCTGTTGTTTAGCTCTTCTCTTATTTTTCCCTGTTCACATCATGTATTACCAAAATATTCTACATGTGTCACATTCACAATGTCTCAGTCTTCCATATGGATAAGGAATTTTTTTTCCTTGCTATTGCTTCTGTCCTGCCCTTTTATTTCTAGTCTCCATAGTATTGCAGATAGATCTGTTTTTGCGATTTTCCAGGCTATGCTACCTCATTTACTTTTACTCATGTCCTTTCTTTGGTGGCATTGAGGCATTTTGCTTAAAGGTTAATTTCTTCCAGTTGAAATTCTGTTAACCTGCACTTATGTATAAACTTCTATTTCATCTCCTCTTCTTGCCTAGATTTGTGTTATCATGCCTTTTTTTCCTTACTCTGCTTTTTTCTTGAAGCAGCCTTCCATGACATGCATGCTAAACTTCTTATTTCAACTCACTTTTACCATAAAGATCTATAAAGCCATTCAGCATATGTCCACAGGATATTATACTTCAATCTCCTGTATTCTGCATGTAGACAATCCTTACTCTATCTAAAATTCCATTTTCTTTGAGACAGATTAGATTTTAGTATATGCATTCAGTGAACATGAATCTGTGAATAACAGAAAGCAAACCTCTTAAGTAATACCTGAGCATGTGAAGAATCATGAGCTAAGGAAGCTTAATACTCTACCTACTTTAAATAGGCAGTATTCTGATAGTATTATTTCTTATTTAGAATTCCTTCCATCAAATGGTTCTTTTTCTTATAAGATTTCTCAGTTGGCTTCAAAACCAGCAGTTTGCTTGCTTCTGTTGTGTCCTAGGCAATTTGGAATTGTGAAAGCAAGCTAGCAGTCAGGGAAGACATCTTGAATAAATGTTCATAGTCACTTTGGCTTTAAGTATGTCATCTGAGTTTGGCTTGTTTAGTTCCTTAGATATGGATTCAGAAATAAGAGTGAAAAGAGCTGAATGTTATCTTGTGAAAACTACTCACAAGTGTACTGTGGGATATATTGCTGGTTTTGTGGCATAGACACACTTGAGGCTTTCAGCATTTGGGAAGAAAAAGCTGAGGTCTGCTGTTCATTTTGCAGAAAGGTTGCAATTATAATCTACTAAAGGTTGCAATTATAATCTACTAGAAGTTTTTGCTTTTTTTCTGAAGGTTTATTGGACTTCATCAGTAAAGATTTTAGCATTTTATATATTTGCAAATCAGAAGAGTGGTATTCCTTGTAATAGCTTTATTGTACCTGTTAGAATGGTGAACTGAGAAAGGAATAGACCTTTAACAAGCCTGTCAGCTCTGCTGTTATATTTGCTTGTGTTTGGAAATTTACCATATGCTTTAATCCTTGTGAGTTAAGTAAGGGAATGACAAACTGAAGGGAACAATATAAGGTAATGTAAAAACCTGATCGAACACTTGCCTATTGGTCTGAAGGACAGCTCAGCAAAGGTATAGCTTGTTTGCACAAGAGAGGGCTATAAACAGTATTTATTGAAAAGTAGTGAGAATCCTTGAAAATTAAATTAGAGGTAAAATATATGGCTGTTGTTCCTAAAATATGAAGCCTTCCATGCTTAAGGTCTAAATTTCATAAATGTCCTCTTGGGGAAGATTTCACAAAAACTCCAACCTATGGTCTTGTGGGAGTGAAAGAGCCTATTTAATGAGGATTTGATACCTCCTCATGGTATGATAATGAGGGTGCTTGTTTATGAAAAAAGAGTGCGTAGATGAGAAAAACACTCTGGGGCAGAATATCTTTCAAGTATTACCCTTACCTGTTCAGCGGATTTAAGTTTTGATCACAGAATTTTTTTACACTTAAGATTTCTGCCATCAAAATTGTGCTAGTAAGTTTGAAGGTATTATACTTGGTGAACATATCTGTACTGACAGAAGCACTAGTGTTAGCAACTGTACAGTCAAAATAGTACTTCCACTGTTTAAATAGTAGTGTTAATGTGCTTCTACTGTAGATGTGTTCACAGAAACTGACTGTTCATGCTGGAGGAGATGAACTGTTGTGGCAAATATACCAAGTTTTCTTTAGCGTTTTAGTTCCTAGGACTGCTAAGCCCATCCTCTAGTGAATATTTTTTAGAGGTTCTATGTGAAGTCTAACATTACAAGTATATTAGATAAAAATATGCAAGTTCTGTGATGTAGTAGAGTTTGACTGAAATGGTAGGTTTTCTTTACAGATATTGCACCCTGCTGTAGAGTCTCTAGATCTCCGAGACTGTGATATTTCGGATAATGCATTATTGCAGCTTTATAACTGCAAGCAACTGAAAAAGATCAACTTAAATTCTTGCAGAGAAAACAGACTTGGAATCACTTCAGAAGGTATGTTATCTGTGCACGGATAACTGGGATCTTACTTCTGTTTTATTCTTCTTGTTAGAGTGGAGGAAATTGAAAAAAAAAATCTAGGGTTAAAATTGCTTACAAAAATCCCCAAGGCCACATGAATACTAATTAAAATTCACTTCAGTGGTGTCAATTATAGGTCTAGAGCACTGATTATCTTATAAAAGAGAGCAGTAAGGTTACTCTCATGCCAGGTTTCTGGTAAAACTATGCTACATTTGATCATATTTTCCACTTCATCTTAATTATTCCTTCCTTAAAACCCATGCCAGAGCCTTACCAGTACTACTGGGGTTGAAAGTTCAGATGAATCATCATTAGATAAGTCTTGTGATCTCCTAAATTACTTTTTTCCTCTTTTTTATTTAAATGTATTTGTTAATAAATCAGCTTTATAGCATCTTCTCTGACCCAAACGACTTGCTTTAGGACTTCAGGATTTCAGCTGTTAATTTTAACCTTCAGTTTCAAGTTGTGTTAAAAGAATTAAGCTTGTGGAGTTTTATTTGCACAAGTTTTGTCTTTTGATTACACTTACTCCTTTGCTCCATCCTTATTCAAAATTGAGGCAAAATATTAATTTAGTATTGAGCTAATGTGTACCATGCATTAGATGAGTCTTGGTTTGTATTTTCTTACCACTGCATAGTGATATCTTTTTGCTTAAGTAATTGGTTAAATTTTTTAAAAATTGATTTTATTTATCTTAAATGTCACCTCATTGTTATACTTTTTCACCCATAAGATAGAGTTTGCGATGGTCTTCCCTCCATGCCTTCATCTGTCTGCTGATTTCTAGTACAGTTCTTAAAGTACCAGCTAAGCCTAGAGCTCTTTATGTACACTTTTCATATATTAGGATAGAGATTCTTGATTGTTTTGCAATTAAAACTGGGAAATCTGTTTTTTTATTGGCAAGTTCCTAGTCCATCCAACTACTAACTTTCCTACTTATAAATTGAGCCCTTTTTAAACTGAGAATCAACTCTGAAGCATTTAAGTTAAGCTGGAACAGTTCTTTATCACTCATCTCAATTACATACAGGAAGAAAGACCCCAAACCACCCCATTTTAAAGCAGAGTTACCTTTTACTAATTCAGTAACAGGTGGGGATTTTTTGTTTGGTTTGTTTGGGTGTCACGATTTTTGTGGGGGGGTTTCTTTTAAGAAACCTGCTGGCTACAACATCCAGAAATATCTGAGCCCTATCATTACTAGGAAACATTTGCTCAGTGGTTCTGACTGAAGCAAGTACTATTTTATACGTTTCTTTGAAGTTCTTACATAGTAACATATCTTAATGCCATTCAACTTTTTATTTCTGCCTATCCAGAAGTGATGTAATTTTCTGTATTGCTGTAATCATCATATTTCCATCATCCTTGAAATTAATTCATTTCATGTGTTGCAACTGTAGTTCATGTACTTTTATTTTATTGACTATCTCCTGTGCAAATATTTTGGTTATTACTAACTGTGAGGGCTCTGAGGGCACCAGCAGACCCTAATGGCCATGACTGGTCTCACCTGCCATGCCCGCCTACACCAGCTGCCTAACTGCACCTTCAGTCCTGACCTGAGCTGTGTCATAGGTGTACCTGGTTCCTGTCCTGCTTCTGAACTATTGTTCTGATTTCTTGAACTGACCTCGGACATGACCTTGCATTTGGCCTGATACTCACTGCACTGTCAGCGGGACCTAGCACTGTCATCAGTCTGCTTTCAAACTATCAGCTTCTTTTTATGTACTCACTGAGGTGATACCTCATGTATATAATATCCCTCAGGTATCCCTCTGCAGTGTGGAGGAGAATTCAGCATTTAGAAATTTTTATCAACTCTATCACTGTTCATTGTCATTTTCTTCTTTTCATCCTTGACTTAAAAGAAACCAACTGCAAAATTACTTCCTTGTACAGAGTCTTGCTGCCACAGCATGAGATAAAAGTTGAACAGTCAAGGACTAGAAGACATTGGATTCAGCATGGTGATTATGTTATAAAATGAATGATTCTTTAAATTGGTCTGTTTCTTTGACAGGTGTCATAGCACTGGCCTTATCCTGTCCTTACTTGCGTGAAGCGTCTTTTAAAAGGTGCTGTGATATAACTGACAGTGGAATTCTTGCTCTTGCGCTCAACTGCCAGTTCCTACAAATTGTGAACTTGGGCAGCTGTTCAGGCATCATGGATGCATCTCTTCAGGCACTAGGACAAAACTGCAAATTTCTTCACAGTGTAGACTTTTCATCTACTCAGGTTGGTGGCAATTGGCTAATTGACTTATTTTTTAGAATTGTCATGATAAAATTGAAAGGGGATCTTTTTAGCTCTACTCTTGACAAGATTTAGGACCACAGTTCACTTCCAATTTCCTCCTTTCAAGGAAAAGGAAAGACATATTTTGTGTCTTAGTAACCAGAAAAATATGCATTTTGGTATTAAAGCATTTATTGTGGACCAGAGATAACCTTTTATTAGAATCTATCTAATATTGGAGATTTTTGTTCAATATCTTTATTTAGTGTCATAATTTTCTTCAAGCAGTAAAGTAATCCAAAATCTTTCATTTAAAAAAAGTAGAATCTTGGACAGATTGTTGTCTGCTTTCAGTTAGGACAAACCAACCTGAATAGTAATAGTACAGGATGTCAAGCAATATAAGACCCTAGTACAAGTAAACACTCCATAATTAGTTCTAGTTCAAGAGTGTCTGTGCTCTCTGAATGGCTTGTCGGAATTACATTATGGAGTCAACACAGAAAGAATGACATTTAAAATGTCGGAAAGGACAGGTAAGGGGTTTTAGCAGAAGTTAGTATTTAGCATGAGAAATGGAAACTCAGCTGCAACAGCACTACTATAACATACTTAACAATTATAGCAAGATAATGAAGTGAGGGAAGGGATTTTTTGCAGTAAGAATGGCCTTCAGTTGTCTGTGATGGTGAGTGATTATGTTGCATCTGAGTCAAGCACAGAGCATTCATAATAAAGTGTCAGATCTGGAAAACACATAGCAGGTTCTTATTTTAGATGCTGTTCTTCTTTCAGTTTTTTCAGAAGTAGGGCATCAAAAGTAAATATTTTCTGTGGTAATTTTTATTATTATCATTTATTTCTTCAAATTTATTTCATTACTTTTTTGTTTCCTTGCCTCTCTCTTCCTTTATAGGAAATAGTGGAGTTTCCCTGTATATGTTTTAAATGAGATGAAAGCTTCTTGAGTAACTAAATATTTCCATATTTTTAAATTCCTTTCTGATAATCATATGGTGCTAATACACTATAATTCTGAACTTCATTTGACTAAAAAATAAATAGAAACATATACTAGATATAAACGAAGTAAGTTTAAGATAAAGTAGAGAAACTGTGGATGGCTCATACCTGTAGAGATTGCAAGGCCTAACCATATTCTTGTGTTTGAGTTCCAAAATGCATAGTAAAAACATCAAGTGGAAATGGCAAAGCTGTGTGAAAGAGTAAACAGTGAGAGCACTGAAAATAAATGAACAGGCACTTGTGGAAACAAGGAAGCATATACGAGCTAGACTAGAGGGGCCAAATGCCTCAAGGTGATGTAGCCATTTTAAAAATAGGTTCATCTGGTGTCTGCAGAGATGAAGTACAGTAAGTAGAAGGTATAGAAGTGGTGCAAAATAACAAGAAATGGGTCATGTGAAGCCAGGAAAGGATTGAACTAATAAGGAGATGTAGCTCTGTGTCCACTGTATGCACACATAGAGTATGAGTGGAAGCTTGGCCTGAAGAACTCTGCTACACTGGCCCAGGACCATCTAAGAAACCTGTTTCTCATTACTTATCAGTATGCTTATGTTACCATTCTGAGGAGGTAGGGTTTATACAAAACCCTGTATTTACTGCTCTAGTTCTAGTGTGCTCTAAATCGCAGCAGTGTTAACAGACTCAAGAGTCCAAATCCCTGCACTAATCAAACAGTACATTTCCTCTTTAATGTTCATTGTCTCGGTGTATGGCAAATAACTGTGGGAAGAATCTTGCCTGAAAGTACTGTGCAGACTGCGACACTTTTCTGTCTAGGGTGTGGGATAGTTTAGTTCTCTGCAAAATGTGTTGGCAGAAGCCAAGTTGCAGGTTATCTGTTTTATCTGTGCAGACACTTCTCATGTAGGACCAGCTGGGTTGCTGATGTACTTAACTGCTGGTACTGGGCTGTGTAAGCTTTTGCTAGAGATACATACAGAGTTTGGTGACAACTGGTCTGTACCAAGAAGCTGATGTATTTATGGCTTGGTACCAATGTGACAGTGTATCCCTTACATCGCCAATGTAAGAGTGATGAGGATGCACAGTCCTTGATGAGGATGCACAGATGTGGCATTACAGACAATGCACATAGATACTCAGCAGAGTGGGAAACAGTACTGCAACACTGTAGTAATAGTATAGCAGTGGTTACTCTGAGCTCATCCAGGGAAGTGAGGGGACTTTGTTTTAATACAAAACTGATTTCATTCTCTCACGCTGTCATAATCATATTGTCACAAACATCATGACAGTAGCATTCAGATGGTCTCTCCAGAGTTCAGGCACAAACCAGGCAGTCTGATCCAGGTTTGTTTTGATGACATGAAGGATAAGGGACACAGCCTATCAAACCTTCATCACTGTTCTTGGGTTGGTTTTAGGTTGGTGACCCTGCACTGGTTTTGGATGTGCCCTTTAGGAACTGACAGTGATTACTCTCTCCATTCTGTCCCACCTGAAAGAGTTACTAAAATTTATTCATTCACTGCCTTTCATCTCCTGGTCTGGGTGTCTTGGGGAGCTAAATATGCTGTCATCTTGATGACCTCCTAAGCTAGGTACTGAGAATACCAGCCATTCTTACAGGCCTTTGTGTGCCTCCATGCTGGGACATTTCTGTCCACTCTCCATTCGCATTGGTCTGACCCTTTCTATTACAGTTCTGTATAGTAGACTTGCAATAGAGGGCCAGAAGGCAGTAAGACAATTTGTGCAATGGGAATAATCAAATCTTCAAACAGAAACGGAGCTTGTGGTCTCTGGATTCTAGCTGTCAAACTCAGCTGAGCCTGACTGTATGTATTTGATGACTACTGTTCCTGCCATCTAATATTGTAAGTGATTTGACACCAATCACAATTTATCTTGTATTTTGCACATTTAACCAGCAACCAATGCTACTACGAATTCCTCTGTATAACCTTGTACCAAGGCCGAAGAACTGGTCAGTAATCATTTACTAGGTACACCTAGGTACTGCTTAGGTAATTAGATTTATAATTGAAAATAATTCTGTTTGAAGTTGTTAGAGAGATGTCTAGACACAGAATAATTTATTACCTAGAATACATTGGATAATGTCTCAGATGTACCACAACCCAAAATTAATGAGAACTGGGGAGAATGAACTGTAACAGTTTAAGGATCTCAGCCGAGGAACGGTGAAACTAGGTAATAGGTAATTCCGGCAGGGGGAGATCGCAACTACCGACTCATGGGCCACCGACCCAAATTACACCCCAGACTCATTTCTAGAGATTTCTAAGCTTTAGTGCACAGAATTGGAAGAAGGAGGGAAGTATGATAATGATTTCCAGGGATTCTTGTGTTTATGTATGAATACCTAATGAGTATGTGTGATTGAATAATATATAAACTGTATGATTCTTGTGCTTGGTGTGCATTTTTGGTGAGAGCACTCACCCACACACCCGGCCATCAATAAGTGTCTGCTTATCTGCATCAAATCGGTGTCGATAAGTTTTTATCCTGGTCCTTCGGTGACAATATAAGCACTATGAAAAAACCTGTGTGACAGATCTGATATCCAGTTCAGCTTTTGAAGTAAGGAGGAAGTTTAATGAATTTGGTTCCTGGAAGCAAATGAATAAATCGGCCTTTCTTGCCTTTCTAAGGTAAGGAATGTCTTTTGTCTCTCTCCCCTCTCTTGCAGGTAATCATTGCTTCATGGCTGGCTGTAGCCAATAAACCTTTTAATGCGAGTGTATGATGACTGCTCTAAGACTGTTTGTTTGAGGAATTTTTGCCTTACATAACTGATTTGCTTCAAGATAAGTGAAAGTAAGATAGCAGATAAAAGACTGCTGTGATTACTTTTTTTTCCCCAATCCAAGAAACTTCCTTCAGGAAAATCTCCATCAGTCCTGAAAACAGGAGAAAAATTGGTCTAGGTAGAGCAGAAGTACTTTAAACCTTATAAATTAAAAGTGCCATGCTCTGACCATAAGAGTGTACTCACTGGTAAATGAGACAAGGAAGCTGCAGAAATAGCAGTTACACAGTTGAAAACATCCAGGTAGAAAGCCAAGCTGGATCCCATGGCAGTAAAATGCAACAGTGTTTAATAAACTGAAAAAAAACATACATGGCTAATTTTCTCCACAAGCTTAGTTGGGAAGAAAATACTGTAATTTTAAGTGTATTCAGTGAATGCAAGGAGTAAATAATATTTTTTTTCCCCAAATAGCTGTGTTTGAAAAAAATGAACTTTAATCCATTGTTAATAACAATGTGGTTTTTTTCTCTAGGTGACAGATGATGGCGTTGTAGCACTAGTGAGTGGAACATGTTCAAAGAATTTAAAGGTAACTTACTTAATAAGAATGAAATGAAATGAACAAAAGCAAATACCAGCAAATTTTAATTATTATTATTATTATCAGTATTACTTCTGAGGGATGTTTTTTATTGACTGCTTTTGTTTGTGTATACCCTTGCTCTGATTTTGGTTATGAATTAAGTATTTTCTGTCTCTCTGTAGCAGTGCCTCAGACCAGCTTTTTGAGAACCTCAGTCTTTTCAATATTTTTCTTCTGTTGAATGTAGTATGCTTATTTTAACTCACATTGTTTTAGAGAGTTGTACAATAAATGCAGATGAATGCTTAATTTTTCCCCTTTATTTCACTGGAGTTATTTCTTGATTCTGTTGGACACTGAGGCAGAATCTGTAATGTGGGTAATTCCATGGATTTAAGAATCAATTAGCACCTCTGCAGAGGTAAATCTCTTAACTCATGAAAGCAACTGTGAAAATGAAGTTGTCTTTGCATAAAGATTCTCTAGGCACTGAGACAGTAATAAAATGAAGGAGAAGAGACATCCAATATCTCTTACCATAAATGATCTTCTACTTTTCTATATAGTAAATTTTTTATCTGCATGTGTGTTTTTGCTTTCATTGAAGGCTGATTCTGAATCCAAGCTGTTCATCTAGAAACCAAGATGGAAAACAAGTCATACTTTTGCTAGTTTCTAGTGTTTAATAAAACAAAGAACCCTAAACAAAATACAAAATCTGGGTCAATTGACATTAATAATAACTCGGAAAAAATATAACTGTTACTCTTTTATTTGGAGGGTGAACAGTTAGATTTGGGTTTTGGCTTTTTTCAGCTGATTTTGTCTATTTTGGACAATCTTTTTAGTCTTGATGAGTCTTGTGGTACAAAACGAAATTATTTTTCAGACCATAGCATTGAGAAATCCTATTTTTGTATACTAGAAGTTACTTGAAAATATCTTTGTCTTTTAGCTGGTTACACCTTTAGCTCTAGCAACACTGATTACAGATTCTCTAAACAACCCTGGGTCTATGCAGATAGTCTTCATAAGACACCTTGTATTCAGCCTATAAATGTAAAGCAGTGGGTATCACTATGATTTGGATTAGGTCATTTGAACTAGGTTACTCTCAAAAGTCTTCAGTACATATGTCTTAAAACACAAATATTGTAATAAGTTTTGGGTTTGCTGTTGAGTGAGGTTCTGTAAGGTTCTTAGGGAGTTCCTAGAGGGTTTTGACCTATTTTCCAGTAATGTTGGTATAATTGCTCTGTCAGTATTACCTTCCCTCTTCTGTATTACTGCTGCCCACAGTTCATAGAGAATTATATTCTTGTATGTAAGCCCTTTTTCTTCAAACCATAGCATTTATTTTTAATACAAATTTCCAGCTTGCAAAATGTGGCCTTTGGTGTTTCCTAATCACATCGCTGTAGTTACTGTTTCTTTGAAAGTGCATAGGCTTTGTTTTGTGTGTGCTGCACATGGAAGCCTGTGGAAGTTGTACTAGATCAGGAAGAACAAGTTAGGTAGCTTACGTAAGACCTGCTGCTTCATCAATAAGTGTTCATGAAAGTAATGCTGAGGTGGTGGGCTTTGATTTCAGAAAAACTAATGGGAAATTTCAGTCACACCAGACTGAATAGTGGTATGGATTTTGCTTGTTCATTTCCCTGAGCTCAGTACTTGTTTCTTCTTTTTTAAAAGCCATGTATTTAAGTGCTTTTACTACATTTGGGTTTTTGGATGGGTTTCAGGGGGAGGGGGGTGTGTCTGTGCAGTTTTAATAAGGCAAAATATAATGGTTTTATCAGTATGAACAGCTAGAATTGTTTAGGTCCATTGGTTCGCAAGCAGTAAGAAAAAGAAATTTAGTAGAGAATATGGAGTTATTTGCTACAATCTTCTTCAGTGTAACTCTTTCTTGTCTGTGTTACAGTCCTCTTACCTCGGTTTTGTACCATCGAAGTGCAAATTTATAGACAGTGATCTAATGTCAGGTACATGTGAAAAAAAGAAGGGTCTTAAAATACTCAAGCTGTAACTAGCAGGCAGATTTATAAATCTTCTTACTTCATTCAGAGGCATTCAGATTCCACATTTCAGTTACTTATTAAAATGAACTAAAAGCTATAGATATATCAGCTTTTGTATATCTTGCTTCTCTGAATACAGTTCTTGTTTTCTCTATCATCATTCAGTACAAAGTTGCATTTATTACAAAAGGTCCCTTTCATTTCTGTGCTCTTTCAAGTTTCTTGGAGTTTATAATCGGGAAAGATGCTCTTTCACAGTAAAACAACGGGGCTTTTTTATTTTTACTCCAGGATTCCTAAAGTATATTTTCCCAAATCCTGTTTGCATTAGATTTGATAGTCTCTTTTCTGCATTTTTTCCTGTATGTTATATTTATTAATATGTAAGGCACTCTAGAGGGAAAAAAAAAAAAAAGAGTTGGTAATAATCTGTTAATACTGAATTTATTTGTTCTCTAGCACATACAAGAAGTGCTAGTTTTACAACTTCACAGAAATGAAGAAGAGAGCAGGTTTTAGTCTAGCCTTGCAATAAATTCTTAGACTTCTTTTAGGAGATTAGATAGATAGATAGATAGATAGATAGATAGATAGATAGATAGATAGATAGATATTGGGAACTTCAGTAGAGACTCATGAATCCTGCCTGTTTTGAGAAACCCCAGAATTCAGTTTGGGTTCTGTTCTCAACAAATTGCTAGGAGAATGTGTGTCATAAGAAAACTGATGGGACTCATACACCACAGAGTCTCGCTGGAGAGTTTTCTTACTGTCTCAAATGGTATGTTTTGGGAAAACTCAGGTTTATGTTTTTAGTGTTGACTCTTCATAGAAAAGCTGTCTTATTTTCCTGAGGGTATTTTCCTGATCTGTACAGGATCATATATGGGGTCAATGCATGGAGGAGCAGTAAGTCATACTTTCTTCTGGGTGAGGATCTCTGAAAATGGTTGGACAAAGAAAGCTCTGCTTCCAAAACTATGAGTGCTCAGACAGGCTTTTGTTACTACTATTTTCTTAACAGGAGATCCATATGGAACGCTGTGTGAATCTGACAGATGTTGCTGTGGAAGCAGTCCTCACTTGTTGTCCAAAGATACACATTTTTCTGTTCCATGGATGCCCACTGATCACAGGTAGGTCAAACCATGCAGGAAGTAAGAAGAGTAATTACTTCTTGATAGTGTCTTGCTCTCTGGAAAAGCATACTGTAAATAATCTGAAGCAAACAATAACTTCCTAGATAATAATCTTACACAGATTTTCAAAGCAAGGTGAGAGATTTGCTTTGAAATATGTCAACCTTCAGAGTGGGATTTCTTTCTTAGAGTTTGGAGGTTTTTTCTTTCCTTTTTTTTCCCCTGACAACATGCTGATGAAGATCCAAAGTTGATGACAAGACTTCAGAAAAATATGTTAACATCTTAAACCCCTACTTTATTCCAAAAGTATGGAACAGCATCCGTTCAAGAAACAGTGGAATGGAGTAGGACTGGTCAGCCTGAAAAACAAGCTGAAGAGGGGTTATGATCTAACTTAGGTTTTTTAAGTTTGGTTGGTTGGTGATGCTTTATAGCTATGTGATTGCAGAAAGAACTGAGTGGTTTTGAATTACTAAAGATATATCTGAATTGTGATATTGTAATAGCAAGATAAGTGTAAATGCAGATATATAAATGAATAATTTTGCTGTTTACCTGATTTCTAAATACCACCTATATATATTCTGAATGAATAACAGGAATTTCCTTGGTTCTTTTGCAGATCGTTCCCGAGATGTTTTAGAGCAGCTAATCATATCAAACAAAATCAAGCAAGTAACATGGACTGTTTACTGATTATTTATTGTGTACGTACAAGTGTAAAGTTTACAGATGGGAGAGTTCTTTCGGAAAACAAGCACCTTGGAGAAATAGCTGGTGACTTCTGTAGCACCAGATTACTTCCCGCCTTGTTCCCACCAGAGGTCTCCATCGCCATTCCAGTCCTTGCCTGTGAGTCTGGGCTTCCCCACTGTCTCTGCTTAGAGCCCTGTCTTCGCATGGCTGATCATACTTCATTAAGAGGAAAGTTAAACTATAATTAATATTGCACTGTCATCGCTCAGCCTCCTTGAAGTATCAGATTTGGCTACTATTTAGCATCTTTTAGCATCTTGGCTACATATACAAACCCAATTTAAGTCTGTGTTCTGATTTGTAGTCTGAGAGGATAGCTGCAACTAAAAGTACCAAGCCTAAACATAGTATTTAACACATCCAGAAATGTTTGTAAAGTTGGGACTTCAATCTGACAAGTCAGCAGACAACTGACAAATGGAGTGGCATTAACGGCAAGGCAAATGTATTTTAAGTCGTAAGAGACAATCTCCTTTCACCATGTGCTTTTGCTAGGTCTGGATGAAAAACTGCAGGTACCTTTCTTTCAGTGTTACTGATGCTGCAGGTTTCTGGTTTTATTTACCATCAAATATTTGCTGGATTTTTACACATCCGAAACTACAGTGTGAACATAAACTTGATTTGAAATTGTTGTGGTGACTTAAAAAATTTCAGAATAGTAGTAATGACCAATAAAAGAATCTTATATATGGACAAATACTTACTTGCCCTGGCTTTTGCCTGTGTTCCTGCATGAAAATACCTTTAGGGAACAGAACATTGGTCCTCATAAGCATAGCTGTGAGTGAAATAGGACCAAATTTACTGTCTGAGTATATAAATCTCAGGATGGTAGAGTTAGCAGAATGTTGTGCTATATGCAGTTTATTACATCTCCAGTGGCCCCCAGAAGCTGAAAATAACAACCATTTATATATTGTTTAACTGTAGTCATATTAAAGAAAAAAAGATTAGAACTGTAGAATGAGTTTATTACATGATGGAACAGTGGTCACATAATTACAAGTCATGTTCGTTGGCTTTCTCGAAACAGTATAACTTCTTGTGACACTTCTATGACTTCTACATTAAACTTTTAAAAATACTAGTAATTTTTGCATTATATAGGGCAGGTATCACACTGTGTTGTGACTCTGCATCTGAAAGTAGCAGGGTTTATCTAGGGTGGTCTTAAATGTATCTGGTGACATGTAAAACCTCATAAGTTTGGGCGACCGTAAGGACTATGTTTACTTTACAATTTAACACTTGTCATAGCCACACTCATTTTAAGTGTTGCAGAAATAAACCAGTCTTCTATGAATCTATTTGAAGTTCAGGTCAAATTGCATGGAAGAGAATATAATACATGTTGCATTCAGTAATATTAAAGGATATTATGATGTCTGACAGTCATCTCTCTTCTTTTGTTGATATATAGGTTTGTGGAAGAGCAAGTACATTTAGAAAACTTGGTCAAGTGTAACTGAAAGCATAATTTTCAAACGCCAGTCCCTAAATCCCTAACTCTTATTACATGCAGTACTGTTGCTCAGCCCAGTGATGTGTTCCTGGTACCTATAGCTACACCAGTACAAACCATTCCAGCAAATAGAAGTTGATTTTGCTACATTAAGCAACTAGCATCTGAAGGCTGTAATTGCAGCAAATCCTTGGACCAGAAAGAGGCCTAAGAACCTAATCTACCATGGTTTATTCCCTTTTTTGGTTAAAGAGTAGTTTACTGTTTTGCTCTGTGGAATCCCTGGTATCAGTCAGGGCCCATCATGCCTTTCAGCTTTTGGACATGACTTGGCAATAAACTTGTTTTGTGCTATTTTTGATATTGATCCATCTAGCTGATTAGGTGGCAGCAGTGACACCTCAGTAATCATGTCAAATAAATAAAGCATAAGGGTCAGGCTGCCAGCCCTGGTTTCAGGAAGGGTGCTGGAAGACAGTAAATAGAATTGTAAGCTAACTCAAGTGAGAGGGGCCTTGGGAGGTTTCTATTCTAACTTCCTGCCCAAAGTGGGGCCAGCTCAGAGCTCAGACCAGCTTAGTCAGAGCTTTATCCAGCCAAGTCTTGGAAGAACTGAAGATGACAGAGCCTTCACAACCTTTTGAGGCAACTTGTTCCACTGCTTGACTGTGTTAATAGTGGAAAAATTTTTCCTCCTATCCTATTTGATCCTATTTTGTTTAAGCTTACACCCTTTCTCGCTGGAAGAGCCTGGCTGTCATACTGACAACCTCCTCATATGTATGGGCAGTCTGCTCATGTCTCTTGAAGCCTTCTCCATTCCAAGCTGAACAAGCCCAGTTCCCTCAGTCTGTTATTGTAAGACATGCAACTATAATATAGTGTGGTGATGGTTGCCAGACTCATCTCAAGTGCTACATGCAGAAAGATAATTAATAAAGAAAAGAATGTAAAGCAGCTAAAGATGGAACACCACCAAAATCTGTAACAGCAAAGGATGCTTAAAAAAGGGACAGTGCTACTGCTAACCTCACTGGCAAGGTTGTCCTTTTTCCCCTTGCTAATGTAACCTTGGATTTGTCATGAAGGCAAACACAGCTTACACTGTGTCCTTAAATGTGCATGTAGATTTACCGTCTTCTCCTTTCTACAGCCTCTTCTAAATGTGTAACTTAGTGGTCTATCCTCACTTTGTGCTTAAAAATTGGTACAACACTGCAATGAATTAACACTTTAATTTTAGGTGTGGAAGTTTAATGTTAAGTCACATTAAATCCTTCACTGCGAGAGCTTAAGTCTGCCCTCTTACATATTTATTACTGGCATAACTCCTGGAATATTTTTTGATTCACGTTAGGCCATCTTCAACAACTGTTTACAAGCACTGGGTGAAGTGGAAGAACAACATTGTGCATACATTTATCACTTCATATTCTGTATTGTTTGGATATTGTTATTGTTGTAAATTGCTGGGTGAATGCTGCAGAATATTCACATATTGTTCTGAAGATTAAAGTTTGTAAGTCTTCTGTTTAGATAGCTCTGGAAATTTGTTAAATTATATCTTATGACCATGTACATCTGAATGTGCTCCTAAACCTCCCATGCCATAAACACCATGGTTTTCTGAGTACCACATACTTCCTAATGTTTATAAGCTTCCACCATGTCACCTGGTGTTTGGTAGGTGTATTAGGTTCCGTTCTGCAGTTACTAGTTGCCCGTCACTGCTTGTTCAACAGTTAACTGCTAAAGGTGACAGTTCCTGCAAGACTGCTCTGAAAATGTTGGTTTCTTCAAATAACTGCATTTGCAGCCTCCTAGCTGTGGATCGAATTTCCCTTTTTTTTTTTTTTTTTTTATTACCCCACTTCCTTGACAGATGTAGCTGAGAATGATTCTGGAGCTTGTTTTCCAGCATTTCCTCAAGAGAAGAGGAAAAATAATTATATCCAACTTTTATTCCTTGTTTTTAGTTAGTTACCTTGTGTTCAGAAACATCACAGAAGGAAAGATTTCTTCATCCCTCACTGGCTGCCCGTGGTGATAGATTGCCTTTTTTACCCCTGCAAAGTTAGGGAATGTAGATCATTTCACCCTACTCTCTAGGGGAAAAACGTTACCTGGTAGCTGTTACTATTTAGTCACTTTCCACTTACTAAAAACTTATACTTTGGCTAGAATTCAAGCATATTTTAGATTTGTGTGCAACTCCTAAATAATCACTCTGGCAGCTTCAAGCAAGGGTAGATTTTTATTTATTAGAGGGAAAGGGGAGACTCAAATTAGTTACTCTGACATTCAGGAGAGATATACAGAAAAAGAGCAAGGCACTTCAAGTTGAGCATAGTATGAGCTAATAATCTAGCGGAGAGTTTTGTGAAGGTCAGCAATAATTGTCTTCTATAAATAGCTGCAAAGTCTGTGAAAGCAGTGCCATTATCTGTCAGCCACCACCTTCTCCCCACAGCAGTATGCTGGATGTCCAAAACCATTTCACAACAGAGAGCAAGACATGAATATAGATGAAAAACATCAAGCATGCAAACTTTTACATGTAACTTCTCTTGGATTTGCACTTTAGTGCAGGTCCCCTGGAATACAGTTTGCATGTAGCTTTTACCTCAGAGTGAAAGCTTCAGTGAATGTGACTGAAATGAGTATGCTGAAGGTACAGTAATCTACTTTGCATCAGCAGATATGTTCTGTGTTTAGTTACCATTTTCATTTTACATACTTACAAAAAAAGCCAACTGAGACAAAAATTTTTTAGAAAGCCAGCTTCAACAGTTTTCTAAACTATTTGAGGGCTGATAGCTCCAGACAATACTTGATGTTAATCCATTGTTTTCTTGTCTAGTATACTCGGGAAGCGAATATTCTATAACTTTGTGCAACTGATTGCGAATGCTGTGGCTTAAAAACTGGTGCCTGCCAGGGTCACCAATCAGCACTTCAGTCTGCTGTATCCTGATGCATTTCCTCAGCCAGTGATGCAGACCATCAGCAAGTTGTTCATCGTAAAACATATCTCCTAGAACAATGAGGTCCCAGTTGCCAGCCTCTGAATTAATGATGTTCTTAATGGTGATGGGGAAGGGATTCAGGTGGTTCAGTTCACAGTTCAAGATCATTGCCACTCCTGCAACTGAAGAAAAGTCAAATGAAAGTTATGTTTTAGGATTCTGCCATTCAGCCCCCCTACAGATTTCCTTGACACATCTTTCAATTTCATCTGTTAAATATTTTTGTTTATCCTATCTAGGGACTTCCACAGTAGGTCAGAATCTGGCATAAAGTGATGGAATTTTATCCTCATTGTACCAAGACAAAGGAAAAAAAAAACCTGTTCCTGGAATGTATACCAATAGAAACCAATCATGGATTCAGACCAGAATACTGCCTTAATCTATGGATATACTTCCTAACCAATTAGTAATTTAATTACGAATAAACTGAATTCATAAGTCAATTATGGGAAAACAAAGTTTGGGAAGAAAAGGCAAAATCTGGGTCCCAACATATGAAAGTGCAGGAAAATACAATAGTCCTACAGATAAGCCAACTCGCTGCCTGCTCTTGGAGTTCTCTTCCAATCCAGCTGCAATGGTGTACAGGCAGCACTTGCCAGAAACTTTGCTGTTTGCTCATTCTAAGGAGCTATGGAGACCTATTTTGGTGCAGGAGAGGCTGGTACAACCCCGCTCTAATACTGGCAAAATCCATTCATCTTTTTAGCATTCTTAGAACTGTTTGGAACCTGAATTGTTCTCAAATGGAGCAAAGAAAAGTCAGTGTTGAATATGCTTTAAAAAGTATCTTTACACAGAGATGGAAAAAAAAGGCCTTACTAGGGTCGATGTCATTAGCAAGGACTTGTGATGCACCACTCATGACAGCAGCTATTGCTGTTGCTCCACATCCACTTCCAAGATCCAGAACCGATCGTCCTTTAACAACACGTGGATTATCTAAAATATACCTGAAAAGAAAAACTGTTAAAGCAATGAACAAGATTATGCAAATTTCTGTTTTGCATTACACTGCATAAGAGTTCTTGTCATAAGTGTAATGAAGCATAGTATCTTAACACTATTACACATGTGCAGCTGGTACATACCTCCTTATTTGTCTCTACTGATACAAAAATCAAGAACCATCATCTTTCACCCTTACTTCTCCCCAAAACAAAAAGAAATCCAGCCAAGTAAGCCAACTTTTTACTTCAGTCAGCTCCTCTGACAGGTGAGTTTATCTAAGAAACAAACTGAAAGGTGATTAAAATGCTTGGTATCAGAAACATGAAAGTAAGGATTTGTAAAAATTAAAAGCAATCTGATGGAAGAAACATGGAAATGTATTTGCAGTGAATATGGCACCCGTCAAAAGACAAGATCTGCTCATTGCCCTAAAATACTGCTTATGCAACTGCTTGGAAGAAGAGGAATTTCTCCTCTTTCTTTTTCCTGAGCCACACAGACACAGATTTGTGTTGTCTTCTGGCATAGAGAATAATGGCTGGCTCTTCATACAGGGCTACTGGTAAGCACAGCTTTTGCAGCTGGGTTCCAGTGGAGAGAACTGTAATGGAAACACTAAGTTTGGTGTACATGGTGGACAGATGGATGGGAATGTCTGGGCCTCGAAGCAGCAGCAGGAATGGCAGAAGGAGGCCTAATATGAGTGTCAGGCGTTGATGACACCTAGATCCCAGCACATCTGTATACAGATTCCCAGGAGCCCAGACTGGGAGAACAAAAGACAACCTACTGTCATATTAAACAGTTCAAGCCATTAAGAAACAATAGCAGGAAGGTTGAGACCAGGACTGAAAATATAAAATATCTGATCAGAACCCCAGGAGAGAAGGACCTGACATACTATGTATGCCTCCTGTCCTGCATGTCACCACAAGGAATCCTTGAACATGCGCAGCTTGCTGCTCCTGAGTAAGTGGTTATGAATCCAAGGAGAACCTGGCTCAGTTTTAATTAAAATCACCTTCCCTATGAGGTCTGGCACCTAGCTTTGCTACACCATTACCACTATGTTGCAACATTATTTGCTACTATGAAGTTCTACCATGCTCTCTTTTCTGAGGGCACCCAGGCAGGACTAAGCTGTTTGGCAACACTCCCCTGAGGCCCCCAGTTTACCAGTAGCATGGTGGACAGGGGTGGGACCTCCACAGAAAGTTCTCCCTTTCCTCTTCTCAGGGCTAATCTTGGATTTGCAATGTCTTCCCAGCAGAGACTTGGGCAGAGCATGATCTGGCCTAAGGCTGCAAGTGCCTTGTTTCCACCAGAGCGGTTCTCAAGTTACAGCTAATGACTGTGGTGACTTAGGACAGCTGGAACCGACTGTATCCCCTGGCATGGACACAGTGCATTACACTGCTGCTGGAGACTGCTGTCTGCCATGCTGGGGTAATGAGGTGTTAGGTTACACCAAGAGGAATAGCTTGAAAGAGGAGACTCCAGATCTTGGGGAAATGCCACCTGTGAAACATCAGATTTACAGAAGCAGCACATGTTCATGCTCCCTTTTTCTTTTTACTTTTCTGGATTATGCAGCTAATTCTCAATAAATCATACAACTGAATAAACAATAGGTCAATAAAGTGGTGAAATGCCAGATAATTACTATTGCTACCCAAATATCTGGGCATATGAATCATATGATAACAAAATGTAGAGATAACCTTACCTAATTTAATTACACAATGTTTAGGGGTACTCTAGTTCAAATACATGGCAGGCTAATCGGCTCACAATTTAACAGTAAGACTCATCCTTTCCTGGTCAAAAATGCCTTCCTATTTATGCTTTCTTGTAGAAAAACAGCAAAGCCCCATTTCAGATCCTTCCCTTTCATCTATATGGGGAATGTCTGACAGCTTGTTCTTTGCATTAACAATTATGAACTTTTTCTGCTGTTCAAAGTGAGAGATTTGATTTTACAGAATAAAAGAACTCTTAACTAGTTCCTGCAAATCAAGAACATTAATGACATTTTGACAGTAAGTGGCCAAAACCAAAATGTGGTTTCTGATGTGACTAAAAGACAGCCACAATAAGGCTTGACAATAATGCTTCTGAAGTCCTAAATGAGGAGAGTGATTCAGGCTAACCAGCACTCCAAGTGCATCAGCATAAACCTGCTTTTCTCAACAGACCAGACACACATGCACACTCCGATCTCCTACAAAAAAAACTCTGTGTGTTACAACAAAATAGAAATCCTCCTGTTCAAAGCGAAAATGACCGATAGAATTAAATACCTCACTAGGTTTGATGGCAACTGCCCAACCCTTCAATAGCTCCAAATTCAGCCCTGCTGTCAACACATGCATCACCACTGAAGACAATAGATTTCAGCTTAAGAGCTCATACTGGTTTTGGCTGGCATAGAGTTAATTTTCTTCCTAGTAGCTGGTATAGTGCTGTGGTTTGGATTCAGTGTGAGAATAATGTTGGTAACACACTGATGTTTGAGATGTTGCTAAGTAGCATTTATCTTAAGTCAAGGATTTTTCAGTTTCCCATGCTCTGCCAGTGAGCAGATGCACAAGAAGCTGGGGAGAGAGCATGGCCAGGACAGATGGCCTGAACCAGCCAAAGGGATACTTTATACCACAGAACATAATTCTTGGTACATAAACTGGGACTAGTGGGCCAGGAGGGGCAGATCACTGCTTGGGCATTGGTCAGCAGGTGGCGAGCAATTGCATTGTGCACTGCTTGTTTTTTCTGGCATTTTATTTCCCTTTCTTTTTGTTATCTTCCATTACTAGTATTATTTTTGTTATTATATTCTATTTTAGTTACTAAACTGTTCTTATTTCAATCATAAGTTTTACTTTTTATTGATTCTCCTCCCTATCCCACTGGGAGGGGGAGGAGTGAGCAACTTCGTGGTGCTTAGTTGCCAGCTGGGTTAAACTATGACAGAGCTGTAAGTTTTTTCTATATACAGGTGGTGCTGATATTTCACTGCCAGCCTCCAGAGACTGCATCTCTCCTGTATAAGCAGAGTATGGATAATGTGCTCTCATACAAGACAAATACACATTGCTAGGAATTGCTACAAATAGAGCCAGGTCTGACATCCTGGCCCACAGCAGACTGGACTTAACTTCAGTGATGCATGCTGCATACCTGGAGAGGGCTTGGCCTCCTGGCCAGTAAATTGCCCAGAATGGGTCCCCATAAGGCCACAGGTCAGATTTTTCCCTCCAGAACCTGCATCGAGGGGTAAGGAGGCGCAGCCGTATCTCTGGCGTGAGGTGCCCACTGCTGGTGACCTCCGTGTTCTCCTCCAAAAATGCTCTCACCTCAGGGTCCAGAGACTTGCCAGCACTCCAGTGGCAGCAGCGCTTCCAGCACAGAGGGAGGCCTCCCCTCCTGCTCCTCCAAGCCTTGGCAAAGGTGTTCTGTCTGCCCAAGAGGAGGAACCACTTCCAGCCACGGAAGGCCATGTCTCCCCAAGGAGAGCTCAGAGCACAGCTTACCTAAAGGAGGTGATGAGGCAGAAAGCCTGAAACAAACTCACAGGATGTTGTTCTTCATAGTGATGGATGACAGGTCCTGAAAGGAGAACAATGCTACGTAAGTGAAGTTTTTTCAGTGACTTCAAGGCTAGGCACCACCAGGGCTTTAGGAAGAGGAAGTCGACATGCTGTTGTGTGACCAGGAATGTGTGCCTTGCCCTGCCCAATGAGCCTTTGAAGTCTGAAAGAAGTGGTATTTAAGGAAGAAGCTCTCAAGAGACCCATTCAGGAGAGCGCTATAAAAATATCCAGTGAGAAACAACCAGCTGATGAGCTAAAAATTAAACACGCAGCCATTTAACATCTCCCTCTGTCTTGAAGGTATACACACAGCAAGCCACTCCCATTTAAGATTCTTCCATTGAATCTTAAAATTTTGCAGTAGGGCTCTGGAACTGCAGGGCCTATGGACATAGCAAAGGTTATCAGTAGGTTGTTTGAGAGATGCCATTAATTACAAGTTTTATAATGGTGATGAGTCTTTTAGGAAATAATCTTTTTAAACGGAAGCCATTAAAGGATTTCCTCAAAAGACTTTCCTCTTTCTCCTTCATATTTGTCAGGCTGCCAGGTCCAAAATGAAAAAAAAAAAAGAAAAAAATCCCCAAGAATTTATCTTAATCAGAATACTCCCAATCTGTTGCATTTCAGTCTGCATTTTAGAGAATTAATTAGTCTTATGGTGCATTGTCTCATGGATGCTTGCAGCTGTAGAAGAGAGCAGACCTCCATCATTGTAGCCCACTTCCCATGAGAAACTATGTAAATGTCTCCAAGATGTCTCAAGAGAGAAACTGAATTCAACACATATTAAAAAATAAGATTTTTAAAAGGCGAGGCATTCAGACTGTATGAGCTCACGTTCAAAAGCCTTCTGACACTACTCAAGGCCAGTTTTCAAGTCACAAGCAGTGAAGAAAAGGAGAATGAAAGATTGGTACATCAGAAGTTTGACTCATTTAAGAATCAGGAGAACGGAAAGTGGAGAGCCAGAGCATTCAGCTGAGAGGTGAAGGAAGAACTTCTCAGCACTTCATCACCATATTCTCCTCACCCACCACCTCTTGCAGCCCCTGAGTCTTTCTTACACTGATGCTGTATGTGTACTTATCAAGTGTTAGCCTGAAGAGAAAGCAACTGTTTTTCTGCCTTCCTGGTCAGATATCCTCCTTCATTCATCCTTTAATTCAGATCTTTTTTCCTTCCTTGTCTTGCTCTCTAATTTCTTTTCAATAACTCTGACTTACTTGATTCACAGCACACATTTGAACCTCCCCCTAAACTGATGACCAGAGAAGGATTTAAAGACTTCAACAACAGCAAGACTGCAAGTACAAAGACACACAAGAGAAACTGCACTATTTGGGGATTGTTTTCTTTCTTCTACACTGGTTTTCATGAAAAGGCAGAATGATGCATGAAGAAAATCAACTTCAGCCCACCCCTGCCACTTTTTGACAACAAAATAATTGTGGCCAGCTTCGCCATCTAGAGTTGTGCAGGTTTGTCCTTAAAAAAGCCAGACAAAGGGACAACGTAAAAATATGCTAATAAAACTCTAATACATGCCATTGGTTTCTCTTTATTTGTCTCTATTTTTAGTAAAAGTGGAATTTTTGTTGTGTGCTGGCCTCTGCTTCAGGTACGGGGTTTAATTTGGTCACTTAATAAAATGTTAAACTGTGAACTTCCCTCCTGAAGCACTTTGCTATTTAGACTAATAGTCCAGTTAAGTCTTTGTTTAAATCATTGGCTAAAGGCTTTGTATTTTTATTACAAATAAATACACATGACTGAACATTTTGCATTTTTCCACATTTGAGAATGCCATTCAGCAGAGTCCATGTAATTAATGAATGTAATTAACAAATGCCTTCCTTCCCGAAGGCAGAGCTATATAATCCTCATCTGCCTAAGGGAAGCATGAACTGAAATCAATCAGAAGCAGAAATCTTATCAGCTAATGCTGTATGCTGGTTTTTCCCCATGAATTGCTGCACATTGGTAGGGCTGATAATCAGTAGCATGTATTTTGCATCGCCTGTCATGATGGTTACTCTTTTTTAATTAATTGTTGGCAGAGAAATATCTGCCATGAGCTCTCTGCTCAAAATGCCAAATAAAGCTTAAGCATTCAGTGCAGGAAGGCGTCAGCACGGGTACCACTGCGTTTGACACTCCCGGCCCTCCCACCTTACCGGGAATCAGTGGGCGAGCAGAACTTGGAAAAGGGGACAAAACAAAGCAAAAACAAACAAACACCACCAACAACAAAAAAATCCTGAGCAATTTAAGGGGCGGGGGGGGTGTTTCTGAAAGCAGCATGTGCCTTTGAAAGCATAACCACACCGACCCCACGCTTCCCATCGGAGGAATCCAGACCTCTCCGAGGCCAAAGGCCGCCCGCTTCAGCCAGGGAGGAAAATACCGCGCCGCCACGCAGCCCCGGGCCACCGGGGCAGACACCGCTTCCACCCCGACGTTCCCA
>NW_020799092.1:14126278-14130011 GCF_003259725.1 Athene cunicularia | reverse complement strand
GCCGGGGCCGGGCCGGGCCGGGCCGAGGCGGACCGGGATCCCCGCCCGCCCTTAAAGCGGCAGCGCCGCGGAGCCCCGGCCCGGGCCCGGAGTCGGCAGCTTCGTCCCCGAACCCTTCGCTGGTGCTTGGGGTCGGTTTGTCCCGGACCGCAGCGGTTCGGGGCAGCGGCTTGGGCCTGCCCCTCTCTAAACTCAGGCCCCTGATCCGGGTCCCGTGCTTGGTTTGTTCCTGCTTCATGTAAAATACTTTTTAAATGTTTTGCACCCATGTAGACTAGCCCTGTATGTTAAAATTTCAATAAAAATCCACATGGGAAAAGGAGTAATAGCACGTATCCAAATTTGACAGCTGTGAAAATGAGGTGGTCTTTTTTTTTTTCTTCTTTGCACATCAGATCAAGGCTGCTATCAAGTCTGGTATGGCCTAAACAAGGTTTCCGAATCTCTTTGAAACAGCAACAACTGTGGAAGGTACTGGCCATGGAAAGGCCATCCATCCATCATCCATCCATCCATCCATCCATCCATCCATCCATCCATCATCCATCCATCCATCATCCATCATCCATCATCCATCCATCCATCCATCCATCCATCCATCGCTCCATTGCCGGGTCTGTTCCTCAGGCAAGCCAAATCTCTCTTTTCCCCTCTCCATGTTTCTTTCCCCCATGCGCCATCTGTCCCTTTAATATTTCTGCTGCTCTAAAGATCCCTTCGTTTCTCTCCTCCCCAAACCCCCTCCCCGTGGACAGGAGGGAGGGGTCTTCTTGAAAGCACTATTTTGTTGTTACTCAGGAGGGCACACCTCTGCTGCAGAGAAGCACCCGACAACGGACTAACAGTGGTGTTTCCTCTGAGGCCACAAAGTTCATTTTCATTAGGCAGCGACTGCAACTTTTCCGTGGCTGAACAAGGAACCAAACCCTCCTGCATCTCCCCCTTCCCCAGCTGCTGTCCTCCACAGAGAGATCCCCCCGGCCAGGGGCTCGCCTCCTGCCCAGGGCCAGGGCCAGGGCCAGGGCCAAGCCCCTCCTGAGGGTGCAGCAAGGCCAGGCCAGGGCTGGAGACAGTTCCTGGGTTTTCTGCTGGCTGCTCCGCCGCTGCAATCCCGTGGCTGTGCTTCTGCAGGGCTGGTTTTGCTGCGTTGCTTAGCTGGCTCCAGCCAAGGCAGGCTGGAGAGGCACCTGCAGCTCTCCAACAGCTCCCACCAGGTCTCTGTCCCATCTCCAGTCCTACTGCCAGGATTTAGGGAATACAAGGAGCTTCTGACAAGACTTGACAAATGTGGTTTTCTCTAGCTTCCCTATGGGACAAAGTCTCCCATATTTCACACACTGTGTTTTGAAAACACTTTTGTGCATTGCCTGAGGTGATGATCGTTAAATCCTGCAGCACTTAAGAGTGACAGGTTTTTGAAAATAAATGGTGATTGCACAGCCTAAAGCTGGATCTGCCATATCTCTGAGATTATGAGGCCATCTAGTGATCTGATGACTTAGTACAATTAAAATGTGCTCTCCAGGTTATAAAGCCGGACCTTTCCTTTAAACGTGGGTGATCCTCAGTGTTCCAAGAGAAGATGGCTCCTCTGTGCTGAGCTGCAGAGACACCAGGATAGAGGTGATGCACAGGGAGGAGGTCGTGACCCGGACAGAAGCTGGTGGCCACCTGCCACCTGAAGGACCCTGAAGTACACACACACATTAAGCTGTAGGAATACTTGCATGCCTTTTACTCTTGTAAAGCAGGACTCACAGTCTTTTTAGAAGTGATCCCCCAAATTTATATAAAGGTATGGACCTTTGTGGTTTAGGCTCAGGAAGGACATTATTTCCTGAAGCCCTTAAGGGAACTATGAAGTTACAAAGGTCTTGAGTCTTTCAGCAGCTCTTGCTGGTCCTCTCCAAGGTGGGAGACACTGAAAACACTCATAATAACCCAAACTGTGCATAAAATGTTCAATTCAGGACACAGGTCTTTATGCCCTCTAGATATTCACCACCATGCTAGGAATAGAGAACTCAGTAGTAATGTAACAAGAAAATCATAATCAGCATCAACTCAGGATGCCATATGGTAACAGCTTCAAGCATACCTGACAGGTAATGATACACCTTTACCTTGTGCATTTTATTTTATGCCTGAGAAGGTTCTCAGAGAAATTTGACAGGAAAGCTTTTACACTTCGATCTTCAGCCTCCTTGATAGGGTATTTTAACTAGTGATTTCTCAGGTCTAGTTTTTCTGAACTCCTGATATATGATATTACTCTATGTCTATGTGAATCTCAGTTACTAAGTCACTGCTGTCTAATATAGACCAACATCACTCTGAAGCAGTTAAAAGAAATGTTCCATGGCTGCTCCCAGGTTAAAGCTTGCTTAGGTGAATAAGGAGGGGTGAAGTCCTTGCTTCCCAGTAATGTTGGCTGAGATGTTAAAAACAGAATTCCACTCTTTCTTATTTAACTACAAATATTTAGTTATTATTGCATAGACTCTTAGCATGACATAAGAAAGCTCTGATACAATGATAGCTGTCAACCCTCTTGTGAAAGTCTAGGTGAACCATTTAGACTTTCAGGACATGCTTTGTGCTGATTACTTCAGCAAAGTATCAAAGACTACCCTGTGAGAAAAAAATGTTTCATTTCCAATGGCTTTTTGCTTTAGATGGTGACATCTTGAGAATTTCTGCTGCTCAAATATATGGTATACTGTGCAGCCAACTACCATAACTGTGCTGGAATTTGCTCTGACGACAAGGACGTCTTTGATCACAACATAACATCGATTTGGTGTAACATGGAGGAGCACAACACTTGCAAAATGCAGCTGTAGAGTAGCACACGAGGGACTCCTGCATGTCCAAGGGAATTAGCGGATTACTGGCTGATGATGGAACTTCCCAAGTCTTGGGGGAAATCTTGAGCCAATTGACAATAAAGAAACAGGCCTGCACAAGGACAGAAAGGAACAAATGCAGAGAGGAGCTACCTTTGCATTATCCCCATGACTCGGGAATCTTTAGGGGTACAGATGTTAAACTCAAAGGAAAGCAGGCCTGCAGTTTGGCAGACAGGTGATCACCCCAGTTCACTCCATCTCTTCTAGCTGTTACAGCCCCAATTTCCAGACCTTTTTTTTTTGCAAGGCCAGCTCCCACAGTTTGCTGCAGTGATAAGACCTTGGTGCAATTTCACAGAAGGGAAGATGGATGGATTCAGAGCACTGTTGATGTTAAAAAGCATCCCAACAACTCAGTACCACAGTCAGGGGTTTTGCACATCAGGATCAATTTGTGGCTGCCCAGAGGCTGTGGAAGCGTCATTATCAAAATGTAGCTGGCACATTAGCTAGTAGCTAAAGTAAAATTGAAGATGAGAACTCTGGCTAGGTGAGGGAGAGGCAATTCAATTATTCTGTTGTGCCTTCAGCTACAATCCACGCCTACTCATTTCAGAATCACAGCACATCTTTTTCAGTTGAAGAATAAATATCCTAACATAACAAAAATCGCACATTACCTGTAATGTGTCCCAAAAGCATTAGATACATTTTTCACAGGTTTACCTTTCCCTGCTGCCTTGCCAGCTACATTAGGTCAGGAGCAGGAAGGAGCAGCAGCTGGCAGAGATGAAGGCATCAAGTTCTTTCCGGCAGTGAATGCAAGAAGGGGAATATGTAAGGTGCAGCTTTTTTTTTTTTTTTTTTTTTTTTTTTTTTTTTTT
>NW_020799092.1:14115154-14126228 GCF_003259725.1 Athene cunicularia | reverse complement strand
GAGGGGGGGGGCGTGGGGGCAGGGGAGAAGTGATGAAATGAAAAACTTTATTAATCTGACCCTTGTGCCACTGCAGATTCAGTCTTCCTGACACAAGGAGTGTCTCCAAAGATCCTTTATGGTAAAACCAAGAAGTTGAAAGTTATCATCTCTGAGTTCATTCTTGATTTTGTCTTTTGTCCATGTGTGTGATTAAAGCATGGTTGGCCTTAGCTGGCTGCTTGTGTTCACACCCAGTCAGACATGGGAGCATTTCTGGAGCATAGATGAAGACTGGAAAGACTGAGTCAGATGGTTTGTGCTTCTCTTTGGTGTATAGTTTGGATGTTTGTTTTGTTGTTAAAACTAGAGGGTACATATTTTCAAGCCCTGTTTTGGAACAGCTGAAGTCTGTTTGAACTAGTAGGACTTTGACTCCCACATATCTCTTACAGTAATAACACAGGCTCCCCAGTTTCGGGTCCCAGAGATATTTTGTCACAATCGGCTGGCATAAGTGAAGCCTCACTGTGGAGGAAAATCGGACAGAAAGCAGTGCAGCTTGATGAACGTACTTGTCACTAATGAACATGTCCAGAGATGTGTCCTGTAAAAACAGGTGCTTTGGTGGTTTTAGTTGCACAGAAAGAAGATTGCAGCACAGGCAGTAACTATGAGGAATCAGCCACCACATTGGCACAGCCACTTCTGGGTGATACAGCTACCTGCATTAGTACACTGAAAGAGGTGGTGGTGGGCTGTTTGCAGTGGGCTTTGTTCATAGCTCCCTTTGGTCTTACCCAAACTAAACTATTCCTATTATACTTTTTGTACTGTTGTGATGATACTGTGGTCATCTGTAACAGCTTTCTGGATGTTGGTGTCCTATCTTGGGTGGCCAGGGGTCTGGGGTCACTGCAGTCTGCAGGAAGCTTTTGGGTATCCCCAAGGTCTGGGCCAGCTCTGGAGCCAGCCCAAGCTGGGACACAGATGCAGTGGGGAAGAACGAAAAACTGTAAACAGAGCTGAGCAAAGGCTGCACCTGGTGTCACAGCATTTGTTTGAGTTTTTTGTTGTTGTTTTGGGTTTCTTTCTGTGCTTTCCTGAAAAGCCCTGAGAGAGGAAGACAATGGAAACTGAGTAAAAATGGGCAACTGAGGAAAGGGTCTGCTTAGGCACTATGGATCCTCTCCGGTCTGGTGTCCAGACAGTCTGTAGCTGCCTAAGTTTTCCTAAATGAAACTGCAACATTCTCTATGTCCTCATCCCTCCTGACTTCCTGTGACAGGAAAATCCATCCTCTCTGCCTTCCCCACATGACTTTGTCCCACATCCCCTCCCTGTGTGATGTACTAAGGGCGATATGCAAGTCTCATGACTTCAGCACATTCATTAGACCTTAGCTTTTCCCCAACTGGCAGAAACAGTGTCAAATAGACCAAAGCCAACATTTAGTCTGTGGCATAAGGCCATGACCACAATTTGGGGCTTTAATTCAAATGATGCTTACCTTTGTTGCCAGGTAGGCTGGATTTAAACTTACAGCTAACTCCTTCTCTTTTCTCCAGGCAGAGCAATTGCTCCAGCTTGCTCCAGAAGTAAAGCCTGAAGACATAGTACATTTCGTCATCTGATTTTAAGGGTCGTGCTAACAGCCACTGGTGCCAGACATAAGGTAATCAAGTCAAGTTTTCAAGGAGTTTTACCAGTTCCCAGAAGCCAGTTGATTTTGTAATTCAAATTTCTTAGTTTCCCCACCAGTGCTCAGAGCCTGGCACCAGCTGAACTCTTCCTTTTGCCTTCCACATGGTAGTCTGCCAAACATTTGGCCTCTTCCAGGGACCTGGGGACAGAGGACACAATGGAGATCTGAGACAGACAAGATAGACAGGTGGTGCTTACTCTCTAGAGCTACTAGAGGAAGCTCTTTGCCAAGGACCTGGTAACTATATGTGCCTCCTCTTTTGATTGATGCTTGCTATTGCATTTTGGGAGGGTTTCAGGGTCCTCAAGCAACTTAGTTGTGAGTCAGGGTCATACTATGCCGGGACCTCTGCTCTTCACTATTTTGCACTAGTGTCCAGAGGGCATGGAAAGCAAGTGATACAACTGCAAGGATGCCCAGGGGAATGGAAACACAGCTCCCCTGCAACACCAGCCAGCTCTCTCACATGATGAACAGGCTGGAGCTCAAGTTCAGTGTGACCAAGGACAGAATAGCTACTATTTATGCATGTGGATGGATGGGAAGGTCACAAGGGACTGGAAAAGGACTTGATGTTTGGATCTCTTAACAGTTTTCAGTGGTATCCTACAAAGTGTTAGTTCCACTGGCTTTCCCATCCATACCTATGTAACATACCCTCCAGAGGAGTGTTTGACACACCTGTTCTTTAAGATGCAGGCAACTCCGTCACTTGTATATCAACAGGTTTCAAATACACACATGACCAGAGCCATGGTTGGACTCAATGATCTTGAAGGTCTTTTCCAACCTTAAATGGTTTTATGATTCTCTGGAGTCTGCTTTTACAACTTAAAGAGACATTAGCCCATATACAATGTCTTTGTGCATTTCAAGCTTGCTTGACTTGGTGCGTTGCACCATACACTGCAATTTCCTTCACCACAGCAGAGGGCATGGTACAGCAACAACTGAATGGCTCCTTGGGAGCTGGCTTACTTCCAGCCAGACCTGTTACCTGCAAGGCCTGCACATGGAGCTGCTTGGATGCCTCCTTGTCACAGCCCCAGGGCTCCTAATAGTGAAGGCAGCCCCAGAAACCCCCAATTTCACACCGTGTGATCTCGCATCTTGGGTTTTATCAGCTGAGGTGTCAAGCTTCACACAAGCAGCTGCATCCAGCTCGAGTGGAAGCAGCAGTGTTGCTGTGACCCTGCAGCACTGCTCTTTGGCTGCAGCACCATGAAGTGGTGCTGGGGGAGACAGGGCAGGAGCATCTGCAGGAAGCCTAATTCTTACTCTGAATAAATGGCCCAAGGATGACAGAGCAGACAGGCTCTGTCATCTTCCAAACGAGAAAGTAAGCAATTCCATGACTGAAATCAGCACACCTTGGCTATATGTGCTGGGTGTCAGGGCCTTGAGGGCACTAACGGGTCTTACTGGCCTTCTTCACCCCCTGGGGCTCCCTCAACCCTGCCCACAGCCCAGCACCGTATTTTATCACCGTGGGGCTGTCAGTCCCTGCCCCAGCAATGTCACAGCAGGGCTGGTCTCCAGCTCACCTCAGCCCTGCCCTGCCCACCCATGGGCACCACCATTCCCCCTCCCTATGGCCATCCCAGGGCTGTGTTCCCATCCTGATTCCCCTCACTGGGTCTGATCCTGGCCCGCACCCATGGGTTGACATTAGAGTCAGAGCAGCTGGACACACTGATAGTGCCTGGCACCAGAGTGCTGCTGCTCTCTTGCCTTCACTATTTTCTGGTAACGCTGAGCATCAGGAAGCCAATGCCTCTGATTTAGCCTGGGAAATACTTTTTACTGGGATTTCCCAGTAATAGTTGCATTTCAGCCTAGAGGGAAGTGCTGAGCTAGCCCATCCACACATCAGAGACATGCTGCCACCCCCAAAGGATGTGCTTGATGGGAATAGCTGGAATTGCTCAGCATGGATCCTGGCTTAAATAAATTGTGGCTATTGGTTTGCGAGGAAGTCGCTAAGAAACATGATTCTCAAGAAGTAAACTGCTTTGATCTCTGTCCTTCTGTTCAATGTGAGCTCAGAGCTGATTTCCAGTAAAGCATGAGTGCAGTAAGCTAATGCAGAAAACTTACAATCTAGCTGTCATCAGTAGTAAGTCTCCTAAGCAGCAAGTACTTCAAGGTGATGTGCTGTTACCAGCACGAAGAGTAAGTGGCACAGAGATATGGCTAAACCTATGGACATAAATGTTTAGTTTTCTGCTAAAAACACTAGTAGGGAAATTGAAACAGACCCTTTAGTGCTTTGATTAGCAAGAACTGCTTTTAGATTCATAAGGTAACATCACTGCAATGATGTGAACACGTATTGGAGCACTCAGAAAAGCAGCAGTCCTTGCTAAATGACAAAACAATTCGCAATGCATATTTATTGCAGGAAATGCTTTTCATCTGTCCTTGATCTCATGTTGTATATTGGCTATGGATTCGGTGGATTTGGGTTTCTTTAGCATGCCCTTGGGCTTTCAAGTGTGCTAGGATGCATTGTAATGTAGATGCAGGGTGTCTGGCACTTCTTACTGAATAAGGCTTCAAAGGGAAGTTGGGAAATTGAAATCAGGAAAGTTGAAATCAGGCTCTAATTACACTTGTACAGAGGCCAAAGGCATTTTGACAAAGAGCTTACCTGCTGTTCATGGACAGATTTCATTCAGAGCACATGAAGATGTAGGTTTTGTTCACACTCCCACTGGTATCATCAGACATGGGACTGCCTGATTTTTGGAAACTGAGATAAAGGAAAATATTTGTGACTAGGCTTTGAACACAACGCCATTACTCAGGTAGATGTGACAGCATGAGTGCTTCTCCTCTGGAAGCCTTCCCAGTGCCAGAGATCAGCTAACTGAGAGCACAGACCACTGGCACAGCTCTGCCACCTGCCACCGCAGACAATACTGCTGTGGGCATGTGGGGCGGGGATCTCCTCCCACCTTTCTCCTTGCCACAATATGTACTTATGAAGCTCTAGTGCTTTTTTTTTTAAACAAAAGAAATAAAAAAAGGAAGAAAAAAAAAAGGCCACAGCCTCTTCTTCATGCTTTATGTGGGCAGGTATATTATGCTATAAGACTCTTTTACCTCCTTGGGTCTTTCCCAAGCAGACAGATTGTAAGGTACCAGGGTCCTGGAGCACTGAAAACAGAGGAATTGGAGTTTAGAGACAGGAAAACAAGCACTGTCAGCAGAGAGCAAAAATTATTTCAAAATTAATAACAGAGGTTTGCTCTCCACACCAAATACCCACATTGTGCCAAGCCTGGTGTGAAAGGCATCTGTCAGCAGCTGACAGCGTTGGGACATGTGGGCTGGCAGGACTCTGTCTGGGCTGCTGCCCATGTAGAGGTGCATCTGCCTCCCAGTGCAACGCCATCGCTGCTGGCTTTGGGAACAATAGAGCTTTGTGCCTGGCAGATGTTTGGGCAGATCAGAAGCAGTATTTGCTTTCTTTTCCTGAGGGTAGTTGAAGCACAGGGAGTGCACTGACCTGATTTTCGGGAGGCTGGTGCTTCTGTAAGTCAGGCTACGAGCAATTTGGCCAAGGTCATGCAGGGAGTGAGTGATGATGTCAGAGATGGATGGAAATCTCTGTGTGGGTGCTTTAGCTTGATGGTCCCAGCACAACACCTCCATTAGTGCGTGACATACTAGTGATTTATCCAAGCAGTGTACTTTGCTGATTAGGTTTTATCTCAGTAGCGGCTGGAACAGTCTGTGTGTCTCCTACATCCAAAGAGCAGAAGGCGTACCTCACTGAGCAAAATATGGTCTTTGACCTCAGGGTCCTGGCACTGAATCATACAAAAGGTAATGGTTGCATATGATCCTTCTCCTGACTTTGGGTAGCGGGGAGGAAAGCCCATCTAATTGGTAACTCAGCAGGTGGAGGCACTTCTCGCAAGCTCTATATGAAATTGCAGGCAGAAGTGGAGTGAAATGGCAGGAGTCATCACAGATTTTTCCCATCCTGTGCCACTAAACACATGAGAGGAAAGGCTATGATGACAAAGAACACAAACCTCCAGAAACTGGGCATGGCAACTGTGGGACTTGCCTGGGAGTTGTGTCTGAGGTAATCCATCTGTCCTATCCACCTGGAGTGTCATTGCCACTCTCCCCCTAAGATCTGAACCCCTGAGAAGGCTGATTCAGCCTGGGGGGAGGTTTGAAACGCAGGAGATTATGTCAGCCCTGAAGAGGAGGTGCCTTCTCAACAGAGGGCTGAGCCATGTGCTGTGAAGCCTGGCTTGCAGCACGATGACCATGAGAATGAAGACAGGCAGCACAGTTCCATCCTTACCCATGTTTTAGGATCAGTTTTCTGATGGTGATCTGGATGCACTACCCAAGGAAGCAGACAACATTACAGATTTTTTTGTGAAAGAAGCAGCAGGAACATAGGGCCAGTCCTGGGAGGGAGGGGGGAAGAAGGTGCAATTAAGTATTAAATAATATCATTTGCCTCCTGAATCCTCTCCCTCAAGGATCCTCCCTGAAAGCAGATGAATGGAATGTGTCTATATGTGTTTGTGATGCATGGGCACATGTATGATGGATATACATAAAATGAATAAAATGCATGAGCTACTAGAGGGAATTAGAGATTTTAAACCTTTAAAGTTTAAATCACTGGAGCTTCAGAGATCCTATGGCAGAGATGCAGGGAAGTAGTAATCTTTTACTTCATTATATAATTCTGCTGTATGAATAATAATTATACAGTGTGACAGAGGAAAGCCGTGTGCTTTTATTCAAGCTTAATCTTTATAGATATGAGGCCAGTATAGAAGATGAGCTACTTGCTTTAATGGTATTATAATTTGATGTAATATTAGAATATGTGCCTGCAGTATCTGCTTTCTAAGCAACGATGAATTGCACTGGAGGAAATGTTCTTTGCTTTATGCCTTATGGCTAGTGATCTGGTTTACTCGGTTTTAAACCCTAAGGCAGCCAATACCTTTCCAATGCTTTAAGCAGTCTCCTTGCATAAGCTTAGAGAATAAAAATCGCTTTCTTTATGAACCTTGCTATAAAATATTCTGTTGTTTTTCTTCCCACTTCTGCTATATGCTCTTCTCTGCTTTGTGCCAGAATTACTTCAGTGTTGGTCTTACAGTCCATCCTTATCCCATTTCTTTCAGCTGACTATTGACACTTACCTTCTTGTGAAGTAGCTCACAGCACTGTGAACTGCTCAACTGAAAGTCAGACAGAAGTCGAAAACTGTTCTTCTAAGCATTACAAACATTCGTATTGCATCTTAGTTGTTTTCCCTCTCTTTCATCCTACAGGATCTCATGACCCCGTAGATATTAGAGCAAAACAGGAGAGGCTTTCAATGGAAAATCAGTGTGGCTTGGCAACTGGTGAAAGATCTTCTACAGGGAACTGTAGAGCTGTGTGAAGGAGCTGAGAAATCTATCACCAGCAGCATGATTTCCAATTCATTGAAGAACACTGAAGAAAATAAAAAGTGAAGCAACAGCATCACAGGAAGAAGGGATGTAACCTTTAAATAGCAGGCTTTTCTGACCTCTCTAAAGCATTGGGCATTGGTTCCTTGCAGAATTAGGGCAACGAGCTTGATGGGCCTGTATTCTGATCTTTTATGGCAGATCCTAAGGGCAGAGGGGTCTGACACATTAGCATTTGACCCAGTTTAAACCAACAGGTTTTGAGAAACAAAGACCTGCTGAGAGGTTGAGGAGAAGGAAAGCTGAACCAGCTTGATATTAAGAGAAATATTCACTGCAACTGAAGACCTAAGTACCTAAGGAAGAAGAACAAATCTGCCAAGCCAAAAATTTTCCCTTGCTGTGTTTCATCACTGGCAATCCAGCTGGTGATGGGACAAAGCTGCTGCCACAGGAGGGCAGATCAAAGTGAAAGATCCCAGGCAGATCTGGCCTATCCCCATAAATTTTTCACTTGTTCCAATCTGAAATTCTCATGTCTACCTTATCCCTGTTCCTTGGAGGAACAAGTAAGAAGTTCCTAGTACTTCAACACTACTTTATGCTCTGCTGTGCTAGGGACAAGTTTTATCTCCCCAGGATTATTGTTAATATGCTTTGAATAGGAGACATCTGGCCCATCCATGCCCCTTGTGGAGCTTTAACACCCTTTGTTGGTAAAAGGGAAAAATACTCATAATCCCACCCAGTTACCTCTGATCATCCCAGATGTGCCTCACGGCACAATCCTATTAGTCACTGCTTCTTCTCAGGCTGTACAAATGCTTTTCCATGGCATTTGGCTGATTAGTGAGTATGTGCAGCAGTTCATGATGCTTTGGGGCCTCATCTTCATTATCCCCTCACTCTTTCAAGAAGCTACATAGCCCCTTTGTGAACCTGCCCACAACAACTGTGAAATTTAAGCAACCAATGTTGCAAGTAGAGCCTTCTAGAGAAGCACTGTGACCAGTGCAGGGTGGGTTTGGATAGTGAAAACACAAGCAAAATACCTAGATTCTTGAAAAAATAGTGCAAAAAAAATCAGTATGGAAAAAAGGCAATTACAGACACCTCAGTGCTTTCCTGTCCCATACATCATAGGATAACATGCATTATGGATGGCATGTGATACAGAGAGGTGCCACTGCACTTTGCTCACACACCTGATGGGGGAATACTTGATGGCACAGCAGAGCACTGGGTGGGCACAAAGTGCTCCTGGGTGCTGCAAGCCAGCACAACTCAGCCAACTCTGCTCTGCTGTGCAGGCTTGCTCCAGCCAACAGCAAAGGCCTCTGCTGCCTTTTCCTGGGAGCTGTTCTTTATACCCAGATAGAAGAAGGAAGTGGCTTACAATGGATTTGGCTGTGTTCCTATCCATTTTGTGCTGACGTAAATGAGGCTGAAGAATGAAAGAAGACAAATGAAAAATGAGCTGCAAATGGGTAGGCAGTCCATCTCCTGGAGTGGAGGAAAGTATTGCCACTGGGCAGGAAGAAAAGGGTCTTGATGTAACTAAAATCCCACAGCTGAGCTCTGAATTTTTTTTATTATTATTGATGTTGGTTGCCCAGTGAGCTAACTCTCAAGACTGCTTTTGCTGTTAAAGTCTCCTAAAAGTTACTGATTCCCTGGGATGAGAGCCAGGATGGAGGGAAAAAACATGAGTCAAGAAGAACTACCCAAAGGCAGCATGCAGTGTCTAAAGCTTGACCAGCTTGTAGGGAAAGACTGCAACAACTCAGATAGGGGGGGTTAGATGAGGAAAAATCCAGGCCCAGGGACATAACATGACTTACCAGAGCCTAGGCCCATTTAGCACAGCCAGGTCTGCTAGCACTGCAAAGGAGGTGAATGGCCTCGTTGAGATGACTTTTTTGCCCAGAAGATCAGTCATCTTGGAAGGAAAAAAATCGCTGACCCCATGAAGCTTCAGCAAGAGCGTCTGTGGGAGCTGCATGTACAGGAGCAGGAGCTCAACCTCACATCTGTTCCAGGAAGAGGAGTGAGTTTATTAGACTTTATACCTGTAATCTCATGTGAGTTTATTAGACTTTATACCTGTAATCTCATGTGTTATGCTTTATCCCTTTGTTTAACACTACATGTACTACTGATTTTATCGAGATTGAAGTGTCTGTGTACCGACTTCATTCAAGCAAAAAATACTGTCCTGTACAGAAGACAGCTAAACCAAAGCAATGTAGAACCACCCACTGCCCAAGAAAAAAAGGTCAGAACTATTGTGTGAAATTTTGGGTTAATCTTAGAAGCAGTCTTAACTCAAACATCCTTTAGAGAGGCTGGTGAAGCCTCTGTCAGACTGCCTGGAGACACCCATGCCATTGTGCCTCAAAAGAGAAGCCTACAATAAGAGAACAAGATGGTTCTTCTCCACAGTAAGAACAATTAGTTTTGAATGACAGTCAGAGACTGACTTAGCTCCTACCATCTGACCTAGAGCTGAATAAGCAAATACATACAAGTTAATAAACAAACCAAACTAAAACAAAATAACCTATCTCTCAGTGCAAAGTCGAGAAAATATCCGGTCTCCTGGCAAATTGCTACATGGATATAGCAAGGCTCAGTTTGTTATACAGAGTGCTGCAGCCACCAGAATCCGTGATCATGATAGAGGACTCATCTTTTTTCTTGCATATTGGGGATATTGGGAATTGAGGAAATTGGTTTAGCTCATCTCTACTTTCAGTAGAGTGCTACAGAAAGCTGAGAAGTAAGAGAGTATAAAACTTGTTAATTCAAAGGGAAGAAGAGAGAGATATGCTGATCTTGGTTGCCTCGTGATAGGAAGGAACAGTTATTCCACATACCTCCATAAAATGATCCGTGCTGGATGAAATATCAAGTTCCTTGCAGGCATTTATTTATCAAAGGCTTTTGTTGAATAAGGACAAACATAAATCATAGAAAGAGAAAAAAATGTGTCTCATGCTGCTGAGAGGTAAGTGAAAGAGTTCACAAGAGTCCACAATAAGCAAAGGATGAGACTGCTTACAGACTGTATGGACCAAGTAATCAGATAAACACGGAAGGATGAAAGTGCATACTGAATTCTGCAAATAACCTCCTTAAAATATACAGATGGCAGAATTATCTGGCATCAGCAGGGATCTCATCAGTGTGGAGAAGAAAATCTCAGATCTTCAAAAGAGTCATTTCTGTCCCTTTAAAAGTCGATGCCACTCCCGAACGGATCTACCAGTACTTTGGCATCGGGTAATAATAATGGGAGGGGTTTTAGCAACGGGGATAAAATAATACTGGTTTCTTCCAGGACGCAACAGAATGGTTAGTAAATCTTAAATAAACTGGGAACAAAGCAGCATTTTAGATTTTTGTGTTTTGGAACAGAGGGCATGTAGCAAGGAAATAGTTCTCCCGTCCTATAAGTAAGGTGGTAGATTAACCTCAGTCACTGCGCAGGGATGGAGACCGCACAAAAGCCATCGCTCAGCCTCCCTCCCTCTCTGTCAGCAGATCCTCGCTGTGGTGGGGGGTGGTGGTTGTTGCTTCGACATTCATATCGGGAGAAGAAAAGCCATTTTCTTTCTCGGTAGGATTTCCGCGGAAAACGCAAAGCGCAGCCCGGGCGCGGGCCCCTGCTCAGGCACCCGTTCCGGCTGGGGGCGCGGGGGGGAAACACCCCCCAGAGGAAATGGCACCATCCCCTTTTTCATTTAAATAAAAGCCAACTTCCCCTATTCACACCGTGGGGGTGAGAAGCTTTAATCATACATCCCGAGGATGGTGGGAAAACCCCGCGTGGCAAAGCGGCCCCGGGCTCTCCCGCGGCCCCTACGCCCAAACCGCCGGTAAGGGCCGGCAGTGTCCCGCTAAAAGGCGGCGGGGCGGGGAGAGGCGGCCGGGGCTGCGGCCGCGCAGG
>NW_020799092.1:14106861-14115104 GCF_003259725.1 Athene cunicularia | reverse complement strand
GGCCCCGGTCCCTGACGGTGGAAGGGGAAAGGCGGCCGGCCTCGGCGGGGGGGTGCGAGTGACGGGAGGAGGGTACCGGGGGTTACGGAGCCGAAGGGAGCGGAATGACCGAGCTTTCTGTCCGGGCAGAGGCATTTTGTTCCCTATTTGCAATGAAAAGGCGGTGGGGGGTGGGGGGGCGCGGATCTGGGAAGGACTGAATAAATTAATGGAATCGCATCTTTAATTATGCTGCCTTATTCACATCTTAACGTGTCTTCAGAAATAGTCTTCCTGCATCTTTCCTTTCCTCTCCATCCCCAAAAATATTACAGAATCAAAGGACAGAATTATGACTATGGGATCTAACACATTTTCTAAAATGTTGACTTTGGGGAGATGTAAGCTGGTGATGTCGGGAAAAGGCAGTATTCTTTCCTGAATGTCACTTGTGTTGAAATAAAAGGGACTGTTTAAGTCAGTTTTTACACATAAAACTAGATCTACTCTAAGCTTAATAACGGGGCTTAGCTGCATGGAAGCGAAACATTTCTTCACCGGGTTACGAGTTTGGAAGCGTTTAAGCCAATACATTTGACCGTTCCTGCGCGTTCGCACTGCGGGCGAACGACCTGCATGGGACCGAAGTTGGAGGAGCTGTGGCTGTCGCGGTGCGCACCTCTGCCTGGCGGTGGGATCCCGGCGAGGTCCCGGCTGCTATTGCGTCAGGTAGCACCTCACCTTCTGCCTGTGTAAGAGAAAGACTCGATGATCTCTGTCACTGATCAACGTACCCTGGTTGAAGTTCATATTTTTGTCACCTGGAACTTGATGTTCCAAGGAACTTTAATCTTAACACGGGGTACCTGAATCTTTTCCCTTTGCAGTGAGCACACACTGTAGGCAGCCCTGGGATCCCCAAGTTGAAGCATTAGCCAGATGTGCTTTAAACTCTGTTTGCTTTTTCACAGTACTGGTGACCGCAATTGTATGTTTTCAGTTTTGCTGCTTTTAGTAGAAAACTCCTGGCTCGTGAGCCATCTCCCAGCTGATGGTGTAACAGGGTTTGATTTGCATAATATGACCTATTGGGGTTTCAGCTACTTAAACTTTGAGTCATCTCTAACTCTTCTATCTGAAAAGAAACTATTTTTAAAGTAGAGTTGACTGGCAGGCTGTGTCTTCCCTGAGGAGTACCCAGACTTTAAAACTTGTCTTTTGCTGATTTCTGCTCTGTTTCCCAGTGAGATGCGCAGGCATGTTCTTGGCAAGCGTGGCTCAAGGACAGCCTGAGCACAGCGGGTTCATGCAGTGTAGAGACTCAGCTACAGGGCTTATCTTTTATGGTCACTCAGTAGGTTTAGCTGAACTGCTCCAGCAGCACTAACCAGATTTCAAAGCTAAAGGAAGTCTCTTTCATTTTTCAGTGAAAGATATTTTGGCAGATGTGGGATATGCCCATTTATAAAATATAATGTAACCATGAATAATTTCAAAGAGAAATTACCACAGGTAGTTGCTTTTAAAGCAGGTGAGGCTTCTTTTTTTTATCTTCCCCCCAATAGGAAATAACAAGTGGAAATACCTTTGTAGCTGGTTTAAACTAGGCAAGGTCCACTAGTATGCTGTGAGCATACAAAAAGTTTTGGTAATACCAATTTGGGAGGCATTCTTGGTCGCTGGGAGGGTTGGAATATGATAGAGGAAGAAGTGGAGTAACAGAAATATGATGGGACTTAATATTGCCGCTGAGCAATGTTATATTTTTAGGGACTCGTGACAAGAGCTTTCTGCTATCAGCTGGGAGCTCAGCAGTTCGAAATGTTAGGGAGGAACAGGGAGTGCTGTGAGCCACAAATATAATGCAGCAGTGGAAAAATTAACTCTGGTTTTAGATGTGGCTGAGAACATTTCTGCTAAAGCTTGGAGGGTATTAATGCCACTGTAGGCAGGCAGTGGTGAGATCCCATCTAGAAATCTGTGTTACAGGTTTCAGAAACCAAACTGCTAGGATTGAATTCATTACCAGAATAGGTAGGGAGAAAGATGCTTGAGGGAGCAGAGACTCTATTATATCACAGGAAACCCACAAATTAAGGCTATTTCTAAAAATGCTCTTACAACATATTGTAGAAAGAAATGATCCTGTGCTTTCAGTACCAAATTATGTAGCTGTGATAGCTTTCCATCTTGCTATCCTTGTGCTTAAGGAGCTTGTTGAGGTAAATCACAGTGCCAGTGACAAGTTGCTGTGACTTAAGCCGCTGCACAGATCATCACCAATTTCGCAAAAAAATAATCAGGAACCTGCTTATCTCCAAACCTGAATCTCTTCGCAGCTAGGGTACACAAAGTGCCTTGCTCAAGCTGGGTCTGAGGGAATGTTGCTGTGCGAGGGCTGAGCAGAGGAGCACGAGAGGAGCTCTTCTGACACCCTGGAGGCCTCGGGGCCTCTCCTGTGAACAGAGGAGCAGAAGTTACAAAATCCAATAAGGACTTTCAGCTTCCAGATGGACGCACTGGTGATAGCTGAGGCACAGATGCCTCCTCACCGGGGTACGTGGGGTGTTAAGGAGCTGCCAGTGAGTCAGCTCTGGCGTCATCTGGAGCTGCCTGACCTGCACCCTCTTCTCTGGGAACAGCCCGGGACCCACCCCCACGTGAAGGCTGTCCTTGCCTGATGGCTTAAGCCCTAAATCTCTTTGCATGCAAACCCTCTGCAGTAAAAACAAAACCCCACAAGCAAAAAACAAACCACACCAAAAAAAACCGCATCTGCTGTATCAGGCATAAAGTGAAATGTTTCAATGATGCTCTTGGAGGCAGGGTGAAGAACTAACTTTTTAATTCTTAGTGTAGGTTGTTAAGTCTGTTCACAAAATTAAATAAAATCAAGGTTTTAAAAGTTATATAAGGTCTTGACATGCTTTTAGGGAAAAGTGACTTGCTTTGTAATTCTTGTTCCTGTGGATGCTCAGAGCTTAAAATAAATTTGGTACATGAGAATTTTCCACCATGCAAATAGTTCATTTTGCTTAGATTTTTTTTTTCTTTTGCATTTATGCTATTTCTGGTACAGATTTTCCTGGGGGGGTTTTTTGGTGGGTGTTTTGTGTGGGGGGTTTGTTGTTTTTGTTTGTTTGATTGGTTGTTGTTGTTGTTTTGGTTTTTTGGTTTTTTTTTAATAGGAAATTGCTCCATTGCTGGCTATTCAAATAGATTATTTTGGGGGTTTTAAGTGAATTTTTGAAAAGCAAAAAGCTGTTTACCTATTGCTCAATTTAATAGCATATCAAGGCACACAGTAAAGTAGCACGTGGATTATAATGCTGTCAAAACATTTGTGGCTCTATCACAAACCTCTTGGACAAGGATAGAAGAAAAAAAAAATCTTTCTAGAGACTTGAGGGAGGAAAGGAAACTAAATAGCTGGAGAGGTCAGAAAAGTGGATATTTGATGTGAAATATCTTGAAAAGCATGGCAATTTCAGTATTGGTTTCTGTGCCCTTTTAAACTCCACTAAAACCGGATGAAGGGAGCTTTTCTCTCATGTTCAGGGCTGATGGAAAATATATTTCAGTTCACTTTCATCTTTATGCCTACTTCTTGCAGGTAACACCATTTAGAGTCTATCAGCCTTGGAATTGTACATGCTTAAACAAACTCCTTAAATATTTAACATTGCCTCAAACAAACAGACCTAATTGTTCATTAAATTGTTTCTATTACATATTTTTGTCATACTATATGAAGTTTATAAGTATTTGTGCAAGGCACAAGACTTTTCTGTCTGTAGTGGCTTTTGCATTTTGCTTTGAGACCGTATTAAAATTTGTAGTAACTTGTTACTAGGGTGTTGCAGACTGCAATTTGGAAAAATCCAGAATACATATGACTCAATTAAAAAGAAAATGAAAAATATATTTTATTGGGGAAGTAATTTAGTGCTCTGGAGGAAAGTAGAGAGAAAATTAGGGATGGGTGTTTTGTTTCCAAGTGGAAGGACTGGTCTGTGCTCCATTGAGGATGCTGTTGCCGGAGTGGTTTGATGGAAGAGAGGATGTGGTAGACTGGCACGGCAACTGGGGCCTGAAGGACCTTGCTGGATGGTGCCTTCTGCATCTCAGAACATGTATATTGGTGCAGTTGTCGTCACTCTCTTGCTGTGTGAAATGAAAACTTTTGTAGCTTTTTTCCACACATAAGCCATAAAATATTACTTCACGACTATGCTTACAGTGAGGACACATTCTGTATCTTGTCGAGCAATATATTTTGCACTGTCTAGTTTCAGCCACTGCATACAGATTCAGTATCTTATTGTCCTGGTTCAACGTGTACTTTAAAGCTGTAGAGAGCTTCATTATTCTACTTCTAAGATCGATATTTTTTTTATTATTATTTTTGTTTATGACTGTCAAAGCTGAGAGTACTTACTGGTCATGCTCATTGGAAATGTTGAATGTCTTGGGGAAAATAAACACTACTTCGACCTTGTGCTGTTTCCCTACAAATATCCAGATATTGGTAATTAATTTCCCCCAAATGAAATGTTATTTCAGTTCATAAAGTTGAAAGCCAAACAGGACACATTGCAGTCTGGCTAACTGTGCTTCTTATCTACTAGGCTTTTATTTTTAGAAAGCTAAAAGACTTTTTCGTCCCTGTGTGTGCTTGGCACCTGCGCGCTCATGCCTTGCAGAGTCTTGCTGCAGCCCGCACAATTCTCCACTGCGAGTCCTTTGTGCCAAATCACCCTGCAGTGCCACAAAGTTTGGTGGTGTTACTACAGCGATACACCTTCTCCTGTACATGGCTTTTCAGAAAATAAGTCATTGGGTTTTTTCCTAGTTCGCTGGAAATAGACTGAGAAATTTCCCTCGACCAAGGAATATCTAAACAGTTGCAGTTCCTGTTTATGACTTACTCAGTTGCCACAAATGAAAAGTGGGCTACAGGAGCTTTGCTTTTCATTAAGTACAGTCCAGAATTGCACAAAGCTTTTTTGGATGAATTGTCCAGATTAAGTAACCTAGATGTGGACGAGAGTGGTACAGGTAGAGGACAAGATGGCTTCTGCTGTACAACTTTGTTAACTTGCTAGTCAGAACCAGTTGTAGTAGGTTGCTTAGGATTTCTGATTGTTAGAGGGCTTATGGGAGGGATGAGACTCAAGCATTTCTCCTGCTCCCCTTAAGAAGGAATGTTCAAATGCAGCACTAAATCTTCTGACTTTATGGCTGGAATAAGCAAGTTTTGTGGATGAGGTATGGCTGCAGTAGCTGGCTTATTGAAGTAACTGGGGTGGGTTTTTTTAATTGTCATAATAAACAAGGAAATGCTGGGTATACATTTAAGAAACCAGTTTGATAAAAATCTAATATGGGTTAATATTTTGTTCATGTGAAATCAAATCTTTTGATCTTAGTCTGCGTAAGTAAAGTGTTGCATTTCTAGTTAAAGGGAGAATGGAGATAATCCCTGCTTCCTTGCAACCTCGACTCAATGTGAAATAGAAATAATGTTTCTGCTCTTTTCTACATCTTTAAAGGTGTTGGCACGGATAGTTGCTGTAATGGTTTAGTCTTAAATGTGGGATGGGGTTTTTTTGGTACTGGGGAGAAACAGAATTCTATTGTAATATCACACAGATCATTTTCTTTTTTACAACAGATGTCTGAATTATACATAAAAGATTTAGCTCCTGTAGGAGGATTTCTGCAGCCAAAGGAAGCAGTGCTTTTTATAAAGAATCGTCAATATTATTGACAAGTATCATCTCCAGTTACAATAACCTTTAATAAGGAGTAACTCTCTTGCTTACTTGGATAACAGACCATTTGTGGAATTGCTAATGGCTGTGACGTATTATTATGCTTTAGTAATAGTGCTTTCATTCTCTGTCTTTATATATGCCAGAGAGACACTGGATTTAATTGCTTCCCCAATCCTTGTGTGACTATTCTGTTATACATTTGCCTTCATCTAAGTTTTTTATATGGTATTCCTTTGAAAATAAGGTATTGACTGTGTTGGAGAAACATCATTATTCCTATCAATAGCACTGACCCACTAATGCTAAACCAAAGAGAATTTCTTGTACCTTTTTTTGCCAGATAAGCTTCTGTTTTAATTTCCACTTAGAAAGACTAAACCCTTTTTCATTCTTGGAGGCTGTTTCACTGCCAGCAGCTGTTGTGATAGCACAGAGAAGGTGCGACTTCTACATGATGGGCTTTTTTTCAGTGAAAATCCTAGTAAATGGTCTGTTAATATTGCAGTAGATATCATTTTTCCTTCACACAGTATAAACCATAGTAGTAATCAAAGTGCTGGCAGGCAGGATGGCTGAGCTGCTGTCCTTTATAAGAACGACCTAAATCCAGCCCTAATCTTGTTCCTGCGCATCAGCTTGAAGTCACCACTGGCTCCATCCTGGCGGCTTAGTGCTGTGGCGACTGGGGAGACCCAGGGTCCCCAGGACTGCAGCCGCCTGCCTCAGGTGAAGAGCTCTGAAAGGCAAACACGCACATTCTGAAGAGCGTGGCAGTGCCAGATCAGGCTTCATAGTGGCTGGGTGTCAGTAGGAAGCATGAGGAGAGATGGTGGTTTTGAGCCTGTGTTGAAGGTGAAGGTCCCTGTTGCTAGAGGAGAGGCTCCCATGTCAGTGTCTGCCTCGGTGGCAGTCCTTGCGGGGCTAGAGGATACTGGCATCTTGGGGATGGTGATACCTGCCCATCTGAATATGGGAGAGCAGAAACCATACACATGTCAGAATTGCTCAGGGCTGTGCGTGACTGTAGTATTGATTTCTCAGCTCAGCTGTTTGCTTGTGAAGCCTTTCTGTCCTCGCCAGAGCAATTTCCCAGTGCTGCAGGAGCTGTGCCAGCACCCTGACACCCTGCCCACGGCTCTCCCATGCCAGTGTGGAGCTCACTGTAGGAATACCTGCAAAATCAGCTGCTTTAGGAGGGCCTGAGATGCATGCAAGCCAGCAGAACAAGGGTGTCAGGGCTCTCTCGCCTGCCTCCTTTCACGTGCTTGTCATGGACTAATCAAGTTGTCCTTAATGCCAGCTCGTCCCTAAAAGGTGCTGGCAAGCAGACAGCCCACAAAGCCTCTGAGTGGGCTGATGCTGGATATGTGGCTGGCACACTGCTCCTCGCTGCAGTTACTGATCTGTTGCAATGAGGGTTGGAGTCAACGAGAAATGTGAATGAAGGAAAAAAAAACAAACCATCATGTGCACTTTGATCCAGCTAATGCTCTAGCGTTTGGCTGGTGCTATTTGAGATCATGTAGGACCACTTAATATATGTGCGAAAGAGATTACAAGTAGCTTGTACAGCCATCTCTTGTGCATATTCAGAGGAACTGTAGCAGTCAAAATATGTGAACCTTCATAAAGCTTATGAGTTAAAATAACCTAGGGTTTTTGTTTTTTTTTTTTTCATTATCTACCTCTTGACCAGAAAATAGCAAAAAATATAGTATAGTAGGAAAAGTTACGTTTGAGGGAAAATAAATTTGGTCAGGAAACAGTAGACCTTCACTGTGGTATTTTGGTCACATTAACCATATTGATATTCTCAAAAGTATTTAGGGGAGAAATGATGATGGGTCATCACAATAATAGACACATACTGGGGAGATGACTAATGTGTGACAGACTGCTGAGATTTCAGATACTGGCATAGCTAGAAGAAGCTTCTGTTGCATTACCATTACAAAAATATAAACAACTCAATTGGTGCTTCTTGCTTGGAGTCAAAGATCGTTTTACTCAGCTATCTGATCATTGTATCTTGGCCGAGAGCGTTCTCATTAGGGTGTCCTAGGCTTGATGAAGATGCCTGGCTGGAAACGTGAAGCCATGCTCCCTCAACGTGTGAGGTTTTGTTTCCTCCTCCCTCCTCCACCTACCAACCCAGTCCAGGAAAAAAATAACATCAGAACATCCAAACAGATGCTTAAAGAGTGAAATGGAAAGAGTATTCCCATGCTAATATATACTCTGTGTAGAGCTGGTTTGAAGGACTTAGATCTCAATGACCTGCTTCAAGTGTAGTATAGAAATTAACTCTCAGTAGAATATAATATTGGGGGAGTAGTCTGGTTTTGGTGGATCTGTAAAGAAAACTTGTTACCTCATTCGAGAACAGCCTTCACAATTTTATACAAAAATATCAGCAGTTCTTGGTTTGCATTCAGAGGTGATGTGTAAATATGTCAGTCTTGGAGAGTGAGCTCTCCCCCCCACCCC
>NW_020799092.1:14006428-14106811 GCF_003259725.1 Athene cunicularia | reverse complement strand
CCCCCTCCGAGCATGAACTTGGCTTTGCTTTACAGTCACATTAATTTGCCAATTTGCAATAATAATGCTGGGACCTAGTAGCATTTAAAAAATAAATAAATAAAACCACCACAAAACACACACACACACACACACACACACACACACACACAAAACCAACAAAAACCAAACCCAAACCAAACAAAAACCCAAGCTTTATATCAAATGGAGTCAAATTGTGCTTTGAAGCTGTGAGAGTGGTAGGTTGTGCAGCATGAAAACTAGAAGAATCCTCTGTCCACCCCCTTCTTGGTATTTTCTTGTCATGTTAAAGACTAACATGTGGAAGGGTAAGGGGACTTAATCTGAAACACCATTCTGTGGATAACAGGATTAAAAAAAAGTAAAGCTCAACTGTCATGGGTATGTAGTGGCTGCTGCTTTTCATGGATGTCTGAAATAATTTGTATAAATTTGCATTTTCTCCTTAGCATCTATATAAACCTATGTTAATTTCCATGCATAGCTGTTTTCACGTACAGGCTAATTGGCATGTGGTGGTATGCAATGTAATGCAGTGTCACCTGTGTTAGCAGTAACTATAGTTACAAGGAAAAAGCAAGTGTCACCATGGATGCTCCTTACATGGGGCTACCCAGGTGTAAGAGGTGCTTTGAGTCTCTTGTGACTGAAAGACAAGAGGGCTGAACTCTTTGTAATGAAATGATGAAACCAAGCGCTCACTTAACTGGTAATTTCTCAATGAAATATCGATCAAATGGGCCAAACAGGCTGCTTCAGACAGACTGACATTTGGGATGCAGCTGGAGCCTGCTCGGAGAGCATCCTGCTGTCACGGTTCACATAGATATTGCTTATGCTGACTTTACATATCTGATGTGTTCTGGAGTCCAGGTTCTTGCTGACCTGGAGACTGTCTGGAGGGTCCAAATCCCTGATTTAAGACCCCCACCTCTCCTGTTTGTTTTTTCCAGGTTGCTGCTGAGATTAATCCAGTCAGATGGTGTGAATACCTTCTGCTGGGTCCTCTGGTCTCCCATGAGATGCTTGGGAAGGAGAGTTGAGATTTATTTTCTTAAATTCAGACTATGAAGTATTTGACCAAAGAATGCACTATACAATGAGTAAATATTTGGCTTTTCATTGTTGAGGGAGGGGAGGATTTGCTGATTAGTTAGTTATTTACACAATACTATTTTTCCATCAGTATTCCCACTTGGTATGCTTGTTTGTTTTATGCTGTGCAATACTCTGACATTAATTTAAAATTAAGAACAATTTTTTGCTTAAAAACAAAACATCAGCTCTGTTAACATAGACTTTCAGCTGTGATGCAGGCTGGTGTGGGAGAGTTGAAAGGCTGTTACAGTTTCTAGAATGGGACTTTTTGTAATATAGATGATGTGCTTTCTCACTTTAATTCTTCCCATATAACAATTTGAAAATACATAGCACTGAGTATTTGGGGCAGTATTCTCACATTTTATTTAAAAGACAAAAAAAAAAAAAAAAAAAAAGGAAATCCAACCAAACCCAAGAAAACACCAAAAACACCCAAACCCCTAAAATTTTGTGTAATCGTATGAAGATGAAATGGCTGGCCATACTCATAATGCTTAAAAACTACTAGGTGCATTGTAAAATGACTGAGGGTGGGTGTATGCTCTGACACAGAGCTTTGAAAGGTGGATTCTGCTGTATGTTTTGCCTTGTAAACACTTCAAGAATGTCAAGGCCAGGAAGAATGGTACTATGGTGTCTCTAATGCACCCCTTTTCAGGTTGTTGCCCTTTGTCTCTAATGACTATTGTTATGAATATATTAATATTTATCTCTGGAAATCAGGATAGCAGCTATTCAGCACAGATGAGTTAGGTGTCCCAAGATGATGCTATTCAAGATAGGTTTGTCTTACTAGCATTTGCAAATATGTTGACTCTTTCTGGCTTTAGTGTGATAGCAGATGTTGTTTGAGTCTCTTAATTCAAGCAGGGATGTGTAGTCTAGTGTTTCTATCTCAAACTGAGGCATGACTAAGAGCTAAAGAATCACGGTGTAAGGAATGCTATTAAGTAATCATTTTTTCCTGTATAAATATGAACATCTGCATAGGGTGAGGCAGCTGTAGCTGTGGCCTGTTGTCATACTTAGCAAAAGGGGAATGGTGATAGGAGATGTTATCTTTCAGAATAGCAGTTCTGGTTAATAACTTACTGTTGTTTCTATGCTCCTGTCTGTTTTCTTTCTTCTTAGAGCTGCCCACAGACAGGGTGGTGAGTTGGAAGGGCAAAGAAAGAGCCCTGTTGAAAACTGCTCAGTCTAACACACTGTTAAAAAACACCACCACCACCACCCCCCCTTCCAGCTTAATGTGGACTGAACTTCCCATGAAAACTCTGCTTTAATGAGCTTGAACCCTTCAGCTCTGCTTTGTCCCTGACAGCAGGTGAGAAAGAGCTGAGGTCCCTGGCGCGGGTGCCCTGGCTGTGACCCTGGGGCTCGGGGCCCCGATTAGTTCAGCTCTTGTTCAGCTCTTGTGCTTTCATCAGGAATAAGAATGAGAAAACATCTTGTCTTGGGGCCTGGATATATTCCTGCTCCTTGCCTGCAGGTCTGTGCTAGTGCTGGAAGAGGCATTTGTTCAGGACTTGGGGAGAGAAGGCAGAGATTTAAGTCTGTCCCAGAGCTGAGAATTAATTGCTCAGAGCAACTATCACAGTGGAGTGTCCAAGATATATCATATCTGATAGTGGTGAAGACCTGAAAACTATTTGCAATTCAAAATCTATCTTAGGTTTCAGTTATTGGTTAATATTTTGTCAGCACTTTGTGGCAATGACTTCTGACTGTCCCAGCATTGCTGGTGGTGCACTGCAAAGGGGAAGCTGATGCTAATCAGGAGACCATCTGTGTTATTTGTAATGTAGTGTTATCACACTCAAAACTCAGCTTGTGTGATTAATAATGTGATCACACTAGACCTGTTCCCTTTTTAAAAAAAAAAAGTCAAAAAAAAAAAAACCAAAACCAAAACCAACCTGTATCCTTATGTACCAACTTCTGAGCCATAGGTCAATTTAATTTTTTCAGAGGTGAAATTGAAAAGATATGGGATTTTTGGGGGCGAAGTCCCTGAAGCTATAGCAGAGTTCCTAATTAACCTTCCAATAATACAAAGGCTGTGGGAAAAGTAACAGCACTTTATAAAGCAAGAGAGGCCCCTCCACGTGGGTATCCTGGCAGGCTAATTGGCAGCCGTGTAGCTGGGATTGCAGCAGAGCGTGCTTTGCCTCCTGCCCATCTGCTGGGTCGGGGAAGGAGGGAAGATCAGAGCTAACAGGCTGGTGTGAGCAAAAGGAGCTACAGATGAGAGGATACTGATTTCTGCCCTGGTGTCCTGTGACATTACTCCCAGTGCTCTTTATCCATACCTGTGAAACCATACAGCTGTGTTAATGCCATCTCTGTTAGTCTTTCCTTCTCAGTCTCAAAAGGCAAGTATTTGTTAGGGGAGCGATTCTGCTACAGCTCCTACAGTGTCATAACAGGCAGTGGGACCAAAACTACTTTTGGCAATAAATAGCAATGTAAGGATGGTTGTTTGCTGGGTCCAAGTCCCTCCTCAAGCTCCATGAAAGGATGTAGGATCTTGGCAGTGTTGGTGCTATTGCATCCAAGAGATGTGTCTATAGCAAAGCACTTTTTGTTGTCCATCCATCATTCCCCTCATCTTCCCCCAATGCAAGGAATGGGAGATACAGCAGTAGAATGTGCTGGGCAAGGGGGTTCTCTCTTCTTCCTTCTTAATTGTCCCCCTTCTCACATTTGAAAACAAAACAGCTCATTCTCATGTGTTATTGTTTTAAAAAGCTCTTCTGACTTTTCTGATAATATTAAGAACCAAAACAGTATTCTGATGTATTAAAGTGCTAATGATGCATAAGGAGTCATGCATTAAATTTTGAGTAACTCCAGTAAAAGACACTGAAAAGGATGGTTAATTGCTCTGCGTTTATGAGTTATCTTGGAAGTAAATGGCAATATGCAGATGAATCTGACCACTGAAATGGCCTAGAAGGTGATGGCATTGCCTTGCAGTGCAGTGGGAGGCTGGCAATCCATGCTTGATTAATCTGCTCATACCAAAGTGGCATCGCTCCATGCTTCCAGCAAGCTTGTAATAGATGAGTGCATTAATGACCTCCTGGGTAACTGAGACTATGCTCGGGGCCCAGGGAGGGAAATCAGAAAGGATAAATGTTGCTGACTCAGTTTCTCTTTCTTTACATGTTTTTTTTCCAAATAGTGCTTAAGTGATTCCACATTAACTTAAGCCTTTTAAAATGCCTCTCCTTGTCACTAACAGCAGCAGAGCTGTTTTGTGTGGGTTTGACCAGCTGGATTATTTAGGCCTTTTTGTTTCCCGAACTTTCTCTACCTAAAAATGTGATCTTCAGATGTGAAAGACACTCTTGGTTAGTCACTGCTAGACTTTGTTGAGTCTTAGTACATTAGAGAGAGGTTGAGGCCAAACCTCCCTCAGGGCCAGGCAAGTGGTCCATTGAGCCATCTTCTTTTGAGCAGATTCAATTAACTGGTTGGTAAAAGCGTGTAGAGGTCTCTTGAGGGCTGATGATAATTTGTGGTCCAGAAAGTCTGGAAATTATTCTAGCCTTAAGAGAAACCATTTTAGGAGGCTACTTAGCTTTCGCAGGGTTGATTGTCTTTATTTTCACTTTCTGAATATGTTTAATAAAAAAGGATTGCAGCTAAATTTAAGCAAACTCTTGCATTCAGGACTTAAATGTCTGTTTTTCTTTCTTGCAGTGGCTTACTCATGATTGTCTTGCTAATGTATTTAAATTCTACTCCTTAAAAATGTATTATCTGGTTTATTTTGTGGGAGGTCATCAGTTTCACAATATTGTATAAAACTGAAACCAAATCCTCCTGTCTGCAGCTGCAGTGTTAAATAGAGCATCATTGTCATGTGGTGAGCATGGCTGTCAAAACACTTCGGGCAAAGTGGGTAACATGAACAGTTCTTCTACGTTAAATATTTATAGAAGAAAATGCAAACTTAGAAGGCTGCCAGCAGACAGACATAATGCTTAAATACATTGTTGTGTTGGTAAGGGCATGAATCTTCATGCTGCAGCTTTAGGAAGACTGCAAGTTGTTTCTCCTTGTGCATGGGCTCAATGTGTACTTTTTCTGCACATAAATATATGTGAAAATGAACTGGAAGTTTAAAACTTCAGAAGAAAAACAATTGCTCTGCACAAGTGTTTTGCCTGCCAGCTGCCCCCAAAATGGTCAATTCTCTTTACCCACTGGTCTTCTGCTACAATAGTTATAGCAAAAGCTCAGCACAAGCCCTCTCTTGCATGCCTAGCCTCAAGGGCCAGTGTGTATTTATTTCAGGTCCTCTGGTGCAAACAGGTGGTGAACTACAAGTGGCGAGATACTGAGGGGAAGACCATGTAATTAAATCTGGCACTGTAGTATAATAAATCTCCATTGTATTCTTTAGCTTTCTAGACGCCTTTCAAGCTATACACAATGGCTGTGATTAATGACTATTGTATTGTCTTAAATAATAAGCTTGAGCCTTCAGATAGGTGACATGATTTAGCTGTAATGAGCATCAGCTTCATGTGTTTGATCTCAACTCTTTGAATTTCAGTGTCGTTGCCATGTCCTTGAGAGATTGGTTTATGCCAAAGAAAACCAGTAAAGGGGGATGGGATGCAATTTCTGTGAGAGTGTGAAGAATCCAACCAATCTGTTGCTCTGAGGACATTGACTTTTTTGTTGTATCTCATTTTTAAATATTCAAGATGAAAGCAATTGGGTCATTCATAAACTGGACCACTGTTATTGAGAGATTTTCTTTGACAATAGTATTCCTTGCTGGGAGGCGTCTGGGTACCAGTGATGGGTGTTTCCTTTTGTGTGTCGAGATGCACCAAATACCCATAGCAGGGAAAAGGCTTTTCGATCCTTTCCACACCATCACCTCATCCGTCATCTACTCAGCAGGCTTCTCTGTTGTTTCCTTCCTTGACTGAGGGCAGCAGCTCTTTGATATGAGCTCTTACTTATTCACATTTCTCTTTCCATTGCCTGGGTTCAGCTGACACAGGAGAAAACCCATTATATTATCTTCCCTGCAGCTACCTGTGAAGAGCTTTCCCCATCTCTGTGCTGTGTATCTGCATAGCACTTTGGCAGAGCTGGGAAGGGAGGGCTGAGAAACTACAAAGCACATCAGACCTAATTATACAGCTAGCATAAGGGCCTTTCTTTCCTGCTCGGGATATTTGCTCTTGACTGTGTGGGTAGTTTGACTGACATAGTGTGCTGACTTCAAAGCCATTGCACAGCACATAAATGCTTCAAACCCAAATCCATCCTCCTTTGGGCAGCCTGGCCCAAACGGGCAGCCCTAATGGCAGGGTTTGGCAGGGCTCCTAAGTGAAGGGTCAACACAGACTCTCCCCCTTGTCATTATTTTTGTGGGGATGAGGGGAAAGGGATTTAAAATCCCTCACCCTTTCCTATTAAGCTTGACTCATTTTGTCTGGTTTAGCATTGTGGTAGAAAGAAACATAATGGATTTGTTAGGGTCAGTGCTTCACAATGTGACGGTTGACTTTGATGGGCAATAGGGCCTAGTTTGCTACTCCAGACAAAGGATTTGTAGGTCTTGCAGGTTGCCATCTGTTTCCAAAAGCAAGTTTCTGTGGAGAAGGGATGCAGCTTGCATGCTGAAAAAGTGTTTTGTTTTGTTTTGTTTTTTTCTTGAGAACTGCTGAGCCTTTGTATTTGAGCTTTTAATTTCAAAACTAAGCACAGTTTATTAACAGCAGGTCTCCCCTTTGGCCCTTTTCCAGGCAAGCTGGACATCCAAATATCATCAGTGATGGGTTGATGTCTTCTAAAATACTTGTATTTTAGAATGTATGTCCTCATCCCCCAAGTGTGTTCTATTCTTCTCACCAGCCCCCACCCAAGCTCTCTGAAATGCAGTGTCTGGCTGCATTCACATTGTTTACATTTATTCTGATACATAGGCATATAAGGCACAGATCGGAGAAGAAATAATGTTCAGCCTTCATCTGTTTTTTCATTTGTGCTGAAGTGTTTGGTCTTGTGCTTTTTTAAAATCAACAGAAAAACAGTTGATTGTACTCTGCTCCCATAATCAGACTGGAAGGTCCAGCTTTGCTGCAGTGATTCCACTGCAGAGTCTCTTAAATAAAATGGCCAACCAACCTGTAGGGCTTAGACATGCTGACAAGTACTATCTATTTATGTGCCATGTATTAACCATGGATTGTTTCTATGTATAACTACTGGAGGTAACACAGAACTGTGCAATCCAGGTCTGGAGGGTAGGAAAACATCCTGCTGCAGGACTTAGCAAAAATAATGACTAAAGCCTCTGCAGTTTTCTTCTTTCCAGCTGAAAACGAACAGGACTGCCAGCACTGATAAACAGGTCCTGGCTCACAATCCTGTCCTGCCCGTTTATTTAACGGCTTGCTTTTCCGATGCAGTATGTGGGGGGTTGATCCAGTCCTTCCTAACACTCTTTACGGTGCATTTTTCTTTTTTATTAAGAGAAGTGACTGTGTGGCTGCTGTAGCTGTGCAGGTACACACGTGCATTGCTGGAAGTGCAGTTCTCCCCTCGTGGCAAGCGAGTTAATAACGTTGCTGCTGAACAGCACATTAAGACTGTGGCGGCAGCCAGAAGAAACTGGCACCTTCCACTCACCCCCAAACACCGCAGCTGTGTACTGTGCCAGGAAAGCCTGCATGTGTAGCCATCCCAGGAATCTCGGCACCCTCCTGCAAACCAGTGTTTGCCACCGACACTTTCTCTTTGTTTCTGCCTGCTGCCAGCTGCTAGCAGAAAGCTGGCAAGTCGTGTGGGGACTTGTGCTCTCACTGCCGGAATGCCACATTTCTGGCCATTCCCAGAACTTGCTTCCAGCCCTGGCGAGCAGTGTGGTGATGGGTGCTGGTGCGGGAGAGGGGGCTGCTGGCTTGCCTGCCCTGCCCTGCCTGCCACGAGGTGGATGGAAACACAGCCATCAGCTGGTGAGCAGTTCAACCAGCTCCGATTCCCTGCCCTGACTTTCCTCGCAGCTCTGCACCTGAGCCAGCATGGCTCGAGCAAGGAGTGCTTTTCTTCCATGCAGGCAGCTGTGAAGAGAGGAAGATTTTTCTGAGGGAATTAAATATAATGACTGCCTTTGACATGGTGGCATAGTCCTGTACCAAGCTTTCTGCCGCAGGAGGTGATAGCCTACCCCTCTGACAGATTTGCCTCTGGAGTCTAATGGCTCCTTCAGAGCAGCCCCTGACTACCTGGGGAAACCACACCAGTGGTGTGGTTTTGCCTAGGTCAATTCTTCCACCTCTTCCCAGCCTTCATGTTTAGTCCTCAAGGGTGTGGTACTCTTCAGGCTTCATCTTAATTGGTGAAGAACAGCATCTATATTCCTTGGAGATCCCATCCTCAAACGTGTCAGGAAGTTTTTTGTCAGAGGTGGTTCTGCAGCTGGTGTGGAGCACCTCTGCTTGCAGAAGTCCCTGTCTCACTTCTGAGGAGCTGAGGTCTTCAGGTTGCAGAGGGTAGCGGAACGAGCCTGGAAAACACTCCGAATAAATACCTGAGGCCCAGAGAAGTGGCAGTCCTGGTCAATAGGCTTAACTTAAATGAGGGTATGCCCAGCTCTTACGTAAAGACCAGAGCTATTACATAGTAGGCAGTCTGATCACAGGCTGCTTCTACCAATTCAGGCTTCTAGGTGTTCTACCTGGTCATTTTGTGGAGTTTAAATATATTGCCAAGGAAGGACTTGTCAGGTCCTGCCATGTAGTCTAGCCATCTCAGGATAGCTGATGCTGGTGATTTTCTTTGGAGACATGTGGTGGTTCAGCCATCAAGTATGTGCCCTGGGAGTGAGCCCATCCAGCTTCCTCTAACTTCTTTCAAGCAGCAGAAAAACTTGGTGTCTCCTTTTAGGTGCAACAGTGCCATGGTGTTGAGTCCTAACACCTATATGGGACCCTTGGAAATATGATCAAGGAAGCCAAACAGTTCCATACAGTTGACTTTGAATTACTAAAGCTGAGAATCTTTTGGCTCTCTTCCACTAAAATACAGGGTGACACAAGCTTTGCATAAGTGGCTTCATTAGCTTAAGAGGAACAGACTAAAATTGAAAGATTTTTTTTTTAAGAAAAATTTTCATAATGGGATGCAGTAGTCTATGATGCATCAAGTACTTCTAGGTGGCTGTGTTATCACTGTATTTAAAATGAGTGTTGAGTTTAAGAAACCAACATGATCTTTATGGTCCATTTGTGGTCTTCAAGCTTTTGATAATGTGTATATACTGTTTCTTGGGAGCTGTTGAACTTACTGCAGTGGTAGCCATACGATTCTCTGTAACTTCTTGTTTTGTGTGGCCTCTGTATGATCTACACCTTAAAAAAGAAAAAATGGGAGAGTAGAGGATAAAATACTTGAGTGATGACAAAAATGATGTAAATGTCATTTGCAGAAAGAGCAGTTGATTTAGTTGGTTTAGCCAAAGAAGCTTTGGCTCTATCAGAGATGTACTTAATTGAATTTGCCAAGCCGGAACAAGCCCTGGCATAGCAGTTTCAACCCCTGCCTTTGCTAGTCAGCAGCATTCAAAGCTGCAGAGAGGTGATGAAAAATGCTGAGCAAATGCTGTGTGAACTAGAAAGTCAGCACTGAAATGCCTTTTTGACCTAGTGGCGATGGTGGGTCATTTCCTTCTTCTGAGTCAGTTTGGGACATTTGGGCATGTGTCCAACACACAAAAATGAATTGCTTGCCACAGGCAGCACGGATTGTCACTGCAGGAATTTTCTTCCTTGCAGAGGTCTGTGTGTGCACTCGATGCTGTCTGGACAGGTGCTACACAAGCTCTGCTCTGGAGAATGCATCTGATCTCATCAAGCCTTTATGGAGAAGGAAAACTGAGATTACTTGGGAGCTGTGAGAGGAAGCCAAGAGTTTTCACATCCCATTACACAGGAGCGTTATTTGTGCCTGGAAGAATAAGGGTATAGTAAAGGAGTCTAAATCCTGTATTTTAATCCTGATGTGGCATTGACAGTAGGTCCCAAGAAGCTTTATGTTCTCTTTCCTGCAGTCTACTGGAAAAAATGTGTTATTTGTACAGGGCAATGAAAGCCTTGGCTATGAAAGCTGCAGTTACTTTCACATACAGTTGGACGGTTCTGAACCAGTTCAATGCTGAGTGGTTTCAGCCTGCCTGGTGAGATGATAGGGGACTAACATCCTAACAAAGTAGTTGTTACTTTCATTGGGAAGGGGAGGAGCAGTGTGCAAATGAATGCCTTCCATTTGAGTTCCTTTGGAGCCGTGGATGTAGGAGCTGCTGTTTTTGTTTGATAAACTTGATAAACCTCATCTGCTGTAACAGTGATTTCAATTGGAGGAAGATAAATTGAGGTGGAGAAGGAAATTGGAGGGCAGAGGCTCAAGCCTGAGCACGAAGGTTGTTTTAATAACCTTGTAAAATGCATGTTGCTCTGGTTCAGGATGAATGCCAACTCCACAAAGTTTTTTAAGGTAAAAAGGCAGAGACCTTAAATTGTTCAGATATATTTGAATATAATATTTGAATATATTTGAGATGCCTCTCAGAAGCAAGCCAAATTTCAACCAACAGAACAAGACAGAAGACTATGTAACTTCCTTGTGAAAACAGACAGGCTCGCTGCTGGGTTTGTGTTCTCACTCCTAGAATGGGAGCTTTCTGTTTGAGCTATCCAAAATACTGATTAGTAAGATGTGCTGACAAAAAGCAGGAATTGAATGCAGTCAGGGGAGAGTGATGTAGTTTATCCGTGGGCATGGGTGTGCCTCTGGCTGTGTGATATTCCTGCCCTGGGTTAAGGGAGATGGTGTGTGCTTCTGTTGGACCCAGAGGAAATTACTTTTAAGTGCAATCAATAGTTAGGGGATGGTGGGGGGGAGGGGTGAAGAATAGGAGTTTCTTCCTAACTTCAGGTTATCTTTTAGGTTTGGTTTTTGTTTGGTGCACTGCATTAAAATAACTCAGATACAAAACTTGAAGTGAAAAAGTGCACCTAAAACTAGAATACAGACTGCTGTTTGGAAACGTGAAGTTGCAGAATTTTGTAGAGAAGTCTGTAACCTAGGAAGCAGACAAAACCAATAAGAAACCTGATACCTTTTCCAGGTTATAAAGGAAAAAATATTATCAGACAGAAGAGTGACGAGTTGGTGATGCTGAAAGTCAAATAGTTTTACAACACTAAAAAAATCCTTAAATCAGAGATACACAATCCCTGGGAGGCTGAGGGTGGTGGTAGCTGTTCTTTCTCCAGATCAGTGGGAAAGCGCGTGCATGTGTGTGTGTGTACAGATGCATATGCAGATCCAGTTCCTCTCTTCCATCACAGCTCAAGGGGAGCCCAAATAACTGGGGCTGTTAGAAAGTGGAGTTTCTGCAGGCTCACAACTCTGACCCTTTTCCCCTTGCTAGATGAGAAGTCAGTGGAGTTTTCTGTTAGTCCTCAATGAGAGATTATGACCTTGATGGCCAACAGGTACAGCTTCAAGAAGAATCATGGAAACTTAATGGCTTCTTGTGTGATTTTTTTTTTATTATTTTTTTTTTTCCCTGCACCAGGTCTGAGAATTAAATAACTGTAATAATCTTTTGCATGGGGTCAGTGGGGTCTGTCTTGAGGAAAGAAGTCTACTTCATTTGGTGCTAAGAGTCCTTGCAGATGAAGAATGTGCAGTAGATTTTTTTTTTTTATGGTACATGACAGCTGATTCTAATGCTTGTTCAAGAGCCTCATTATTCCACAAGTCCTGTTATTCTACTAGGAGTGATCCTCTGAATTTCTCCAAACTTTTCACTTATGTTAATGATAGAAATTTTGACATCTGGTCCCCTACCTCTGTTCCTCAGTTCACTAACAGAAAGTTTTGGAAACATGAAACAAGAAATCAATCTCTTTTTTTGTGTGTGTGTTCATGATGAGTCAAGATAGTGTTCTTAATTTCCTTAGGACCCTGAATATGAAATCCGTATTTCAAAGTGTATGAGGTAAGAAGTAAAAAGACATGAATGGGAGTTTCTAATGGGATTTGTTGAAATAGGTGATGTATAGGGATTACCCCATACATACTTTTTTTGTGCTACAAGATCAACTAATGTTAAACCTCTGACAGACCAAATCACAGTATTTCTTAAATGGGTACAGCATTTAAATTTTTCTTGTGATATAGCTCTGATGCACAGTCATTTACCACTGGCTTATTCAGAAGCCTTGCTTTGTGCTGTTAAAGCACAAGCTCAGTTACATCCACATTCACCAAAATGTTCAGTCGTCTTCAAAGCAACTAATTTGTGACAGTTGTCTGGGTTTTTTGGTTTCTTTTTGAAGGTAGCAGGCGGTGTGTCATCAGCCAGGGTAGTGCTTTTGCAGGCTGCATGGTCTTTGCCCCTACAGTGCAGGTATCACACAGTTCTGAAAGGTGATGGGCAGCTTCTGAAATGGGCTGCAAAAGTTGTCCTGCCGTTGTAGCAGTGAGTGAAGACTGATTTGGTTATTTCAGTGCAGTGGTGACAGTTACTGCAGCACTGGCAAAGCAGTGACTGGATGAAGAGTTGCAACCATTCATGACAAATTTTAGGGACATGCATGATCAGAACTGGTCTGGCTGGTGACACTTCACTGCACAAAAAGACTTAACTGAACTATCATGCTAAAAATCTCGTGGGTGGGAGCATGGAACAAATTTTGACAGTTTTCAGAGACCATTCACCTATATCTGAAATTCTTTACTTCAAAAACAATTATCAAAACAAGTTTTCTTATTCTTCAATCTTTGACTCTTATATTGGAGTATTAGAAAAAAAAAAAAGAGTATTATCTTGAGGGCATGTAAACTTTTTTTTTTCAAGAGGGAATGCAGTGGAATAGGCCTCAGACAACTTGTTCTGACAGCAGTACCTACCCTTCAGAAGAGTCCTCTGCTCTGTACTCTTTGTCTTTCTCCATGATACTTAATCTGTCTAGTGGGAAAGAGGTCTTTCTCTTAAAAAGGAAACTACTTTTCTTTGGAGTTGTAGCAAGGTAAGACAGACAGAACTCTGCTGTCTGTCTTACCTTGCTACATCTCCAAAGTAGTTTCCTTTTTAAAACATACCAATTTAATGTAAGATATGTTGAAATATGTTCTATTACTTGGTTAAATTTAGTTGGAAGGTTGTATTAAAACCTAATTTGTCATTCAGGCAATCCCATATGTTAATTAAGTAGCTTGACCTGCAAATGCTGTTCCATGCTGTGTACCCATGTCACCAAAGGGTCAACCTGATGCCAAAGAGGATTCAGAGTGCTTCCTATTACCCAGTGATGGTGGATAACTTGCATGGCAATTCCTGTCCTGGTCAGATGTACTGCCCATCTTGTCTAACAGCTGGTATGTGCTGTTGCTGTGGAGCATGATTTATTGACAATATTATAAAATAACTCTCCCTAAGGGGGCACATCTTCATGCTTACCCTTTGGAAAGGCTGAAATAGTAGGGAGCTTGTGTGTGTACACATGCATCCTTCTGCTGTGCCCAATGCACTGGGGTGGGGGGGAAATGGGCAATGGCCAGTCAGCTTTTCATCCTCTACTGACATCAAAGGGAGTTTTTGGTTTGCCATCTCCTGTGTGCCCAGAGTTCTCTTCATGAGCATCCCCAGCCTGTGAAGTCAGTCAGGTGACGCCTGTATAACTTTGCTCAGTTTGATGGATGGGATTTATCCCTATCACTGTATTACACTTCTCTTGCAGTTTTTAACCTTATTTTGGAAAGTGGTTTAGTCAGTTGGGGCAGGGGGAGTCATAGCTTGTTGAGACACGGTATTTTTGGAAGTGAGAAAGAGGAGGATGTAGCTATTTGGATTGCTTCCTTGAGGCTGCCAGATTGACTTTCTGAAGACTGTACCAGTGCAGGCAGACTTGACATTTTTGAAGAATATGCTTGCTGCTTTTTTACACAGTATTAGGAAACTATTCCAGCTCAGGAAGATGCTGGACCCCTCTCGTAGTCTAAGAAACTGTAGCAGCAGTGTGTGCATTGCCCCTGAATGGGAGCGGGTGCACCCTGCCTTTTTGGAAACCTGTCTCAAATGGTACAGCAGCTTCTTAGTGCATCACTATCCATGCTCAGCAAGCCATGGTCCTTCAAACAGAGGCAAGAATATGAAGAACTAAAATATTAAGCAGACTGAAGTTCAATGTATTCACTCCGTTAATCAAAACTGCCCTGCTATTTAGCACAAAACCAGTTGAAACAAAGTAATGGACTCATCAATATGGATTTCATTCATTTGCAAATGTTTCCATCAATACTTTGCTCTTTGTATTCATTTTATCCAGTTCATTTGTTATGTAGCTAGTATTTCTCACCAGAGAGTCTCAGCCCTCCATAGGAGGCAACTTGCTTTGACAAGACTCAGTTTATCAGTGTTTTTGCTCACTGCAGGTGTGCCAATTAAGTTGTTTATCAGCTTCATGTTTGGGCTTGCCTACAGAAAATTCCTGGGAGAGCCCCCAGAATCCTTCTAGGAAGAGCAAAAGAGAGCTTCTAAGTCCCATTTAATTTGTGCTTTTATGTTGTGGTTGTCTAAGGGTTCAGCAGATCTGCACTTCCGAGCACCTGGAAGGAGTGGCACAAGCTAAAAGAAGAGGTTTGGGGGTGCTTCCCTCCAGAGTCCTGCACTCAGGCTGCATGTTCTTCCCTGCTGTTTCCTTCTCCCACCTCCTTTCTAGTCAGTATCTCTGAGCTGTCCCTCAAGAGATGTAGTGATACCAAAACCTTGTCTTCTGATGAGAATTGATACACAATATCTGTGGGGTCGAGGAAGAAAGACCTCTTGCTAAAACTCTCCTCACAGAAAGGGGATGTTAAGTACTTTGGCTATTTAAGAAAGGCTTAAGGTCCCACTATTTATGGTGGTTGCCTATAACAAATCTCTTGTAGAAGAAAAAGGAGGGCAGGAAATGTCTTTAAGAATTGTGTGAGCACTTGACATGGGTGGACTGGGTGCTGTATGACTGAGTAGCTGTTCCTGGATTAGCTGTCATTAATGAGAAGATTAAATATCTTTACAGCATAAAACATAAGTTGGATGTATATTTTAAATGTGATCCTGTGGTTCATATTCCAATGTCCTGTCACAGCTTTGGTTTACAAGGACAAACTTTTCGGTTGTATTGCAAGGTGGGTAGTGGCTCTAGGAGGCTGTGAAGGAGTGCATCCTCCTAGGGCAGAACACAGAGCACTGCTTTGATGTGTTTTGGAGAACTGCATTCTGAATCAAAACCTTTTGCAGTTGCATAAAGTATTTGGTACAGCATGGCACAAGGTAATGCAGCACATGGTGAAATATTAATGTAGAACCTAAAATCTTGCTTTAAAAATTGTTAAACTTTCATTACAACAAGCATGGTTTAGACATCTCATTAAAATGTCGGAACTTGATGTTCAGTATGTGAGTTCAAGCAGGAGATTATCCTGATATATGCATGGAAACAGGATTTTCCCTGCCATTCTTTTCCTTCAAAATAGTGGGGAGGAATCATCAGAAAGTGAAGTATGACATTAGCAGTGCCAGTTACAGGAATCTGCATGGATTTAATTCACTAGGTTCATATTCATAAACTTGCCCCAGGAAGTAAAAAAATTGTTCATTACCATCTCCTTAATGGGGCCCATAAATCTCCTTGACCCAAAGAAAGGCTGTGGATGTAATTTACCTTGACTTTAGCAAGGCCTTTGACACCGTTTCCCACAGCTTTCTCCTGGCAAAAATGGCTGCTCGAGGCTTGGACAATCGCACACTTTGCTGGGTAAAAAGCTGGCTGGATGACCGGGCCCAGAGAGTTGTGGTGAATGGAGCTAAATCCAGCTGGTGGCTGGTCATGAGTGGTGTCCCCCAGGGCTCGGTTTTGGGGCCACTCCTGTTTAACATCTTTATTGATGATCTAGACGAGGGGATCGAGTGCACCCTCAGTCAGTTTGCAGATGGCACCAAGTTGGGGGGAGTGTTGATCTGCTCGAGGGTAGGGAGGCTCTGCAGAGAGACCTGGACAGGCTGGAGCCATGGGCTGAGGCCAACTGGAGGAGCTTCAATAAGGCCAAATGCTGGGGGCTGCCCTTGGGCCACAACAACCCCCAGCAGCGCTACAGGCTTGGGGAGGAGTGGCTGGAGAGCTGCCAGTCAGAGAGGGACCTGGGGGGTTGATTGACAGCCGGCTGAACAGGAGCCAGCAGTGTGCCCAGGGGGCCAAGAAGGCCAATGGCATCCTGGGTTGTGCCAGCAATAGCGTGGCCAGCAGGGACAGGGAAGGGATCTGACCCCTGTACTTGGTGCTGGTGAGGCCGCACCTCGATTCCTGTGTTCAGTTTTGGGCCCCTCACTACAAAAAGGACATTGAATGACTCGAACATGTCCAGAGAAGGGCAACGGAGCTGGTGCAGGGTCTGGAGCACAGGTCGTACGGGGAGCGGCTGAGGGAACTGGGGGTGTTTAGTCTGGAGAAGAGGATGCTGAGGGGAGACCTCATCGCCCTCTACAGCTACCTGAAAGGAGGCTGCAGAGAGCTGGGGATGAGTCTCTTTAGCCTAGTAGGAAGTGACAGGACAAGAGGGAATGGCCTCAAGTTGCGCCAGGGAAAGTTCAGACTAGATATTAGGAAGCATTTCTTTCCAGAAGGGGTTGTTAGGTGTTGGAATGGGCTGCCCAGGAGGTGGTGGAGTCCCCATCCCTGGAGGTGTTCAAGAGTAGGGTCGATTGAGAGCTTAAGGATATGCTGCAGGTGGGAACTGTGCTAGGCGTATGGTTGGACTAGATGATCTCCAGAGTCCTTTCCAAACTAGATGATTCTGTGAAAGCTGCAGAGTGTGAGAGGAACTTTGATTCTATAATGAAGTTACAAGGTCCCAGTCCATGCTTACAGGACTTGTCCTTGTATTTTGTCCAGCTGAGGATTGCCCAGGTATTTCACCTGACAACACTGAGCTCATCCCAGTCAGATACGTGGTGTCACCAGGGAACTATGGAGTTGCAGTCACCTTACGGGTCTTGTCTGTGGTCATTTTACAAGCTTCTTGGTTTAGCCAGGCATGACATTTTACCTTTACTAAAGAGTTGTCAATGGCATGACACCATTTTAAGTAATGTGTAATCCTTAATCTAGGCTCTGAAGGACTGTGTGTAATGATAGACTTGGTACTGCTTTGGAGCACCCCGTTTGCAGCTAGGTGGTCCATGTCTCTGAAATGGAGAACTCGAGCACTGTTGCATACATCTCTAAGAGGGCCTTTTCTTAATTGCAGCAGTTATGATTCAGTGCTTCTGTAAAACTGGTAGTTCTCTTAAACTGATCCTTTCTTTAAAAATAACAAATACATTAAAAAAAATATCCCTAGCTCATTGCAGGGATGACTGTTCCAAAGCAGTGAAGAGCCTCAGGCTCTTCAGGTGCAGGCTTTTCTCACTGCAGTAGTTGCCTTGGTGTAAATTATAAATGCAGTCATGCTGAATAACAGCATATTATTAGACTGCCTTGCAGTAATGTGTGTGGAAGAAAGTGGGAGGGAGGGCAGAAATGAGCCATATCCTACTAAGAGGAAGTTGCTGGCTACACATTTGGAAAACCCCAGGATTACCACTTTGAAAAGCCACTTCTTTGGTAAGGTAGCTCTGGGAACCTTCTTTCAAAAAGAGGTTATTAAATTTTTTTTCATCATCCTACATTTCAGGTTGGTTTTCACATGTTTAATTGTTCCTTTCCTTTCTTCTGTGTCCTAGCAGTTTTCTTTTGCAAGTTTCGAGTCTCAAATGCAAGAGAGAATGTCTGTCTTTTATGTAATTATTTTGAACCAGTGCCCATTAAAATATTTCTTCCTTTAAATAAAAATTTCCACTATTCAGACATTTAAAACTTCCTTTTGCCTGTGAAACCAGAGATGGTTACCCTGAACTGTTTAAAGCTGGTGTTGCTTGCTTCGTTTTCTCCATATCCTCCCCATCCTCCAGGTGTCTTTTTAACATGAGACTGAAACCATCTCTGAGGCATCACTAGCCTACCATGCAATGCACTGGAGCTTGTGGAGACTTTTATATTGTAATTAACTTGCAGATGTTTAACATGAAAATTTTATATGTGAAACTGAATGTAGAATTATTTACAATCCGTAAATAGAACAAGGACAGGGCTTTGCAATAATAATGAGACTTTCAAAAGAAATGTGAAAATCTGAAACAGAGATGTCAGATCCTTTTGTGGCACTAGTAGCAAAGTAAATTGACTCAGCTGCACAGGTGCTTAGAACAAGGACACAGGAAATAGAAATCTTTAATTTCTCTTGTAAAGCCAAAACTAACTACAAGCACAGCTTGTGGTGACTATTTCTAGCCAGTATAAGCCTTCTTGGTAGATCACTTGTAGTCTTCTCCTGACAACAGTCCAGCTATAAAGGCTGCTGGCTCTGGGTTGGATGTGAAGAGCTTGAAGTGACACAAGTCTACATTTTATTTGGTTTCCATAATGCTACAAAGATTATAATTCTAAAGCTCTGATGTCAGCTCTGAGGCAATTAGAGGTGGACAACATTATACAGAACATACAAGTACTGAGGTTTTTCTACATTACTTACCACATCAGCTGTGCTTTTGCCAGGGACCTGTGAGGTCCCAAGCATTGCTGAAAATCTGATTATTACAGGCAAAGCAGGTAGCGGCCTGTGGGGACAAAGCCGCAGCGTTGGTTAAAAGTGAATGTGTGTAAGACAGACTGGAGAGCGTGTCTGAGCAGTAGTGATAGGATATCATAAATGGGTCAGGGAAATGGATTAAAGTTATAAGAAAAAGAATATGGATGTGTCTGATCCTTGCTAAATACTTGACAAGTAATGCTAAGGCAGCTTGGAGAACAGAGTATTCACTCCTTCCTGCCTCCTCCCCAGCCTGAGCCTGCAGAGCAGGGACACAGATGAGAAATTAAGCAGAAAATTGCAGCCACTTTAAGGACAGCAAATCCTGTTCCCTAAAATGTATGTAGATGGTTACTGAAGCTTCATTTTATGTTCTGATTAGTCCCTTGTGTGGCCTCACAGAGATGCTGTAATTTTTGCAACTCCTTGAAATATTTCAACGCTTGTTCTGAATTAAAGCAGCAAATTGTACAGAAAAGTACCAAAAGATTATTTACTTTTTCTTTAGATGGTGTACATAATAATTGCTTAAAAGTCATTGTATTTGCTAGTTTATAAAAAAGGGACATTATGCTTTCTTATTATGTACAGGCCTGTCCCTTGTAACGAATGCAATATGAACATGTTCCCATCTTTTTTTTTGTCCAATTGTTTGTTGTAGTGTTTTAAATAGCTGTTACTGAACAATTGTATGTGTCTTCAGATATGCTTTCAGATTAGTTTTATTGCTGGTGTGAAAAGTAACAGATGCCTTAGAGTAGCGGCTATCTTAAAGTTCTTTAGAAGGGTGTAAATCCATAGATACAGGGCACCTAGGTACACCTTTTTGATCCATACTTTATTTCACTTGCTCCTGAGTGTTCCCTTTAACATCTCTAGTCTACTTGGACTATGTATTTGGTTGGCTTTGTTGTTGTGACTGGATTTCTTTTAAGATAGCTGACTTGTGTTTGTTCGTATTTCTTGAAAGATGATGAGCCAGAACTGAGTAATTTTATGCTTTGAAGGATTAAATAAAATTTGGGATACTAAATTCACTGGTTAGGGTGAATGTTGTTGTGAAGTTGTATTACTGAGGTCCATCACTGTTCATCCAGTCATCGTGCTGTGGTCCGTTAAAACCACAGCTACAGGAAACATATGGTTTCAGTTTTAGCGCACAATGTGTTAAGCAGTTCATGATTTGTGTTCTTAACCTGTTTATTGAGCCTATTTTTAGTAACCCCTGTCGGTAGTATTTGTTTGTTCTAGGGTGGCTTGTGTCAGGCTTTCCCTTGCCAATTTTTTGTTGAGGCACTGCGTATGTTTACAACACAGATGTCTGTCTCCTACAATGCAGTCATACAGTTCCCATTCAAATTGAGGGGTTTTTTAGAGCCATTTGAATGTTTTTAATATTCAAGCCCACTGCAGTCTCATAACTTAACCTACCAGCTGAATTAAAGGCTTTTAAATGAGACTCTTCACTGCTGTTCCTATGGTTACACTGGAACAGAAACGTGCTAAATAGGAGCCAGAAGAGCACAGAAAATCTTCTAGTAACAGTTGCTGTCATTATTGCAACTTTACAATTTCCAATTTATTATTTTGTTTTCTTTGCAATATTTCTCTTTAAATGGAAGTGTGTATTTCTGAGCATTAGTGGCTGCTACTGTTGGAAAACAGTAGCTAGAAGATGATGGAGACAGACCCCCTGGAAACAGGTTTTTGTTCTGCTTGCAAGTGGATTTATTTTTTTTACCCCCTTCTATCAGAGTCAACTTAAATTGCAAAGCACTCTTTATGTGCAATTCTAAGAGATAATTCCTGGGTTAGCTGTAGGTGACTTGCATGCAAACCGGTGTCAATGTACACCTTCCTATCAGATGGTGGGAATAATAAGTGGTATGTTAACTCCTGTTGTGGGGAAATAATACATATTTAAAGCAAACAACCAGCAGTCCCTTGAGCGCTGGAACAAATGATGCCCAGGTCTCCTGTGGATTTGCCTTGTGCATGATTGATTTTTACTGTCTGAGAATAAGCACAAGCCTTTCCTCACAGCTGGGGCATTTTGTGCTGTTTCCCTCGAGTAGCATCTCCAGGTGAAAGCTCACATGGCAGCGCTGGTGGGAACTATGGTGTCCTCCTCTCTCGCTCATCCCCACCCTACATCGACCTTTGAGTTGGAGCAGAGGGGTCTCCCCCACTTACCCAGTTTCGCCATCTACTTTTGCTAGGACAGGAGTGTATCAGGTCACCACTGCAGTCTCCATACTCACCCCTTGGGCTCCCTGGAGAGGGGTGTGGAGAGGTTAGGGCACCAGGCTTCTCTTGCCTGGAGGTTGGAGAGGACATGGCAGGTCCTGGACAGCCACTGAAGGGGTGCAAGGGAGAAGATGCTCATCAGTAAGCACTGGAACTGCCCTGTGTCCCTCTTGACCATCCCCATGTTAGTGAGAAGCTGGGACAGCCCCTCTCCATCTCTCCAGGGTGGCGCCAAGCAGGCAGCTGGCTGCCCCTGCAGAACTTACTGCATTGGGTCTGCCCTGAGCTGCCTCTCCCAGAGAGCTCCTTCCTTTGCCTAATCTTTCTTGGGCAGCAGACTGAGATGTCGCTTCTGTTATCTCACTAACACTGGTGAACGCAGAGTTTCCACTGGAGAGCAGAGTGAATGGTACCTGTGGGAAGGCATGATACCTGCTTGGGAAATGACCTCCTGGGGCTTGTTCTGATTCCTGTTTAAAAGCATTGCTCTTGTGCACTAGAGTCTGCAGCCAGCTTTTGTACTGCAAAAGCCCAGGGTAATTAGACATCTATATAAATAACACTTGAAGACACATTAAACAGAAGCATGTTTATTCTAGCTGCTCTCTGGATACGTGAGTTTCCCTTGCTTTTTAGATTGTTGTAAAGGATGGATATATTATCCTAAAAGAGGAGGAAAGAAAATCAGACCATAATCACACAATGCAAACTTTCTTTCTCTTTTATAACATGCTTGTGACTCAAGTCACTTGTGAGAGTTGTCAAACCAAAGAAAAAATGAGAGTAAAGAAGTTTGGAGTTGTAATAGAGATGGTTTGGGAGGGATAGAAGGGAAAGGCAGGACTACAGATTGTGAATTAGGGGTTTGCTTCCTGCTCTGAATAATTTCAAGCTGTGTTACATAGCATGGTGCCTACTGGACCAATCCTTGCTTGTATCTCAGTGGTAAAGTGTCAAGAATACTTGGGGCCAGTGGGGTCAGAAAAAGTGACAAGCTGTTGGGACATTGGGAGGTAAAGCAGCAAAACAAACTGTTGCAATATATACCTATTTTTCAGTCATGACTTGTGATAAATTAATTTGTTTTGGTGGTGGACTCTGCCCTTTGAGTCAGCAGCTTGGTTCTGACCTGTGGATGTTACCTGGCACTGGGGGTTTGGGGCTCCCTGAGGGGGTTTGGGTGCTCTCATCCCCTGTTCTGCTGATGTCAGGGAGCCAGCCTGGCTGTGTCCTGCCACTCACAACACAGGAGGAGCCACCTCCTCAGCACCATGCTGTTGTCTCCAGAATATCCAGAGGACAGAGGGTTTGGCATAGTGATGGTACTCTGGTATAGCCACCCTGAAGAAAGAGAGTGTCTTGTGTCCATCACTTGACCTGAAATCTTCTCTACTGTTAAGCAGCTTGAGGTAAACATGAATTTTTTTTTTATTAAATAAATCACAACATTGAAATGCAGCACATAGTTGCAAAGTTAAGATAAAACAGGTGAACAGGGATGAAAGGAAAACTAGTTATTTTTTGGACTATCTTCTGCCAGCCAAACAGCTGGCTGTCCCTCCATGCTCTACCCAAGAACCAGGCAGCTGTGTGGTGGGGAGATCCTCACATCCATCTAACCCCCCTGATCTACCCAAGAATCAGGCTGTGTGCTGGTATCTCGTCAAGCCTCATGTGCTAGAGGGCTGATGGCAAATCACACATGAACCTTGTAAGTGTATACGGGGTGTAACTGTGATCAATGCACCTTGCATGCTATTGAAATTTCACCTGAGACCAGCAATGACTGTAGTCAGTCACTTGGGGTGATGATTGGTTTGAAGATAATTTAGTCATAAGGAATAGTAGCAAAGTGAATAACAGAAACGCATTTCAGTGCCTCCTGTCTGAGAGATGATGGAATGATGAATGCATTGCTTGTCCTGCGCTGGATCTGAGACTTCTGCTAAGCTTCATGTGTAATAATGTTTTATCAGAGGTGGATTTCCAGCACTGGTGCAGTAAATAACTCTGCCACGGTAATTTTACTGAACCATTTAGTGAGGATTGCTGTCTGCTAAGATTCTGGCATCTCCCCCTAGTCTGCGACTTCCAGGGAAGTGAAATTATGTTCCAGAAGCTAGTGGTTTATTGGTGTTCATCTTGAGATGCTTAAAATCTCCTTCAGTCTTTGAAATGGTTATCTTTATGTACACACAGTAAGTCTTGGAGATAAAATGGGGAACTTCAGAAAAGCTGTTAACTGCATGAATACATTCTGAATTTAAAATAGTAACACTTCTGTCTTGTCAATATGTAGACATATAGAAGTTCTCTTTGTACTTTCCCCTCTTCTTTTCTGTGCCCATTTTGTCTTTAACAAAGTTTCTGTTTTTATTTCTCAGCATCAACAGTAAGACTGGCTTTTTCTTTTCCGTGTGTGTAAAAGCTGTCTGTTGAATAGCTGATGAAGGAAAGGTGTTTAGATTGCGACCTGAAGCTGGTTTCTGCATGGCCAGGTCCTTCTGCACAGAGTTCCCCAAATGGCTTTAAATCCAGAGTTCCTTTGGTCTAATATAACTAGACACTGAGAACTACTGAGAAATATCAATTTCTTGTTTGCCTACTGGGCAAGATTTAAGCCTTATGACAGGCCAGTGAAGAGTTTAGTGACATTCTTTCTTTTGGCAGGATTTTGATGGTAGTTGCTTGTGGGGTTGATGAAGTAGCAGCTAGTATCTCTGGGAACCTTGTTGTGATATTGAGAGCCCTACTCTGCCCTGCAAAGGGTGATGTGCTGCCGCCTTCTGCAGGTACTCAGATAACTGGAAGATACTGTTTTTTGCTAAAGATAGCTGCCAGAGTCCTCCTTCAGGTGTGTGCTTTATTTGTTCTTAATAAAATGGAGAAAGGCGTCACCTTTTTAGTCAAGGTGCTACACTTGTCCTAGAATATTGGTGCCATACCTGAGTGGAGAGGAGGGACATCTTTTTTAAAATGAGTAGGATGTAAGAAAATAGATTAAGCTTTGTGGTTTTACTCAATTACGGTTAGTATATGTGAAACAGAAGTTCTGTAGCCACTACTAAACTTGAAAAGTTAATTGATAGATTTTCTTTTAACTTTTTCAAAGACACAATTTCCTCTACCTCAGCCCTCCTTCTGGTGATCTTGAACAAAATGAACTGAAGTGATGATATTTTCTTCCCCTTGCTCTTTCTGCCATTCAAGAACATACGGGACTCAAATCCTGTTCACAGGAAAAAAGGCTTTGTTGTGTTTTTTTTTTTTTAAATGAACTTTATAATTAAGACAGCATATTGCTCTTTTGGAGAGTTGTACGTGACATATGAAGTAAACCTAAGATAAGGAATATCTTTCTTTACATGCCTTTAGTTGCTGGGATCTCCTTTGTTGGCTAGACACATCACTTGGGAGTTACCACCCAGAGCCTTCTCCACAGCTGTCTGTGTGCCACAGTTATTTAAGGGCCGGTTAGGAGGATTCCCATGCACATGAAGCTGGGCAGGGAGCAGACTGCAGGAGTGTTCATTCACTGACTGAAAATCCGGACCACTGGGTTATGTTTGAGATCCTTCTTGCATGTCTCCTTTCAACACATTAATGGTGCACTTCTCCTTTTTTTTCTTTTTTCCTTTTTTTTTTTTTTTTTTTTGTGTAATAAGCCATTTTTGGTTGATATCCCCTCTTCTGGAATGTGAGAGAGGGAAATTTAGACTCAGTCTCTTCCCACTCCAGGAAGCAAAAAAAACCCCAAACTGAACAAAGTTTTCATGCCTGAAGGCAAGTGTTTTACCTCTTACGCCATGTTTAATCAGACCCTTGCTATTCCCTTAGAAAGAAGCTATAGCTGCATTTTGTGAGAATACTTGCATCCTCATATGATTGTAAAACACTTGAAGTTTGCTTGCTGGATCAGGCCATGCAGGTACTGGAAACCAGAGAGTGATGCCTGAACTGTAGCTACGTGGGTCGGAGCTTTGTCTCTGTTGGCTGAGGGAGGAAACATGATGGGAAGGCGCATCCTGCAGAGCTGGAGATGGCCAAGGAACTTTCAGGCTAAACGAGGATTTACTTAATGAACCCATAAACCCCCAATCAGTGATCAGCCAACCCTGCAAGTGCCAAAAGCCAGGCTTATATATGTAGAAGGAAAATCCTATGGTGCTATATCAACTTTTGGATATGGGCTTAAAGTTTTTCAAAGAGCAGAGAGCTCAGCTGTGTTACTGTTCCATTAAATCCCTTTTGTAAGAGCCTGAGTAATACTTGCCTTGCTGATGTTAAGTTTGTGAAAGCAGTTCACATTCAAGTGTTGCTTCTGTGCATGTGCTGCCTCTGGGAAGATGATGTATTCTGTAATTCATACCAAGAGATCTGTGCCTCATTCTGCAAGCAGATGTGATGCTTCAGATCAAATCAATAGATCGTTCCTGAGCAGGAAACCTTCCAAACAGGATACCCCCTGCATTTTAAAACCAAGCTTTGTAGGTAATACTGGTATACAGATACTTACTGTCAGAGTGCTGATAAGGGCATCTTATTTTAGAAACTTCCTTAGCTTTGCAGGTGGTCTTTAAATCATCTCTGAGGTTGTTTCGTATCTTTTACATGTGGAGAGTGAGGCCATAGTAGCCCAAGGTGCTCTCCAAGTAGGGGAACAAGGAAGTGTATGATTAAGTGATGACAGAAATTTTCCTTCTACAGATTATACCAACAAACAAAAAGCATACCCTTAACCTCTTGCTATTAAGGTAGCTTCTGCAGCTACGCATAATGCAGTTTTAGCCAAATCAGAGAACAGGTGAATGAGGAAAATATAAGCACCTTGTCAAAAAATACCTTGGTTGTTTCTCTTCAGATTGAATCTTCTTGACCCTTCTTTCCCTATTTCTCCATCTCTAAACCAAAAGCAGCAATCATCTAAATGAGTCTTTTACTGCATCTCTCAGTCTTGATGCATCCTAATTTTAGTTATGTGGCCTGAACAGTATATTGTCAGTCTTAATGGTTTTGCACCTAAAAGCTATCTGTCCTTAAATATATACCAGAATGACTTTAGAAAGCATTTGGAGTTTTGCTTTGGCAACAGTCTGGAGATGCCTGTGTGTCTGATAAGCTTTATAGTGCTGCCCAATACCATAACACAAGCATCTTAAGTTAGCTGGATAAATACAGATTGATTCCAATGTTTCAGAACAGGAGGAAAAAGTGGTAGTGAGATTAGGGCCTGCTGCTGCCTTAAGGGCACTGGGAAAACAGGGAGCTTATGGAGGCTGGAGGCTTCTCTCTTCCTGGAGCTGGAAGAAAAGGAGATGGAGAAAAATATTCTCCAAGTAAAGTATACACTGACGATCTCTGGAAAAACAAAATGAAACAGAGGGCATTCTGCTTGTAATCTTTCCAGAAATCTTGATTTTTAAACTCTAGCTCTTACCTGGGCTAGGGGTTTCACTTTACACAAAGTTTATGCTTGCCCTCTGGCTTATTAGAGCCCAAGCAAAGGGACCTGACCAAGTCGCATCTTGTACCTTCCAAGCCAGGTTGGTATTCCTGGCTTTTAGGATTTGCGCTGTCCTTCTGTCTCATGCTGGGCTAATTTAGCCTCATCTTGGTAAACAAGGAAAGGGTCCTTATTCAACAGATTTGAGCTGGAGTGACTGCAGCTGTCGTCTGGTCTGTGCGCAAACCAATTTTGTTCATTCCCTTGCCTGGCAGGAAGCCTGCACCAGCATTGTGTCAGGACTAATCAGCATTAAACTGATGTCAGGAGGGCTGCAGCAGGCTGCCCTGTAGCAAGGCAAGAGTAACAAGGCTGTTCAGGAGGGATTAGCCTTAGTCCTGCCCAGGATGCGGCTGTGCTAGGAAAGCCACTGAAACTGTACGGAGTGTTTTTCTTGGGCCTTGTTGTTGTGAAAGTCCCTATCCAACTGCCAAAGAAAAGTGGCTTCACAGTGAGAAATCAGCATGATTTGCTGTATATGACCATAAATATGGAAGCCAGGAGAAGATGCAGTGTCCATGGAGCTGTGATATCCAGGAGATACAAATAGTGCCTTTGAGCATGCTGGGCTTTCTTCTTCTGGAGAGGCAAGGCAGTGGGTAATGAGCAAATTCAGTGTGTGGTCTCCAGCCAAAAGATGATGTTAGTGATGCTGCTGCTAGTCATATGTTATACCATAATAGATGTGTTAGTACTAAACAACATGAAGGTTGGGAGGTAGAAGTATTTCTGAGAGAAGACCTGAGGCTTGGCAAGGGATGATTCATAGCTCTAATGCCTCAGTCTCTGTTTTCCTTCCTGATATTTACACTGCAGGTTCAAGATTGCCTCCTGGTTTGCACTAAAAGCATTAAATCAGAGAGATACCAACTTAGGCTTTTGCTCCAAAGATGCTGAAATATCGACATCTTACTTGGCTCTCCCCTCCCTACAGCTATTGAATTGCGTTTGCAGTTCTTAATCTCAAAAAATTATTTTTGTCTTGCTCCTGAGCACCATGATTTGACTTTGAAGTCAGCCCTGCTTTGAATGGGGCATGGACCAGATGACATCCAGAGGTCCTTTCTGACCTGATTTTTCTGATCCCCTCAATCGCGATCCCCCTGTTTTCACAGGTACATGTTTTGGGTGATCCTACACCTAAATTACTCCAGCTTCCTCTGGCTCTGTTAGGGGCCCGTCTGTTGTGTATCTGCTCAGCATTAGTCATCCCTTCTCTGACTGTAGCTATAACAGTTCACTGTATAACCACATAAAATGAGTATGCTCTTGTTATCCACAGCAGGCATGGCCATGCTATAAATGCCTTTTAGGCCTCCTAAACCTCTAGATAAATCTGCATCTGCCTAAATTTTCAGGTCAAAACTGTTTTCTAGTACAAAGCTAAACCCACGTGAACTTTTGAACCATGTCCCAGCCACATGTTAAGCATGTTTTTGTTGTTTAGGAAGCTCATTTAGAGAGAGCAAGCAGACCTTCTGGTCTAAGATGCCCCAATTAATTATAAGCTACACAATGTAAGAAATCCTCCTTCTTAGGGACAAATCATGAGCCACAAACCTTTCTGAGATGAGTGAACTGAGACCCAGGAATAGAGCAGCTTTGAGTGCTCTTATCACTAGGAAAATCCTTCAGGCCTCAGTGAAGAAGGGACCGAAGTCCTCAGCCTTCCCTTGTGCTTACTCATATGAGAGATAGCACTGGTCGGGATCTTGGCAAGACTCACTGCTTTGGGCGTGGGGGTGTGACGAGATACAACACTGTGTTACCAAAGCTCATGTAAAGCCTGAATGCCTCTGTGGAGGTCTCCTCGGGTGGCGTCTGATGGCGTGGAGCATTTAGGGGGTGTGAGGTTATTAATTAGGCAGAAGAGTATCAGCTACCAGCAGTGCCTTCTGAAACATGGCTTCCCTAAAGGGAAGTGAAATGATTTGGGGGATACTTGTAAGCAAGAGTAAAAGGTTTTAAAAAAAACCCAACCAACCAAACAAACAAAATTTCTGAAAACTTGATATCCAGCTAGGCACTAACAGAAGTGGATGGGCTTTCAAAGGAGTCTCCAATGCACATCCCTCAGTAGTCACTGAAATCATTGGTGCCCCCGTGTGTATGGAAAATATTTATGACGCTCTCCAACTCTTCCAACTTTGGTATCACCGATGATTTTTTTTTTTTTTTTCTGGTGGCAGTGCTTTGGGGTATTTTTGCCAGTCCTGGGTGAGAGAAACCTGGCTGGTGTGAGAGCTCTGCCCACGCTGGGTGGTCAGGGCAGGCAGGGAAGGATCTGGTCCCTTGTCACTCTCACCTCCCACGCTGTGGGGCAAACTGGATTGTGCAGTGCTGAGCACGCCTCGTCTCAGGTTTCTTCTTTTCCTTTTCCCTAGCCATCTTCTTACCTGCCATGTTCATGTTAATGATATGTCTCATTCTTTCTTGACAAAAGTGACTGAAAATAGCTGTTTAAAAGAGAGATAGCCAGTAACAGAAATTAGATTTGCTGTAACCCGACCCCCCTTTTATCTTCTAATCTTAAAGATTGGTATTTTTACCTAAACAACTTACTGCTTTTTCAGAGTCTCTCAGTCTCTGGATCTTCAAAAATTACTTTCCCCAATGCAGTTGTTACTCTTGGATTCTGGGGGATTATTTTTCATGCTTAATCATATGCAGTGTGCTCTGCTGATGGCCAGTGGCTTCAGGCTGTTACCCTGAAATTGCCACCTCTTGCCATTTCTAGTTCAAGAGGTTGTTTTTTTAATTCGAGGCATTTGACAAGTTTGAGCCCCCTCCCTGTGGAAGCACAGATGGCAGCTAAAGGGATGCTGGAAGAATTTCACTCCTACCTTGATGACAAACCAGGTTTCAGGAAAGAGTGGCAAGACTCTGCCAATATGTTTGAACAGATCCCCTGCCCACAAATGTGGAAGGGATTTGATGCTCCCTGTGATGGCTAGTGCTGTGGTCTGAGGTCCTACCTGCTTACCTATGCTCTCCTGCTTGATTGTTACGTCCAGGACTCCCCTCCTCTCCAGATCTGTTTGTTGATTTCTAACACTCTGATGGAGTTTCCCCATGTAATGTTAAACCATCCGCTGCTTAGTTTTGTGAGGTTTTGTTTTCCTGTTCTCCCCCTCACCCTTTATAACCTTACAAAACTCCAAATGTCATGATTGTCTACTGAAAGGGGATTTTTGCATTTGGTGACCTTTTTGAAATTGTAAGAAGATGGGAGAGGGAAAAACAGGTAGCATTTCTAAGACGGGAAAAGGTCTGCCTTACAGACCAGAAAGGCACCTTGATATTCTAAAGCTGAGAATGTAAAGGAACAGTTAGCTATAACAGGGCTGAAATGCTGTGGAGCATGTCTGTGTGATGTCCCTGATGGAAAAACCCCCTTTTTCACAGCTCAAGTTTACCTTGCAGCAACTCCTGAGCTGGTCTTGGAGGAGCTGAAGTATCCTGCAGCGCATTGCTGCCTCTTCTGCCTCAGGGCATCCTGTGAGAAGTGCAGAGCTGCTCTGATTGTCAAGGAATTAATTATTCATCTTCGAGGAGAAGGGCTCTTTAGGAAAACTTGACCTGGTCCAGCTCCTTTCTCCATCTTAAGGACCATTTGTGGCTTTCAAGTTTTGTATGTGTCCAGCTTGCATAAGACCAGGGGTTTGAAGAAAGGGAGAGCTTAGACTTGAAATGTCTGGAGGTGCAGTGATTTCCAAGTTTGTGATCTGACTGGGGAGTTTTGTTTTCTGAATAATGCTTGGAAAAGAAGCTGTAATCAAAAGCTTTTCTGCTTAAAATCGTGTGTGTGTAGATATATATATATAAAATACACACATATGAGCTTTTATGCTTCTTGCCATAGTGCACTACTATTGTATTGCCTAGCTTTACCTGTACTCTTTTTGAGCTAGACGGGCTGGTGCTTGTAAATTCATTTTATAGATGCGCAGCTTGGTTTTTTTTAAGTTTGAGACATTGTGGGGTTTGTTGGACTTTGAATGTATTCCCTTGTTCTAGGTAGTAGTGCTAGTGTGTGCAGTCCTCATTCCTCCTGCTCTCCTTCACTTACTGTTTCCCACCCTCCTACAGTTTCTGTACACATGTGATAAACTGGATGGAGAGACAAATCCAGCTTGGGAGTGGAAAGCAGTGCTTTCTCCTCTATTTTTCATCCCTCCCCCAGCTATCCTTCAGCTGGCTCAGCTCTCCTGTGTGGGTTCCCCACTGGAAATTCCTGAGCTGGTGAACCAAAAGCTTGGATGCTGGCCTGGGAATAAGGAGAGGTGAGAGGAGGAGCTGGGAGCTGCTTGTGGTTCCTGAAGCATCACTGCAGCTTGCTGGGTCTCAGTGGCTTTGTGGAGCACCTGGTCTGTGGCCAAAGGCCAGGCGGCAGATGAGTAGCAATGACCAAGTTACAACCTGGGAATAGTCTGGGGCTGCGATGATAGAAGCTTGATGTTAAGAAATAATCCACTGCAGCTTTTTTCTATTGTAGCCGCTGAGGTTAAAGCTGCAGAGGAACTCACGTAATTTTCTCCCCCCTTTTTTGCTAGTTACAGGTGTAGGTTGTTCTTAGAAGCCACTGCAAAAGTTTTCTGTTGGGCACCTTTGTAAAGCTTTGTGCTGTTTTGTGATTGGAATACACTTCTGCTGTAGCTTGCTTACTGAGCTGCAATCACATAAGACACAATCTTTCTCAATAGAGCACAATTTCCAAAATATTAAGTAAAAGAAAGGTTAGGGAAAGGGAAAAACTGACCTTCTGTCAGGACAGAACATGTATTGAAATAAATACTTTTGCTTCTACAGGTTGACACAAGGTTGTGATTAAGTATATTTTCAAAGCAGAACTAAAAAGGCTTAGGAAACTTAAGTTATTTTAGACAATGTTGATTGCATGGCTTCTTCAACATGCCCTGACAGTTCAGGGAGATGAAGCAATGTTGTCGTTTGCCTAAGAAAGTGGAAACCTCTGTCAGAGTCCACCTGGATGACTATTGCAGAGTCATGTGAGTCTCTGTGTTATCATTTGGGTAGGGCGACTGCACTTTGATCTAAACTGGAGAAGGAGCTGTTCCTATATGAGGCTTAGGTTTTGCTGCCATTAAGTCAGCTGTTCTAGATCTACCCCTGTGGGCTGCATCAAAATCCATTTTCTCTTTAGGTTTTGGAGGAAGCGATGGAGAGGTGGGAAGGTGATGTGGAATACTGCCGTTGCAGGATTGTTACAAGTGCATCCTCCACCCTCACTGCAAAGCAGACAGTGTTACTGACCTGAATTAAATAGGCTCAGCACTAACCTGAAGCCTAAACCAGCTTTGCTGGAAAGCACCAGTATAAGAAAGGGAGCAGAAAATGTGAGGGAGACACATGGATAAACGCACCAAAGAGTTCAGATCTCTGGGACAGGTGGCAAAAGGATGTTTCTTTGGGGAAGGATTAATTTGGGAAAGGACTAACCAGAAGTACCACCAAAACACACAGTTCCTCAGGCTGTTTATAAATTGATACTCTGATGCCACAAAATAGATTCAAGTTGAAGTTTCATATTTCTGTATTAAAATAAGTTGCATTCAGGCTGTCATATTGGTATAAATAGAGAATAAACCTTGCTGAATTCAAAGCCTGGGGTGGAATCCTACTTTAGCAAGCAGCCTTCTTCAGAGGGAAAAGGAATATATTTTGGAAGCTATGTTGTTTTGGCTTATAAATAAGCTTAGCTAGAAGTTTGCATGTTTTGTAATTCTTTCATGACCCTTGAATTTGCAGCTGTAAGATGTCTGTGAGTGCTCAGATTCCTTTAATCTCATGTACATACATAGTCTTTTTGATTTCAAAGGGGAATTCTGTTCCCCACATGCACTGCCTGTTCTTGTGATGACTCGGAGACCAGCCCTGTTGGACTGATTTGCTGTATATGTGGGAAGCCCTTGAAATATTCATTATAGTCTGTAGTAATCTAATATTAGTGAGTCATTTTACAGTCCTTTACAAGAAGGGGTTTTTCTAGCCTGATAATAAAACAGCAGGCTTTATTTAAGCAAATATCCAGTAATACTTGAGCTCAGCTATCCTCTGCTTAGCTTATTGCTAACAGCTGTGTAACTTCTGAGATCTGCATAATTTTGTTGTCACAAATATTTATAGTTTGGGTCTTTCCTCTTGTGTGTGCTTCCTGTGTAAGTATCAACAAAAATTTGCTTCCTTAATATAAATATTTAATCCAACACACGGAGACCTGTTAACCTTTGATGGAGGTATCTATCAGGGATGCTCTTGGTGTATTTGTATGTTGCAGAATAAATCACCAGAAACCTGTCAAACCCCGAAGAGATATGCAAATGCCTGTGTCTCTTTAATCCAGCATGTGTGTATCCTGTCTGATATGAGATGGGAATTCTAATCCCGTGGGAGTAATGCAGGAACTCCTGATGCTGCTGCAGTACTGTGAGGAATTACGAGCCAGCTGGTCTCCAGGTTTAAGGACTGTCCCTATTGTTGCTCAGGCCACTTTGTGGAGCTGGGAAGAGCCCCAGGGGACAGCTTTTGAACCTGTAATGGAGCATTCCTACTCCATTGGGAGAGAGGGAGTGTGCACATGTATATGGTTGTGAATACATTATATATGTGCTCTGTTTTACATAGAATAACGCTCTTTAGTTGGTAGGCTTATGTTTTATAGGGAATGTGAGTGGGGGCTACTGAAACCCATCCTTACACACCATAAACAACTCTCTCTTGTCTTGATTTGAAGAAATAACAACTTTCTCCATGCAAAATTATTATGCTCTTGTTTTCTGTAATAGGATGCTCAAATTTAGCTGTCCCACGTCACACCACAACACCATGGCTTTCAGAGTTGTGTTGCTATACCCATACATTTTGTTAATTCCATTTCATTTTGCATGCACTTTGCTGCATTTATGAGACCTGCCAGACCTTGGTACACTCACAGAGACCGTAGGTACTGAAGTTCATCTGTGCTGTGGTCCATGCCTAATCCAGCCTTGATCTGCTCAGTATGAAACACTCCGTTTCTAATGTATGTTCAGACAGTTACTGAGGTCTTCAGAACAGCATGGTGTGGCTTGCTCCATTATGTGAAGCATTCTATTTAACTCCATAAAATTCCCCTTTATGTGAAAGGAAAGTGTAAAATACTATAAGATATCTCATACAGAAATAACAGGAGTTATGTGCAGTGGCCATGAGGACTTCTGTGTCTGTCTGGGGTGGCTCTAAATGCCTTCGTTTTGAAGTAACCTCTCTGAGTCGGTGACAGCTCATGCTTATTTAAAAACTAGAGCAGCAATTACATGCCTTCTACCTACGTATTTTTAGTGTGCCAATCAACCTGGGACCCAGGCACTAGAAGATTAGCGGATTAGCGGTAAAGAGGAAACATTTGATTAAATGCCAAGTAATTTAAAGGTTATTTAGATCTCTGTTCTCTGCTGCTTCCATCTCTACTAGCAGGGCACTAAAATAATAGGCAAAATATGCACTTTGGATGAAAGTGGACTTCAATTTCTTACTCTTTTGTGCGTCTCTCCAGCTCCTCTTTCAGAGTCCCACTGGCTCTTTTTTTCAACACTGTTTCAAGCCAGGAAATGTTTCCTGTTCCCTTTTGTGTCTCTCCACAGTCATTTTACCTTTAGGGTCTAAAAACATCCCTGAAACAAGTACTGTTTTTGCACAGGTATCTACTGCTCTAGAGAGGGATTTTTACTGTAGTGACAGTGGAAATTTGAGGGAAGAGTTGACAAGGCACTGGCTTTCATTGCTGGACTTTGGCAAAGGAGAGGCTTCTAGGATAGAGCCCTTTGCACTGACCCCTTTTGATTGTTTCGTGGGACTTTACCTGTGTTCTTTAAGAGATCTTGTTTATGACAGTGGAAGGTCTATCCTAGGGTTTGAGACTGGGTTGTTTGGACAGCAGGCAACCCTAAATTACACTGGAGAGGAAATTTGATAGAAGCCTTGAAGTCGTATTTTTGGGGCATGAAGGTTAGGACCAGACTTGCAGAATCGCCTCCATTTTCAGACATCTGTGGGGATGAGTGGGACAAGGAAAGAAAAGGTCTGAGGTGCAGGGGCATTTGCAAGCTCAACCCAGAGACAATTATTATTCTGGTCTTCTCAATGGAGATCCACCTTTACAGAAATGCTTTGACACCTAATACTTCCCAAAGCCATAAGGGAAGCCAAAGGATTCCGTTCTGGGCTCCCCTTTTTAGGGATCTGAACTAAATCTAGAGGCATGGTAGAAACACTGCTGTGCTTTGAGTTTTCCATCGCTAGTTTAGATCCAGAAATTAATATTGGTCTTGGATTTGAATCCTGACACTTTATTGTAACATGGCAATTGAGTCCTGGTTTCAGATTTCTGTATTTTCCGTAGACTTGGAAACTGGCCACAAAACAGTCAGCACCGATAAAGTATAAATCTAGTTGTTTATGCTTTATCTGAAATATATAGAGCTCTGCTGCAATGAAAAAAACTAAAGCTATATCTAACTAGTCATGGTTTACTTAAGCATAGAGAATATTTTTCATGTGGTTTAGATGTGCAATTACTGTGCACTGATAGTTTCTTAATGAATCCTCATGTAAACTCCCTGGCAGCAGCCTGTTCTTCAAACAGTTTCTAAATGCACGTGGTGTTGACCAAGACATGCAAGTTCTTGCAAAGATATTCGTGGCAGAAGAGGTATTTTAACTGAATAGTAACAAGAACTGATCTTTCTTCCAATATGATGATATTTTTTTTGCCCTTAACAATGTTCTAACACTTTTAATTGACAGAATTCCACTGTTGGTTTTTAAAAGTTAGTAAGAACTGCATCATCCAGCATGTTGTATAAATGTAATGTTCCTTTGGTGGTAGGTTTGCCCATAGTGGAAGCATTTGCAGCAATATGCTGATCTCCAATTATTGACACAGCTGTGTTGAAGCTGAGTGTAATCTCCAAATTGAAATGGATTTTTGGGTAGCTCTTAGGTGGAAGTATGAGCTCTAAGGACCAATATGACTGAGCACTGGATCCTCATTTGCCCACATCTTAATTTCTGCTCACCACCCTTCTCCATCCGGGAGCTCTGGTAACTTCAAGCCTTGCCTGTAGATTCTTGTGACTTTTCAGCTTGCAGAAAGTTTTCGTCTTTTTTCTTTCTAAAAAAAATCAGTTCTCAAGCAGCCAAAAGACTGGCTCTTGGAGACTGTCATAAGGACAATTATTTATTGGCAGCAGCTTGAACAGCAGTTTCTCAAAAACCCCTAAACAAAATCAGTTTGTGCTACACAAGGGAGTGTTTCTACTTTATGCTGATGAAAGAGCTTTCCTGACTGCAAGAAACAAAGTTCTTTGCCAGGCTTTTCCCATCAAAACCATACTCAGCTAAGTTTTCATAGAGCTTAGCAGCTGCAGCCTAACAAGTGAGCATTGCCTTGCTGTAACCCTTTGCTTGTAAAGGGTATCTAAAAAGTAACTCAGTACAGTGAGGAGCTAATTCTGTGTCTGTCCTCTCTAAATCCTCCTCTTGCCTCACTGATAAAACCAGTTGTCTAAACCTTGCAGGTGTGTGCTGGCTCTTTGAGGAGCTTGAAGAGGCTGTCCCTGCTCAGGGTGTTTTAAGTAGCCAGCTTGAGTGCCACTGTTGGGTTGTGGATTGTGCTGTCCGAAGAATAAAAACCTTCAGAAAGTGAGGGTAGCTTCCTTCTGGTCACCACAGCCTGTGCTTCTGGAGAGCACTGATTAAAAACCAACCACGAGTCCTTTGGATCATCTTTGTTGCTCAGCACACCAAAGGACAGCTCTTGGGGACATCAGAAAACGAGGGTTTTCTTTAAACAGAGAAATCGAGAAATCTGTTGTGCAGCATAACAGTGCTAAGTCCAGGGAGCAAGGCCTCAGGATTGTGCGAGATGGGTGGAAAGCAAGCCACTAAAAAGCAAAACCCCAAATCAGGCATAGCTGACTGAGCTGCTGTATGGGCATCTTCATGCTCTGTTTATGTCAAAGTTGATTAGTGCTGAAAATGGTCCAGGCCAAATTAAGCTTCTTTCTTTTCTTGTACTGATTTGCAAGCCGAGCCTAATTAGGGTGGCAGAAGGTGTTATCAATGAATTTATTCACACTCTGCTGTTATATAAAAGCAGATTTGGTGAAACTACTTCTAACTTCAAGTAACAAAACACCTGGAACTTGCCATCCTGATGAGTCAAGGGAGACTAATACTGGTGCATGGTATTATGAGCACTGCAGAGTGGTTTAAAACAATCTGTCTTAATAAAGCCTGCTTTAAAAGATAACTGGATGCACTGTAATTATAAAAACAAAGCTGCTTGTCCTTGTACTAAAAAAGCCCCAAAGTAAAATTTACTGAAAAAGTCCCCTTTCTTTCCTGCATTCTTGCACACAAACCTAAACAGTAGTAGTACAGGGATTCTTAGGATGACAAGTTCTGGTTGTTCGTGGGTTGTTTTTTGTTGGGGTTTTGTTGTGGTTTTGTGGTTGGGTTTTTTTCCTTTTCTCATCTCCAGAAGTACCAAATGTAATAAAGCAGATCTTGAGACAACTCTTGTACTACCTCTGTCCCAGTGGAGAAGAGGACAAAACCTGCTTTAAGGTTCATTTGAATTGAAAATTATGTTTGTGAGTGCCTGTTTCCAAAACCAGTCTGAGAGTGCAGCATCATGTTTTAATGTAGAAATTGGGTATGTTTGAACTTGATCCTGCCCTTGAGTAGGAAGTGCAAGCATGAAAGGGCTGCTGTGGGAAAGGCACAACTGGATGCCGCCTTCTGCATTCAGTCCACAGATGGAGGCGAACACCTGAAACAGGGAATGAGAAATGGGCATTGTAACGAGCAAGAAGCTGTCCAAAATTTTCGGAGGATGTGATGGCATCTAAAATGCCTTCACTTCCTTGGCACTTCAGCCCAAGCCTGCAGTCAGGTGCCTGTTGCTCCAAAGCCAGGGATCCCCTCGCCAGACAGGCTTTGGCATCCTGTGGTGTTTAAGGACCTGAGCTGGTGTCTTGCTCTTGCATGAACAGTTTTAACTCTGCCATTGTTAATGTTCTTCTGGGAACTGAGATAGATTTCAAACCCTTCAGTTTCATATGGTTATGTACACTGCTCATTTGCTATGTAACTAACCAAAAGGTTAGCAGGCAATTTAAGAATAATAATGTATGAAACTTAAATTTAAATGAACTTTTAATTATTGCTCAATTTTTTTCTCTATTAGTAAAAACACTCATTCGTTCCATATAAAGTATTCAAAATTAACAGTATATTTGAATATAAAAATGCAATAAAAAAGAAAATATGCTACTTACTGTATATAAGCAGGCTGGACCAAGGATCTTTGGGGCACACTTTCTGTATACTGCCTAGCAGTGAATTGGGAGTCCATGCTTGAAAGGCAGTGTAATAGTACGAACAGAATGAGAGAATTCCACACACCTTGATTTCTAGAGAAAATAAAGTCCTGATACATAAATAACTCCATATATTTATAAGTATAGGTCCAGTTTTATACCTGCTTCACTGTTTCCTGCTAAATAAGTTCCAGCCTTTGGGACAGATTCCAAGGTAATCACGTAGGAGCACTGTACCTCAGGTACCTGGTTATTAAACTCCCTTGACCCCACTGCAAAAAATCACCCAAACTGACATAATTTAAGACATGAATTTTTAGATTTGATGATTATGATGAAATTTTATGTAAAAGAGATGGTATAATTCATACTTGTTTGCTAGTGTAGTGGGATGTCTGTGGTCTGTTGGCAGCTGGGACTTGGGGTTATTTTAAGAAGCTGACAGTGTTAGTGCTGTATAATGTTACACTGTAGGCAGATAGTTAAGTATTTTAATCAAGGTCAGAAGGAAGGGGTGATGGCAAACTACTCATGTTAGAGCCTTCTCTTTGTTTAGGCTTGTGCAATAACTCTATAGGTGAACAAATCTCCTTCTTTAAAGGATTTTGAAATACTGAGCCTGTTCTAAGTGTAATTACTTTGTGGCAATAGTCGTATTCCATTATATTGTGTTTGCATAAACAATTAGGCTGTACAATAGTGTTTGTAGCTCTATTTCAGTGATCTGTCATTTGACTTCTTGTGCAGGAGTGTTTACATAACTTACGTGACTGTTTAGCCATATGACTGATGATAAATGGTCAAAATACTGAAATGGGTAGCAAAACCAGAAACTGTCCCAGTGCACCTGGCTACACATCCCTTCACAAGTTATTACGTCTCTCCTTTTCACATTTTCCATTGCAGAGGTGGTGGCTATGTGTGGAAGCTTGGTGCCAAATTCTCTTTGAATCATAAAGTTGTAAAGGACTTCTGGGGAGAACTGCCAGGGCAGCCTGGCAAAGAGGCTTGTAAAGGCGGTGCTGCTATGGGCCATTAGCAAGGGGAGTCCCAGCTTTGACAATTGTTTGTTTTGTTTCCTTTAATTTAAATATTTATGCAACTTTTTATTTCAGACAGCTCAAAAGTACAATGAAATAGCTTAAGACACCTGGAGTGGAAAAACATCATGCTGCGGATTTGAATGTGGGTTATCTTCAGGTGCCTCCTAAAGAAATGAGAAAGTTAACATAAAATACAAATTCACATCTAAAAATCTGTATTGAAAGACCTCCTGTGCCCTCTGCCAAGGGCTGTCTTCCCAGAAAATACAGCCTTGGCAGAATTATCTGGATCCTCTGAACTGATGCCTGGATTAACAGCTCAAGTAGAAGGTTGTGGTGGAAATACTCTAAATTTACACCTAGAAACTGAATGACCAGGCAGGTCAGTGATATTGCAGCTTTAATATACACTCCAGGTTTATAAAAATACACTTAAGGAGGATTGCATAATGGCTTTGTGTAGTGTATGAACGGGACTTTTTTGACCAAGGAATGACATGGCATCTGTGAAAACACTTTTGATTTTCTGCAAGAGATGAGCAAACCAGTTGGAAGAAACCTCAGTTAGACATACTATCAGGAAGCTTTTCTGTTAGAAGTGCCTGCTGGGGTAGCTGGGACTGGAAGAAATTAAAATTGTTCATCCAAGTTCTAAACATAGTTTATTCAAATTTTAGTCTAAAACCACCCTATTATGAGACAGCAATGATGAGTAGAGCTATTGGGTAACTTCACTAAGTACTGAAAATGGCATGCGGTAGAGCATTGAAGGTGTAACAGCATAGATAACAGTATTATACTAAAGAATACTTCTTGACTTTAGTTCAACACCAGTTAAAGAACTGGTGGTTTTCTCCCTAAGTTTCACAGGCTCTGGAATGGCTCAATATATGAACAAAGATATCTTTCATAACAGGGAAGGTGTATGGCAGTATGCTGTTTGAAGTACTGAGAATTTAATCTTGTTGCTAATTTTGACAAGTATTTCTACAATGTCTCTCATTGCATTCAACACCTTGATAATAATTCGGTCGTGGAGGGTTTTATTTATGTGGATTTACCCTTTGTCAGTAGTGGGGGGAAGAGAGGTTGCAAGGGGGCATGTTTAAAGTCTGCTTCACGTTTTTTCCCTTCCCCAGTAGTTTTGTATATCTCTTCATTTTGTTCATATTTACTTTTTTTATCTCTGTTTGTTATGTTGTGTAGTCTTGTACAAATGGCTAGAAGCAGATCTCCATGGCAAGAGCTCAGATACTGCAGACAAAACCTCAGGTAAAGAGGGGTTAAGGACAAAACAATCACTAGGCCCTCTCTATCTCTTTATTTTAATCTTTTCACTCCCCTTGAATCAAATTAAGGGTTGGAATTCAAAAGCAAACCCAAAATCCCTGGATTTTTTCATTCTTTTACCTAATTTAAATCAATATCTGGTAAATTCTATTTCTTGAATCTCTCTTGGCAGATGTGCTTCCACTCTCCAACAAAATGTCTCAAGTGGTGTCAGGTATATTGGTGCATATATGATATGCTAGATCTTTGTGTGCTTGATAAAAACTGAACAATATCTTGTGTGAGGCTGCATGAGAGGATACTTATCCAGAAATCCAACTAGGCTTGTTATATAGATCTGTGAACAAAGGGTACTGGAAGGTCCAACTCCACCAGTTTCTGCTACAGAGACCCAAAGGTTCCTAACACCTCAAGGAGCCATGTTTTGCAGTCTAGATTTAAATAGCAGTATTAGTGAAGTCCACAACGATACGCACACTCCTCAAAAAAGCCAAATCATTTAGATGTATTGATAGGGTACACAACCCACAATGGTTTCCTGCTTAAATATGATACATCAATTCTTTTACATATTGACATGCAAGAGGTAGGTTAGACCCTGCCCCCCTCCCCAGCCCTGCCCCCACAAGCCACCACCGTCTCACAGACTACTCAGATTTTAAAATTTTGGATTGAAAGCTGTTTCGTCTGCCTTGTCCTAGTCCTCACTTTCATATAATTTCCCTCTTCCACTGTAAGATTATGAGAATAAGTGGTCAGAAATCATGCCTTTGACTTAATGTCCTTGAACTCTGGCAAGACTACCACTGCCACCTTGGTGTCCTGGTGAGGCACAGAAGAAAAGCAGCAGAGCCCAGTTTCTGCACTACTTTAACTAGTTCCTGAACCTGAGAATTAACAGCTTAGTTGCTCCCCAGACAAGCACTATTATTCCTTTCCCCATGCCATGTTGTTTTCTCACTTGCACGTTATATATTACTTGCTTCTTGTTCAGGGTCATCCAGTTGTCCAATAAGCTTAATAAAGTTCAGCCTTCAGGGAAAGAACATAGCTGGATGTGCTGAATGCTTTTAATTAGAAATAGCTATCAAATAGGTTGTCACCATGAGGTGCAGTACTGTGCGTAGTTATGCTCCCAGTTTGTTCCTCTAAAGGAATAAAAGATATTTTTATTTCTGTGGTCACAAGCATTCCTGTCTACGTTCCAGAGCTTGGAAGGAGTGACAGATAGCTCGCATTCCCTGGGCCAGAGGGTGTGCGTGGAGGATGCCTCTGCCTATTTGGTACATATTTTGTTTTGTCTCTATAGCTGTGATAATAAATTAACAAATCTGCTTAAACCTTAAGTCCACTCAATTTTTAAATATGATCACTCATATGAAGACCATCACGACTGACAACCTCACAACTGTAGCTACACTTCCTTAGCAACTGTATCCTTCATCCAAAACACAGATCAGGCTTATTTTCTAACTGTGGGAAATATTTTCATTTTGAAATTAAATTAGCATGTTTTCTCTTGATCTAGCATCCATTACTTCACCGTTTGATTTTAATTTGAAACTAAATGTCCCTTTAAAAATTAGTGCCTTAAAGAGAAGGTACAAGTTGTTTAGAAGTGCCTTTACATAGGATATACTATCCAATTGAAGTGGAACTTGGGTCTGAAACATTTTAAACTATTTTGAAAAGTACTTGAATGATTTATTTTTCTTAAATATCTTGAGAGCAAAAGGATTCCATTCAAAACTAAATTTTTAATTTGCTTCTGAGAGGCAGCTTACACTGAGAGATACTGTTTGCATGAATGGGTATCATGCATCAAATACAATGTTTCTGTCTGTATTCATAGTACTGTTATCTGGCCATTAATATTTTAGTATATGGATTCCGTTTGCATTTGATACTTGCTTCATTTTTAATGTGCCTTGCTAATCAAGTTTGGGAACTTAGCAAGCAAGCACTTAAAAGCACATAGTAGGTTTAATGAAAATCCAGTTTGCCTAGAATAACAGCTAAATAAATTTTATTTGCCACATGTGACTCAGCAGTTCAGAACTACCAAGGCTGAGTGCTGATAATATCTGGTACCCTTTAGTTCGGATCCCTTTCCTCATGTTTGCCAAGAAGGTTTTTCTCCCTGTGGTTCTCTTCCAGCTGCTTGTCAGTGTGGAGCTGGCTGTCTCATCTCATTTTGGTGAGAGTCGAGGTGTTTCCTGCTAGTTTGGCCAAATGATGACATTTCACCCTGACATGCAGGCTGCTTTCTGTCATATCCTTGTACTGTTTCTTTCCTAAATTATAGATCTTCTCTAAAAGCTTACCCTGCCTGGCTTCCCAGGAGGCAGCTTTCTATGGGGAGTGTGATGTTGTGTCCTTTCGATCTAATTAACTGATTGATTCACTCCAGTGTGGTATCTTCTGTTTTGTCTCATGATCACCGATTGCGATAATTCTATTTTCTCTGTGTGTGTTTTACCTTTAATTTATATTTTTAAAAAACTACTGGAGTAGTAAAATGCAAACCCTGCAGAGACTCTGCAAAGGTAAGTTATTTGTGCCATTTACTTTTCTGGATAAAATAAATCCATGTTGTCAGCCTACTAGGAGATTGTTACTGCTGGTTTTGGGAAGCTGGATTTCTTAAAGCAATGCTTGTGCTTCATAAACAAAACTTTTTTTTTCTGTTGTCTAAACAACTGCATGAGTATTTGCAGCAGCATACAAATTATGGTCATTTCCAGAAATTGATTGAAACCCTCAGTTTTTCATTATTACAGTGGTTTATAGGCAAACATGCCTTAACCTTCTTCACTGGTTTCAGATGCCACCAGAGTATTATTGCCTGTCAAGATTTTGGGGATGTGGTTATAGAAAATGAGATGATGGATATTCAATAACAAGAACAGCAAAAAATCAAGACCTTCCTCGCTCTTACCTAACTAGTGATGTATTTTGGTCTAACTTGGAAATAAGTACACCTTTATTTGGTGAGGTTACTAGGAAAGGAGGATATTTTCCCATGGAGAAATCTTCCAGTACTGCTTCCCAAATCCCTGTGAGAAGTCTGACGTGCTTCCAGAGTCTGCCAGTGCTCTGTAACGCCAGAGGACAGGTTAAAGGCAAGACAACACCTAGCACTGTGCAGCAGCTGCCCTCTGCTCCACCACAAGCTTAGGCTTCTGGGTGCATGTGGAAGTTATTTAGGTGAAAGTTGGGTGGTTTGCTGTTCCACTCAATCTAAACAACACAGCCACATTCCCTGAGATGCCACATGTCTGAGGTGTGTAGGTAGTGGGGCTCTCTTGAGCATGCCTAGCGCATTGGGCAAAGCCTGCTTTGATTTCTTTGGTGCCTTTAAGTGAACACAGTCACTAGAAACAGTAAATGTGGAATTAATGTGCATTGCTACTGGAGTCCCATTTGCAGTTATGTGTTAATACCAGATGATTAATCAATTTATTGTTGACTGTCATCACTGGGGGCTATTTTTCAAGCAAAAGTGTTTTTACAACACCTATACAAAATGTAGAGAGGAAAACCGGCCCCCAAAGAGCCTGTGTAGGTCTCAACCACTGAACTGCAGAGGTGATGAGTGCCTCTGAACCAGACAAATTACTCAATTAGCATTAGGTTACAGTAGAATTTTTTTGTCACGAAAAAGAAAACCTTTGAAGAAATTTGGACTGCAGCAATGACTTGCTCTTAGCAGTGGGGAACTTATTGAAGTCATCCAGATGCTCTTTGAACTTTTAGTGGAAGCAGCCAAACAAATTTAGCATCAAGTATCTGCCTTTCTGTTAATTCAGTTGTAAGGTAAACTCTGTCAGATGTGCGAAAGATTGGAGATCTAATTAGGAAACAACTTCATGCATATTTATTTGAGTATACAAGCACATTAATTACTGTTTGATACTAAGAATTAAAAATGTGGCCAAGTATGTTTAAGTGCATACCTGGAGAGAGAATTTTTGCTGTCTTTGCTTGTTGAAATTTTTATTTTGTGAAATTAAAAAAAAAAATACAGGAAAATTTTTATATTGTGAAATTTTAAGAATTGGTGGATGACACTATATCTTTATCACTAATGCCTCTGCAAAGAACTTCTGGACCAAAAGAAGAGGTTATTCTACTGCCATGTTCTGTAATAGAGTAATGGTCTTTAGTTTTGTGAACTTCAGTCTGAGCTTTGTAAACGGAGCATGGAGAAGGATCTTAATGGAGCTTATGCTCTGGATTGCCATAGCAGCTAGTGGCAAGTCTGATCCAACTTGGCAGATGTGATTAACTAATCAGCTAAACCCCGACATGTCTTTTAATTTGATGCAGTTTGGCTGATGCATTCAGTTTTCTTTATTTCTATGTTACACACACTTCTGTTGAATTTCTGGTTTGCCTTGAGCAATTCCAGAAGCAAGTTGGATTCCCCTGCCAGAGCTCTCCACATGTTACCATTTCCATGTACTCCTGCCCCAGGAAATATGGCTGCAGCGTTGCATCATCTTGCACTTTTTCTCCTCCCAAGCACAAAACATCCTTGTAGAAGCTTATTTGCTTTTCTCCCCCAGGTTACCTGGCAAAATCAGGGGAGACAGACGTAGTGCTAGGAAGGAAAAAAAGCTGCAATGTGTCTAACTCCTGTGCTAAAATAAGCCACTGTATAACAATACCCGTATCTTTAAAATCTTGGAGTTGTCTTGGGAAGGAAAAGGTTTTAAACTCTTTCTCTGAGTGTATTTGGAAGTGAGTGCTGTTGGAAGAGCTGGTTAGCTCTCCTGTATCTGGCTCCTGAGCCCACTCGATGCAGCCGCTCTTACAGCCGGGCAAGCTGCCGTCCCACAGCTGACTCGTGCATCTCAAGGAATTTCCACCTGCCCGCACACATCCTCGTGGAGGGGAGCTCCGCCGTAAGCCTCCGCTTCCCCTTCCCCACCAAGCGGGCAGCTGCAACACCAGCCAGAAATGCCTGCCCTTCACCTCCTCTTCCCCCACTGCCTCTGCTGTGCAGGTGCCACTGGGATGTCCCTGGCACTGCAGCCCCTGAGAGGCAGTGCAGGCTCTGCCCTCCTCCACACTGAAGATGTGTTAAGGGTTTCACACAACAAAGGGTTTTCAACCCTCCTAAAACTTTGCCTGGATAATTTTTACCTTGTGAAATGCCAGTGTGTTTTTCTCCGTCATATTGTGTTCCCTGCAATTATCTGCAGATCCCAAGCTCTGCCAGGCAGACGGAGCAGCTCTGCTCTCAAATATCAGTTTGTACAGAAATTGCCTTGGACTAATTCACTCTGAGCTTTCAGACTGTGCTTCGCAAGGAGCAAAGGGCACGTGCCACATGGCTGTGGCCTCAGAACTGCTGAACTGTGAATTTTGCAACATCACTCAGAGGCCACTAACTGTGCAAAGGTTGAGTTGTCATATGTAACTCAGCAAGCACAAATTATGCTCCTGCAGTTCATGTTGCCTTCAGAGAAGGGTTAGTGAGGTTAGTGACTTGTCGTTCAACTTTTCTGCAGGTACAGTGGATTGCCCTTAGAGCTCGCCAAGTGATTATTTTTTCATTGAAAATAACCTCTCATTAAAAGCATTAATGAAATACTGGTGCTCTCTTTAAGTGTAAAGAGGAATATTCTTTGGGGTTTTTTTTTTAAGAAAAGAGATCCAATTCTATTTCAGTAACATATTTTTAAAAGTATCTAGGTAACACTAAGATGTCCCAAAAGGAGCCTTTGAGTGCAAAGTAGGGTTTTGTGAAAGACATTTCACCCTGTGAACTTAAAGGCTTTCATTCCATTCATTTCTTAAGTGAGAAAGGAACTGAACAGGAAAGACCCACTTGTAGTCTTTAAAGCAAAAAGCCTAAAATTAGCAACGTGATAACTGAGAAAAGTGTAGTAGTTGGTAATACAATTAATAGATTTTTAAGAACTTCTTTTGATTACTGTGTGCATAATGAAAGCTATCCAACGGTGGAAACTCCATTAACAATATCACTGTGAAATACACTATTTGTATGCTGACAACCAGATGCATTTCTGCTTGAAGTCTAATTTCAGTCTTCCTCTTTGCACTTGCTGAATTCTTTGTGTGGAAAAAGTCTGTCCTTGAAATTTGATGTAGAAAAAATAAATGTTTAACCTTCACACAGGACTTGCAATATAAAAATATTATTTATAATGAATCAGTGAACAATTAATAATAGCTGGAAGGCGCTCATACTTTTTACTGACCATAAGACAGTTTCTAACAAAATTGAGGAACATGATCTTTCAGTGTCTAAGTAAAGCCATCTCTAGATATTCTAGCTATAGGAGAAGGTGGAGAACTCAGTTGTTTGCAGGGTCGTCTTCCATAAAACTCCAGCAGTATTTTTTCTCTTAATAAATTTCTATGCCATAAATACTAAGCTGGAAGCTGTGTTGCAACTGTAGTAAGATTTTGTGGGAAGGAGAATAAGATCAGTCTGAATGTGCATCTTTTTGGTTTCTTTTTTTAAAAGTAGTTCTGTTAAGAATGAAAATTCCCTTCAGATTTCACAAAAAAAAAAAAAAAAAAAAAAGGTGAAAGAAAGCTGCCCAGGCCAGCTCTCTGAAGCCTCACTGCTGTGACATGTCATTATTTCATTTGTTGCAGGAGAGAATTTCGACCAGAGTCCCTTAAGAAGAACCTTCAAGTCCAAAGTTTTGGCCCATTATCCTCAGAACATTGAGTGGAACCCCTTTGATCAAGATGCTGTCAACATGGTAGGTAGAGAAACTCTCTTCTCAAGCTGTTTCCTGACACCTTCAACTCTCAAGTGGTTCCTGGGTTTTTAACAACCAGCCCTTGTGATGTGATGAACAAGGTGCTTCTGCTGGGCCTAAAAGTAACCGCTAGGCATGCAGGTTGAAAAGCTGTAGAGGAAGAGGTAGTGTTGTGAAAATACCAAATACTTTCAGGCACATTTCCCTCATTAGTTCTAGTTAAGTCTGCTCCATGATGAAACTATTCTAACCATCATCTCAGTGACTGGGTGTACTCACTCAGGATACATATCCACAGGTGGGAAGGAGGTAAACCAAGGCATTTTTAAGATACTAATATCCATGTGAAGGTTTTGAGTATAAAAAACTTTGGTGCTGCATATAACAAGGGAAAGAGGAATCTTTACGCAGAAGCTGGAACTTACCTTAAACCAAAGCTTTTGTTGGGTAGTCACTTTTAACGGCACCTGCACCGATGCATTTTCTGTATGTCTCTTTCCTCATGGCTAAATTTGATGTGAATGTCTGTGTGGCTAAGTCCCATGAACAGGAGAGGGAGAAGAAAACAGTTTATGGAGTGGGGGAAGTGACAACTGGAAGACTGATGATCCACTGGAAATTTTCCCAAAGAGTTGCTATTCAAAGTATGTTTCCAAAATCACCAAAGCACTTGTTAACGTGTCCTGACAAAGACAACAGATTACTGGTATTTGAGCTTCCCAGTACAGAAAATTATATTCATCTTATAACTTAAAAGTAACCGGTTGATGTAATAATAACATTGAACAATATTGTAGCTTCCATCTCTTTTCAAAAAAATGTGTCACGTCTAACTCAAAACTGGAAAATTAGGGAACCCCTTCCCCTCAGTCTAGTTTGGATGTACTTCCCATTTGAGGAGGGTAGGACTACATACTAGCTACTTCAGAATAGAACTAACCTTATTGTATGGTGCAGGTATGAAGTCAAGAGAACCTCCTGGTCCTCACCCAGGAGATGGAGAGATGGGGAACACATAAAACCCACAATAAAATGGCTTCTGCAAATGCAAAAATGCATTTGGAACTTCTCTGCAATTGTGAAGATATAGACAGCTGAAGTTCATCTGTTTCCAATGAATTTTATTTTTTAGCATTGTGCCAGATATTTAACATGAAAACACAGGGGCTGGAAGTAGCAGTGATAGCTGATGCTGTGGCACTGCACATCCGTAGGAAGGCAGAGATGAGCCTGGTTATTCCCTCTGCCCACTGACAGCTGGGCATTTCTGTCCTCTGCTTCCAAATGTACACTGATGGAGGTGGTGTGGTGTTTGGGCAGGCCTCCACATCGCTGTGCTTATACAGAAGGCATGAAGGACTCGGAACGATGCTAATGATAATGAACGATGTTAAGATGATAATAACTACCAAGGGTACTTATGCCATTTAGTTATATCTTTGAATTGGAGGTGTTCAGAGAAGAAGTGATGGGGGTGTGCAGCAGGAATATAGCAGCAAGAGGTAATAGCTGGAATTGCTGCATTATTTGTCTCTCACATTACAGTTGAAAATGTCTAGTATTCATGAAATGCGATCATATTATTGGACAAAAATGGAATACTAAAACCAGCAAGAGACCTATTAAAATAAAATGATTGAACTGAACTGCATTCCGCTGGAATCATATAGCTGAAGAGCACATCTTTCATTTGCAATGTGTCTTAGAGGGAAAAAAAAAAGCATTTACTAACAGCAGCAGTATTTAATGGTCTTTTAAATCATCTTCTGGAAAACTTCTTTATTGTTTTGATCTGAAACATTATTTAAAGTAAAATCCACCTCCACAGAATCCCTGGAGGCAATTATTGGCCTTTCTGATCTTGCCTTGCTGTATTAGTTCTGCCTATGTGTTTGCTTTATGTGAGCTTCCAGAAGCAATTTTCCTCAGAGAAGAAAATGCATAAATCCTTGAAGGTTAACTTGTGAGAACTCTGGCTTTGCTGGATGCTTAAAGAATTTCAATTGCCTTCTGAAACCATCCTGTCACTTTAAAAATAACCCCTGAAGTCCCAAGCAATCACTCTGCCTACAAAGTCATGTTTTCTCTCCCTTTCAAAGTATAAATCAAAATGCAGAGTTCTCTTTAATAGGGAAATATTTCTTTCCCCCCACTGCTTTTTGTGATTATTCCTGCCTAATGTCACATATCTTCAGTGGCCATTCTGCAAGTAACGAGTTGTACTAAACTGAAGTTCTCAGTAGAGAGGAAAGTGAATTTTTTAGGAAATAAACCTCCTATTTTAGCCTGCTGGTTCATTTGGGTATATAAATCTTTGCCTGTATTTCTGAAGCCTTTAAGGAAGCATTGTCTGTTTAACATCTCATATACTGAAATAAAAGAACTAAAGGTTCCCCAGTGTAATTTGAAGGAACAGGCTTTAGTACCAAGCTAAAGCATTTCTCTCTCCATCCCCTCACCCACAGTGCAATTTGGGTATGGAGTTTGCTGCCACAGCATGTTGTGAACATGAAAAATATATAGGGGCTTAAAAAGTGAAATAGAGGATCTAGTGGTGAAGAGGTGAACCGGTGCTAATGGGCAGTGGTCCAGAGGGGACTTTTGTTTCCGAAATATCTGTAACTGATTATGACTGGGAGGAGGAAGGAGGGAGGGATTACAGTGTGCATGTGTGTGTCCTGCTTCCATGTCTGGGAGCAGTGTATCTCCTACACATCACTTCCAGAGATGGGGTACGGATTAGCTGATACGTTTTTGCCTGTCTTTATGCAGCTTCCTTTTGTTTTTACAAACCATGTTGATTATAATCCTTATTGCAAGTATGATTTAATTCTATATTTTTCTTCTGATTGATATGTTTAAATATAAATAGTAAAGTGCTCTGAAAACCAAAATCCTGTCTTTTGATTGGTAATATTAGATAGTTTTCTGTGTTTATAGAAAGATGCGATAAGGGTAACTGACTGCCGCCTTACTGTTTGTCAGCCAGCTTCACTAGCAGGCAAAGCTTTCAACCCCCTTAGCACATCCCAAGCTGCCCTTCCCCAACACTCTCCTGTGGTGCATGTGGCAAACACAGATGAGATGGGAAGTGATTGATGTCCAAGGCACCAAGATGAAAGTTTTCATGTATTAACTGCAAATTTGAAGCTTTCTGTATTGCTGGAAAATGAGCACAGGCCGTTCCCTTTGATCTTAACTTCTTAAGTGACTCTTGCTCGTTCTTCCCTGCATCGGTGCTTTCCCGTCTTCATTCTTTCTCTGCCTTTCCCTGTGTCCTCTTGTAGGTCTAACAGCAGCAGTTTCTGGGCCAGGGTTTGCAGCCAGGGTCTTAAAATGTTGATATTCTGCCTATGCCAGGCTGTGGCTGAAACTTAATAGATGGGTGTCCCTTTGTGTGTGTATACTCGGTATATAAAGGACAAGGGATAATAATTAAGACTTAGAAGAAATTTTTTTAAAACAGCCTTCTGAAGCCATCTCAGATGGTCTGAATTTCCCTAATGTTTACCCATTCTTGATTGTACCAGTACATATAATTTGCTTATCCAGGTATTTTTCTGTGAAATGAATAAAATATAGTCTTTGGTGTTGAGATTAAAAACCTGTGATTTCAGCCTGATTGGATTTGATAAAGCTATATCCACCATTGAATGCCCACATTCTGGAAATAAATTTTTATTAAGCAAACCTGTAAAAAATTAGGTTGAGATATTTATTGTGCAGAATAAATTTAAATAAAGTGTGAAAATAGGATTTTTTTTTTTTTTTATGACTTCTTTATTGGAGAAGCCTTAACCAACTTTATCAGGTTGTCAAATGGTCTCTGCAAGGTGCACTGGTGAAGTTCAGGGTAGGATGCACCTGAAAACTTATAATTATTTCTCTTGACCTACCATCAGAAGAATTTACTTCTGGTCAAGGTGAGACATTAGGGGATGCACTCAGTTGTGTGTAGGTTCGCATCCCTTGGGAAAGTTGGCTTCTAGTGTTGCCTTTTGGAACAGACAGGAGGAGCACTTTGAAGGCTCTCACTCTCTTCTTTCCTTTTATTTCTTCAGAGGGAAGGTTCAAAGGAAGCTTTAGTTCTTGGTTTATAAACATACTGATTTAGCTAGAACATGAGGAGTTTCATGCTGACGCGCATTCAAACAAGTTTTGCTGGATGTTTGCTATTTTGTATTAGCTGATAGAATTCCTGAGGAATGCCTGGAAAAATGCCTTGAGTTATTATCACTAGGGCTATGTTTCAGAGAAACACCCAGTGTAGTAGAATCACTGCAAAATATTCTGCTGAGTGGTGCATCAATAAATGAGGCTTTCATACATTTTGGGCGTTTATCTCCCCTCCCCGTCTTGTCCCTCCTGCCCCCTTCTTCCATTCTAAGCTATTTTGTAGCACTTAAGGAAGAAAGTAAATGTAATAGCTGTCAGTCAGTTGTGGGTATTTTCCTTTTAAGAATATTAGGGAAGATCAAAGAATTTCAAGAAGTCTGTGTAATTTGAACTCAGTGGTATAAGATGCTTCATTGGCTCTCTGATTCGCAGATATTGTGCCCACAATACTCTAAAATGAGAACAAAAGAGATTGTTTTTATTTGATGCTTAAGTAAGTGAGACAAAGACAGTAGTGAAAATAATTTCAAAGTAATGAAAATGAGTTGTAATGACATAATAGATAGGTCATTTTGAAGGGTGTTTTCCTTTCTGTCTACCTCTTTTAAGTAGCATCAGTTTTAGGCTGTTTGTTCTTGGGCTACTTTTCAGAGGGATTATGTTTAATGATAAATGGCTTTTTATGATGTGGTGGATAAAAAGAATGTGCCATGAAAGCAAAAATAACAAAATAAAATGATACCTTAGATAACTGTATCTATTTTTTTTCTCTTTGTCTAGCTGTGTATGCCCAAAGGGCTGTCTTTCAGGACGCAGGCAGATAACAGAGATCCGCAGCTCCATTCATTCATCATCACCAGGGAAGATGGTTCTCGTACATACGGGTTTGTGCTCACGTTCTACGAGGAGGTCACCAGCAAGCAGATCTGCACAGCCATGCAGACACTCTACCAGATGCACAATGCAGAGCAATACAGCAGCGTCTGTGCCTCCTCCTCGTGCAGCATGGACTCCCTGGCCAGCAGCATTGATGAGGGTGACGCTACTTCCCTCGCCAAGCTCCAGCGATACAACTCCTATGACATCAGCAGAGACACACTGTACGTCTCCAAATGCATATGCCTCATCACCCCTCTGCCCTTCATGCAAGCCTGCAAGAAGTTCCTGATCCAGCTCTATAAAGCAGTGACCTCCCAGCAGCCGCCGCCTCTGCCCCTGGAGAGCTACATCCACAACATCCTCTACGAGGTGCCCCTGCCACCCCCGGGGAGGTCACTGAAGTTTTATGGGGTTTACGAGCCCATCATTTGCCAGAGGCCTGGGCCCAATGAGCTGCCGCTTTCTGACTACCCTCTGCGGGAGGTCTTTGAGCTGCTGGGCCTAGAGAACCTGGTCCAGGTTTTCACCTGCGTTCTTCTGGAGATGCAGATTCTTCTGTACTCACAAGGTGGGCACTTGTCCAGCAATACATGTTGGGTCTGTTCCCAGTGGGCAGCTCTTGGGCAGCTGCAGCCACAGGAGCTAACATAAAGCTGTTGATCTTCAGCGGATTTGTGAAACGTGAGCATGTAATGAAAAAATGTGAGAGAAATGAGTCTATCCTAATGAAAGCACTAAATAATTGTTTCCTCCAGGCCGTCTAGGTGCCACATGTTTAATTATGCGTTGTATTTATCACTTGTGACAGCTAGCAATAGAATTCAGTTAATTATTATCCTTACATTGCTTTTGATCATGCTGCAAGACAGCATGAAACTAATCCTCATCATCTGCAAAAATACCAGCAGAAAGTAATACATCTTGCAGAAGACACTCTTGCTACTTTCTTTTTCAAATCCCAGCATCATATTGAAGTCTGAGATTTCCCCCTCCCATATGATGGATATGTTCTGGTTATAAGCACTGAGAGTTTTTTAGCACTTAGAAGCTGAAGCTTTAATGCTGTGTTGGAACTGAGTGGAGTTACAGGGCATGCCTTCGTAGTCCTGCTTGAGATATTTGGGAACTTTTTTGACAAGGATGCTGGTACATCTTTTTAAGACGCTTAAGAATGCAATTGGCAAAGGCTAGCTACATTGGCAGAAGTTGCTTGCACAGGGCCTGTCAATGTTGAAGTATGGCAACAAACTTCTGTAAATCTGGCCCATACCTTTTCTCTTCTGGTTGTGTCTTTGCAATGGTGCAATGCTCTGCTACAAGTTTTGAGAATCTTGTCTTAGTGCTGGGCATGCTCTAAGTTTTTAAACCCCAGTTACTGTTTTCTGTATGATGTTGGTTGCTGTGAGTCTGGCCCTGGTGATATTCAGGTACCAAAGGGTATGTGCTGGAACTGTTGCAATGCACCAGTGCCCCAAAACGTCAAGTTTAAGTTTCTTGCTGACTTTCAAGGGGTTGTCCAGACTTATCAGAGGTTCCTCTAAGTCTCACTGGATGCCTGTCTGTATAATCTAGGTTCCCAAATGGCTTCTGTGATGCTGACCCTAAATTAATAAAATGTGTCTTCAGGGAAAAAGCTGGGGGTGGGGGGTGTGTGGTGTGTGGTGTGGGAAATGATCTTCAGACTGGAATAGACAGCATGAAGCCAGGAGGTATGCAATACCTTTTAACAAAAAGAAGAAAAGATGCTGAATACCTAGACTTCTGAAGAGATTTGGTTGAAACAATTGACAGCTTGAAGTGGAGGGGAGAGAGAGGATAGGAAGTCATCCAAAATGAGTACCGGTAATTGAACCTTCAGGCTCCAAAAGTGAACCTTGGGTTTGTCATATAAAAGGTCAGTAAGTGTGTAATAGTACTAGTGAATAAATGACTGAGAATAGGGAGGTGGAAGGAGGGTGGTACTTCTGAAAATTACTGAATTCAAAGGATTGTCAGTTCTTTGCAGAGCATTTCTCCACATGGACTCCTGGGGTTTGCTTTCAAGAACCGAAAATGAAGGGCTTTATCTGCTCTCAGTTTGAAGTGTGAGCAGAAATCCTGCTGTTAGTTTTGATTAGGCTGCTTTTCCCCTCCCTTCTGCTTCTGTGTGCATGTGCGCTTACCCCTTTCTTCCTCTATTTGAATCATGCTGCCTTTGCCACTTGACACCAGGGTTTGACATTAAGCAGCAACACTGCTGAAATGCCTCCCATTCCCTCCTTGTCATTCCTTGCTTATGGATTCAATGAGAACTGAGAATTTTTTATTTTTTTTTTTTACTGTGAGCTAGTAGCATTAGGAAAAATCTGTTTGTCAGATTACATTTTAGTAGTATTTTGTGCAGAAGAGCGCACAACCTGCATATGCATTACTTCTGTAATAGTCCTTGAGACAGATACAAAATACCCACTAAATAACTTTGACTCAATTTTCAGTGTCACCAAAAATTAGATAAAAGTTTTTCTAACTATAATTTAAGGGTTTGTTTGTTTGTTTTCACTGGGGGGGGGTGGGTTAGATAAAAATGAGATAGTGAGAATTAATTTTCTCCATCCTCCAAAATGCAGATTTTTTTTTTTCCCCTCCCTCTATTATTGGTGAATCTAGGGATGTGTTTGACATGACCTTTACTTCCCTAATGTAGATACAACTTGATGGTGCATGGGGAAAAGCATACAGTTGTATTAGGGAAATTCTGTGATTATGTAAATAGCATTGTAATGCTGGTTCCCAGAGGTGAAGAATGTGGAGTGGAGGTCAAGCACAAAGCCTCAGTTTTGGCATATCCTGAGAGCCAAGTGCTTGACTAATGGTGCACTGTGGCTTCTTTTAAATGTCAGTCTTGTGATTCCTGAAAGAGAAAACAAAGCAGCTCTTTTCCTATTTGAGAGATAACCAACCTAGATACTACTGAAATCTCTTCTCTAAGCTTTGAGAACCATCAGGGAGAAATGCTTTCTTAACTCCAAAGTTCTTTCAAGGCAAAAGATGAAAAGAAACTTTTGGCTTATGTATCTCTTGTTCCAAAGTAACAAATGAGTGATTTTGCAAATTTGTCCTTCTTTCCCTTTCTGCTTTAAAGAGGATGGACTCACTGCACTGTTTGCAGTGGCCTGGCCTTTCTGCAACCTTCCCAAACTCCATAAGAGATTAATAGAAGATGGTCTTGGTGTCCATAGGGTGCAGTTTCAAGCAAGACTGCATTATGAGCCCAAAGTCAGAATTCACTGAAATGCTACCATACCCAAGAAATCAGAGCACTGGACCAAAACCAACCTGAGTTCACAAAACTATTTCAGTGAGAACACTGCTAATAACACGTGGGAAATGTAATCTGTTGGGAGTTTTTTGTGGTTCTCCTAGCTCTGTTGGAAGGAAAAGCTTGGAAAAAAAAATTGTTCATCTTTTTACAGAATAAAGACTTATTTTGGAAAGTTGAGTGAAAAATATAAATTGTTGCTCAACTCTGACCATAAAATGATCCTGCTGAGAACCTGAAACTTATCACTAAACATCTCTCCACTAAAGGCAGATTGCTTCTTGCAGCCAAGAAAGAGTAGGAGGGATATGAAGACTGCAGACTCTGGGAGCAACTGACCAAACAGCTTTGGTTCCACACTTTATAGGCAAGCATGGGCAGTGGTCTGCCTGGCAAAAGGGTGGTGGTCAAGTGGAGTTGTGCCTAGTTGGTGATAATGGCAGTGAAGGCCTGACAGAAAGATTGCACAGAGTCTACTGGCTTTCCTGGAGTGTTTTTTCTCTAGTGAATTAGGAGTAGATAACGAAAAAGTTTATTTTTAACACTGTAGCTGAGGCATAATGTTTCCAGCAACCTGAACAAAGGCATCCAACTAAATGAAGAGGTGAGGGTGTTGGGTGACTTTACCCAGCTTGACCCAGCTGCGTTCCCAGCACGATATGAGAGTGTCTGGCACAGCTCTGCTGTGGGGACAGGACCAATTACTAGCTATTTGTACCACAGCTGCTACTGTCAACTTTGTCCATCTAGTTGTTCTGTTCATGGTGTTCTATGGGTGAGTGGTATCCCATCCCAATTGGGAAAATTAAGGGATTGCAGTGGACTGTAAATTCACTTTGCAGCTGTGGTGGTCAAGCAGAATGTGGAGAGACTGGCATGAAAACATGATGAGCTAATTTTTTCAGCTCACTTTTTAAGCTCTTTTGCTCCCAAAAATATTTAGGACTGCAGGCAACTACCTTAATCCTCCATTTCTCTCAATTTATGGTTTAAACTTTAAAGCAGCCTGGTGCTAAGGAGCTATCACCATGGCTTTACAAACCGGTTTGAGAACCACTGGTGTGGATAATTATGTGTTTCTGGGGCAAAAGCTACTATGACCAAAGCATTTCAGCCTGAAGATGTGAAATGTCTGTGCAGCTTGGGAGCAGCAAACAGTGCTGTGGCAGCATTAGGGCAAAACGCAGAACAAGGCGAGGATAGCTTGGGAACTGTCAGACGCCTGTGCTTGCACCCTAAATGACAAGACTGAAAAGACAGGTTCTTACTGTTAATGGAGACAGTGTGGACTTCCAGAGAGTTAATCAAAAATCACTGTCGGTGGGTAGATGTGATAGACTGCTCCAAGTGCCGACTTTGGCCTGCAAAGGTGTAGTACAGAAAGCTGTACCTGAAAGCACTAGAAGCAGAACTCCTATGGCTTCAGGTTACATCTTCCTGCGTATAGAGAATACTTTTAAGTTTAAATAGGGCCAAATTTTAACAATGAACTTTTGAAAACCGAGGGGAGGGATTAGATACTTTTTCCCTGCAGTTCTTCAGAGTACGGTCTTTGGATTGCAGCTTTATAAACCTCATCCTCTAAAAATCAAAGCTTGGATTATGATGTGTTCCTGTGACTTTCAAAGGAAGGGTATAAGAACTGCGAGACTCCAAATAAAGCAGAAAAAACTAATAGATTCATACTTGTCACTAAACAAGGCACACAGCATAGCACACATCTCATGTTGCGTAAGCTTGGGTCTTACAGACTTTCATTTATGAAACAGACTTGCTGTTATAGTTTTATTATAGTTTATTCAATCATAGACATAAATACTCTTGCAAGTGCCCTTTACTTTATTCAGAGCACAGCTCTCCTGTGCGACCATGGAGATGTAAGGATATTGTGAATGTTCAGGCATCCAGCAGTGTCCAAGGTAATAACACTGCGATAGCTGCTACAGTTTCCCAAGGATTTGTAACAAAAAGCCACTGGCATGAGAAGTCTGCTGGGGAGACATGAATTAAACTGTGGCTTCTGTGGAAACCTCGGCAATCCATTTTGTATGTCTGCCTTTTTAGGGATTTAAAAATGAGGGGGAACATGTGGATGAGACGAAGATAAACTTAGAGCTTAGGCTGTTTTCACTCATCATAATTTTGAGCATTTCCCAAGTTGTTTTACTAAAAGGGTTGAGTAATTGCTCCTCAAAGATTTAAATATTCTTTGCATTATTTTTTTTTTCAATCTTAGAAATAGTAGTACATATCACTGCATATATAATTGCCTGTAAAAAGGTAATGTCTGAAAAATCTTTCTTACAAAGTCTGTTTTGGGGGAGATTTTTTAAAACAAATACATGGATGATGTAATTGCCTTTAAAAGCTAAAATAGGCCTTTACATTCCAATTATGCCAAATAATTAACATGGCACTCAGAAGTGATCTTGAGCAAAGTTGTTGGCTGCTGGAGTCTGTGTCCTGGCGCAGGGCTGCTGCCTGCGGGGGAGGCTGCTCCGCCCCAGCAGCCACAGGGACCAGCAAGGGGCTCCCTGCGTTGCCAGGGGCATCTTCATGTGTCCTGTTGCTGCTTTGTCAGCTTTGTCACAGACTTTTTTGCCCTGCTCTTGAAGGCTTAACCATGCTGGTAATGGGAGCTAATTCAAGTTTTCCTGTGAATTAATTCTTAAGGTGGCTCTAAATCATAAGCTAATTTATGCTGAACCATTGATGGCAGGCTGTGACATGGATAAATCGCATAAATGGAAATTTATTGAAGAGGAAGTGATTTTTTTCCATTAAGCGTTTGCCAACAAGGGAAAATGGGAAGAATTGGCCTTGGTGAATATTGGCCTTGGGATGTTTCCCTTGGGGCAGAGCTGACTCCCACTCTGAGAGGCTAATTCTTAGTGCAAGCAATTGGATGCAGGTTCATTTTGATCATCCTGTTTAACAAAAATATGTATTTTCAGTTTTGCATAAATTGCTGCTCTGCTTTTATCTTGTAACTCATGTGTTTGTGTCACTCTGGTAAATCCACTCTTCTGTTGGGGATAAAGGGTGTTGAGAAACCATAGGTTATTTCCCCAGGACAGTCTGCTGGTTACAACCCCACATCACTGATCTGTCCAAGTTCTCTGAAGGCAACACTGGTGCAAGATGATTTCTATGGTGCATAAACATTTCCTGAAGCATTTTTTTTTCATTTTATCTGAACATCTCTTGAAATCACCTGATCTGGCTTGTCAGTCATTGCAGCTGCTGGTATACAAACCAGATGAAAGATGGAAGCTTTGAGGGTGCTTTGAAGTCTGTGACACTTATACGCATTGCTTTTGTGAATCTATTGAGATCTGATTTGAAAACCTCTGCTTTCATAAACAATTTTTGTCTCAGATGTGAATTTCAGATTTCCTTTTTCATCTGCCGTATGCTATATATAAACATTACAGATCTGAAGGTGCCAAGCCCCTAGACAGGTCTTATAACTGTTGTGTGCCATTCCTGACTCACACTCAGAGCTCAAAGTAAAATATTAATTTTTATTTTCCAGTTTTTCTAATATACTTGGCTCAGCTAATCCATATCCTGTTACAAAAAGTAGCAGTTGAAGAGCAGTTGCTTATAGTACTCTGAAGAGGTAACATGTGGAAAAACTGTTAGTTACCAGGGAAGTTTTAATGCTGGTTGAGGTGTTTCCTTCTGAAGAATTAGCTCTTATTTATTAAGGTTCATTGATTATTTTTTTTTCTCTGTTGTTGGCTTTGTTTTGTTTAGAACTGTTGCTTAGAATAATTTTGTTCCTTTTGATAAGGTACTCTTTGGGAATGTCATCCAGTTATCTTCCAGGATACATATTTAAATATGTGGCTTTGCAAAGCTGCACATGTTCAAAAAGCAGTAGAGGAAAGGAAGTGGTGCCCAGGTAACCCATCTTTTCAAATGCTTCCAAGTGCTTTCAAATTGTATGTAAAGTGGGACTTAAAAAAGAAAAGAGGAAACACAGTCTATTTTTAACGCATTATACTGGATTTAGAAGATCCAGGCTGAGCCTCCAGCTCTGCAGTAGGCTTTCTACCTTCCCTTTGGTAGGTTACTAGAACAGAGAGTTGGAAAACTGCCAGCTTGCTCTTTCATCAGGAAGGCTGGGTATGTTGGAACCAGAATAACAGCGTACTGATCACAGCAAGAATGCCCTTTCTGGTTTGAATGAGTGTGTGTGTGCTCTTACACATGCCTTATACTCAAAAATTGTGTGGTTGGGCATTTGTAAAGAAGGTCCCAGCTGAAATTCTCTTCTGTCTACAGCCAAAGATTTGAACCTGTTTTGGAGGTAGCACCTGAAGAAGGGAGGTCTTAGCTGTTCTGGGCAGGAATAATACTGTTGTCCCTTTTCTCTGTCAAAAGGATCTTGGTTTTACTTTTCTGCAGCATAGAAAGGATTTTGAGATACCAAACTCCTTTGCAGCAGGAAAAATAGATTTTATGTTGAACTTTTTGAATTGCTTAACATCTCAGAGCTTCTATACCCAATGTATAAAATGAAAGAAGAATGATTGTTTTGTTTTCTCAGTCACTGCTTGTGTTTGGACTTTAAACTCTGGGATAGATATTTCTGCATGCACAAGTATCTGTTGTAATACCATGCTGCTTGGCTATTGTATTATGGAGAATCAATAGCAAGACAAATATTTGTCAAACTTAGTACTCTTTCAGAAAAATATTTATAGTGAATTGATACTAAAATGCTGAAACCATTTCTATCTCCAGCACAAAATAGGGATTCGTAAGTATACAGGAATCTCTCGGGGTTTGCATTTTAAGCCTTATGTTGTATTTGTGAGCCATGTGAATGTCACCAGACCTTTGTAAAGCATGGCTAAAACATGATGCTCACAGTGGAGCTGCCGATCTGCGGCAGAGCAGGTCCCCACTGCAGTTACTTGTCCTGTGCAGGGAAGTGAGATGCAGGAACTTGGCCAAAGGCCCCCAGCAGATGCTGCTAGAAAAAGGGTTTGCATCCAGAGTCTTTGAACTTGACTCTGCTGCCCTCTTTTTCACTTAGGAGAAGGTTAAGTATGAGAGACAGACCCATGCCAAATCCTGCTAGGTGGTTGTTAGAAGGCAGCAGTTGCAATAAAACCCTAGGGGCCACTTTGCCCTGGGATTATCCTCCTTGAACAGTTTATCTTGGAAAATGTCCTGTGTACAAATTAGAGATTTAACTGTGAACACAAAAAACTTGCTGTAGGAACTGTGCTCAGTGGTGTTCCCTGTCCTGGAGAACACGGGATGGTTCTCTGTCCCAAGAAGGCAGGCTGCAGGTATAGGTGCCAAACAAAATAATGTGGTATAAGCTAAGGTCAATTTGGGAGTGGGAAGAAGTGAAAACTGAAAGTAAGAGAGTGATTTAGAAATACATGTAAGAGAGGTGGAGCAATCAGATGGAAAGGAGATCCGAGGTAAGAGAAATCTAAAGCTAAAAGTTCATCTACACACTGCAGAGAAACACATCTGCTGTCTGGGACATTCAGTAAGTCTCCAGACCTTCTGGGTCCTTTCTCCACTGTTCTGGACTGCACAGCAAAGAGAAGAGGAAGGCACTGCCCTAGGTTTAGGTCTCTACTGTCTGTTACTTATTTCTGTACCCAGGGAAGATTTTGCACGGATCAGATCTTTGCTCTAGTGGCAGAAGCTGCTGCTGTGGGCCATCACCATGGACTGTGACCTTCTGCTCGTGCATTTAAAGCAGTCAGTATTAGCCTTGTTGGCATTGCAGGACCTTTCACTGCTTCCAGTGTGGCATACACCACATGAGGTGGGTGAGCCCCAAGAAGAGGAAGTGATTTATTTCACAGATCTCAAGAAGTTACCTTGATTTGAGCCATTCATCTCTCTGAGTTTGTGACCTTCTGTGGATATCACCCAGACAGTTTTTACTTCTTGTATCTTTTCCAGATGTTTCTTGATGTCAGATGGATGGGAAACAGTACTGTTGTGTCCCCACTCTGCTCAACAGGCAGGCCTTTCTTGAAAGACACTCCCTAAATTGGCAAATACTATCTAATCCCCTATTCTAGCTTTAAAGGTTGGAGCAGGGTCAGAGAATAGTTTTTCTACCTGGGCCTGTCATTCATAAAATTATAGGCACGCAGTTGGAGATTGTTATCGTAGTCTAGTACTGATGGTGGGATAGGATCTGATAATGCTCTCTCTGTTGATGCAAGCACGCACAGTCTATACAACCCCTGTTTTTTCCATCTGCTTCCATTCTTTCCCTCCTTCCTCTTTTTTTTTTTTTTTTTTTTTTTTTTTTTTTTCTGCCTCCCCTTTCCTCTCTGGTTTGGGAAAATGGAGGAATCCTTTATTTCCAGGTTGTCCTCAGTAACCACATAAGCTTCCCTCAAATGATGATAGGTACAAAAATCTCTACATCAAAAAAGGCTTTATTCCTTACAGGATAGGTATCTAACCTTGTACAGACTTGAATGTAAATACAAAGTAACTAGACTTTCTTACTTCATTAAACAAATATCAAAAGAACCCTTTCCAGGTTTTTTTAATACTACTTTTCTGGAGCAACCTGGGAACTTCCTTCTCTTCAGTGAAATCTGCTGGGTATATAAATTTTTTTTTTATCTCTGCTAATCACTATCAAGCATTGCTAGATGGTAACAATTAGCCTAATAATTTGGTTATCACTAGGGTTTTTTTAAGAACAGCTTTCCTCATAGTAAATTGGTTACAAAAGCTGTGCTAGTGGCCATGTTAAATATTATCAGTAGCATCAAAGAGAAGTGAGTATGCATTTCCAGAGTTGAATGCCCTTATCCAAAAAAGATACTTGCAACTTTGCTGTGAAAACCTGTTATTTCACATGGCTATGTAGATCATAACAGACTTTGAATTCATCTCATGCATACTAAGACATGCTACCTTCTGGATTTGTTTTTTTTAAACCTTTAAAGCTTTCAGAGTTATGAAATATTATGAGATGCCTAAGCTTCACCAGGAGGTGTTGTAAGTTGAGTTTGTATAAGTGCTCTTCAACCAGACAGCCAATAGACATGTATAATTGTAGACCATTGCACAGGCAGGGATTCATAAATGGCTGATCTGTAGCTGGGAATGGTTTTGAGATGTAACCTTGAGACTGACTTGTATGCTTGAAAATAATTTTGAAGATTGAGTGACTAGCTATTAGTGAGACAAGAAGAAAAATGTTTATGCCCTGCCAGCTGACCTTCTGCAGATTGAGGCTGGTTTTCCACAGAGAGGTGCTAGCAAGAAGGAGAATGGGTTATACAATTTGTTGTTTTAATTTGCATATTTATTCAAGTGCATCTTCCCGGTGACCTCCTAATAGCTGAGCAGTGTCAGATGACAGCGCTTTTGCTATTGCTGATGTCTGCCAGGGTATCAGGCTGGCTTGTTCAGGAAATGGGCAGGGCTGGGCAAGGTTCCTATCCAGGCTAAAGCAGTCAGCGGGGCTATAGGAAAAAAGCCTTCTTAGTCATCTCAAAACCAGTGTGTTCATACATATATCATTAATTTCACAGAGTGGGGCAGAGGGGCTAGAAGACATAGGCAACAACCCAAGTATTACCAAGGATCTGTGTCTGGCCTTGGTGAGAGTCAAAATCTTTTGGTTGCTCAAGCCAAAGCTCGTGAGACTTACTTGGCACTGATGAGAACTAGTTTTGGGTACAGCCATAGAGGAGACATCCCTTCTGCCACTCTTGCTGGTTACTGACATCATAACCGTGCACTCAAGCTGCGGGGAACAAACCCTTTTGCAAATAGTGAAGAGCAGCTTTCACAAGTAGCAGAGGCCCAGGATAGGAATTGGAACAAACTCCCCCTCTTGCCTGTGCTATGCACCTCATGCAAGTTCAAAGTTAATTACAAACTTGCACTCTGGTGTTTCTGTCTTTAACCACTACCGTTAAATGAGACGTGCAGCTTCTTCATGAGAAGTTAAGATTCCTAAGGAACTTCGGTTTAACTACATTCATGTTCTTAGAAATTTGAGGGGATTTGTTATTAATGCAGAAGCTGCTGTAATATGAAGTAGTAGCAATCATCTGGTTTCACATTCAGCAGCAGCTTACAAGACCCAGGGGTCTTTCCCTGTTTCCTGGTGGATTGCCTGCAGTTTGGAATTCGCTGTAAGGATGACCATCCCTTTAATACCATGTGATGTGTTTATTTAAAAAAACACTGTGTTCTCAAATTTAGATTCCATCAAGCGTATTAATAAATAGGTTATGGTATTGCATCATGCCAGCTAGATATTTAAGAAATAATTTGCTCTTTTCCAAATTCTGAAATATTCTCACAGCTCATCTGGATTGACTTAAATTTTAATTTGAAAATAATGCATGATGTGTTTACTTGAACCAAAACATCGCAAAGCAATGAACCAGTGGATTAAATACAAGTTTGGGGAAATAATGCAATATAAATAGGCTTGCTATACAGAATATTTTTGAGAACTAGATTTCTATTAGGTTTCTGTTTGGATTTTATTTATAAGCAGTGTTTGTAAATACTTCAGGACTGTAAACTTCTGCTGGTATGTGGCCAAGGTGAGTCTTCTGGAAAGTACATTCAGCCTTAGAAGTAGTAGCAAGTGCAGCAGAAGCAGGCAGGCAGGAGCAAGCAAGAAACCACAATGTTTCCTTGAAGTTCACTTCTTTATTCTCCTTTTCCCCTGTAAAAATACATGCTTTTTATAGAATTAGAGTATTATTACCCTGTACTATGGAGAAAACTTTTGGTATCCTTTTAATAAATTAATTTAATGATGGAATAGATCTAGATAAGATATGAATATGCTGAGCAGTTTCTTCCTGGGGGTAATGGGTTTTGACAAATTAAATAATGTTTAAGATGAAGTACTTATTTTCAAAATAACATCTTACCATATAAACATGGTTTCTGTCTTGTTTTGTCACTCATGTCCTTGCCAGCCTGATTTCAAAAGCAAAACAAAGAAAGATAATTCAATGTCTGTCTCTCCCTGTCTAGATTATCAGCGTCTGATGACAGTGGCAGAGGGGATCACAACACTGCTGTTCCCATTTCAGTGGCAGCATGTGTACGTCCCCATCCTTCCTGCCTCTCTCCTGCATTTTCTGGATGCTCCCGTTCCCTACCTGATGGGGCTGCAGTCCAAGGAGGGAACCGACCGCTCCAAGCTGGAGCTGCCTCAGGAGGTCAGTCTCCACTTTTGGGGTTGCTACCCTGAAACCACATTGTTAATATTTGTGTGAATCCCTGCTAGAAAATGCCGTGCCTGCTGTTAGGAGGCTTCTATGGCACTGTGAAGGCTGTTTGCCAGAAGGAGTAAGATAGTAGGGGAAGTTTTTGTAGACCTTCTTGGTCCATTTCTGAATTTAATGAGTGCCACTAATTGTATAGACTTCTAAATGCTTCTACTTCTGCTTCTTGCTGTGATGCTAAACCTCTCTCTGCTTTCCTTACATCACATACTTCACCACGTTTTAATATTCTTTGTCAGTGTCACAGTCCTGTTGACAGAGGGCTGAAGAGCATTTCATTTGGGGATGGTCTTTATGAATCTGGATCTTGTGTGCAATTACTAGATAGTATAAACCTGTCCCAGTCCCCCTGTTGCTGCTGAGAAGCGTGCCGCATCCTGCCAGCCTCGTCCCACCCTTGGTTGAGCCCATGTGTTCCTGGCTGGGTCAAGGTCTATTACTAGACCTGCATCCTGGCCTCAAATGAGCCATATTTGCATTAATACTGTGCCTGTGAACCACTTTAGAGGTGTACTCACATACGTACTTTCACAATATTGACTCACTCCAGTGATGGTCTTTTGAAGATCTTCTGTACTCCCACGCAATGGGAAGTAAAAATTTTGTCTGGTCTATCACTTTTTGACAGAGGAAAAAAGGAAGGAAAGGTTGTCCTCCTAATCTAGGTGTTAAAATTACTGGTGGTAGAGAGTGAAATGGAGATTTTTCTCCTCAAAATTTGACCAAAATGATTAAAACTGCTTCACATTTTAATCTGGCCAATGATCACTCTCCATACTGCAAAGTCTTTGGGATAAGGCTAGCCTGTCTGCATTCAAGATGGTGGCTGGACCCATCTCTTGAGCGTGCCATGCGTTTTAACTTGGGTTTCTTCTTAAAATCAGGGGGAACCCTGAGAATAACTGTTTGTATGACTGTAACATCTCGTGACAGTGGCAACGCTGTGCTCAGCTCCATGCGGGGACCTCTCTCCGGGGCAGAGTCCCTAGGGCTTGCAAATAGTTGCCCTACTAAGGCAGGGAGGAGCAGCAGCAAAGAGGAGTACGCAGGAGGGCAGGTTTCGATGTGGAAGTGGAGAGAGAAGCACAGGGCAAGGATAATATGTTTTTTAACAAAGTATTGGGTGAAGGGGACTGATTCTTAGTCTTGGTGGTATGTAACAGTGCAAATCAAGCCTTACCTTGATGGTGCAATGACTCAATTGCATGAAACTTGCATTGGTGTGGAAACGAAGCTGGTATCTAGCTATGCTTTTCAGTAAAACTATGCTAATAATACATAATTACTGCATATTAGTCATATGCTTTTAGTTAGCAGATTAAGCTGTCATTTTCCTTAAATTAAAATTTTAATGTGATGGGCTTACAGTATCACTGGAATAATAAATTAAATATTGCAAGTGAGGGAAGAGTAATAGTGGGGTGGAACACATCCCCCCTTAAGATGTTTAACAAATGAGTGAAAAATATCAGCATTTATGCACACCACAGGTCCAGTAACTATTGGAGAGACAGAAAAAAAAAAAAAAAAAAAAAAAAAAAAAAAAAAAAAAGAGGAGGTATTGGACAGGGAAGATCTTGAATCTTAAATTCCTCTAGAAAATAAAAAATAGAAAATCCTTCAACATGCAAGGAGTGATGAAGTACTGTTCGCTTTAGCATTCCTTTATTGTTCAGGCCAGGAGCTAGCTGTTTCTAGCTTTTGCTCTAAATATAAACCATTTGTTTGTTAGAGATAAAAATTCTAACAACTGGCCATCATGCTGTCTTAAGGTTACTAATCCCTCTGCATTAACTTTAATCATCAGATGTTTTTGAAGAGAGAAGTGAGACCAATTCCCCAAGGGTTTTCTGAATCCAAATCTCATTTTTCAAATTTTGTAAATGATATGCAGAGCTGAAATTAAAAAGCCTTTGAAATGAAATATTGATAGAAAAGAAGACAGTCCCTGAGCTGAAGAACTGTACCAATGCACACCACAACTCTTTAATAGCTGCATAATTAAGTAAAGCAAATTGTTTTGAATGAAGAAATGCTTTTCTTTGTACAGTCCAAATTTATTATGAAAAAGTGAGTTGAAGGGACATTTCTGCTTTACCAAATGAATCCTAATACTCTTTAAAGTATCTATGTGAAAGTTGATTAATGTCAAACATGTCTCTGGAATATCCAGTCTATAATAACCATGTTTGCTGTGGAATGTATTGTCCTGCTGAAAAATGACCTTTTCAGAAAAGGAGGAAAATAAGTTATTTCTGTTCACATAATTTGAAGATCAGTCTGCAGTGTTTGATGAGAAGTAAAGAGCAGTGAAAGTGCCTTGGAGAAGGCAGAGGAGCTGTGCTAATGGCCAAGTCAGGCTAACAAAGACCTGCTGCTGCCCTGTGGGTTTCTGCAAGTCCCATTCTGCAGCTTTATGCCAGGGTAAAACCTGTCAGAGCCCAGGATCTTGGGAATCTGACCTGGTTTAAGATTTTAGTCAGCACGGGGCACTCAGAATTTCAGATGTAAACTGCAGTTCAGAAGATCAATTACTGTTTTTCATTCTTCTTCTATTATTCCTGAGGGTGCATTTGCAATGTAATTAATTTTTATGTAATGTTCTTCCATCCCTCCATTGTCACTTTTCCTAGGAAAAATATCAGCTCTGCTAGATTCATGTCTTCACTTAAATTTAATCTTATGGGCTGAGATCCATCTCCATTTGTAGCAAAGCTAAGAGCACTCTGTTTAAATCTCAGGCAGAGGAATCGCCAAGATTGAAAGCCTCTATAGAAAAAGGGGTTGGGGGAAGAGGGGAAATAGGACTTGATCTCCAGTGGACAAGCTATACTTAAGACATGATCCCAAAGGATTTGCATGGGGCCCTCTTTCGTAGCTTTGCTCATAGAATTGTTGTTTTTCTCACTGAACAACTCATTCCTTGGTAGCACAGCTACTGAGTCTTTCTGAAGTTGGATCTTGGTAGAATAAATGTGCCCTTAAGATGCAGTAATTCACACAGATAGTATTTACATAGGATGAAAAGAGGTTCTGTGCCTCCTACTTGCTGGTGTGTCCTTGGCTGGTCTGGGAGGGCATATCAAATTTTTGTAGTGGGAAGTTTGGGACCTGCAAGGCCTAGGAGAACAGGAGGGGGCAGGAGGTTTGTTTATTTGTTAAGTCATTGCCAACAAGTTGTCCCCCAGTTTTACTGAAATCTGAAATGTCACAGGCTGGATGACACAGCTTAAGTCTCCTGCATGTGTTCTCTTACCCTTTTGCCTGGAAGGACCCCAGGAAGATAGGGCTACTTATCAGAGGAGCCAGTTCAGTGCTGAGTGTCCCATTTTGAAATTTTTCTTTGTATTTCAGGCAAACTTGTGTTTTGTAGACATCGATAACCATTTCATCGAACTGCCAGAAGAATTCCCTCAGTTCCCCAACAAGCTGGAGTTTATCCAGGAAATCTCTGAGGTTCTCCTGCAGTTTGGGATCCCGCCAGAGGGTAACCTACACTGCAGTGACAGTGCCACCAAACTCAAGAACCTGGTCCTTAGTGACCTGGTGAATGACAAGAAGAATGGCAACATCCCTGGTAATGCTCTCAACATGTACGAGCTGCTGAAAGGCAACGAGACGATCGCTCGCCTGCAAGCCCTTGCCAAGAGAACTGGTGTGACGATGGAAAAAATGACCATCACAGCTCCCCTTGTGGAGAAGGAGAAGGATGGGAAATTGCCGTGTGAGGAGGTGGAGCTGAGGGACTACAAACTGAATGTGCAGCTTCGTGAAGTTTTTGCCAACCGCTTCACGCAGATGTTTGCAGACTATGAGGCTTTCGTCATTCAGGCTGCCCCTGATATGGAGTCGTGGCTGACAAATAGGGAACAAATGCAAAACTTTGACAAAGTAAAATAGCCATGTATTCATTTTTCCATCTGAAAGTGTTTTTTGGGAGGGAGGGAGAATTACTATATTAAGTAAATATAGCCTAAATACTCTTTAATCCACTGTTCTTCATCTACCTCACTGAGATATTTGTCTGTTTTGATTACATGGGACCAGATTGCCTGCCAGAGTAAATTGGTGCAGAACCACTGAGCTGGTCAGACACATCTTGGCTTGTACAAACCAAGCTGGCAGTCTTCTGCCCAGCTGATGGGGCTTCTCCTGTGGGCTTAGTGGAAGGGTAGCAATCAAAAGTGACTTTTTTTTCTTTCCTGAGAGGAAAGGTGCACACCAGAGACAGAAACCAAATCCAGCCTTTCTTGTTTCCTAATCTCACGTTAGAACTTTATTAATTGGTAGTGTTGTTCTGTAGAAGGTTATCACATCATTATGCAGAAGAGTACTGTTATGACTCCACTGTAGTGTGTAGACAAGAGTGAAAAGGAAGCCAAGATTAGAAATGGGAAAATAGACTGTAGGCTAGCAAAAGTAATGAGAAATATTGGGAAGCTTGCACATTTATGATTTCTGAGTGACTCTGCAAACTAGATAGCACTCTTAGCCATCAGCTTTTTTAGCTACAAGTCCTTCTCTAAGGAGAATGGTAGAAAGATAAACAGTCAGGAACAGACTAACTATTGATCTGAGTCAGTTTTTGATCAAAAAAAATGCTGCCATGCCTTTTATTGGTATTGTTTGTATTCAGGTGTTGAACAGTACAGCATTCAAAAGGAGGGAGTGGTTTAGGCAATCTCTGCTAGTACTGCTACGATAAAATGGGCTGCTAAGGTTAGGATTTTCAAAGCTCATTTAGACACTTAGGCATATGGTCAATTTAATTGGAGATTTCTGATTAATTACCCTTCATAGCTTCACAAAAGAGCATTAGCTGGAGAGCACTGTACACGCCTTGATTATGTACAACACCTTAATAAGTGATGTGGTCCCAAGCAGGGATGTGCAGACCAGAGGTGCCAAGTGGGCAGGTGGTAGTCTGCTGTGGGTTGCACAGGGCTCGTTCCTGCAGGTGGTATCTGCTAGGTTGCTTTGATAAAGCTGGTAGCACGGGTACTACTTCAGTAACTCCATATTCCCTTCATTCTAGCTGTCACAAAGACTCCCCGACTGCTTATTTCTCACAGTTGTGACTGAAGAGGTGACCCGTGTTCAAAACCCCTTCATAGATGGATTCACACCTCTGAGAGGGGTTTTTGTGGTGGGGAAGCCTTGTCCAAGCCTTCCCATTGGCTGATGGGTCAGTCCTCTGATGCTGGGCAGTAACACCGCACTAATGAACTGTTCTGTATTTCAGGCTTCCTTCCTTTCGGACCAACCTGAGCCTTACCTCCCATTCCTTTCACACTTCATCGAAACACAGATGTTTGCAACCTTCATAGACAATAAGATAATATCCCAGTGGGAAGAGAAGGACCCATTTCTGCGAGTTTTTGACTCCCGAATTGAGAAAATAAGGCTATATAATGTAAGGGCCCCTGCGCTGCGGACATCCAACTATCAGAAATGCAGCACTTTGAAAGAAGCAGGTACGTTCAGACGGGCTAGTAAAATATTCAGAAGTACAATGTCAGCCACAAGAAATATGTCCTCAATCATATGAGCACTGCAGCTGATGAGAGAGCCCTAGAGCTACCTGTGGAGGACAGCGGTGTCCTTTTTTTCCCTAGGCAAAAATTTCAGCATGCTTTTAAACACCAAGAATAGCAGGAGCCTTTACCTTCCCTTTGAGCTCTCCTAGGCTGGTGCCTTTAATAAGCACAAACCAATCATGGAGCTGGGCTTACTGTTTCTCATTTCAGGCAGTTCCTGTTCCATTGCCAGGAGAGCTTTCCTTCGCTGTGGTGGTGGGACCAGTGCCAGCCACACCAAGCAGCCGAGTCCCAGTGTCTGCTCCACTGGCCTCATCTCCCCCTTCTTGTAAAAAGACTTTTTTTTGACTTACGCAATTTGGCTAGAGCAGCAGGGGATGCTAGGGATATAATCCTGCGTGGCATATTTTAGTAGCTCCAGCATTAGATGCTCAGTGTTAATGAACAATATGCTGTGTGCTGAAGACTGATTTTTTTTACCATTACAGTCACAGGATGCATTTTCAAATTATACTTGAGTTTCTTACTGTGCAAGTATTTATTTAATTTCCAAGTAATACAGGGAAATTATACTCTTAAATTTGTTGGGACACATGTTAATGAAATGGGGCAAACACATTTCTCATGGGTTTTTCTTGTTTAATTCCTTCAGAGTGTTTTACTTGTTACAAATGTGGCAGAAATAGAAATCCTGTGCCTGCTTAACTTTGTCTGTCTAAAACCAATTCTAATTTGCAGGTCGACTGTCTATTCAGCGTCTAGTTTTGGTAGATATTGTGGCACCGGAACCTCATTTTCTGTCTTGTGAAAAGCAGCAAACTGATAGTAATACCAACTTTCCTTCATATTTACCATTCACAATATGTGTGACCCTACCACCAGTCCAGCACCTGTTTAACCTGCCATTTTTGGAACCCTTCAAACCCTCTGATCCCACACTACCCAGTCCTAATCTTTTTTTCCAAAATAAAACCATACAAAGCATGGGGGTGTTATTTGAGGGGGAACAAAGCTGCTGAGTTTCTAATGATAATGTATGTAAATCTTATGACAGTTTCTTTCCCATCACAGTTTCATAACATAGGAAATGAGTTCTGTGTTGTTCTTATCAAATGGAAAATGGATTTAACTTCTACATTTTGCATATTTATTCACTAGTGGTAATATGCTGAAAAGAACAGGCCTGCCTGTTAATGGATAGCCTATAGAAGTGAATATTAAAGTTGCTAATTAAATGCTCATTTCCCCCATACACCTCCTTTCCCCTCTCTTTCACAGTGCATCTGACTCAATGTTGAGAGGGTGACCATTTTTATTTTCATCCTGCTTGAGATTTGAGATTAAATTCTCACGTCCTTGAAGCAACCAACTGAACCACATTAGTCTTAATGGAGCTGAGATTTCTGGGGAGCCCTCTACGGTCTTGCCGTAGTCGCCCATGTTTCCAAGCATCTGTTCATCATCTTGATGTTGCTCAGGCCTTGCTACGGTTAGCTGTGCTTTTTGAAGGCCTGTCATTCAGTAATGGCATATCTAATTTCAGGAGGAGGATCATTATAGGTGCCAGGTGTTTGCAAAACTTGAGTATTGCCACCCCATGCGTCTGCCCATTGAGACCTGTCTGGGGCAAAGTGAGGTGCCTGACGCCACAGAGAGTTGCAACCAGCCTCAGAGGTCTCCATCCTGCCGAAGGAGTGTTAAAGTCAAACACTGAATTTCAGAGAAAGATTGCAGTGTTCTTGTTAATTCATAACCCATCTTGTAGGCTCCAGTAAATACCTGCTTGCTTAACAGCTAACTTGTTTGTGCCAGTACTGGTTGTGTTGGGTGTAGAAACTAAAAGCACAATAACAAAATAACAGCGCAAATGTTTCCTCACTTCTATAAGTGATAGATTTCTGGGTCTAAAGTCACTATTTAACTTTTTAGAGTATTTTCAGGGATTGGAGCATGACCACTTCTGTTGTCGTAGCATGTGTCTTCAGGTGGTCCGCTAACATGGTGGTTCACCTGTGACTGTAACTTGCAGCCCAATCCATCGAGCAGAGGCTGTTGAAGATTGATCACACAGCTATCCACCCGCACTTACTTGATATGAAGATTGGTCAAGGGAAATACGAACAAGGATTTTTCCCAAAGTTGCAATCGGATGTCTTGGCAACAGGACCCACCAATAACAAGTAAGCACAGGTTTTCTTTTCTGAATTTGAAACCAGATTTTTCATATACAAGATTCACACCACTGGACAGAAGTCCTAATTTTGAATGACTTATGACCAGTCTAATGAGCCCTAGCAACTCTTTCCTTTTCTGGTTTTTATGGGTTGTGATTTTTGAAGTTATAGCTGTGGCTTGGGTTATATTAGAAAGCATTAGCTCTGATTTTGGGAAGACTCCTCAGTACTGTTTTCTGTCGAGTGGTAAGTACTGTATCTTCTCATACACATTTTTAGTTTTATCATTGCCATAGTAAATTTAAAGTTCATGTCTTCACTGTTTTGCACTGAATAGGATCATTTGGAAACCTGAGCCAAAATTCAGATTCTGAAATAAATTTTGATATTGAAATCACACCATCATGCAGAATAAAATTAATGTTCCTATTTTTTGCTCTCTTTTCTTTAGCTGTTATTACATGACCCAGCAACTTCTATAGCTCTCTTTCAGTTTCCGTGTTGGAATAACCTGGAAGAATAATTTGGTGAGGGTGGAAAATATGTGGTTCTGTACCTGCATTTCCCTTCTGAGTCTGATACGGTTCTATAGTGCACTTTGATGGGAAGGTAGGGGTACTGATAGCTGTGGAATTGAGCACGTCATTACATAGTTAATGTACCTAATGTAAAATGAGAAGCCGGAATACTGATATATTTTACATTTATAACACTTATAATATAAAGTAAATGTTGTAAATTACATTAATTGGGGTTTTTTTTTCTTTCTTCCCTCAAAACCCAGGAATGAGGTGGGTTTTCTGCCCCTTCAAAAATGGGAGATTTGTGCATCAATGATTACTATTCCATGAAATTATTAGTTCAAGACCTCACTTCTGTGGTAGGTTAAAATGTAGGAGCACAGATAGATCTGAGAGCTGCAAAAGCTATGACTGTCCAGACATTAAAGCTAGCTCTTGTTTTAGACACGTGCATGCTGCTCTGAGCTCCTGTATTCTATTTATGCACCTTTTGTGCACCCCAGTGCTAGCGTAATACCTGTCACGACCCGGACTGGAAACCCAGAGAGTCGCAACGGTTCTGTGACTCCCCCCAGATTAAATGAAAGTGAAACGACATCAAACGACCGGTTAAAATGTTTTACTTGCGGTAGAAAGCAAGTCAAACTTGGAAAAAGATAATAAGAAAGGAAAGGAAAGGGGGGGGGAAAAGTCAAACAAATCCGGATCACCACCCCTGGATCCAGTGTTGTCTCAGGTCCTGTAATCTCGGGTGGTGGGTGCACCACACAGCAAAGTTTCTGTCGCCTTTTAAATTCATTTTATCAGCTAATTAGCATACTTCGGGTTTTTCTCTCAGTTTCCAGAATTTTGCTGACTTCATGCTTCTTGATCAGTCATTTGGCTCTTGGGGCAGAAATGATGACCTCTTATCAGTTCTTGTCACCTCTTCAATGGTGGAGGCGCGAAGTCGTTAGCAAGGCTTGTCTGGTGTCTGGCTGACACAACAGAGCCATAAAGGATCGGGCTTATACAGTGGAGCCAGTGATTAGCAGTCTTTGTGCTTTAGGGGAAACATTTGGTTTCACTCAGCCGGTGTCTCCCCCTCTGAGGCTTATCTAAGGAGTTTGTCAATACAACTGCAAGGCAGAGGGGGGTGCATCCTTCGATACACCCCCGCTCCCTTGGGTGGTGTTCCTTAGACTAATCACAAAGGTCACAGCTTGTCCTTAAGGTTTTATGTGTCGAGGAATGTTTCAGGCATTACTTCCTTCAGTTCCTTACAATACCTTTTTAATAACTTACTAGAAATAAGACTTGCAAATGATGAAATAAGATATCCTTAAACACTGAATGTTTAAAGAACTGAAATTCTTTAAAAGAAATTAAAAAAAACCCACCCACAACTCTAAGGAGGAGTACGTATTTCAAAGTTCCTTTGCTTGCAATCTTCTTGCAAACCAAGACAAAAGTTTAAGGTTAATGCTTCTTTGAGGAATGGAGGATTTCTTAATCTTGTGGGATGCTGTGTTTAGCAGTCTGCCTCTTATCCTTATGGTGGGTTTCGGTTTTACAGTGTCAGCAACAGTGTGAGCGTGCCCAGCCTGCTTGAAGTTGCTTATATATTCTGACTCTATTGCAGAATCTTAGTGAATCTATGAATAAGCATCACATTAAAAATAGTTGTCCTTGTACCTTTTAAGATGCTTCCGTTAAATTGCTACCTAGTCTAAAATGTGACTTCAACTCCTTGAGTGGTAATTTTGATTTAGATAGCTGGTTTTGGTCTCATTGTAGCATGTTTCAGAATTGTAAGTACCAAAATCCCATTACTCGCTGCAAAGTGGTGTCAAAGTGACAAATGTTTGGAATTCCTCCAGTTGTATATTGCCAGAAAGGTTTGTAATTGGAAAATCTTAAGACCATCTGTTTATATCTTTCTGCTTCCTGGCTTTTTATGTGAGCAGCTGAGAGGACTCTCTCTCTCATTTAAGATGTGTAATTCTGCTGAATTTACACCCACATATAAAACAGATAGCCTTTTCATGCTCTTTGCAAATACAGCATAATTCTTTTGACCACAGAATCAATTGAACCATAGCCTTCCATTAAATTAAATTTCCCAGTGTATGCTTCTTGGCGATATGTTATACCTGCATACAGGACTGGGCCTTTGTGTGTGGGGATGGGGGATGAGAACATTTCAGCTACATTCCCAGGCACTTCAAATGTAGCTATTGCATATTAATGCAAAGGATATTGCCGTGTAGATGAGACTTATTTTTGCAGAGTTCAGTTCTACTTAACAAATTTTGTCCTGAATAATCATTCCCATGTTACAGTCAGTTGGTGCTGGACAGTAGCAAATAAACCAATTCAAAACTGTTTCAATGAAAACCTGTCCTCATTGGCCAGCAATCAGATTTTTATTGCTTCCCTTTCTGAGCAGATAAACTAACAAATATATAACTGGAGCTCATAATATTATCTAGCTGTTCCCTTCCTGTAACCAGGCAGAGCACTGAAGACACCTCTTCGGTTACTGGGCTGTTCGTTATGTGTATAATATGGTAAATGTAAATCGGAAATATAATGCAAATACTTCTAATTTTAGATCTAGATTCTATGTGTGATCCCAGAAAACCACATTGCCTAGATGGGCAGAAATTGTGTTTGGGAGAGGAGGTGTCTGGCTCTTGCTTGCTGGGCATGGAGAGCAGGGCTTAGGGACAGAGGTACGGTTGACAGTCATATTGGGTCACTTCCACCTAAGCACAGAGGGAAACAAATGCCATGTGTAAGTGTTAAAACACCGAAGTCTGTCATAGAAGTGAAGTATAATATTTCATCTGTCAACCCATGGCCATGCTCGGCATCATGCTTTGCCCCACTTTTGTCACTGTGCTGCCTCCTCCCACCTCCCCCCAGGATGTCCTCTAATGTCTGGGCGAGGGGCTGAGCCTGTGCTGTTCTGGCGCCAGCCAGTGTCACACTGCTTGCTGCTTTCTCTCACCTGCTCAGTCATTTGTGGGTCGGAAGAGCAACTCCATTTACATTTGCTCTTATTCTGGCCAGCACACTCAGACTGCAGGTGCATGCTTGGTGTCATTGAGGCTGGCCTGTACCTCTTCCTCCATGGTGGTCAGGAAATCTTGACTTGTTCAGTGAAGCAACTTAACTGAAAATAATGCCAAACTGCACTTTACTAAAAAGAAATAAAAAGTTTTAAAAAAAACAACCAAACAAAAACACCCTACACCCCTCACCCGCCTCCAGAAAACTGGAGAATAGGCTCCAGGTATACAGTTTCTTTAATCATCTTTTTGACCAGAACTTCCTTAACATAGAAATACATTAATTGCAGAATATGCAGGTCTAAACTTAAGCAAAAGATAACAACTATTTTATCCAAATATTTCTAGAAAGTAATAGAAATAGTATTTTTCTGTAGAGAAAAGAATTCATTTAATCTAACAGCAATTAAAAAAACAAAACAAAAAAACCCCACCCAGTTCTATCCTCTTTCCCATTAGACAGCAGTGTTCCATTTGAGGGACTCCCTCAGCACTCAGCCCCTTGGAGACATCCCCCACATCATGGGAAGACCTTCTGAATCTACAGCCAGCAGCTCCAGCTTCCTCTGGGTTCAAAAGTGGCCTGTCCATGCTGCTCTAACCTGTAAAGCAGTGGCTTCTGCAGAAGTCCTCCTAGAAGGCATCCCAGGAGAAACAGGCTGCAAGCCCTCAGGCAGTCGGTCTAATTATCTAGAAATGAGCAGTGGTTTCCAGAGTCCTCCTTTCCTTTTTCAAACCCCAGCACCACATTGTGATTTCTAATGTTCCCCTCTTCCTTCCCCATGTGTGTTTTCTGCAGGGCTTTAAAAATTGTACCTAGGACTCCACTGGCTGATGCGTTTGCAGTGATCCAGGAGAGGAATTTGAATGACAAAAAGCCAAGCTATATAAACACTTCATGGTTTTTGATTAGCTAATTGTTAAATTAGGGTGAATATGCTTAAAGTGCAAAATTAAAACAATGAAACAAGTGGTGTTTTCAATCTAATTGATTACCTTGTAACTTAATTTGTACTAAGAAGCTTGATAAATGAGATTAAATATTGCAGAGGAAAACATTGATTGCACACCAAGCATGGGAATACATTTGTATTCTGGCAATTTGTAGTGAATGCCTGCAAACAGCAACTGAACTGATTTTTTTTTTCTTAATTTCTTTTGGTTTTCAAAGGAAGCTTTTGCTTTGTTACACGTTTACAAAATGGCTTAAATTATCCTTTTTTGCCTTTCTCTTTGTTTAGCCCTGCTTTTGCCACCTTCTTTATCTGAGCCCCACTTTCCTCCTTGCTTCGTTCCCTGACCAGCCTGTTTCCTGCCCTGGCCACTTCTCTTTCCTGAGCTTCCTGTGAGCCTTGTGCTTTTGTCTGTCCTCTTGTGTCCTGACTGACCTGCAGTGATCCCCAAAGGAGGGTGCAGTCCAAGTCATCAAACACAGATCCCGCTATACTTGGCCTTTTAACCTCAGGCTTTAGCTAAGTGATGTGTTACTCTTAAGTAACTCCATGAAGCAGATTTCAAAAGTACTTTTGCTTTCTCCAGGCATTTGTTCCTGTGCTGTGTTTTGCTGACCTCACTGATGTGTCAGTATTTATTTGTAAAAATCATGCATTAGGAGTATACAAAATTGGTTTGGTTTTGTGCTTCAGTTTATGGCAGGACTTGCGTGGGCACTGTCTTGTGGCCTCCATCACAGGCCCCCGCTTCAAGTTGTGAACTGCCCAGGGTTTATCTGCCTAGTGCTCTGGTTCTCCTCATTTTTAAATAGGACTACTGTTTTCTTATTCACTAACATTTAACATCGGTTAATGTTTTTAAAGAAAATATGATACATATAATGTAAAGTAGTTGCTGAATATCTATGTGATGATGGAATTCAGTCTGGTTTTAACAATTTATTGTATGGGAAATGGTCTGTCTCCTGTACTGAGTGCTTCATATTAAATGGGCTTTTTCTACCTCTATATATGTTGGGTACTGGTTTAAGGCTGTCTGTCTTCAGTTGAGCTTTTTTTTTTTGTAATCAAGCCAAACAATTGCATTTTCAAGTAGTATAGAGTAGCATCTCTGCAGTGCATCTAAATGAGTCAGCAGTGAGCCATACACACAACGCTGATATTATTTAAACTTTGTGAGCAGTAAAGGCTCACTTTTTATGTATGAAAATCTGAAACAAGCACTTACTATTCATTAGGTAATCTAATACAGCAAACCACTGACAGGTGCAATGGAAACCACTTATGTTCAAATACATTAATTTTCAAGAATGAAGTGTGACTGACAATCTGTGCTTTGAAATGGTTTCTGAAATAAGGAACTATGTGCTATGGGGACTTGGAATCTGATGGGCAAGTCTCATGATCCTCTGCTCAACTAGTGCAAGGTGGTTAAAGGGCAGTTAACTTCTTTCAGGTAATAGCTGTGCAGAATCAAAGTTCACAGGGAAAAATGTGTGTCAAATCCTTGCATCCTCTATTCTATTTACTCTCCTCTGAACAGTGTTACTGTCTCAAGGGAGTCTGCAGATTAAATACCACTTAAGACAGTGGTTTGTCAGGGCTTAAGGAGTGATGCTGGCAAATCACTACCACTGTTCCTTGCAGAGGATGGTGGTTGTGGGTACCAGCCTTTTAAATCACTTCTTTTCATATAATCTGATGAGACAGCCTGTCAATGCAAGACCACTCTCTCAAGGCATTTTGCTCATTTTTGTCCACTCATTCAGCAGTTTAAAAGCTTTCCTGTTCAGACCTACAGCAGAGACAGAAATGGTGCATTAGTCTCTATTTGAGCCTTCACCCTCACCATGGAACAGTGTGTGCAGAGCAGATTCACAGTGCAGAACCCCTCCCCTGCCAACCCATCTGCGATCAAGTGGAGCTTGGTTTTGACCTTCCTTTTAATTGGTTCGCTCCAATGTGTATTTGACTTAGAATCTCTGTGTAGTCCCATACAAACTACTTCTGAACCCAAGCAGCTTACATGTGCAGTCCGTGTGTATTTAATGTGTGCAGGCTGCCTGAGTGCTTTAGGGGGGGTTGGTGGAGGGTGTAGTACAGCTTTGTGCAAATTTGTGAATACAGAAATGCAGTCAGATAACTCCTTTCATGGAAGTACATAGGTAAAAAGGGTATTGTCATGACTTGCAGACCTAAATAGCGGTCTCCCTCAGGGGATGGTCAGTATGAGGAGATTTAGGTTCTGTCCTATAGAGAAGTGCATTTGTATCCTTCCTTCTCTCTGTTATCACTGTAAATAGATTGTAAATTACGATAGTGACTTTCATGGTGATGGCAATATTGGTTAAATCTGTCTGTGAATTAAGTTCTCTAGCAGCATGCTGCATATATCGCAGTATATATCTTGCCTGTTACACCCATGTCTCGTTTGGGTAGACATACTCATTTCTACATGGACCTTTAAAAAGGGGGGTGAGGGGGAAAGGTAGGAGGAGAGAGAGAAAGATGTACACATGGTTGCAGTACAGTATGGCCAGTCCCTGGTATAAGGCTGCTATTTTGTTAGATTGGTTTTTGACAGTTTAGCTTTGATGCTGACTGCCTTACCATTTTTATTAGATAAATTAAGCATCACAGGTTAAGCATCATCTTTTCCAAGTGTCACCTTTTACATTTCCTCCAATGTCTACAAATCTATTGCTATGCTTTTGGGGTCTAATTTGATATTAAACAATGCTGACTTCACTGCCATCGTGTTAAAAGGGTCTTAGCTGGAGGTGTCTTCATTTCATTTCTCTGTATTGAACAGAGCACTGTTAGGCACCTGCTTGAAAGGATCCCTTGGGAAATGGTCCTGAAGGGTTTTGGGGTCCAGGAAGGCTGACACTCTTTAAGAAGGAAGTGTTAATGGCTCAGGAGCAGGTGGTCCCCAGGTGCTGTAAGAGAAGCCAGCGACAGAGACCACCCTGGCTGAACAGGGAGCTTTGGCTGCAACCCAGGGAGAAAAGGAGAGTTTACAGCCTTTGGAAGAAGGGGCTAGCCACTCACAGTGATTACAAAGAGGCTGTGAGGCTATGCAGGGGTGAAATCAGGAAGTCTAAAGCCCAGCTGGAAATTAATTTGGCTTCAGCAATCAAGGACAACAAGAGATGTTTCTATAAGTATGTCAGTAGCAAAAGAAAGACCAGGGAGAGTCTCCATCCCCTGTTAGATGCAGGAGGAAAGATGGTAACAAGTGATGAGGAAAAGGCTGAGGTGCTTAATGCCTTCTTTGCCTCAGTCTTTAATAACAAGGTTAGTTGTATTGAGGGAATCCATCCTCCTCAGCCAGAAGACGGAGACTGGGAGAACGACCCCCCCACAATCCAGGAGACAGTCAGTGACCTGCTGCATCACAGACACACACCAGTCTATGGGACCGGCCAGGATACACCCGAGGGTGCTGAAGGAGCTGGCTGGGTGCTCACCAGGCCACTTTCCATCATTTACCAGCAGTCCTGGCTGACTGGGGAGGTCCCAACAGATTGGAAATTGGCCAATGCAACACCCATCTATAAGAAGGGTCGGAAGGATGATCCGGGATATTACAGGGCTGTCACCTTGACTTTGGTGCCCGGGAAGCTGAGGGAGCAGCTCATCCTGAGTACCATCATGCAACACATGTGAGACAATGAGATGATCAGGCCCAGTCAGCATGGGTTTATGAAAGGCAGGTCCTGCTTGACAAACCTGATCTCCTTCTACGACAGAGCGACCTGCTTATTGGATGAGGCAAAGGCTGTAGATGTTGTTTACCTTGACTTCAGTAAGGCCTTTGACACCGTTTCCCACAGCTTTCTCCTGGCAAAACTGGTTGCTCAAGGCTTGGATGGGCACACGCTTTGCTGGGTAAAAAGCTGGCTGGATGTCCAGGCCCAGAGAGTTGTGGTGAATGGAGTTAAATCCAGCTGGCGGCTGGTCACGAGTGATGTCCCCCAGGGCTCAGTTTTGGGGCCACTCCTGTTCAACATCTTTATTGATGATCTAGACGAGGGGATCGAGTGCACCCTCAGTCAGTTTGCAGATGACACCAAGTTGGGTGGGAGTGTTGATCTGCTCGAGGGTAGGGAGGCTCTGCAGAGAGACCTGGACAGGCTGGAGCCATGGGCTGAGCCCAACTGGAGGAGCTTCAATAAGGCCAAATGCCAGGGGCTGCCCTTGGGCCACAACAACCCCCAGCAGCGCTACAGGCTTGGGGAGGAGTGGCTGGAGAGCTGCCAGTCAGAGAGGGACCTGGGGGGTTGATTGACAGCCGGCTGAACAGGAGCCAGCAGTGTGCCCAGGGGGCCAAGAAGGCCAATGGCATCCTGGCTTGTGTCAGCAATAGCGTGGCCAGCAGGGACAGGGAAGGGATCTGACCCCTGTACTGGGCACTGGTGAGGCCACACCTCGATTCCTGTGTTCAGTTTTGGGCCCCTCACTACAAAAAGGACATTGAATGACTCGAGCGTGTCCAGAGAAGGGCAACGGAGCTGGTGCAGGGTCTGGAGCACAGGTCGTACAAGGAACGGCTGAGGGAACTGGGGGTGTTTGGTCTGGAGAAGAGGAGGCTGAGGGGAGACCTCATCGCCCTCTACAGCTACCTGAAAGGAGGTCACAGAGCTGGTGATGAGTCTCTTTAACCAAGTGATAAGTGATAGGACAAAAGGGAGTGGCCTCCAGTTGTGCCAGGGAAGGTTTAGATTAGATGTCAGGAAGTATTTCTTTCCAGAAGGAATTGTTAGGTGTTGGAATGTGCTGCCCAGGGAGGTGGTGGAGTCCCCATCCCTGGAGGTGTTTAAGAGTTGGGTTGACATAGCTCTGAGGGATCTGGTGTAGTTGGGAACTGTTAGTGCCAGGTTAGTGGTTGGACTGGATGATCTTCAAGGTCCTTTCCAACCTAGTTGATTCTGTGATTCCTTGGTTTCTTCTCTGAAATATCGCTGCTTTTTTGCAGTCCCTGGAGGTGAAGAATGTTCACCTTTGAACATGAGTTAGATATGGGCAGATGACCAAAACAGGCCTTTGCTCCCTTCTCCATGCAGGCAGCTTGTCCTTGGACTCTCCACAACACTGCAGCTGCTCCATCCCTGGAGACTTGGTGCTTGTAGCAACACCTCTGCTGTGAGGAATAAATGAAACATGCCAGTAGTCCATGCTCATGGCTCTATAGGCAAAATATAAAGGGGAGAGGACATTTTTTGGGTTAGAGAGTACTCGGGCAGCACCTAGGCTGCGCAGCAGTGTTGTGTGTGCTCCCAAGGTGCCAGGCAGCTCGAGCCTCATACCCCCGGGACAGGGACCAGCCAGGAGGGCTTCATCTCCTCTGGTATTTGCTCCACAGGGACAAGGACAGTAGTAGTATAAGTGAAGAGCTTAAGACTAAGGGCTGACAAGCAGACATTTACCCGTATAAATACAGCTTTCCTTGCTGCTTTGGCAGCAGCAGGGCTGAGGTGTGAATAAGGCAGCTGCTGATGTCAGGGCCAGGAGAGGCACCCACATGGGATTTCAGCAACCCAAGGGAGGTGGTGTGGCCACTGGGGAGAGCTTTTACTCCCCTTAAAATCACTTCGAGTGACTGAAGAGAGAGGAGGAGTAATTTAAAATGCAATCTGCTGACAAAAGGGGAGGGAATAATTACAATATTCAAGTATTATTTTGGGAAAATTCTATGTGGCCCATTAAAGTCTTTAAAAGATTTAGCTGCTTAATCCTGTTTATCTGCTGTTAGATCTTAAAAAAATCTCCAGGAAAGATTCAGAGCAGTATCTGTATGCACAGACCTCACTCAGCAGCTCCTCTTCCTCAGCCTAGAGGTTGGGGAAGAGGGAGTACACAGTTTGCTGTGTGTGTAATTGTTCCAGCTAATGAGCAGCAGTCTTTTTTTCATAAATGCCCAATGATCTTTATGTTTCTATGATGTTCATATGTTCAGATAGTTCTGTGTTCATATGTTCAGATAGTTCAGATAGTTCAGATAGAACATAGATGTTCTATGATGTTAAAATGTTCAGATAGTTCTGATTAATAATCTGGAGGATGGTCAGTGCCTTCTCCCCGATGGAGTACGGGGCTGGAATTAACTGGAAATGCTGTAATGATGGCATATTACTTGCAATTATTCTGTGGCATTTAGTCTGCTTTCACCTTCAGTGACACATGTTCCCTCAAAGAATGCTTCTAGCAATTCTTGCATCTTCCAGTAACTGCAGAACTGCAGATGGAAAGGGATCCAAGCTTTGTTTAGAATTCAGAAAATGCCATATAGATTGGAGCAGAAAAAATATTATATGGGTGATATTTGATCTATAACTTAACTGAAATGTAAGCATGGTACTAACTTGCAATAAATGAAAAGTCCCCAGAGGCAAGAAGCTGAAGTCACTTTTACATCTGCTATCCTCTGTTTGAGGGGCTGTTTCTTCTGCTGCATTTCTACTTGTTGAGATCATTGAAATGCAGCGGTTTATTTCCCCCACCCTGCATCTAATGAAGTGTTGGGTGTTGCTTCTAAAAAAAACAAAAAAAAAACCCAAAACAAAACAAAAACAACTTATTAAACTCACAGGCTGTATATTTTTAAGACTTCTGAGGAGGTGCAAAGGCACTTATGTCAGTAATGTATTCCTCTGAGAATGTATTGGTGTTTGCTATACAGACACCTATTGGACTGTTTTGTTTAGTTACCAGAGACTTGAAGCTATGTTGCTTCAAAAATAAATTTCTTGTCATATGGGATGGTGAGGTGCAGAACCATACTTATGTGCAGACCCAGATGTTTTATTTCTTCCTTTGTACTTGCTTTCTTGATGTTATTTGGGAAGTAGGAAGGCACTTTGATTTGACTATAAAAAGAACAGTTTCTGTGACTTTTCTTCCTTTTTGTCTGTGCAGTTAGTCAAAATTTGGTCTTTGGTTGACCCACTGGAGGCACTGGTGTAGATAGATAGTTAGGTACATGTATGCAAAGTCCTTCTCTCTGGAAACAGGAGGGTTTGGTCACCAGGGGTCACATCCCTGCACTTCTCTTGGGTCAGGTTCTCCTCCCTATGCATCCACAATGGCTCTGTGGACATGTCAGGACCCGAATCCAGCTCCATACAAGGATTTTGTCTTTCAGGCGTGCATCTGCCTATGTGTCACCAGGTGAAACTTCTTGCCCAAATAGGTCAAATCCCAGATCCTATTTGTATATACTCCTGTTTGGAGTGCACACAGAAATAGATGGGTTTGGGATCTGAAGACTGCTGTCTTCTCCAACACCACCTGTGTGGAGAGGCTCACCATGTGCACACCTTCTGTCTTTGATGTGGGCATCTCTAGGTTTTCCTCCGTATATATCTATCAAAGGTAGAGCACCCAAATCTCCAGGGGCTCTGCCTGTTGATCAGGCCACTGTAGAAAAATCCATCTCAGAGCAGTTGTTCTGGTGTGGTGCCCAGCATGGACACTTTAGTCTGGAGTAGAGGGGCCAGGATGAAGACAGGTTTTTGAATGGTCCCTTTGACTCAAGTACTGAGGTTGGGAAGCATGGGGTGTTGTTTTCTTGGTGTTGTGGGGATTTTTTCTTTTTTTTTTTCTTACAGATTTAGGTTATCCCTTCAAATTCTTCCAGGCAGTTTCCTCCCATAGGTAGCACCTTACTTTTACATTCCACCAGGCACTGGGGCTGAAGCGCTGCCCTGGGTAGGCTTTATGTTCTGCTTCGCCTTGGTTTTGCTCTTTAACTTCTGCGTGCAGGAGAGGGTCAGAACAGATGACTTCATGAAGTGACTGAAAGGGTTTTTTTTTTCACTGTATTTGAAAGATATTTTAAATTTTAATAAACACAACCACAGTAATTAAGTAATATCATTCTGAAGATATAGCCTTCATGTGCATTAACATACTTATATCTAATGCTTGGTAGGTTGTTTTATAAATAATTAACTTATTTATTCTCTGCACCACTAGAGCATTTTTGTTTTCAAGGATTTGACAAAAGGTTATGGTATTCCTAGAAACTCTAGAATTAGACTAGAAATTCCTTGGGACAAAATTATCTTGTTTTGTGGTATGTTATAGTACCTGGCATAAAGGAGTTTGGACACTTGGGATCTTTAAGGTAGCTTTGTTTCAAACCTGGTTACCAAGTGGCTGCTTTCACACAATGGCTTCAGATGAGGAAAAATTTCAACTGGACATACATGAACATGTAGAAAAAAAACAGGCCTTCTGTGGTACCTAGAAAGCCAATGCAGAAAAAAAGACATGGTAAAGAAAGCAACATGATTAATCCCAGGAACATCAATATTGTTTATAGCCTTTAGACACAGGTGTACCTAATATCACAATAGTTACTATTGCAATGAGAAGTTTTTCTGAAATAATTCCTGGAAGTACCACAGAAAGTTGAGAAAAGAGAAGTACCACCTCTCACAAAAGAGCAACATCTTGGAAGTTGCTACTCAGAATACATGACTGTATTTTGTCTGTTCTTACAGGCATCATTTTTATGATACTTCAGCAAATGCAGCAAACAGTGGTGTTAGGTAACTTAAGTACAATGATTTACCTAGTGGGGGCATCAGTGTTGTGGCATGATCTGCATTTCAGGTAACACAGGAGCTCTCACTGGTGACCCTGGCAGGCAGTGGGCACACTTTCATCAGGGCTTTTGTCCCTTGGGTGCCTGGTGGCCTGTGACCTGCTAGGTGGTTTTCCACAGGGAGGTCAGGCACCAGCTTGCACCCATGTCTATTGCAAGGTCCAAATTTGTGCTTTTGCTTCTCCTGCTGCAGACCCATTGAGTGTCCTCTGGCTCCTGACATGGGCTTTCCCTCCTGATATTTTTGCCACTCACATGTCTTCTCTCTGACTTCCCAGCCGCTGGGCCAGTCGCAGCACCACTGCGCAGCGGAGGAAAGACCGCCTGCGGCAGCACTCGGAACACATCGGGTTGGACAATGATTTGAGGGAGGTAAGTGGCAACATCTGCAGGCAGCACGAGCTTGTGATCCAGGAGGTGAGGTTTAGACAAACGATGTGTTATTACTTTGGGCAGTTCTGTGGCTACTCTAAGATTTGTGAGGGACTCTAGCCATTTAGAAGCTGCTTGTCACAGATGTGCAACTTCAAAGCACACAACATAAGTAAAATGCTTTTGTTATTCGGGAATAAGACAGCCCCTTTTTGATCAGGAAAATGGCTTATTTGCTGATTTAGACCCTGGTTGTGTTACTGCATGTAGAGAGCAGGGCCCTGGTGCACACCTGCGTGAGGCTGCTGAGCTCTGGCCAGGGTGAAGGTCTCTGGAAAAGTCAAGTCCTTGAATAAATGTCAGTGTTGTAGAGGTGAATGAGGTAGGGCTCTTTCTCTTTTCTCTCTCTCTCTTATGTAGATTCCTGACATGAGTAAGCCTATTTGAAACGTTAAGACTTAGGGGCCTAAAACTTGGAAACTCCCATGCCTCTTGTAAATGTCATTCACATATACTCATTTCTTTCCCATCTTTTCAGTTTCTCATCCTTCATTAAATATTTTCTGCCATATTTTTCCACTGATGTCCATGTGCTTCTTTTGTATATCACTAGCAAAAATAAAACATTTGTGCTGTTTTGTGGTAAATCTTGCTGAATAATGTTGGCTGGTGTTGGCATTTGCACTCTGAAAGAACCTGAAGGGATGAGTGGGCTCCTGAGCCACAGTTTTGAATGATGTTTCATGGAAACACAGCAAAACAGCACTTGTCCATGTTTGTTGCTATTTTTGCTAATGTGGCTTTGCAAGTATATTTTAAATGTTGTCTTGTGTGTATATCTCATAGAGCCTTTTCCATATTTTGTCATGTATTTACTTTCTTCTTTTTTTGGCTGTGGATCATATGCATGCTTCTTTTGCTTTGTCTCCTCTTTCCTTCTGGCTATTCTGCCATTGGGGCATCTGCCTCCTCTAAGCCATCGGAGGAGCTTTTGCTTCGTCAGAACTCAATGGCCTTCTGGGAGTGGGATCAGGGACCACCCCCTCCTGCACGGCCTCCTAAAAAATCCTTCTCTGAATGCTGCCTGGTATGTTTTAGTTTTTCTTGTTGAAAGCTGCTTTTGAGATGTAATTAGCGTGAGGAACTGCTGTCTTCACTGCATCTCAAACCTCTCCCTTTATTGTAGAGTATGAGCATGTCCCTGTAGCACTTGGAAGTGTGGTTATAATCGGAAAAGTAGCTGGAAATCAGGTCTAGGCTCCCATACCAGCTCCATGGCAAACATGACTGCCCCAAGGCTGAAAGATGAGAATTTTGTTTTGCTTCTTTTTTTCCCCATTTTGCTCACCTGGAAATTCAGCTTAGGGGGTCAAACCCAAAAAAGCATTGCTTTCTGACTGCTAGATCGTCACATTCTGGTGTGGAAGAGGATGGTGGTGTGTGAATGCTGATGAGCAGCAAAGGGCAATCAATGGGATCTTTCATCCCACCCTTACTCTTCTCTCGAACTTACAAGAGTTAATAATTTTTTCATTTTTATTTTAGCATAGTAACAAGGCATACAATGAATAAAGGTTATCCATGTTTTGTACTCTTCAGACTATAACCGCACTTTGCATTTTATTTATCCCTTTACATTTAAAAAGAAATATTAGATTTCCTAACTATATATTCCCTGTATTGCTTTTTCACTGGTTTTATTGCTAATTTTTGCACCGAGTTAGATGGAAGTCACTTGTAAGGTTGCTTGCTGAACAACACACTTTCATCATCTGTGATTTATTTTTTTTTATTCCCACATGTAGTTTTTCAACTAGTATCAGTGAAACTGTAATTACCTAGCTGAGCACTTTTGCTGAATACAGTTTTCGATGGCAGAACTCAACATTCTTGTCTGACCTGTGGGAGTGATGTTAAGTGGTTCATGTTCAAATTTTGTATTGAAAAAATCCAATTGTGTCAGGAAAAACTGAGCTATTTCAACTAACTTCAGTGTGTTTGGATTTTGCTTTTGCTTTTCCTGATCTAGTAGATGGTGTCCCTGCCCATGGCAGAGATGTTGGAACTAGATGATCTTTAAGGTCCCTTCCAACCCAAACCATTCTGTGATTCTATGAAATAAATTATTTTCTCCTCAGAAAGCTCTAAGGATGCAGCAGCTGTATTGTCCTCTCAGTTCTCCAGCCAGCACCAGTGCTGAGTCACTGGAGAGGTGTGATCAGCTCCTCTCAGGGGAAGAACGGTCACGTTCCCATACCATCCCCCAGAGAGGCAGCATTAACTGGATAAAAACTCACTACGGAAATGGAGCATTCCCACCCAGGCTATGTGCACTATGTTTCAAGACTGTTTTATTTGAAAACATTATATTATTTCACTCTTTTTAACAAGAACTTTATGAATAATGCTTGGAGAACTTTTTGATAGGCTTCATATTTGGACACCTAAATGTGGCTGACTTCTTAGCTTTGCTCAGCATATAGCCCTCTCACTGATGTTGGGGGTAGAGGACACTCTGTTGGTTGATTTTTTTTTTTTTTTTTTTTTTTTTTTTTTCTTAACCCCCCCCCCCCCCAAAAAACAAAACAATAAAAAAAAGCCCTGAACAATAAGGTGATAGAGCAGGAAGGTTTAAGTCTTTTATTATAGCTTGGATTCATTTTTTTAAAGAGCATGGCAAATTTTTGTCCATACTTCTCAATTACCACCCCACAGTAAAAAGATGAATGATCCTAAACGTCAGTTTCCTTTAAAATGAGCTTCACTTGTAGTTAAGAAGTTAATTGAGAATGAAAGCAATTCTGATTTTTTTTTTCTCCTCACAGAAACTGTACAGATGGAAAGTAATGGATTAAATCTTTCTCCTTCACTAGGTGTATTTCTTTTTCTTGTGATTTCTTTTCATAGGATTTTTTCCATTCATGTACAGTCTGCAACAAATTAGATAAATTGTTTTTAAATTTTAAATTTTTTTTGAAGTGAAAACCAAATAACAATGAAAGGAAATTTTACTTGATATTTTGATTTTATTGCTGAATGAAGGTATCACACTTTCATGCACTTCTGTGGCTAACTTTGTGCTAGTGGTTAACAACACAGTTCACTAGCTAACATTGACTGGTTTGGTTCCATGCAGGAAAATATCTTCTTTTTTCTGTTGTCAAAAGGGAGCATTCCACTTCTCCAGCATGACACCTAAGCATCAGACAATTCATGATGCTGTTCCTAGATTAACACTAGCTCATTCCTTTTCACCATCATTTGCTTGTTTAGGATTAGGATGAGGAGAATCTCTCTGACTTGTAATATCTAAAATTATTCCATTTATTTTTAGAAATACATGCAGGAGGCAAGGAGTTTAGGAAAAAATTTAAGGCAGCCCAAACTCTCAGACCTCTCTCCAGCTGTAATTGCGCAGACCAACTGGAAATTTGTGGAAGGGTTACTGAAGGAATGTCGCATGAAGGTAGGTCCTCCTCCTTCCCACTGCCTGTTGTCTCCTTACTTACACTGGGCCTAAACAGCATCTGTAGATGGTGTCCTAAACGTCCTTCAGCTGGAATGCTGTTGGTGTACCAGGCTATTGCAGGGTGGATGTCCCTTTAGTGTTCCATTTTTCAACTGCTAGGAACGAAAGGAACATATTATCACTCTTCTGTTTATGCAAAGTTAGTGAAATGAGTTAAAAGGACAGGAAGAAGGATCAGCATGATCAGACATCTTAGGGAGGATTTCCTTTAATTGTTCATATGTAAACGTATCCTAAACATAACAGGCCCGAGACCCACAGTCAAAAAAGGAAGCAATCAGCACGGGTGACTGCTGTTAATGCAGAGCAAATGAAGTACAGCAGTTTCTAATATTGAGGAAGCTTTTATAGCCATAGAAATAGAACTTCTTTGTGTCAGTTGCAGCTGGTGGTATACTGTATTACCTGGGTTTTAAACTTTAGATACTTCAGATACTAAGACCAAAGATGTATCTAGCTCTGTACTCTTAGTTTTGGTACTGGTTGGTAATAGATCAACAGTGTACAAATGGGACAATATATAAAGTGTATAGAAATAGGACAGTGTGGAGTAATCAGGCAAATTTTTTTAACTATTCTTTTTAATTTACAACCTCTGTAAATAATTTGAAGGTCAAGCCATTAGCAATGGTCTCTAGATTTTTTAGTAGACTAATTTTTAGATATTTAAGTAGACTCATCTATAAATTCTGCCCCTTGTTGAGTAACATTCTTAGAAACCTTTGGGTTGTTTTGGTTTTTTTTATAGACTAAACGCATGTTGGTAGAGAAGATGGGCCATGAAGCAGTTGAGCTGGGACACGGAGAAGCCAACATAACAGGTCTGGAGGAAAATACGTTGATTGCTAGTCTCTGTGATCTGCTAGAAAGAATCTGGAGCCATGGTCTGCAGGTCAAGCAGGTTGGTAACTGGAAACTCAGGACTGTGTACACAGCACTCTAGAAATACTGAATGCCATCTCTACCTTTTAAGCTGCTACTCAGGGGTGTCATTCCAACTTAAAGTGGGAGGTATCTTTGGATTCAGAGTCCCTGGTTGATACCTTGTGAGGGCTTGGGTAGTTTTGGGGTTGTTTTGGTTTGTTGTTTTTTTGGGTTTTTTATTTGAGAGGTACCTCTGGAAATTGCGATTATGGTGTCAAGTAGGTGTTTGGCTTTTTCTCTTTCAACCTTCAGAAAGGAAACCCGGGGAGAGGACAAAGAAACAAGGCAGGTTGTGTGACTGCTAGGTCAGTGAGATGGTCCTCTTCTCTTTCTGAGGTCTCATGGTCCAAGAGAGAGAGACTGATTCTCACTACTGAATGTCTGCCCAATTGAAATGCCATCCCATTATTTTGCTGTGTTCACTGGCCTCTTTTCTTTTGCCTGATTTATTTAAAGCTATGTTCTACATATTCAATTTTCAGGGGAAATCTGCTTTGTGGTCCCATTTACTTCAGTATCAGGAGAGAGAAGAGAAGCAAGAGCATAGTGCAGAGTCCCCAGGTGAGTACTTGGCAGTTGACTTCATGTCCATCACAGTGAATGAACTTGGGCCTGGGAGGAACAGTGCAGCCACACAAAACCTATGCAGGATTTTCAGTGTATTTCCTTGCTAATATCACATTTACATTTTGAGAACTTTCATAATCATTACAAAGATGCCTTGATGTCTGGACAAAATAGACTGACATTGTTGGAGGCAAATGAACATACTTATCCCTTGTGCTGGGGTAGGGTTACTTTTGTTCATAGTATGGGGCTAAGTTTTGGATTTGTGCTGGGAACAGTGCTGATAATTCAGGGATGTTTTAGTTACTGCTGAGCAGTGCTTACCCAGAGCCAAGGCCTTTTCTCCTCTTCACACCACCCCACCAGTGAGAAGGCTGGGGCTGCATAAGAAGTTGAGAGGGGACACAGCTGGGACAGTTGACCCCAACTGACCAAAGGGATATTCCATACCCTATGATGTCATGCTCAGCACCTAAAGCTGGGGGAAGTAAGGAGGAAGCAGGGAAACAGTCGGAGTGATGGCATTTGTCTTCCCAAGTTACTGTTAATGTGTGATGGAGCTTTGCTTTCCTGGAGATGGCTGAACACCTGCCTACCGATGGGAAGTAGAGAATGAATGAATTCCTTGTTTAGCTTTGCTTGTGTGTGCAGCTTCTGCTTTACTTATTAAACTGTCTTTATCTCGGATTATGAGTTTTCTCTTATTTTTCTGATTCTCTTCCCCATCCTACTGGGGGCGAGCAAGTGGCTGTGTTGGGCTTAGTTGCCAGATGGGGTTAAACCACAACATCCCTGTCTGGAAAATCACTCAATGTTTGTTCACTACCATCATGCCCTTTTAACCAGCATTGAGTGAGGTGTGAGAAGCAATGCTTCCACAAGAGGAAGCACACCTTTCTGAAGGAGATGAAGGTGTGGAGCTGTGGCTAATATAGCTGATGTTTTTCTTTCAGTGAGCATAATCTTTCTCTCAGATCCCAATGTGAATAACTCCATGTTCAATAAATATTTATACTGGTGGACAGTACAGTTCAGAAGTTGTGTAATTAATCTCTATCCATCAATCTAGGTACTCAGTTGATGATTTGGCTTGGCCCTTTACAATCACTAAATTACATCTGTGTTTTGAGAGGTTAGTTTTCTGATGACCTTGAGATCTCCCTGCCCACAGGCTGCTGCTGGGTATTAGAGAAGAAGTCTCTGAACTTCAGTGGGTCATCTTCCAAGGACTTTCCAATCCTCCAGATCCTGCAGTTGGGAACTTGTATGATCAGTCCTCAAAGACACATCTATGGACAAACTAGTCTCACTTATGAAAAGACTTTTTAATAAGATTCAATGAGTAATGCACTAAGCAATCTGGCTGGCAGGCACAAATTCCTGAGAGCAAAATGTGTCACCACAAAGCAGTTTGATCAGAGTAGCAGAGCACAGAAATGCTTAGCATCCTTAGCATCAAATATGCTACTGTAGTTTAATTTTCTCTCATCCTTCTTAGTTGTGAGCTTCCTACAAAAACATATTACTATTAAAACTCACCACCATACAGATTTATGTTAATGTATTTCACATACGAAAAAGGAAGCTGTTAAATCTCCAAGCTCAATGCTGGATTAAGGAAAGAACAGGTAATGTATTAAGCATTTTGTCTGCTTCTACATTTCCAGGACAGAGTTAATGATAATGCACAGAAACATTGCAGTTACCAGACACTTAAGATTGTTTTCAGCTGGATGTAAAACAAATGCATTGCAGACCATTACTGTAATTTTGTATTAACTTCACACATTTTCTCCACTGTAGTTGCTGTTGGAACAGAAAGGCGAAAGTCTGATACAGGAATTACTCTGCCTACTTTGAGGGTTTCCCTGATACAAGATATGAGGTACGCAATTTGTTTCCTACAGCATTAATTGTGGTTTTAATTGTGTAGCATAAGGTGAAGATCCTCACTGGCTTTGGGTCTACAAAGGCTAAGTAAGAATTAAACCTTCTCCTTAGCCTGTATTCAAATCTACAAAGTGTTGTCTTTTTAATTTGCAAAACTTTTTTGCACATTCTCTTGATTTATTTTAGCTAAAAGATAATGAAAACCACACAAGTTTTACTGGAGTTTTTGTTTTCCCAGGGAGGCTCTTCTGACAATAAAGCCAACTTCTCTATGTTGAATTCCTTGGTACTTTGAGTTTGTTTCTCTTTGTTTATTTTAAATTACTGACCAAACAAGTACAATTGACAGACAAAGCAAAGGGATATAAAAACCTGCTTGCAATGCCCGAGCAATATTCTTTCTTCTCAATTAGCGTTTTATGGCAAATAGTAATAAATGTATAAATTTAGAAATGCAATCAAACCTAGTATTTGGGTGAGTTTAAAGTTGGGATGTGAGGTAAGGGCAGGTGCTCTGTAGAAGACCACAGCATGGCTGTGGAGAGCTTTGTTAAGCAGTGTTGTTTGGGAAGGATTAGAGAGTAAGAGGTGGAGGCTGATGTGACAGCACCAGGAAGTTCTTCAGGGCATCTCCTTGATCAAGCCACTGCCAGGTCAGGCCACTGTTTTGACACTTTGCTTGCCATGGCTAAGGATTGCAATGGGGTAAAAGTGCCATGAAAAGCGGAGAGGGGTAACGTAACAATGCTCATCTGTAAAGAGCTGGTAGCAATTCTTAGCAATTTAATGTGTGAGGCAACATGAGTATTGTTTCTTGTAATATCATGTTTCTTCCACGTAAAAATATGGCAAAAATATTATGGTAGAAATAAGATTAACTGTAGCTAGTTCACAAAACCATGATTATAGTGATGTGATTTTTACTATATTACACTTTTTTCTGATGCGAGATCACAGAGATTAGTCAGACTTTTCTGAAAGAAAATTACTGTACTTCCCACCTGCAGTGTGCAACCTTTTTGTTTGATGCTATGTAGTTTGAGTCTTGTGCTCTGATTTCGAAGAATATGACATGTCACATAATGCTAAAACATGCAAAAAAGGGAGGGGAAGTATAATTAGGAGTAGAATGCCAAGAGGTCATTTTGAACATGTGTCTGTCAGTTTAGCATGCCTCTCATGGGATGTGGCAGCTATTTACTTAATTCAGTCCTTCGAGGCTGACAGGCATGTAGGGGGTCAGTCTGAGGAAAGGATGAAGGAGGATCTGGAGCGGAAACTCACGTGCTGGGAGGGGACTGCTGACAGAGGAGGCTGTATGCACTCACTGCTGCCTGCGTGGGTTTTGTCTTCTGTGTACTTCCACTTGAGTAATGAAAGCCCAGCACAGATTTGAGCTCTCTTGTTTGAATTGCAAGAGTGTTTCCACTGCTTTCCAGAGAAAAAGTACAGAAACAGAACATTAGCTTTTGTAATATCTTGGGTATTTGTGATTGTCTACAATGGTGTCTGGTCATAGAAAAATGCTGGGCAGAAGGTGAGTTGAATCGGTCATCTTTAATTTCATGGCATACTTTCTCCTGCTTGGAAGGAACGCTGCTTAGTATTTGCTTGCACACACAGATTTATGCTGAAGTTAGAAGGATGGGTAATTGTTAAATTGCCAGGGTTGCGGTGCTAACTGAACTAATGGCTAGAGGATTAAGCATTGCCTTAAGCACAGCTTGGTTTTGATGGCTCATGCAAGGTTATGTCAACAAATTAAAAAGCTTGAATCAGTCACACACTGAATGGGTGATGAGCCTGTGCTACAGGTAACACGGTATGTCCTCTGCCTCCCTTGCAAAGCCAGGCATCTTAGATGTGGTAAGGAAGATGCTAAAGATGTTTATTTTAATTCTCTGCATGGAGAGTCTCTGCACAAGTGTGTTTGGGGTTATGCCCTTCAGCCTCTCCCCTGGGCAAGGATCTGCAGCATCTCTCCAACCCCTCTTCCAGGTCCCCGGCAGACTCCTGCTGCAGCCTGCCTCCAGCACAGCCTTACCCCTCAGGCACATCGCTTCTGTCCAGCCAGACCAGTCAGCAAGTCAGCGCCAAGGCAACTCCCCGAAACTTTTGGTCCAGCTGGGTTCAAGTTTCAGGTCCTTCCCCTTCCGGCAAGCTCTGCCTTGCTACCAGTACTTGCTTTTCTGCCTGCATCATGCCTCCCCTCCTGGGCACTGGGCCCACAGCAGTGATGCTTAACTTGCTGCAGTCAAAAGAAGCTGGGTTAGCAAAGACCTGCTGCCTATGTGGGGCAAGCTAGTAGGACATGTTTCTGACTGTGCTGGGATGGGGAGCATGCACACACCATCCTCAGGAGCATGGTGATACTGAGCAGCTGTAACCTCTTGTCAGCACTGCTATTTGCAGAGGGTATGTCTCACCATACCTCAGGCTTACATTTGACAGGGTAAATAGATTTTTCTTTATTACTAATGGGATTAAAAGCAAGTCCCAACCTAGGGAGTTGCATTGAAATTGCTGCTCAGTGATCTGACAAGAAGAGTTTGCTGTGCGGCGGTGAGAATACTGTGCTTACGCTTAGGTCACAGATAAAAATAGAGCTGTTCTGACTCTCACAGCTGAGAGTGAAATAAATTTGAGTTCTTGAATGCTCTGTTCTGTTACACTCTGCTTTTGCTGACACCAGGACTGATTACTGAATCTTTTTAATGTCTCTGGCAAGATGCATGGTTGCAGATCTTTATTTTTCCCAAATGCACAATTAATGCCCATCTGGTCTGAACCAGAAACAGGTAATGAAGAGGCACAGACCATGCACAGAATAAGATTGAGTCCATCTGGACTTAAATTTTCTCACAGTAAAATAATATATTCTACTCAGTGTTTCCTATTAGATGTAATTCAAGCTGGGCACTGGGGGGGAAGAAAAGGGAGATGATAGTCGGTGCTTTGATCTTCCCATCTTAAAAGTCTTGAAATGTCTGAGGAGAGTGTCTCAACACCATGTAGTTGAGTGTTGTGCGCACCCTGTTTCTCAAGAACTCCAGATCATGTGCCCAGCTGTCTGGGCTGAAAGGGCTAACCCTGGCTGCCATGCTCTGAGCCAGGAAGGGCTTTCCAGCGCCAGGAGCAAGGCTGTCAGCAGGGATTCCGCCGGTAGCCATGGCTGCTGACAGAGGGAGGCTGCTGAGCTTGCTTACAAAGGGACTTGTAAGTGAGTGTTATGTGCCCTCCTGTGTTTGTTTTACAGCTCACTGAGAGTTAGTACTTCTCACCTGGTCCATCAGAGAACTATCTATGCATCACATTAGAAAACAGAAGGAAAGCTTCTTTTTTTTTTTAAAAAAAAAAAAAAAAAAGTTTTAAGTAACCTAGGTTTTGCTACTGGCAAGCTACCATTACTCTGTTTCTTCCTGATGGTGCTTCAGATATGCACATATAGCACAGAGCCATGTGATACAGACACCTCAGCTGCAAAGGTAGACATGTATTTTGAGAAGTTGGGCAGGTCATCCTGGCAGAGAATGGTGCTGCTGAGCTATGGCTGGTATCCACTAAATTTGTGCAGAATGAAGACATATTTCTGGACGGCACTAAGTCGTACTCGGCAAATTTGCCCTTAAGGTCCTAGTCCTGTTATGTTAGAAGCTCTACAAACAAGAGAGTATTTTTCCCAAATATTGCAGGGTCTAAATATAACACAAAGCACGCGCTTGGGTATAACAGATGGGGGAAAGCACGAGACAGTGAGACTATACTAGTCGATGTAAAAAGCATCAGTCACAGCATGACTTTGTTGGATTTTCTTTGGAGTAAACATTGCCACGTTCCCTAACACTCAGCAGTGTGTGGAGGGTCTTAAAGGAAGATGCAGGAGTTGGAAAGTAAATCGCAACAGAGGATCAGTTCAGACTCAGCTCATGATACCTGGAGCCTGCCATGGTTTGGAAGGCTGAATTGCCTGTGCACTTAACATGCAAACTGCATGAAAATTAAGAAATTGCAGCCTTTTCTTTCCCCTGCTGGAAACCGTTACTCATTTTTCTTGCTGTTTATTTAACCAATTGGGGTGGTTTTGGAAGTACCTTTGCCCTGCCATGACAGTTCTCTTCCTCTTCTAAAGCTCCCCATGCTCTAAAAGTAGGGTTTCTGGCATTCTCCAAACTGAAGTATGGGAAGTTTAAAAAAAGAAAAGCAAAACCATACAAGAAAGCCCCTATGGAACAGTTCTGCTTTCCTACAGACCAAGCATGTGAACAGCTCTTCAGATTAGCGCTTAGAGGGCTTCTCACATCACTGAAAATGTGATTCTGCTTATGACTGCCTGTTGCTGTTTTTTGTAAAAAAAAAAAAAAAATCCCTTTTTCTCAGATCTCTCATTGCTGCTGACATCAAGGGGTTTGTTAGAGCCATCAGAGTAGATTGTGGCTTGGAGAAACTCCTAAGATATGTATTTGTCCTGCCCTCCCAGACACACCCGAGGAAACAACTGTGGTATAACTGGGTCTCACAAGGTGGCTGTTTTTTTGAACTGTTAGTAGTGTCCATGAGGACCCCTACCTCCGGCAATGCAGGGATGAGCAGATCTACCCCTGCTTACCTTGGCCAAGCAAATGCCAGGATACAGAGAAGTTGATATGGGCTATAGTGTGACCAGGCTGCAACCTGACATGCCCAGGAAGTACTGCCCCATGTCCCCAGGCCAGCCTGGGGCTCTCTTTCTCTAGAAATGTTGTCAGGAGATGTTTTCCAATGCAGCTGCTACATCACACTGGATGTTGCCACTTGAAGCATGTATAATTTTTAGGATTCATCTATTATTATTTTTTTTCCCACCTGTTTCAGGCATGTTCAGAACATGAGTGAGATAAAGACTGATGTGGGACGAGCCCGAGCCTGGATAAGGCTTTCTCTGGAGAAGAAGCTTTTGTCTCAGCACCTGAAGCAGCTGCTTTCCAACCAGGCACTTGCCAAGTAAGCTGGCTCTTTCTCTCAAAGCTTCACTTTTACATCTTCTTCAGCAGTGTGTCAAAGTTCTTGTGCAGGCTTGGGGTGAAACCAGGTGCCCTATTTCCAGCTAGAAGTGACTGAAAGGCAGAGGGTAGCTGGGGCAGGAGGTGCTGCCTACCCAGCAGGGCAGAAGTCTGCTCATCTTTCATGGACAAAGGATCACAATTTTCAGGAGGAAGGTTTTGACCAGACCAGTGCATTGATCAATCCAAGCCATTTCACAGCCCTACAATACTATATCTTGTACAAATGAAGCAGCAGGGTCAGGAATGCCCCTTTTATTGCAGCAGCCTTGCAGTACGTTGACTCATCCCAACTGCAGATGAGGGTGGTTAGAGGCCAGCCCTCCCAGTCACTTAGTGGCTCTCCCAGCTTTGCCTCCTTTTGCAAACAGAGGTGCTTAGGGATCTGCCTGGGTAGATGTTCCCTGGCTTTATTTTCTCAAAGCAATGCATTTAGAAAAAAAAAATCCAAACCTTGTGAAAAGAAAATGTCCTAGTTACTGCATGCAGTTCTGGCTCTGTGGTGTTAAATGCATGATTCATGCTGGAAGCTACCAAATACTCAAATCCTCTAACAGGAAGAGGAATAGCTGAAGACAGTCACCTCCTAGGTGATCAGCTGAAGGCTGAAAGGTAGCAGGCCTGTCTTTTCCTGGTTTCATCTACATCTGTCTACCTCATCAGCTTTTTGGGAGTCTATTACCTTCAGACTACAGGCAGTGTTGCAGCCTGTGCTTTCTCAGAATGGGGCTAGGTTAACTCCCCATGTGCCTTTATACTGCTTTGGGCAATGGGTGATATACCCTCAGTTCACTGAACTGAAAGAGTGGTGGGAGGACTCCTGCTGCTGCTTGGTGCCTTCCCTGGTTTGGTGCCTTCTGCTTAGTTTTCTCTGTCGCAGTATGGAACAGAGGGAAAATTAGGTTATTGGACAAGGCTATTCCACAGTACAAAGTTACAGGGAAGAAATGGGGTTGCTGTATGTTGGTTCACGTTTTCTGCTGTGAGTAGTGTTAGTTTATATCTCTGCTTTGCAGCAAAACCAAAACCTTTAAAGAGATGAACTCTGTAGCTTTACTATGGTAGCATGGAGCCAAGAGTGATCTGTAAAACACGTGTGTAGCAGAGGGGGTAAATGTCCCCTGTGGGTTTCTAGGAGCTTGTGTTAGCTGGGGATCTCACTTTTCATACCTCCCATTGAGATCAACTCTTCATTTGATGTTTTGAGATTCAAATACCTGTTAAGATACATAAAAAAAAAAAAAAAAAAAAAAGCAATGTATTGCTTCTACCAGGAAACTTTACAAGCGTTATGCTTTCCTACGCTGTGAAGAAGAACGGGAACAGTTTCTGTATCACCTACTCTCACTCAACGCTGTGGATTACTTCTGCTTCACAAGCGTCTTCACCACAATCAGTGAGTTGGAGAATCGATTTTTTTCCCCCTCAATAAAAATTAGTTGCTGTCATGATCTGTAAGAGATGATGTTGCTGTTGCTGGTGCCTGAGTAGCTGAGCCCTTATCTGGAAATCTTGGTTGTTGCTGCTGGGCTCATGGGTGCTGGGTATTGCTCTGGGAAACCAGCTGGAGGGCCAAGGTTGTGTGGGAGTTCTTCTGGATAGCAGCACTGCACAAAGGAGAGTAATCAGCAGAGAGTGCCTCTATAGCACTTGGTTTTCCTCAGAGTTGTAGTGTCTTTCATCTTCCCTCCCTGACAAGTCCTTTACATCCTAATACTTCCTTCTGGCCTTCGCATAGTAAAAGCCTGCTCTTTGCAGACTGAGGAGATGGAAGTCTTGAAGGATGAAATACAAGGTGCTTTGTGCTCTGCTGTATATTTTAAATCTCTTTTTGTCTCTCCTTAAATGCCAAAAGGATTCCCTCTCCATTCCTCTCTTGTAAACAGAGCAAAGATTGGATCGCGATATGAAAATGAATCTTCGTCTCCCCAGCGCAGGGCAATGTGGAGAAGGCAGGACCCCATGAGATGACCTAATTATTTGTGTTCACCTTGGCAGCCCTTAGTCTTCATTTCCCTGCCTGTTCAGAGTGAAGTGAAGCAAGTTTTATGTGACTGTCAAAACAGGCACTCGTTCTACATTTTCTCCTGTTAAAGCAGCAAATCCTCTCAGAACTAGCACAGCGCAAAGAGATTTATCCATCCTTGATTACCTTATTTCTGCAGGGCATCCAGCTTGACAGCTTTCCCCTGTAGGACAAGCGCTGGGAATTTGAGGGTATATTCTCGAGTGCAGTATCACTGTCTGGCACACGAAAAGTAAAAAGGCTGCCTTATCTCACCCAGGCCAAAAGGCAGCTCGTGAAACCTAAGAGTGTCTTGAAGCGCTGCCGTGCGGTATCGAAGTCCAATCCAAAGCGGGGTGGGCGGCGGGCCTTGTCTGAAGCTAGCAATCATTTTTAATGGGGGATGTCCACGTCAGACTTGACACTCCGGCCCCTCCGCCACCAGCCACGCCACCATGTCCGACAGCCCGTGTCCCCTCTGACTTTCCGTGCGCGCCCCGCCGCCGGCGGGAACGTTCATCCCCTCCGTCGTACCTCTGCAGGCGGCGGGGCCGTCCTGGCGCCGGCCCGGCTGTGCCGCGGGGCTGCAGCACCACCGTGCGGCCCCG
>NW_020799092.1:13976912-14006378 GCF_003259725.1 Athene cunicularia | reverse complement strand
AAAAAAAAAAAAAAAAAAAGCAATGTATTGCTTCTACCAGGAAACTTTACAAGCGTTATGCTTTCCTACGCTGTGAAGAAGAACGGGAACAGTTTCTGTATCACCTACTCTCACTCAACGCTGTGGATTACTTCTGCTTCACAAGCGTCTTCACCACAATCAGTGAGTTGGAGAATCGATTTTTTTCCCCCTCAATAAAAATTAGTTGCTGTCATGATCTGTAAGAGATGATGTTGCTGTTGCTGGTGCCTGAGTAGCTGAGCCCTTATCTGGAAATCTTGGTTGTTGCTGCTGGGCTCATGGGTGCTGGGTAGCCGCGGCCAGGCCGGCCCTCGGCAGGCTTACCCCGGCCTTTGTGGGGGGCACAGGGCAGGGGTTCTCCTTGCTGGGTTGCTGAGACATGGGACGGGAATTTACCTTCAAGGGGGAGGTGTGGCTTACTCCAGAAACTGTGTTTAGTCTAAGGGGAGGGGCGGGGGAAGTCAGAACTAACTTCTCCTTCCCCATCCTGTTCTTAGTGATCCCTTATAGGTCAGTGATAATTCCCATCAAAAAACTAAGCAATGCAATAACCACATCAAACCCGTGGATATGTGTATCAGGAGAACTAGGAGATACGGGCGTAATGCAGATTCCTAAAAACCACCTAGAAATGACGTTTGAGGTGAGTACACTCTCTTTACATTTTACCTGTCAATTTGAAACATGCTTCCCAATGACCATTAATTTGGTGAGAGTTAATTGTCTTAAGATCACAGAATTGAAGATTATGTCCAGATTCATTGTACAGTCAAATACGTATGGGAAAACAGCGCTGCCTGCCCCTCCTGTGCTAGATGTTAAGTTTCCTGTGAGCACATGCCACTTCTAGTCACAGGCTTTACTGCTGTCCCTGTCCCAGCCCAGGGCTCCTCACCTAGCCAGTCTAGTTCGAGATATGAGACCTTTCAGGGCTCTTTTCCAACTCCTTATTCCCCTTCCAAGTTTCTTTCCCCTTCTTTCAGTCTGTCTTGCCACTTAACACCACTCAGGTCCCTTTCTACCTCTGTTCAGTTGCAAATTGCTTCTCCTCCTGCTTCAGCTCCTTGTCCAGAATTGCTTCTTTCCTTTCAACCAGCCAGTCTAACCCCTTGAACCCTTCAACTTCCCAGCTTCAGGGGCTACTCCCAGGAAACCATAGAGCTGCCACCCCCATCGGTCTCTATTCTCCATGCTTGCTGTGATTTTTCTCTTTGCATTTGACAACCTGGCTTTCCCATCCATCAATTACATGCTGGCTTGGTGCCAGCCCAAAGCAGATGGTAGTAGGAATTGCAGGGAAAGCCCAGTCAGACTTCTGTAGCTCCAGGCTCTACCATATCAAGTAAAGACTGATTTTGTAGGAAAACTGCTAGTAAAAGTGAAGTTGCATCCATTAAGCATATGCAGACAGGTCTTCAGCAACAATATTAAAAAACCCTATTGCCAGACATAGATTTTGACAGAGATGGAGAGGATATTTTTTGTGGTACAATGGCTGCCTCTCATTCAGATATTAGTATTTTGTAGAAAAGATCTCCAGACTTCTGACAAGCAAAATAACGTATTTAGACATTTCTAAGGACCATACTAACACTATTCTGGATTATTCCTTTGGTTGAAGCTTTCCTAAAATATCAACTTTGGGTAGCTAGCTAAGATCCATTTCTTCTACAAAAGCACACCTTTTTATCACCTTAGCTCAGAAGCTGGTAATTAACACTTCTCAGAAATATTCAGAGTGAGTGCTCATGACAAAGAATGTAATCTCTTCACAAGCTTTTAATTTAAAGGTATTTATTTTTTCCTCTGAAATAATTATTCTGCTTTTCAAAACATTCTGCATGCTTAATTGAAAATAATTGCTGTATAAATCAAAGGAAAATGAATAAAATCATACATTTGAGACCATATGTGTGCATGTGGTGGGGGTGTGTGTTGTCTATTGTTTTTTTAAATTAAGTAAAAACTGTTATTCATTTCAGTGCCAGAATTTAGGGAAACTGACGACTGTTCAGATTGGTCATGACAACTCAGGGCTACTAGCCAAGTGGCTGGTTGATTGTGTCATGGTCAGAAATGAAATAACAGGACACACGTACAAGTAAGCAACAAGTTTTAATTTTCTTTGTCTGAAATCCCTAGTTAAATCTAGAGAAAGCAAGAAGGGATTTATCTTTTCCTCAGCTGATGGAGTGCTGTGGGCTGATTTGGGTATCCAGTAGGGTTGGGATGGTCTCCCCCACCCACAGCTCTCATTTCAGAAGCCCTAGTTGAAGTTAAATAATCTAATAAATGTTAAATGAGACTTGAATGTAGGATTTTCTTTGCATCTCTCTGAGACAGGACACAATGTGGACAGTATGGATATTTTAGAAGTGATGGTATGTTTCTGTCTAATAATTAAATCTCTCAATTTAAAGTAGTGTGGTAAAATTGTGCACAAATGAAGTCTAAACCCCAAGAGCTGGAATGATAGTTTAGGACAAATATTTGGTTTCTATTTCTTTTAAAAAATACTCAGATGTGTAAGTACTGTAATAAATGTACAAAAACTCATCTTACAAGAAAATGAAAGGTTTTGATGATTTATTAATCTGTTGAATACATACCTCTTCTGTTGAAATGATCTTCTAATTCATCGTTGGTCTTACAAAACATCTGGCTAAGCAGACTTAATTTTTGGACTTAGAAAACTATAATTCAGAGAGGTGAGCTCCAGAGCTCAGGGTTGGCCACAGTGTATGGGGAAAAGGAGGAGGAAATGGGGTACAAGCACTGGGGGTGTGGACATGTGCATGGATTTCATTAGGACTGTGGATGGGGTCAAAAAGTACAGCAATAAAATGTGAGGTGAGGCTTGAGTATGAGGAGATGTCACAGCTTGAGTTGGGTGGGAACTCTATGTGGAAATTTAGCTGTTAATCATCGCAATATTTGTAAATGCTAAATAATTGGTTGTAGTTGCAAGTGAAAAATAATCTGGCAGAAAGCAAGACGTGGCCTGTGAAATATATGTGTGTAACACTTTCTGTTGTCCTATGCTTTCCTAAGGATGGAGCTGAATGTAGTTCTCTGCTTTAGTCTTATTGGTTGTGCTGCCTGCTGAGTTCTGGTTTGTGAAAAGTTTCTGACTTCAGAGCATTCCCTGCCCGTTAGCGGTGTTTATGGGTGTTAGCTGTCCCTCTGACTTTGAGATCAAGCTGGACTACCTGTGTGGCTGACCTGTGCTTGTGCTGCAGGTTTCCCTGTGGGCGATGGCTGGGAAAGGGCGTTGACGATGGCAGTTTGGAACGAATACTCATTGGAGAGCTGGTGTCCTCCACTTCTGACGAAGAGCTGGGAAAGCAGTGCCGTACTCCACCCCAGCAGAAATCTCCTACCACAGCTCGACGACTGAGCATCACTTCCCTCACAGGGAAAAACACCAGTAAGTCCTTTCATTTCTCCCCAGGGCCCTAGAGAAGCGGGCAGCAACTGCTGAGAAATAAAGCTCCTGTGAACAGGAGGGCTCCTACTTAAGCAAGGCATGGTGCAGAGAAACAGCTGTGAGCTGATGAGGTTTTCCTGTCCCGGACTGTCTGCAGCTTGCTCTGTGACTGTACACACTACCTCTTTCAGTGTCCCCATTTGACAGTTGAGAGAGAATTATATCTTTCCTTGGAGCACGGAGATAAGAGATGAGGGAGGATGAAGCAGCAGAATTTGCAGTAGCTGGTGCTGCTCAGCTTCCCAGCAAACTTTGCAGTCGGTGGGAAGACAGTCCTCCTTGAAGGGCAGTTCAGAGCCTGATGTGGATAGGAGTACATCTCCCAGAGGAGCCCTAGGGGACGTCATCTTCATGTCCCTAAAATTAGCTTTTATGTGTAAGTGCACCTGGCTACAATGAGGCATGGGACTGTAAGGGCCACCTGAGGCATTCGCTGCTAAAGCATACAGATGAGCACAGTGTAGATCCTGTTCATAAATCTATCCAGCTCCTATAACATTAGAGGACATGACTGCTGAAATGTCAAGCAAGGAAAGATTAGCCTCCAAGAGTAATGCAGCATTTAAAAGCTACCACAGGACCACTGCAGCTCTTCACATGTGTGAGTCCACGTTAGCTGGAGTAGTATGCACCAGAGCATTTCCTTAGATCTGAGAACACTAAGGCCCAGTAATTCATTTGGCTTGTGAGCTATGTGAGGCTCTGTGTTAGACCTGCTGGAGACTCTGGAGGTGGTCATGTACTAGAATGATACTGAGTTACTCCATGTTTCCAAAATAGTAGGACAAGCTAATAGTAACCTACATGTGTCTGAAAACTAGAAAGGACTCATAGAAAAAACATGAAAATAATTGAGGTCTGGAAAACACCTGCTTAAAGTTTTAAAAGTTCAGTCTATTTTAATCAAAGTGGATGAGAGACTAGATAATTTTCTGTTCTGTTGAGGGACTCAATTTTCTGCAGGTACCTGCATAGGAAGATGGGATAGTAACAGGTGGAGCCATAGCATGATTCAGTAGCAGAGGCATACAGCTAAACAGATTCAGAGCAGAAACATGGCTTATGTTTTTAACACAGAAGATAACTTACTCTTGGAACCATTCATAAGGAATATTCTCTGCCTGTGGCCCCTCACACTGGTACAATGACTAGATATGCGCCTAAAATAGATACCTGTTTTGGCTCAATAAAACATTGTGGGCTCAAGTCAGGAATTAATGAGTGCTGGGTTTTCTGGCCTCTGTCATGCAGAAGTGAGTCAAATGACTGGGCTACAACCTTTCAGCCCATGTCTCTTCATGTGAGGGTTGCTGTAATCTTATGTGATGAGCAAGATGTGATTAACTCAAAATATTTATCAAGCCAGATCCTTGGGTTGTGCATTTTTAAGTAGGGTGATTTATTTAACTATTACAGGGTTGCCCATCAGTTGCTTGTAATTAAGGCTCAGATTTACCCAAGACAAATGATTGCCTGAACTTTGTTAAAGATACAGAGTAATTCCTGCAGTTCAAACTATGTCACCATGAGAATCTGATGAATGTTTTAAAGTTGGTATCTCCAGCTAGTATGCTCTCCATCATTTCACAGGGCCTAATGCAGGACAGATCCAAGAGGGAATCGGGGAAGCTGTGAACAATATTGTGAAACACTTCCACAAGCCAGAGAAAGAGGTACTTACTACTTTTTGTTACTTGCCTGGTAAATACAATGCATATAAATATTTTTATAAACAGAAATGGATCTGAAGTATCACTAGAGACTGTTAACCTTTAGATTTGAAGCTTCTGGCATACAAACAAGGCAAGTTGTACTAACAGACTCTCTCTTTCCCACAGAGAGGGAGCCTTACCATTCTGTTGTGTGGAGAAAACGGTCTGGTTGCAGCACTGGAGCAGGTCTTCCACCATGGATTCAAATCAGCTCGCATTTTTCATAAGAATGTCTTCATCTGGGATTTCATAGGTAAGCTGGTATGTGATCTTGGAGACAGGAGAAGAAAGATTAGGGCAAAATGACTCTTCATGCACAGACCTCGGATTCTTGTCAGCTAGGGTGCCATTTGTTCCTGCTGAGCACCTGCTCCAGATTGCTTAAAGGCAATGAGAAACAAAATAGAAGATGAGAAATACTAAACTCTATATAAAGGGATGAGTGTGAATCTGTGCAGAAATTTAAAAGCACTTCAAATACTAGTCATTTATTTATAGATGAATGAATGTTCAAAAAGCTGCTTTTCTACCCAGAAAGAAGGTAGGCTGGAGGTTGAGGTAGAGTAGCAATTGATGTTAGGGGGAGAATTAGGAAGATAGGGAGTGAAAGTTTTGGATTTCCAGTTGTTTGAGAACTCTCCTAATCACTGCACTGGTGTTCTGGTGATGTTTATCTGTAGGCCTATGTTGTGGTAATTTAAGATGTACTTAGTCCCTTAAAACATGCTCACAAGTTGAGATACTTAGCCTGAGGGTAAGTGCTTACTCACTTGAGGTGAAAAATCAAAGCTGATGCTATCACTTAGGATGAAACCATTGGCAGGTACTCTGGTGCAGCTCCTTGGTGTTACCTAACTATATCGGACATCAACCAGTCTGCTGACCACTGCTGTGTAGCAAAGGTGGAGATCACTACCTACTTACGGTCTTCAGTGAGGAATCCGTGTACAAACTTTTGCAATAGTTCTCAGCAGGTTGTTTTTTTAAGGATTCTGTTGTGTGATTCTATGTCACAATGAAGTACTTCTGCTCACTGGGTTCTGATTTTCACCCTACCACAGAGAAAGCTGTTGCTTATTTTGAAACCACTGACCAGATTGGAGACAATGAGGAGGCCCTTTTGCTTCAGAGATCTTCATGCAAAACCTTCTGTCATTATGTGAATGCCATCAATACAGCTCCAAGGAACATTGGAAAGGATGGCAAATTCCAAATTCTGGTTTGCCTGGGGACAAGGTACCTAGCTGCTCTTTGTTATATGTGTCCTCTTGCATTAGAGTAGAAGAATACTTTTACACTGTTGTTATTACCTTTAGTTTTTCATTTTAAGACATCTCATACCTATCTATTATCCAGTACCTATTTTAGGCAGCTTTAATACTATATGAAAAGCTGGAACAAAGAAGCTGTAATGATACATAGCTTGTATGTAAACTGCTAAAAATGTTCTGAGCTCTTTTATAATTGTTAGCTTGACAGTTGTATGTATGAAAACTGTCTTGAAATTTTTTTTGATGAAGTGCTGGCTTTGGGAATGCAGAGTCCCTTTGCAAGAGTTGGTGCATTCCTAAATCCTCATTGAATCATTTTGCCTATGAAAATGGGATGTCAGTTACAATTTTGACAAAAACTATTCTAGGTGAATCTTTATTTCCTAATAGGATACTCTCTGTCTTGCACTTGGGGAGGGACCAGGGGAGTGGCTTAGTTATATTTTGGAGGATGAAAGTTAGTATGTCTAGAAATAAGTACCATTTTTATCTTGTCTGTCTGGATACATGGAAACAGTCCAATATCTTTTCCTGACTTTTACTTTACCTTTTCCTGATCTGAAAATGTTGCTGAATACTTCCAAAGTCAGCTGTCCAATTCTGCTGATAACCTTCCATCTTCATTCCTACAGTATGTTGTTACCTGTATTTTTCTAACAAAATCAAGGGTTATGACAACACCAGAAATTTTTGTGTGCAGACAACATGCATCACCCACAAAAAGAGACTGCATGTTTTGGGTGGTGTTAGTTCTTGGAGAATAATTTCTGTTTGAGATCTGTTGTACTTGGTGCTAAAATACCTCCTTTCATCCCCTTTGCAGGGACCACTTGCTCGCTCAGTGGATCCCGCTGCTGGCAGAGTGCCCTCCCATTACAAGGATGTATGAGGAAAATGCTCTCCTACGGGACCGCATGACTGTCAACTCCCTTATCCGAGTCCTACAGACATTGCAAGATTTCAACATCATCCTAGAAGGATCACTCATTAAAGGAGTGGATGTTTAGCATGGCTTTGCTGAGAACTTCATTATTCCTTTCCCAAGCAAGCAAACCACAATTGGAGACCTGTCAGGACTTGAAGGCGATGGTAGTGCACCACTGTAAGGCAAAGCTGCCAGTTGAAGTGGGAGTGGGAAGCCCAGTTTGTGCCCAATGGGGACTGTCTTCTAAAGCTGCAGAAAGCTAAGATGCAGTATTGTAGTTTATTTGAAACAGAAATTTAGTATAAAATAGAGTATTTTCATGTGTTAGATGTGTGTAAATATGTTATCTTCTTTAAGAAATTATATTGCTCTAAGAAATTTTTCTTAGACTGAATGTTCTTGTTCTGAGTATGAGTAGCTTAAACCCAGGGGAAGGACTGGGGGGAGGGAAGGACCGAGGTGGGAAGGGATGCCACTACTTGCTTGCAAGGAAAAAGCCAATCAATGTGTAAATACAACGCAAACTCAGCAGGGCTTTTTTCAGGTATTGCAAATTAATACAGCAAATATCCTTATGTAGCCATTGCGATTGTTTCAGTCTTGGGAATGTTGTAAGCATATGCTGGTTTACCCAATTGTACGTGGTCTCTTTTTGTTTGAAGACCCAACCCTTTCCATGCACAGAAGTTGAGAGTCGTCATTTTTTTCTGTAGGGTCTTTTGTGTCACTTCTGTTGAGCTCCAAAAGGGGAGACAAGTGTTAAAATGCTTAAAACACTGGAGAGGAGGACTGCTGTCAGCCTTGAAGCCTGTTTAAGCAGTGCTGCTGCAGCCCAAGATGGGCAGTGATGGCTTGCTTGACTCACTCAATGTGTCCCTTGCCTGTCTAGATGTTCTGATGATTTGCCCTCAGCCAGCCAGTTTGTGTTGTGGATGCCTTTTTTTTTTTTCTCCATGTTGAGGAATTTGGTTCATAGCAAATTCTTGCTGTTCTTGAGAAGAATCATTGCTGTAGAGCCACAAACACTGATGTTGCTGTGGTACTGAACTGTATCAGCTGGTTTTGAAATGCTGACAGGTTATGAGTCTTCCTTTATCCCACAGAATGATTGTTCCTAGGAAGTACAGCATCTTTGATTACTGTTTGGTTTTTTTTTTTTTAAATTACCCAGCTAGAAGAGGAAGAAAAAAAAAAGGGAAGAAAAAGCAGGGAGAAAAAAAGAATCTCACTTTGGTATTTTGAGGCTCCTCTCCTACACTTTCCAGTTAATGTGTTAGTAATAGAGCACGTATATATAGATACAGCTCTTGAAGAGGAACTGGGAGTAACTGAAATCCTGTATGCTAAAAATTTAACAGGAGATAACATTAAAATCATCTTGTGGAAACCATGCAGCAAATATGGAGTGTATTTTCCATTCTTGTGGATGGGAGTTGGAAGGATCTGAGGGCATAGTTATCTTCATCTGGGTTTAGTTTTTGGAGGTTAGTTTAAATATAGGTGTTTGCTTTCACTTGTTTATTCCCTATGATCTTGGCCATTTCGTTAGCAGATTTCTGTGGATGTCTCACTGTCAGCTGTGGCTTGGGAAAGGCCCCTAACTGGTACTGTAAGTGTATTGCCTTGCACTGTGCTCCCAAGGGGCATTAGGAGGGACTTGATAATGGTGGGCAGTAGCAGATCTTAGAATAGTATGCACGTGGTGGAGAGAGGGATGAGAGCTAAGGAAAAGGAAAAAGGATGATAATTAGGGTTTGCTTTCTCACCTGCCTTTAGTCAAGCTTCTCTACTTTCTTGTGGTCCTTCTGCTGTCCAGTTCTTATAACACCACTCACTTTAGTGTCAATGTGATGTTCCCAGCTAGAAGAAAACTCTTTATGTGACTTTTTTTCATTAGAAGGGAGAGTTTTATGTTGTAGTTTTGTTGTTTCTAATAAAGTAGTAAAATAACGTTGTCAGGGAGTTGCTGACTTTAATGAGGGTTCCAGCTTTTTAATCATTCTTTCTTCCTGAGCTTGTGCATCCTTAAACTGACTAAACTCAGCCCAAATACTGTAGGCAGCACTGCCATGTCGTTATTGTGGGTGTCAGGAACTAATGTAAAGGCTGGATCATGAGTTAGTAGCCAGAGCCCACAGCTGTGTGACATCTCTTATCTTTCCAGAAATGTGAAATTTGGCATGTTGGGGTTTTCTGTGTGGCCAGGCAAGTCTGCTTAAAGTCAGCAGAAGATGCATGATAACCCTTCAGCAGCAATTGAAGATGCATCCCTAGTACTTAACTCTATCAATAAATCATACATTTAGTACCAGAAACCATGTGGCATCATTATTTGGTAATGACTGCTTAGGATGCTTTGATTTCTATTACCACCCAGGCCTTTTATGTCTAATGACTGCTATACATGATTTTTTCACGCCCAACCCAGTCTAAGTGACTTTCATTTTACTGAAATAATAACCTCTTTAGTCACTGGATTTCTTCACAGCATCATCTGCATTTGCTAGCTGTATACTTCTCAAAAGTATACTGCTTCATACTTCTCCAAAGACTATGATTTAAGCAGTAGTAATGTTCATCCAAAATGACATGGGTTAAGTGCAAGCAGGATAAAGTAGAAATGTGGGCACCTCTAAAGGTCAAGCATAGATGAATAAACCACACACAGAGAAAAGGGCAATAACTACATGAAGTCTTTCTTAAGTTAAAATAAGTCAAAACCTGAGAAAATTTAAAATTCAAAACAGACCCTTCCCCCCTTTCAAACTACATTAAGGAACCTTTAGCACTTAACTTGGATGCAACATCACATCAGCTTTTTCAGCAAGTGTTGACTTGTTTGGTTTTGTCAATAATAATACAATAAAAATTATGTATGTCTAATATTTCCTTCTAGGCAATAAAACACCCTAAGATATGTTGAAAGGGGCACAGCTGAGTGTCTCAAATTCCCAGAAGTCTCGTTATTTGACAACATTGGGAGTACGGTTCTTGATAGTGAATTTTTATTCTACCATGTATGATTATTTTTTTTTTAGTAGACTACTTTTGTTTATTGGAAACTGTGAGGTTTTTTCTGTAAGGTTTACAGAAATCATTCTACCCACTAGAATGGTGAAAAACACATCAGGATTCTTCTAAGCTAATGCAGTTTTTACTTCAGTGTTAAAGCACCTTCTTTGGTTGAGAAAGGGAATCTTGGAAAAGACCAAAGCTCTCTGGTATCTGCTTTTTTTTTTTTTTTTTTTAAATTTCCTATCCAATACCTGTTTGCAGATGTCTGAGTCCTGTTATACTAACATCCAGCATGGTAACTTGAAGTAGTCAAAGAATCAAATGCCTCACTATGTACAAAATGTGTATTTATAATTCTCTGAAATGAATTAAATTCTGCTGTTTAGTCAAAAATCTGCTCATGTTTATTCTGAGTTGGTTTGTGTGATTAGATATCATTGCTCAAAAATGTCTTTTTAGAATAGTTGAGCAACAGCATATTTGAGAAAATTCCTTCTTTCAATCAAATGAAGGTGTCCATCTTAAGGGGAAATACTGTATGTTGCACTTGAAATGTACAAATGTGCCCTGTATAGCTTAAAATGATCCTTAAATGTCTCCATTAAGTATATTTTGTCTTTACATTATTACTAACTGAATAAGAACTGGATTATTTTCAAGACAGCATTAGTAAAAGTATTGTTAATATCAAGCACTTTAACATACATACCACAAACTGACATGGGTTTTTCAGGTTTTGAAGTACATTGAAATACAGCTTTTCATGCTATGTCCTTTACAAATAAAACTCTGAGAATAATTGTTGGTGTCACTTTCTCCTTGCAGGGGAGCCAAGGGATTCAAGTCTCAAGCCAAAGAGCTGATCTGAACCTGGAGGCCATGTTTCATAAAGGGAACAAGTTGAACAAAATGGTTCAGCTGATAGTGACTCCTGTACTGAGAACTTGCAAAGAGGGGGAGGGAGGGCATGAGGGTCTGCTCTCAAAACTTGCCCTTCTGCCTCACCTGACACAAAAGCCTGACTTCGCCAAGCCTGACCAGCTCTTCATTTTCAAGACTTAGGTGTGAAGCATGGCTGATTGAAGGGAAGAAATGGGATCTCGGTGAAGTTTAGCTCTTACCAGGGTGCTGTTTGCTAGGCAGCCTGGATTGCTCTCCCTTAGTATCTGGAGTATCTCCCTTAGTATCTGTGGGGAGAAGGGGGTTGGGATCCTGTTGGCAGCAAAATGGGAAGCATAGGATTAACTGCAGCTGAGGGTCTCTTGATGTGGGTTGCTCTGATGTTTGAACTCAGGGTTAAAAAACTGGAATGAAGCTCAGGCCCTCCAGTCTGTCAGTTAGCACATCCCATAAGAAAGGGTTGATGAAGAGATGGTTGTCTGCAGGAAAAAAAAAAAAAAAATAGTGCAATAGAATGATAGTGAGATTCCCTGCTTAGTAATTAAAGGCTTTTCTAAGTTGGACTGGGTTTTCAGAAATTCCCCCTACCCTGTCCCTCCCAGCTCTAATTCTGCTGGAATTGGCAAAAATATGAGAATTTTTGAAAACTGCATAGATGAAATGTAGTTCCCTGCACCTGTGTGTGTGAGGTGGGGCATGTCTGCTCATTTGTCTTAACTCTTGGTTTGGAAAATGCAGAAAATTTCAGGAGAGAATGGAAAGTCTCAGAGCCTGGGACCATATATTTGGGAATCCTGAAATATTTAATGATACTGATGTTTATCAACAGTGTAGCAGCAAAATAGCAGGATCCCATGAATGTGAATAAAATCCATAGAACTGCTTGTGGCCAAATTTCAGTAGGACTTGTGGCCATACTTCATACACCTCTTTACAAAATGTGTTAAGCTTAAGTATATAAAATAGAGATAGTGGGATCTGACATATTAAAGGCACTAAGTACTTGTAAAGCAGGACTAAACTTGTCCAGATGAGGAAGTGCAAATAACTTCCTCTCCACCGCACTGTCATTGATGCAGTCTGGGAATACTATAGTGTTTTCTGTGAAGGATAAGTAGAAGGAAACTGCCTGAGAACTTGCACAGCTAGGAGTTGAAATAGCTCACAGATCTATTTTGTTCCTTTCCAGCATTTCCGGTAAGCTTGTTGGAAAAATTGTGCTCAAGAGCAAAGCTGCTTCCCTGTCTGTCCCCTCATCAGCTCAGAGGTTGAGGGTCCTGTCACTGCAGTCAGGGAGCATTTCATTGCTGACATCCCTGTTTTCTCTCCTGCTATTCCATCAGATGTGTCATTATAAGCTGGTTTCAGCTCAGCACATGAGGTGAAGGGAATGGGAAAATTTCTGTACAGGTCTGCTTATCCGGTGGCTGCTTAAGATAAACTGTCTGCTGAAGCCACTGTGGAGCTGATTTGTCAGTGGAAAGCTGTAGTTCTACAGGAAAGCTTGACACTTTAATGGGCCCATCTGTATTTCCCACAGACCTTGCAGAGCATCTCAGCTCCTCTGAAAGAACTTCTGTCAGAAGAGAATGTGACCAGACTGACCAGACAAATTATTTTCTCCTTTCACCAAGCCCACCTTTGTCTTGAGGGGTGGGGGGGAAGAAGGGGAAAAAAAGGCACAGCCAAAACCCCCCTGACCCTTACCCACAGCATTTTTTTTCCAAAAGACATTGCTGTGAAGGACCTCACTGCAGTGTCATCTAGTAACAAGCTTGTTATTCAATAATTAATTCAGTGGGATCCATAAATGTAAGATAATTATGATTTAGATTAGAGAGGCTTAAGTATTCATACCAGTTACTCTAATACAAGTAATAAAATAATCTGTAAGATATTGTTCCTCCTGCTTGCAGTGGTTATCGAAGACTTGTGCAAGTCTATTTGTGTTGCACAAGGGGTAAATGTAGAAGATAGCCAACACTTATAATTCTTTCCCTTTGTGGAAAATAACTATCCTTGGCCCAATACAGACCCGTTAGTTTTATGTGACCCTTTCACTGAACAATCTTTTTACTTTTAGACCTGGTCAGAGCAGCAAGTTAAGGTGGATCATGGAGTGGTCTCTTCACCCAGGCTCGAGTGTTCAAGTCCTGCTGTAGGGTGAAGTGCTAAACAAGTGTATGTGGCAAATGAACAATTGAGTTTTATTTGTAAAGTGCACTTGGCACGACTGTGCAGGAGATGTAATTCGCAAGGAGCTCAAATGCTTATCAGAGGACATCTCCCAGCAAGAGGCAGGCATGGAGAATGCAAGAGACATCCCAATCTTTACATAGCACTTTCAGTGCCAGATTTCTCTCTCATTCCCATGGCCAGCTGATACAAGCCTAAACTAAAATAAAATTAAACTTCTCCTTCAATAGCAGCCAGATGTTGGGTTTGGTCCTCTGTAATCCTTGCCTTCTCCTGCTTTCAATGACAGGTTTTCACAAAGGCTGGTGTTAGCCTATGAAAAACATTTTCCTTACCCAGCTTCTGCAGCCAGAGGGAAGAGATGGGCTCCTTCAGTAGACCTTTCAAGGAGAAGCCTCACTTGACTGCTTTTAATTATGCCTAGAGAAGTCCAGCAGAGGCAGCTTGTAGAGGCTAAGCTAGCACAAATCTTTATTAATATCCCCCCAGCATGCTCCTTCCATACCAACTTCATGTCTTCAAAGGCATCCAAGTGAGGTATTAGCATGTTCTTTACACATCAAAAACTAAAGAGTTTACAAGTGAAATCTAAGGGTGATGGATGGAGATAGTTGTATTTTTAACAATATATTAATAATTGCTTATTTGTCTTATAGAGGCACAGAACAGAGACCACCAAATGTAGCTTCCATTTCTAGGTCTCCCTGACTTCCACCAAGACCTTTAAGCAATTTGCTTACTGTGTACCCCATTTTGCAGCTAGGAAGCTGAGCTACAGAGTGGTGAGACTTGGTTTCAGCCTCTCTCTGCCTTGCCAATTTGTCATGGTTTAAACCCGGTTGGCACCAAACACCACACAGCCACTCACTCACCCTCCCTAGCCTGGGAGATGGGAGAAAAATTGGAGGGAAAAAGGGAGACTCATAGGTTGAGATAAAACAGTTTAATAATTGACATAGAATAAAATAATTACAATAATAGAAAGTACAAATTGGTAATGCACAATGTGATTGCCCACCACCTGCCACCTGTTCCCAGCTGGTGATCCTGAAAGCAATAGAAAACCCCCTCCTTCCCAGCCACCCCACCTTTATATAATGAGCATGATGTTACACAAAAAGGAATATTCCATTGGCCAATTTGTGTCAGTGCTCTGGCTCTGCTTCCTTCCAGCTCCTCGAACACCTGCACATGGGCAGGACATGGGGAGCTGGAAAGTCCTTGATCTCTTAGCAACAACTGAAAACATCAGTGTATTATCAACATTCTTCTCATACCAAATCCCATACTGAATCCGAAACACAGCACTATTCTAGCTACTATGAAGAAAAATTAACCCTATCCCAGACAAAACCAGGACAACAATCTAGGCTGTTCAGTTTTGGGGATTAGCAACTGCTCATCCAGCATCCCTTGGTGTGTGACCGAGCAAATTTCCAATGCTACTGTGACAGAAGTACCCTGCAGTCTCATCTGTGGTTAATTCCAGTTTAAAGGCATTGGCAAAACCTGTTGATCTGTGGTGTTGTGGGCATGTGCAAGTCTGTCTAGTTGTGTATGGTTAGAGAGTTTTGTAACCATTGCAACAGAAGAACAGACTTTCTTCATACTTAACTACAATACAATGATTAAGGTTACTATCCGCAAGGTGATGATACACTACAGAAATGCATATAAATACTTGCTTGGCTGCTGTGTGGGGATGGAAACTGATTCCCTACCAAAAGAAGGAAAAGAAAATGGATGTTTTGCAAGAGCAAGTCTCCCTGGCTTTTCATCCTGAGTCCAAAGCTCTTCTGGGAGGTACAGCCATCCATTAATGTCAAGGTCATCTTGCCTCCTCTGCCCCACAACCTGTCCCTGCTCATTGCCAGCCCAAATAGATCATCACCCATACCAGAAAACACATGGTGGAAAACATATGAAGTGCTAGCAAGAGATTTCAAAGAGTAGTCAGAAATGGTCAGTACACCCAAGAATCACCTTTGTTCCTGTTGTTTGGTTGGTTATTTTAAAAAGGCATGGAATTAATTTCAAATGAACTGGGAAGTCTCCCCAAAGACTCCTGTGACTTGAGATAGCTGTGACTTCTTCCATTAAGCCTCCTTAGCCTGTTTGTTCTGCCCAATGCTCTTGCCTAAATTGTTTACCTGCTTGCACACATTTGCCTGCACCCCCAAAAGTGACTTTCAGAAAAACTGCATTTAGGGAATGTAAGTGGAAACATCACATGATGGTTCTACCCATCTTCCACATTCTTAAAGCTGGGGAAAAGGTTTCCATTCATGGTAACAGGAACACAGGAGAACTAGGAAAAACTTGCAAACCAGAGAAGCTATTTAATTCATCCTCTGCATGGACTTTGTTAGAAGAGAATTTCAGATGTCAGCAGGATTTTGTGCTAGACAGGGGTAGTGTGGGTAGCTGTGATCAGTGAGAAATAGGATAGCTGTTCTGGGCTTAGTCATTTGTGTTTAACTGGCACAATGCTGAGAAATGAGGAATGAACTAGCTGATCTTCAATTCAAATGTGTGTCCTAGGAAGTACAAATACAAGTTGATCCACCATGGCTTGCTGAAGTCAGTGGAAGTTCCTAAAAGTGATGAGTTTAGACAGGCATTCATGAGCACTGTAGTCTGCTAACCTATTAGTTTGTGCACAAAAGAGAAGCAACTCTCTTCTGGGAAAATAATAAAGTGATTATTGTTGCTGTTTTCAACACATGATGTTTATTAAGCTAGTCTCACTTTCACACATAAGAGTTTGCTTCTAGGTGACCTCAGCATTTTAAGTACAAATGCTTATCTCTGTGAAGGGACAGGTTTGTGCTAAGGAAGATAGTCAAAAGCCTTGTGTTCATCTCTTTGGTTAAGATAGCCTGTAAGATAGTGGCAATACACAGCGTCTGACAAGCAGGAGATTGACTGTGAAGATTGCCAGTGTTGACTCTGGGTATAGTTGTGAACAGCATGGTTCGTTTTATCACTAAGTGCAGGATGTCCTGGATAGATTCAGCTGAGCCTAGTATCACAGATTATGTTTGTGGGGAAATCTGAAACCCCATTCTCCTCAGTAGAGCAGGACCCAACAGTACAAAGCAACGGTATAAGCATGTCCCTTTTCACCCCTCCATAGCCCCTCCAGGCTGTAGTTACCAGAAGCACTTTGCCAGATAGAGCCTGCACGAATCAGTCTTTTACTCGCACTTGGCCTGCAGAGGAATGAAGCTTTCCTTTGACACTGGAAGTTAAATCTGCAGGGGGACCAGCTCCTGAAAACGTCCAAAGTGTTGGGAAGTTTTCATCCAGAAAATGATGCAGGGCTACTAGCAAGTTTTCCCAAACACTGCAAGCTTTCCCAGACACTGCCTTGTCTGATTCTGTTGCTATCCAAGCTAGCCGTGTTCCTAGGCTGAGCTACTGAGCGAAGTCCCTCCTCAAAGAGCTTCCTGGCATGCACCTCTATCCCTTGGACCTTACTGCTTTCATAAGCAGGGAGATTCTGAGTGACTTGCACTTTTCTGCTAAGAATAATGGTTAGGAAGGGAAGGAGAGGGAAGCATCAACAAGATGGGGGAGGAAGGAGCCCATAGTTCATTGAAAAGGTTCTCAGCAGGCAGTGTTTCCATACAAGAACCTCCTGATTCCCCCCTGCCAAAGTATTGCTTGAGGGAGGATGGCAGGATGGCTGACACTCCCTTCTCTCCTCACAAACCTAGAAGAGACTTCCTGACACTGGCTGAGGCAATTAATCAGGTAAGGAAAAACTATTGAGGACTCCAGGCACAATACACACTGTAACATCTTCACCAATTTTCTCCTCCTCCTCTTCCAAAAAATATTTGCCTGCAAGAACCTGTACTATTTTTTTCCTTGTTTTAGCTATTTTGGCACAGGAGCCATGTGTAAGGATCTGGGAGATGATGGTAGAAGCTCTGTTTGTGTCTGTATAATCACCCATGGTTCTCTTTCTCTACTAATTAAAACCAAAACCCCTCTAGCTACCCTGAAAAATGTAAATAACATTTATTAAAACATTGTTCTGTGGTATAACCAGCACCCAAGTTACAGAAAGGCTGTTATGAAACAGGATTTTGCTTGTGAAGAAGTTGATGGCTGCAAATCAAGTGAATGCCATGCTTTCTTCATGAAAGCATTAAGATGGGGACAAACAGAAGTGTGTACAATTAAAAATGCATGAAATGCATAAAGACAAATAGCTGGCAGGGGCCAAAGCTGTCTGAACACCTTCGCATTCTGCTTTACCTGTCTCTAGAGTTAGCACAGGTACAAAGGGTGTGGTATATGCAATGAAACAAGATTTTTCCAAGGGCACTGTGTTCTTAGCACAAGTAGCAAGAAAACAGAAAGACAAAACACGTTAAAGCAGGAGAAGAAAGCCTGGATGAGACAGGAGAGTGTTTGTTCTTGCACCTCTGGCTAAATGCACAATGCGTGTTCAAGAACAGATTTGCCATAATGTAAAATAAAAGGACAAAATGTGAATGTGAAGCGAAGAACACAGTTGAGTCCAATATAAGGACACAGAACTCTTCTGTATTCACATTTATATCAAAACCCAAGCATGTTTTGTACAAGTACAAAATGAATCCTTGGGGTAAAAACAAGCAAGTGAAACTTCTTGATTGCTCCCTGCACCTGATAAAGATGCTACAGAACAGGCCTGATTTAATTCTTCTCCAGCTGTGGCAATGCCAGACTGGCTTGAAAGGATTAGATTCAACTTCTGAGCCCTCTAATCTACATCAGTAAAACCTTTAAAAGTGACTTTAAAGATGACTAAATGAAGAATTCTGTGGAATTACATGAGCATGTAAAGCCAAGTGCATGCTTTAGCTTTGCTGAGCTGAACAGCAAGGGCTGGAGTGTGGCAATCCTAAACACTTTATTCCTTTAAATGGAAATCATGGAGACATTTAGAGGTGGTTCTGCTTTTAAGCGTGGCTCACCAACAAGATTATGAGGAAGGGCTGCAAAAGAAGTGGGATGGCCAAGCAGTTATCGAAGGTATAAACTTTTTTAAAATTTGGAAAAAAAAAAAAAGCTGGCAGTTGGCACAGGATAAAAGTAAATAGTAAGAGAAGGAGAGCTGAGGAAGCCAGGGATAGAGAGGATTGCACAGGCTCAGGGGGCAGCAGCTTGGGCCTGTGAGCAAAACAACAAATGGAGCACAAAGAATTTGCCTCCTCTTCCTCAACTGCTGCCTTGCGTACTCCACTGGCTTACCTCAGACAGCAGACACCTGTGAGACCATGACAGGGACTGTGTGAACACCTGGGGGAAAGCAGAGCAATAACCTCTTCAAGGTAGCAAAGGGGCCACAGCCTTTAAAACCTGAGAGCCCCTGGGGAGCGGAGCATGGGGTCTCCACTGACTAAGGCTGTCAGCAAATTGCCCTGTCAAGCTGAAACAAAACCTTTCCCATCTGATAAAAGGTCCTGCCATCTCACATTATAGTGTGATAGGTGAGCTGTGCTTCAAGCCTCATGGTGTGGCCTGGAGACCAACATGGCTGTCAGAGCTGGTGGGGTGGCGCAGAGGAGACTGGGGTTTGGGGGGGGGGGCAAGGCTCACAGGTGGACAATCAGCACTCTCCCACAATGTTTTTAAGGTGAAAAAGGCAAGGGGCAACAAAGTGGAGCCTGGAGAGTGGGCAAAACGCTGGTGCTCACTCTCTGCTGCTGTGCTGAAGTGTGAGTCGAAGACCTCAGTGCCAGCAGGTGTGGCTGGAGGAGAAGCCAGAGGCCTGGTGGTGGGGAAGAAGGTCTGACATGGCACCCCTGGTGCTGCTCATTGTGCAGCAGTACTGCCAAGAGCTGCAACAGTGCAGCAGAGACCACAACATCATGGCAAAAGAGGTGGTGGTGGCCCCTCTGAGAAGGAAGAGAGCTGGAGTGAGAATGTACCTTTATATTTCTTTCCCAAAGGCTGAGCAGCAGAGCAGCATGTAAGTGAATCCTTTGAAATGCAAAGATAAAACCAGACTTAAAAGTCCAACAAGACAATAAGTGACTAAGCAGGAATCTGGAATGCTTTGGCTCATTGGGAGTCTGGGTGTGTAATTCAACCTTACAGGGCAGCCATAAGCTCAGCCCAGAGCAAACACATTTGCAGTCTTAGCCAGGAAAGTTATTCTACCCCCTCAAAGTCGGAGCCACACATGCTACTCTACATTTGAAATAACTAAGCCTGTACTAGAGCTAGCATCATTTCAGAACTCAGTTGACCCAAGAGTGCAGGAAGAAGAAGAGCTTCTAATGGAAGGAACCTCCTGGTCCTATTACCCATTTGTTTTCATTCTTCCCACCACAATGTGACACAGTCTGTCACAAGGGCAATCAATAACATAGACCAGATCTGAACTCTGCTGAAAGGCCAATGTCAAAACCCTGCAGTACAGACAGCTCATGCAGATTCTTAACGGTAGTCACATCATCATTGAGGGAGGTGCTGCTCTGACACCTGCTACCAGCTGGGAGGTGAGAGAAGACTGGCAGCCCTTCAGCTGTGGGCTTTTTGGGTTAGGCTTCTGCTGTTGTCCTGATAGGCTGATTCAACTTCAGATCATTTATTTTGAATAGGAAGCCTCCCAACCTCCCAAAGCACTGAAGTCTCCAAGATGGTAGCAGACAGCTAAGCATCAGCCTCTGTAGCATTAACAAACATTAAGCCTACATCCTTATTTAAGAGGCAACTTCTTTCTGTGTTTTGAACAGGCTTGCAGGATTTGTGCAGGCAGGTAAATGTGAATCTGTATACTATTGTTGGCACGCTTTTGGAAATAATTCATAAAGGATTTGGAAAAGTTAAACAGAAGAACAGATGTTTTAAAAATTACTTTCTTTGAATCATCTAGGAGTTTATCTCATCATATGACCTCAGTTCAAGTTACTTGTCCCAAAGTAACAGTGCTTGTGGCTCTGATATAAAGTACTACTGAGTCAGTATATTTTCCATCTTGCAATCAGGCCAGGGTCAAAGGTACCATTGTACTCCTTTGTCAAATCAAGAATCACAGTTTTAGTGTTGGAATAAGATATTATCTTTGTGTCTAGTGAAAACCTTGGTCCAAGATCTTGCTTTTTAGTGTGAATCCAGCCTTGTCTAGTGCTCAGAATTTGCACTACAACCAGCATGAGCCCATAAAGAGTAAGCTGCTCATGGAGCTATAAACTGCACAGTCCAGAAGCAGTATTACACCTTGGGCATCCTGTGTTGTGAACAAGACAAGACATAAAAGCTGGCAAGTGTTTTATGGCCTTCTTACTAAGCTATACCCAATACAATCTAGACCAGATGGTTTTCATCCAGTCAGAGCAGTCTCCAGTTCCTTAAGAGAGAATAACCAGAGTGCACTTCTCTTGCTCTGTGCTAGAACTGATCTGCACATGTACAGGTACTGCTTTCTTCTATCTTCAGAACCTAATCCCTGTTGACTTTAGCCACCCTAGAAATGGTCATGCTGGTCAGAGGTACCTCACAACATGAGAAAAAGGTATGGTCTCTGCCAGACCCAGCTTCCTGATAAGAGACAAGGGGTGTTTTGCTGGACATGATCATGCAGTTTACTTTCCCAGGACAGGAGACTCTTTGCTCTGCTTCAGACACTGTGTGTGATCCTGTAGCTCTTTTGATGGCTGTGTGGAATGCATACTGGCGCTCACTTGACAAATACTTTGGAAGATGTTTTGTTGGAAGATCATTTTATGGTATATATACTATGCAATTGGTTAGATCTCGATACTGTTTCTAATTTCCCATGACTGGTGTTATTATGGGCATTATCACTCCTACCTGAGAGAAACTAGAGTTTTCCAGCAACAGGTTATTGATTGATCTCAGATAAATTGGGTATTTCCCTTTCCTTTATGGAGAGGGAAATGCCTGCTTTCTTACGACCATATATAGAATATAAGTGAGTTTTAGAAGCCCTCAATGCCAACAGAGAATGAGCAGTGAAGGGAACATGTCATACTTTGTCAACAGGTTTACGGATGTTTTCAAGTCTAAAGCACCTGTTATCCCACTATGTCAGACTAACCTCATAGCAGGGCTTCCACATTGACAATAACAAATTGCACTCCAGCAACTCAGTCTAAATTTTATGAGGAATGTTTTTAAGATGCTGTAGCTGGCTACTCTCAGTGTTTTGGCAAGGACCCTATATGAATTTCACACAGGCAGATGACATTTTTTGCTCCTGTCTACTTACCATGACAGACTTGGAGAATGGAAAATTAATAACTGCTATTGTAACAGCTGTCATGTAAAAGGCCCTGGATCAGTTAGAGTGGGGCTTGCCTGAAATATGACTGTTGGAGGGGAGTCTGTGTCTTTCTCTGCATTTAAAGCATTAAAAACACACAGAAGAGGAAGCAGTGATAATGGTTGATTATATAAACCTATCAGGAATGTGTACCATTGCAGAGCAGAAGTCGGCCAGCATGAAGACAGGCCAAAATATTCGGAAGGCAAAAAGTTGTGGAGGCATCGCTGAGCCCTGCTGCCCCACAGGAGGTGGGAAGGGAGTGTAAGCCAGCACAGGAGCATCGCAGACTTAAGGCAAGGGCAGAGAGAGCCTGGGACCATGGGCATGGGAGGGGGCTGTCATGGCACAGAGATTATGAAGAAACACGGTATTTACCAGAGCTAAATAGTCTGCTTTTAAGGACAGGGGGACCCATGCAGCAGACTTGAAGGAAAATGGACTATGGCACTGATCCTATTTCAGAGTCAGCCCCAAGAAGCTGAGTCCCTGGCATGCTATGCCTGCACAAGATTCACAACTGACATCCCCATCTATCTAGGGCTAGATAGAAAGGTGCCACAGACTTGAAGTGGACTCTTGAGCATAGCAACTGGTATCTGTCCCTCAGGCCTCTCAGCACATCCCCAAAATGCTGTTTCCAGTGGCCCATTCACCATCTACATGCTGACTCAGAGTATGGAGCATGCTGGGAGCTGATTTGGCACAGCTTATAAAAGAGGTTTTAAAGGGCTGCTACTGCCTTAAAGAATGACATATACAAAACTCCTCCTGTTTGGCAGGCCTCCTGTGAATGGCTACTTATTCTAATTTACAGCAGGATATGTTTTATGAGAGGGTAAACTTGGCCCAGCTGTTCAAGTGAGAAACATTTGAACACTTACACACACACACAGAGCTGGGGAAGACCTGCGCCTTCACAGCACACATGCATCTCTGCTTGATGGACCAACATCTTTGTACCTGAGCATTACTGTTGAGCCACCCTCCTGCCTTCTTTGTGTGGCTAAATGTGTTGGGCCTCTCTGTTCTGAAACAGCTTGAGGATCTAGAAGTAGAAGAGACACCAAGTCAGTCAGACCTGAAGTCTTAGCTCTGTTTGGGACCATGGCTAGTACTAGGTATCACAAAGAAAAGTGCCTGAGACCTTGACCTGTTTTGCTCACCATCAAGCAGTTAACAATTGACCTAAGCAGGAGGGATTTAGCCCTTGCTCCAGCTTTTCTTTTTTTTAATTGCATGGTGTGAATTAGATGTTCATGATTCCCCAGCAACTCTGAGTGCAAATACTTGGCCCCAGCATTTGCATAACAAAGAAGGGTCAGCTCAAGAGGTCACTTTCATAGCTATGCAGTTTTCCCACTTCCCTCCTACAGCTAACGCAAATCAACCAGTAACTATTGCTCTTGTTTTTGAAACCTTGCTTTAGGACTGGTTCAGCCACTGCTAAGGGTAGTTGTCCTGACAAGAAGAGTCAGTCAGTTCAGCTGTGGATAGAGATTTGTTTTGACAGCATGCTGAAAATAGCATCTCAAAAACCACACTGCTAGCTGGTTTCAGAAAGGCCAGTTTTTGAAGTGTCTCTGACTGACCAGCTCATTACTTTATAAATAGCAATCACTTTGTTTAGCTGTTCTTCAAAAAGTGCCTATGCCTGAAGAACAATGCCGTCCCAGAGCACCTCCTCATGGCCCTGCTATTCCTGCACGCTGCTCTTGTTCAGCTTCCCCAGGAGCTCCTGGGACTCATAAAAGGAGCAGGAAGTCACTTAGGGATGCCATCACTCAGGGAGCCACCCTACACATGCTCACCTGTCTTCCTGCACAGAGGCTGGCCTCCCCACGCATTCCCTATGCTTCAGGGCACTGCTGCTCATGTGAGCTCAGTCCCAGCTGGAGTATCTCCCCTCCCACAGCACCTAATCAGCCTTAACCCCTCCAGATAAACCCAGTCACCCCAGAGGGAAGGAGAAAGGCCAGCTAACCAAAGACAGTTCTTTAGAAGATGAGAAGTATGTGCCATGGAAGTCCTAAACCCTCCTGATTCAGAAACTGTTCTCTCCTTGCTGAGAGGCTTCATATGTCTTTCCTGGTGATGTAGATAGGTTGCAAAATATCTCCTATGGCCCTGCAGGGCCGGTACTCTCCTGCATCCCTTCTCTCCCACACCCACATGGCACTGGTGCTAGCTTCCTTGGTGGTGGTCTCTGTGTCACAGGGTCAGTGAAAACAGAGGAACTTTCCTGCTGGCCTTGAGATGTCTATCAGATCAATCAGTGCCTGTGTAGCACAGGGCACATGCTGCACACCAGCTCTGTGGCTCAGGCTCTGCCACAGAATTGTGCCCTGGAGGCAGAATTTGGGTCTCTTGACTTCTCTGTGTGCTGTAATTTGCAATATGAACAGGCAGTCAGACTTGAGGGAAGTCACTAAGGTCAGATGTGTGTCCTGGTTTGAGCTTATTTAAGTTTCTTTCATCACCCTGTAGAGTTAATTACTGACCATGAACATTCATTATGGGATCCAACTTGATTTTGGGGATCCCTGTGATTAACATCTGCTCAAATTGTACCTGAAGCTTGCCCATCCTGCTTCTGCCTTCCCCTTAACTACGTGGCTTCCTTCTGGAAAGCCTTTCACATTTCCTTATCTTCTTTTCGTTTTCAGAATGGGGCTCCCTCTGCCCCGAGGAAGGAGAATGTATTCTACTGTCTTCTCCCTTCATGCTGCTTCCTCCCTACCTGCCCTTTTCCTCTATCTGCCTTTGGCTTGTTTTTTTAGAGGATGTTAAGTGTCAAATTTGGTTGATTTGTTGCAGTCCAATTAGCTGATTCAATCCAATTAAGCTATCTGAAGTTATCTGTGTAATGTGGTGGCTTTGTTAGCCAACTCCATTCCCTCTTACCCTTGCAGAAATTTTTGCCCTCAGCTCCTCCCTCCAGATCTTGGTGGTAGATTTCCACTTGGTTCTTGGCTGATTGTTCAAAGCCTGTGATCAGGACTCCAGGTTCTGCAGATTTTCTTCAGGGACCACCTTCTCCCACTGCCTCTTCTCCCGGTTAGCCAAGTCTGCCCGCAGCTCTTCTTCCTTGCCGGAAGACTCGTAAATACCATGTTTGTCTTTGGCAGCTTGGCGGTAAGGTCAGCAAGATGCTATCTCCTCATGAGACTAATCACTTGTACTTGAACTTGGTGGAGTTTATATCACTATCCTCTGCCTTGCTTTGGCTGAGTAAAATCTCTGCCCAAAGAGACATGTTTTCTCCATAGTTTCTGAGGCTCCCTGCAGTCAAAGTCTTAAATCTGAAACACTGTCACCTCCTCAAAGTACCTTTTTCCTTCCCAAGACTATCTCACTGTTAGGTTGATCTCATTCTTCAGCTAGCTCCTCCTTGATGTGGGAACATTTTTTTAAAAATTTTTTTTTTAACTAAAAAGGGAACCTGTGGACCTTTGTTCTGTCTGCTGGTACTGTAGATTAAAGAGCAGTGTCACTGAGAACAGACCTGTAGGCTAGAAAATCTCCAAAGAAGAATGTGGTGGGTGAAGCTTTAACCTGGAAAGATGCTGCCTCAGGTTGCTTGTTTTTATTTAGCAGAGTTCTGGGAAATACATCTGTAAGAAAATCCTTCCTGGCAGCTGTCCCTAGGAGTCTTGTTGCCCCCCATGCTGACCATGCTGGTTGTTCCCTAGCAGAGGATTTCAGTGATCAAGGTATGACCTCATTCCTGAAACATGACAAAAACCAATTAGCTTCCCTAGGACTTTCTATTCCCAGGAATCCCTATTTATCTGCTTGATTCCTGTTGAGTAAGAGGTCAAGAGAAGCAGCCTGCCATGCTGAAGCATTGCTTTCTAGCCACCATGAATGCTTTCCCAACTACCTACCCTTGTTTTTATTCTTTCCCAGCCAGCTAATCCTGTATTCAGGGCCATGCAGTGCCAAACAGGGTTAAGGGGATGGATGAACTTGGTCACGACTCTTAGGTTCAGTAAGAAGTTTCAAAGAGGAAATTCTGTCCCCTAAATGATTTTGCATAAGGCCAAGCCTAGACAACACTCTCCAAAGAAGTTCATAACTTTCTCTCCCCTAAATGTTGCTTCAAAATTGACAGTATAAAATCTGGAGCTTCTCCCCACACTGTTGGGAATGATGGTGGTCTTGGTTTAAAGGAGCAATATCTTGGCTTTCCAAATATTTTGTCTCTGTTCTCAGCACTGTCCCAAATGACAAAATAAGGGGGAGTTAACTTTCTTAACAGGAAACAGCCTGACAGGCAAAGGGGGCTGATCTTCTTAATGACATCTTCAAATCGCCTTAATACAAATCCTCATAGCATAGTCTTATCAGCTTTAATAGGGATGAAAGCAATAGTGCTGCAAAGAAATTAGTAGCACTTGAGAAGCTGCATTAAAGGTGTTTAAGCAGTAATAGAAAATTATAATTTTGCTATAGAATTTGAGCAATCTTTAAGAATTTAAGAGAATTATCTTCCTCTTAAGGAATCTGAAATATCAATTAAAAACTCTTCAGAAAAGTTATTATTATCTGTTAAGCCCTGATGGATTTCTTTCTTAGGCTGGGCTATAAATGATCTGCCTTGTTTCTAGGAGTAAACCAGTTCCAGGTTTTGTCTCTTTGAGCCACATGACTTGAGTACTTAATTCTGGCAGCATGAATATCATAGTATATCTATTTTTATTATCATCAAACTTTGTTGTGACTGTTTATTTGCAGCCATCTGTCATTTCTCCTAAAACATAAAACAGAGAGGGAAATCATGTTTATTAACCTATTTGCTTTAAACTACCAGTTCTGTGAGCATTTGCACCTTCAAAAAATTAATACGCTGTTATTGTATGGACAACTGGTGCAAGCAGGAGCTAAAGAACAGATGTGTTGTTGATATCTTCCTCTGAAATTGTATTCCTTGGCAAAATCTTATTTACAACTGTAAGTCAATCAACACTTTTCTCCTTGAAAGAACTCCTGGTAATATTTTCAAAATCTTTTGGCCAGGCATTTAGCCAATAGAGCAAACTTTCAAATTACTCAAGTTGTAAAAAACATTTTACAGTGAACTCTCAAAGCAAGAACAGCTGCCTGGGTTTGGTTTTGACAGCTGCTCTTCACCTAACAACAAGTAGCCTATTTGTGTTTACTTATTCATTAATATTGAAAAATAACACAATAGGATCCGATGTCTTAGCTGGCAAATGCCCTACTTTTCCTCTGTGTTAGTGTCTCTGCCTCAGCATTCATGAAACATGTATGTTTTATATTTAAAAAACCCTTGTGGTTAGCGTTATTATTACACCGCTGACATATTTAGGTTTCCAGCTAAAATAATTAAGATCCCACCCAGGAAAGGTACCAGTTTAACTGGAACACCGCAATGGTCCCATTAGTTTTTCAGAGAGCACATGCATTCTTAAGGTAAATGTTTTTTAGAACTGACCTGGATGGGAACAAATCCTCTGGTCTAAAGCTCCTATTCCAGGTCACCTGTGATCTCCATGAAATACCATATTCCTCCTTTATACCACGCTCTGAGTGGAAAGGAAGATGCTGAGTTTTTTAAAACAGAGCCTTGTCAAATGAGGCTTTACTTGTGGTGTAAATGTGCACGCATTTTTTCAGATTTCTGCATTTTCTGAATTAAACTCCTTAGGCTTGTTCCAAGTTCGGGGCTGTTTTTCTTCACCCTCTTTCCACACACTGAGGTCAGACAAGGTGCCCCTCTGATGGTGTGGGGCATGCAAGTGGCTTGCTCAAGGGGATGGGACTAGAGGAACCTTGATGGAAGTTTGTTAGCTATTTAAATGACTTTTCATTTTATTTGCAGGCTGGATATTGCCCAAAAATGAAAACTCAAACCACTGTCAAGTTACAGGGTAGCCCTGAAATGTCATCATCAGACACTTCAAGGAAACCAAAGACATTTCAGAAATTAAGGTTTTGACCATGTTTTTCATTTATGCATTGCTGTTTGAACTCCTGTGGATAGAAGTTTTCCTCTGCGAAGGCAGGAACAGCCGAGCTGTTTGCAGGCCAGAGCAGTGCAGTGTTGGGAAACTCAAATGTTCCCCAAGTCATGGCATCAGTTCTTTTCATTATTGTAAGTTAGAAACATATATGCTCTCCAGTGAGCTTTGGGGCTTGCATGAGGTTTTAAGTGTAAGGGTGTAAAGCTGTGAAATACTCGAGCAGTTGTCCTGACCCTGGTTTGTAGGTGACTAAAGCCTATCCTGAACCATTCTGTTAATGTTCAGCATGGTGGTAAGGGAGGGCAGCAATTGACAGGCACCAGGACATCAGTTTTGTTCAACTGAAGCAGCACGTTGCTTGATACCTATGAGGTTTCTCCTTGAAAATGGCATTTCAATCTCATTTGGAGATTTAAATATGATATAGAGGGCACTGGACTAAAAGGAATGTCACTGAGGAGCCTTGAGAAACATGTATAAGAAAAAATGGAAATAGGAGAAAATCCTGGAGAATCACTCCCTCAAACCAAAAAAAGAAAGAGGCAGATAAAACCAGACACGTTATATACCAAAAAAAGTTGCCAAAAGAGCTGCTACAGTTCCCTAGACAGGAAAACTTTATATGTATTTTGAGAAATTATTCAGCATTATTATTCAATATGATACACTCCTGTCTCACAAGTTGAATGTGATTTGGTTTAGCTGTGTCTGGAAGGAACCACCGTTAACAAAGGCAGGCCACTATCATCATTCAAAAAAAAAAAAAAAAAAAAAAAAAAAAAGAAGATTTCCTTGTGAGAAATCCTCCTGCACTTCATGCCCAAATTGACTGGTTTGGCAGCACTGAGGAAGGAAACGGTGTAGAATTACCAAGGATTTACAAGCCAGTAGAGGTGATGCGAGGTGCTCAGACTAAGGCAAGGAAAAGCAGACTGTCCTGCTCTCCTGGAAATCCCTCAAGGTGAGCTAGCGCTGCTGCTGGAAGCATAAGGATCATTTCAGCAAGAGTTCTCAGTGAGCTGGTAAATCTGTGCCTAAACTGGGTTTAGACTGAAAAGATCCCTACCAGGAAAAGATAGTTTGTAACAGAAATACTCATCCTCGTTATTTTGGCGTATTAAATAACAAGTGCACACTGTACCTGAGCTGCTGTCAATTCTGAGTGGATCTTTTAAATAGTTCGAAAGGCGGCACTCAGTATTTGGGGGCTTGGTTTAAGTGTAAGCCTGGGAGGGAGCTGCTCGCAGTTTTATTGCAGTTACAGGCTGCAACGGGACTAAGTTGTAACTGCCCAAGTGCTACCTTGTGTCTCGCGTGCTAAGCCTTCTGACATCGTTTGTTCTTAAAGGAAATCTATTTCACCATGAGCCACCAGCTGTTTTCGTGAAGCAGCTCTTCCGAAATTGCACGAAGAGCGTGAACCAAAAGTTGCGCTGACGTGAATTTTTCACTCAGCCATTCTGACTGAGCCGGAAAAGCTGTGAGAGCCACTGATGACTCTTAACACACCTTGAAAGGAAGAGAAGAAACAACTCGGGGCCAGCAAAAGACTTGCCCGCCTCCTCCCGGAGGCCGCGCAGCGAGGCCCAGCGCCGGTGCCGCGGGAGCGGAGGGCGGGCGCCGTTCCGTCCCGCTTGTTTTCGTCTGGGCGGCGGCGGGGCGGGG
>NW_020799092.1:13974844-13976862 GCF_003259725.1 Athene cunicularia | reverse complement strand
ATGTGTATAAGAGACAGGCCTCCCGCACTGCGCCGGTCCTGGGGGCTGCGGCGCGACCAGCCTCTGCCTTTTCGGGCATCTTGGATCACTGTTGTTTGGGGGGGGAGGGTTAAATCAACTTTTGCGCCAGGGAAACGCTCCCAGTCGCGTTCTCCCTTTCATGAGAGAAAAGTTGCCGTCTCCTCTCGTACACTAGTCTCCGGATGCGTGTGGCTGAAGGGATTTAAAGGGACCTGCCAGACCCGGTGTTTACACGGCTGTGCCTTGGCGTAGGGAGCAGGACTGGATCCTGCCTGGCCCGGGGCTCCCCCAGAAGCTCTTTCGCGCCAGGAAAGAGCCTCGTCCCCGTCAGTCTGCTAGCGGGCACTTCTTTGGACCCAGATTCTTCAATAATCGTTACAACTGCAAAAAAAAGTTTGGAGCTGCGCCCCGGCGCTGTGTTTCTGTGGGCAGCTGGCGCAGGATGCTGCCCCTCAGCCTGCTGCTGTAAGCTTAAAGCACATGTGTGCTGGCTGGGCTGAGGGCAGGGCCCCTGCCACCTTCCCCTCCTGGGTGGGGAGAAGACCCAGAGTCCTGGATTGAGCCAACAACTTCAACAGCATCTCGTCAGTGGTGGAGGCTGAGTGACATACATGAGCACAACCTAACTGCAATGCTCTCTTAATTTTAAATTTTCATACGGTGCTGGTGGAAGGTGGTAGGGTGGAAGCCATGGAGAGACATCTGTTTAACCCCTTTTATAAGGCAGGCTAGGAGGGTGACGGTTTTTCAGCAAACTCCTTTAATACCATGTGCTTGTTTCCAAAGGTGAGACTGTTTTATGTCAGTACTGTACAGGGTGTGTGCTGTGGAAACCCCCTTCACCCCAATCTGTACATAGCCAGGTTCACTGTGTAGTTCACAGCTTTTTGGTGTTTGTTTTCTGTGGGTTTTTGTTTGTTTTTTTTTTAATAAAAAGATTGCAAGAACTGCATCGTAGGGCAGACAGTGAACTGGAGACCTTCCTGTTGACACCAGTGGACACTGAACTCCTTGGCCACCCAGGTAAATTCCAGGTTTCTTGGGATCTGTGATCCATGGTAGAGAATCTGCAAGTAACAAGTCGTGGGATTTTCAAACACACCCACAGGCATGCAGCATCCAGCTCCCTCTGAAAGTAGGTAGAATTGAGTGCCAGAGCCTCTGGGAAAAATTCCTCCTCTCTTCTCTTCCAGCCGGGAGATCCTCAAAGAGAAGCTAATTGCCTATGTTTGCAGTCTTTCCTTTAAAAACATCCTTCTTAGTAGATGATGATGTTAAAAGAGCTGATAAATTCACACAGATTAAAAACATTAAAAAACATTAAAACTGTGACGATGAATTGTCTTACTCATGCTAAACCAGCTCTTTCTGTGTTACCAAACACTGCTTTGCATTGATTATTAACACCTGATGCTTTGTACCTCTTTCATAACTAGGTGAACAACAGGCACAGTCCTTGACAACCAGTTTCTTCAGACTTGTACCCCATGTAACACTTGCTTTAACAGAAAGAAGCAGCTAGTGAGCTGGAGCTTGAAAACTGAGTGGTTAAGCAGAATACATGGGCGGGACTCCATTTCATGACTCAAGCCTTTACATTTCTGTAGAATGTGCTCAGTCCAAAGTCCAAGTGAAATGACCAGTAATATTACTTAAGGCCATGGAAACTTAACCTTTTTAATTAAGTCACTTCAGTTATTCTGTCAAATAATTACTACTACTTCAGTTCAAGTCCCCATCAGGTGTGTTACCCTGTTTAAAAGAAAAACAAATCCCTACCAAACCAAAACTGTTCAGTGTCTTATGATCTCTGGTGTCTGTGATGCTTTTTCAGTAGCAGGTGGTTGCAAACAGCATCATAACAGCGGCAGTGACTGTACTCAGATAAGCATCACAGACTGAACTCCAGCACTTGCTTGAGAAGATCCCAGGTTTTCCTTAGAGGGCTCCTCATTAGGCTGAGCGTGGTGTTAGTTATGCAACAAGAGTTTCGGGGG
>NW_020799092.1:13959567-13974794 GCF_003259725.1 Athene cunicularia | reverse complement strand
AAATGCTTTTTTTTTTTTTTTTTTTGCAAGACGAATCTATTTTATGATGCTGCTTTTCCAAAAGTGAGAGGGCAGAGGGATAGAGAGAGCTTTTTCCTGTATTCTTTTCTGAGATCATTCAAGTTGCTGAAGCAGTTGTTTCAAGTAGAACTTGGAGGAATAGCAACTTTTCCTTTTTCAGGGAGACTGTGGAGAAGGACCACTTTTCCTCTGACTTGGGGGAGTAGTGCTCCCCTACTAGTGCAGGTAAATCTCCATTTCTGCAGAATGACACCCTCCACTAGGATTTCTGATTTCTTTGATGGTGAGCTGTCCCTTTTACTTCTGTGCAACTGGTGATTTAAAAGATAAAAGATGTCATATACTTTAATAACATGCTTAAATTTGGCAAAATTGTCATGTGTAATGCTTTTTAACTTCTATGGAAGTTACTTCATTCCTACTTGCCATCTTTTTATCTGTCCCAAATGTCATTGGTTAAACTTCCGCAGCTAAGATTCGGGTGTTACAGTAGCTGGCAGTCTAACTCCCTAGTGTTAGTTTGAGATCTAAATTGCGAAGCTTTCAAGTAGAACTTTTTAAAGGGCACAGTCATATGTGCTTCTAAGTACATGTTCGCTATTAAGCTTTCCAGCTGACAGAATATTTATTGTATAATAGTCAAATGGCAACTGTTTAGGATTAAATATGTAACTGGACTGACGCCTTCCATTTATAACTGCACTCCGATGCAGTTGTCAGAAATCTGTTTCACTTGCGGTTTTGCTTCTAGCTCTTCCCCATTCAGGCGTGATACATGGTAATACTGTTGCTGACCATTCATCAAGTGGGAAACAGATGGCACTAGTTTCCCTTGTATTGAAAGATGGTGTTGAAAGGCTGCTCCTGTGCGAATGGCAGCAACAATGCAAAACAAAATATTTTCAAAATATATGTCTGATGCCAGTCTTTGCCAGAACATTAATTGTAAAATGTGCATTTTGTTCTACCATGGTATAAATACTGGCTGGTGACAGATCATCTCATCAGCATCTGGATTTCTGGAAGAAACCAGGTTAGAAAGTAAATCACACTGTTGATAGCAGTTGTGTCTTGCCCTGTAACAATCAAGATGTTCTTGCTGCTTAAGTGTCTGCAGTTAGTCTTTGACTTTCTAAAGAAAAGCACCAGACCACAGATTTAACATTGGGGTAGTCAAATAAAATCTAAAATTGCTATTCAGTAGCTGAAAATTCCCAGGTGAACATGCTGTTGGATCTCCAGAGGCTTGTTAAACAGTGTCCTCAAGAGACTGTCTTTTGAAGAAGCACATGGGATACTAAGAAACAAAATGCGTACTCTTTTAAGTGTTTGCTTAAACACTCTCTTGTTTATTTGTCAAGTCCAGGGATACTAACCTGATTTGGTCGTGCATTCATTTGCTACATGTCCCTGAAAACATATCCAAGCAGAAGCAGAGGAGGAGTTCTGAGTCTAATAGTCCCTCAACAAACGCATTCAGCAGGTCACTAGCTGTATGCCTTTTACTTGTTACAGCTGCTCCTGGCGTCCAGGCCAATGCTACCCTCACAGAGGAAGCAGTGGATCTCCAAAGAAGCCTGGCAGCATTTGGGGTGGCTGTGCTTGCTATTTGCACAAATCATCCTTGGGATATCCTAGCCCTCGGTGAGTTCTTTGTGCTGTAAATATGCCTGAAGAGGAAAGGAATACAACACTTCGAGCCTGTGGAAAACAGCATGAGTTGGGACAGGAGGGAAAGACTATCCCCTCTATCTCTGGCCTAAGCCTCGAGGGCCTCCTTAGCATTCAGTTCCATCAACAGACTCCGTGCAAGGGTTTTGGTCAAGACAAGCTTTTTGGAGAGTTGATTTGTGCCTTTCTACTTGTCTGTGCAGTAGCAGTTGCAGGGAGACAACTTCAGTGGGCACCAGGTGGTCTTGTATTATAGTATGCTGGACTGAAATGTGAACATGTACACTTTCAGCTGGTTATTAATTCCTTCATAGATTTGTTTATTAATAATATTAACCCGCAATATTAGATATAATTTTTGCTTTTCTGTTGTTCTCGGGAGCGTAGGAACCTTGGGCAGAGCCTTGTGTGTTTATCTTGCAATGCTATTATGGTCTTCCCCTCTGGGGTGGGGGAGTATATTTTTACCTGTGTGGAGGACTGTGACTGCACCTGGGTAGTTCACTAGCTTTTGCTGTGGTCCTGCAAAAATGTGTGGGATCTCTTTCCCTTGTGTGCAATCTTTCTCAGTAAGGTAAGCTTGATGGTTGTTTTGTGGAAACATAATATTGACCTCACCTGAACCTGCTTCTCAAATTATTTTATTGCTGTTACGATGTGGCAAATCTTGGTGCTATAGACTGGAGATTTCAGGTTAATTTTTTTCTGTCCCTTTGTTGGATATTAGAATGATGTCCCTTACCTTCCCACAGGTGGAAGATATGCCACATACATTCACCAGTAACCCAAGTTGGGTTGCTGTGTGTTGGCAATGCCTGGGACTGAGAAGTGACTGGAAGTTCCCTCTCACCATACTTGCCCACGAGCGATGGAGATGCAAGAATATAGCAACTTGGCCTTTTGTTAAGGGAAGAAGGGGAAATCTTGTGTTATTTGTGTGGCTTCATCTAATTTTAATTTTTTAAAAGCAGAAGTTCTCAGCAGTGGGAGCTTATTTTCATGGAGCTTCTTGCAGCCAGTGGCCTGTGCACTCTGAGCAGTTAGTGTGTGATAAACAGCAGAGATGGCTGCTTACTCCCTGCAGCAGGTGGTTGAGGCAAACCTTGCACCATTCTCTATTTAAAAGAGAACATCTTGGAACCATTTCCACCTGTGTTACAGGACAGATGCTGTGTGATCTGTAAGGGCTTGTGGTGCGTCCAGACCCAGCACCAGTTTTGCTCAGTTGTTGGTTTATTTTTTTTGAAGCACTGTGGGAGCTCTGTTTGCTCTGACAGCTTCTCATGCTATGTCAGGCTGTCCATAACAGGAGTCCGCACCTGGGGAGTAACTGGTGCCTGGGGAGAACTCGTTTGGTGGGGGGAACATCATGTGTTGAAAGGGTCTTTGTTGTGGTGACTGCAGTAAATCCACTTGTAACTAACTTTAAAAGTTTCTGCCTGGAAAACGCCTCCACTGTGTGTTACCTGCTCTGATAGCAAATCCCAGCCCAGGTGTACGGAAAAGGATAGACAGACCTCTAAAAGCGGCATGGCTTTTGGCTTTCTGAGCTGGTGCTGAGTTTGCAGAGCTGGTGGTTAAGAAGAAACAACTTCCCTGTAAACAGAGTACCTTTTGCTCCAGCGTCGGCTGGGATGTGTGGTAGGCGCGCATGCTGAAATGTGCCCCAGGGTCCTGCTCCCCTGGCCTTTTCTCTCTAGGCTTCCTTCCCATGGAAAGCAGGGCGGGGAAGGTGGGAGGGCAAGAACCGAGCCTGTGCTGACACAGAGCTGGGATGTGCACCCAGGCCTGAGAATTGAGAAGTGCTCCTGGGTCCCGCAGTGCAGACATGGCCATTGAGGGCTGGGTGGGACTCCACCCTGCTGTTTTTAGGGCAGCTTTTCAGGTATGTCTGCCCTACAGCCCTAGAGGTATGACTGCAGCTCATTTAAAATTACTCCTACTCACTTTCAACAAAGTTTGGCAGGGATATTTCCAACAAATGCCAGTGATGATGACGAGGTACTGCCAGTGACCCAGGGTTCAGCTGCCAACTACTTATCCAGCTTATCCAGGGGCTTGGGCAGGTTCACACGGTCTGTTCTGCAGCCTGTTTTACCACACACATGGGCTTTCATTAGCCAAGGCAGCTGCATTCACACCTCTGGGTTGCGCTGTTGCAGATGTGCCCTTAGAGTAGAGTTGTGCAGAAGTGATCTTGTCGGGAGCCCTGCTGGGTATTGCTTAATATTCTAACTATTGGTTTGGGTTTTTACTTTGTTTTAGTAAGAAGGTGTATTCTAGGTGCATCTGCCTTTCTGAAGCAATGCAGGTTAAAACTATGGCCTAATCTAGCAGTTTCCTATCCTGAATCATAGTTTACTTCTGGTTTGCCCAGTACATTGCCCAGGTTTTTCTTTCATATCTAACAGTGGTAAGTAACACCAGTTTCTGTCTATTTTCACAGACTACAACTGGGAGGAAAAGATGTTTGGCTTTCACAAACCGAAGATGTATCGGAGTATAGAGGGCTGCTGTATTTGCAGAGCTAAGTCTTCCAGTTCTCGGTTCACTGACAGCAAACGTTATGAAAAGGATTTCCAGAATTGTTTTGGGTAAGATTCTTTAGTCAACATCGTGCAAGCCATGAACCTGACATGCTGTCCTTGCTCTGGAAGACTGAAAGATTGGTTTACCAGAGGTGGGTGATGGGGGAAGGCTGGCTTCAGCTTCCTCACAGCTTTTCTGGCCAGGCCAGGAGGGTCTGGACCCTGTGCTGCTGTGTATGGTACCATCTGGTTGTTGATCTGCTGTTGTTGCCAATGAAGAGCCGCTGTAGTTTATGCCAGTGAAGGGTCAGGTTCGTGTTATGCCAGCGCAGGCAAGGATTTAGACACCTATCAGACTGTGCATTTTGCACTTGTTCCTTATAGGTGTACATTCCTACACAAGATGGAAAACAAGTTTTATGTGGCTCTGAAGATTCAACAATTTAGACAAAACTTGAGTAAAAATTTAGCAGTTCCAGTGAATTTATGTGGAGTACCCCGTTTCAGGTATTAGTGCTTTTGTTCAAATAGGGCATATCAACATATTATTAAAACTTTTCATTAGAAGTCCATTCTGATGGAAAGTAAGCATCAAGCAATTAACCTTCCAATTAGATAATGTTGCACATAATGTTACTTGAAGGCATTGGTAAGCAAAGCTATAAATAGCAGTGATTACTTGTACCAGTCGCTGTGACATTTTAGCTTTTTTGAAATACTTAAGAACTTTGAAATTCTGTGTAAATTTGTGTCCTTGAATTGTCAGCAAAGCACATTCTTCTGTGATAGCTTGTAATTTTTACTTTGTTTCAGAAAAAAAAAAAGAATTTCTCATGCTATAGTTGTCCGTGAAATTATTTCCCCTGGGAAAAGTCTGTGTTGTCAATAGATGTTTTCTGCTTTTTTTTTCCCAGTCTTGTGGATTACCTCTCATCAAAATTTTAGGCCCAAGTGGAACATTCATGCATCACTTTAAAAACTATATACACATCAGTATTGCAGCTCTCATCTCAAGTGCTTAACTGTGTGTACATCTTTGCAATCTTCAGAAATATTCCCCTCTTTCCCCCCACTCTTTCTAGAAACACTCCTTTCACATACAGATTTATAGTGCTTTGTATTTACTATGGATTTTTGTACATAAATCTGGTGTTGATATGATAATTTTCCTTATTTCTTGGCTACTGTCCTTGGCAGTGGAAAGACTGTGTGAAGACCTATTGCCCTTTTTTTTTTTTTAACTGCAGTAAAGAAGCTTGTAGTGTACCAGGGCCTTTGGTCTTGTGCTATCTTGAAATATGTTTGCCAAGGTAAAAATGCAGTCTTAATGCTGAGCAAATAAGGGCTTATCTGAGCCTGCCCCATTAATCTATAAATTGCTTCAAAGTTTTCCCATTTAAACAGCAGAAAAATTCTACACTGTATCTCCTTTATATTTCTTTTAGTGTGGGTTAGCAGTAGAGATGATTTCTAAAGAGAGCCTGTTAAAAGGAATGAGTATTGTCATTCCAGCAACTGCTGTTTCTGAAACCTTATCCTACGCTTATGTGGGAGTGTGTTCAGGTGGTATTTGTTACTCATCCTTGAATCTCTGTGAGAAAGTTAAGAGCTGAATAAGTTTTTGTTGGACCTCTGAGGTCTGTTCCAAAATGTACATCCAAGGAATATGATTATTCTTCTTCCTTCCTCCTCCAATCAAACCAACCAACTTGCTGGAACTGTGTGGGTTTTTATAGGTTTTTATTAAAACCAAAACTAACTGAAGGTGTTGGGACTGTTGTCCCTCTGGAGGCAGATTACACCACCTTTTATTTCTATATGGAAGAGTGCTTTCCACTTAGAAGATGTAAGAGACCTGTTCTTTAAATGGCAATGTTTGAGCACCCCAGGTGAAATGTAATGCCTGAAAAACAGAACTTGAGAACCCTTCACTTGCATCAATTTTTATGCTTCTTATTGTTACTAAGTGGGGGGTGTGCTTTTAACTGTTGTCAAGTGATTTTTTTTTTTTTTCTTTTGTTTTTTACCAGGCTCCATGAGGCCCGCTCAGGAGATATTTGCAATGCCTGTGTCCTTTTGGTGAAAAGATGGAAAAAATTGCCAGCGGGATCAAAAAAAAACTGGAATCATGTTAGTCATTTATTTCTCTTCTACCCCAAAACTAACTCATCTCTGCCATAGTCCATCCTGCTAGTTAGGGGAGGTGCTGCCAAGAATTTGGGGTTTGATACTTCCCTTACATTCTCCTTTCCCACTCTCAGCATCTCTAATTCCTTCCTGGAGTAGTTCCTGTTACGTGGCTCTTACCTGTCTTTATTTGGCTTGTGTGCAAATGGTGATTATGCAAGCTTGGGATGGAGTCACAGACTAATTTACCTTGTAATTCCTTGTTTTCACAAGCTCATAACTTTGTCCAAAAGTCTCTTATAACACTCAAAACATTTCAAGTTTGGCCTCTATCCAGAATTGGTTGCTCCTTTTTTGGCTTTTTTTTTTTAATAGTTTGAACAAGCAAGGTGACTTGCTCAAGCAACACATAAATCAATGTCATTTAGTCAGATAATTACAATGACTAATATCTCGCAGCTATTCCCACTCATATTTTGTTTTGATACATCTAATTTAGTTTGGGCCTAGGGCTGGGAAGATGATCAGGATTCTTTGTGTACGTTATAATCTTTATACAGGAATCCTTGATGGTAATGGAATCCAGAACTGTGGTTATTACTACCACTAGCTTTATTCAGAAGTTAAACTGATGATTTAAAAAAAAAAAAAAAAAGCAACCAAAACTCAAGCCAAATGCTTGGCAGACACTCTTAACTGAACCAGTATGGGCTTAAACAACTGTTGTCTATAAAACAATTTGTCAAAAATAGGAAGAAGGCAAAAGTTGAACTGAATGTGCTTTTTAAACTAGTTTGCTCAATGTTCCTACAAACTCTTACAAACCAGATTTAAATGAAACATAAGAGTGTCTGCACAGAACTGCATTGGTTTAACTAAACTGGTTTTGAACGTGTTCAGCTAAGTCAGTACAGGTATGTTGACTAGGGCAGTATCTGGGCACGATGCAGAAGTATTATGCATGCATTTTCTGTGTTGTAGGTGGTAGATGCCAGGGCTGGACCCAGTCTTAAAACAACACTGAAACCAAAGAAAATGAAAACTCTTTCTGGAAGCAGAATAAAGAGCAATCAAATCAGCAAACTGCAGAAAGAATTCAAGCGGCACAGTAAGTGGATCCAAAGAGATTTTGGCAATAAACATTGGTCTCCCCCTAACATTGCTTTCTGCTAACTGGCCAAACTGAATCACCATCTAGATTCAATTATACACTCACATGTTTGAGCGCTCCCTGTTTTTACAACCTCTCATTTGAGGACTTGGGGAGGGGGTGGAGTGAGGAGGAAGATCTTGTGTGCAGGGTGGGCTGTGAGACAGATGTAGGGAAGTGGCGTGGGGGAGTGTGGAACCTGGCTTGAAAGCCTGTAGCTTATGTCCTACACTTAAATGACATGTCTCTATAAGAAAATCTTCTTGGGCATGACCCTCACTGAAACTGAAGTTAGGTTTCCCTCTGCTCTCAGTAACATGCTATGGCCATTTTCAGTTTTTCCCAAGAAGCACTGTTCTGTTGATACTGCTATCAATCTTTTCCTTCCATACATGTATTAAAAAAAAAAATAATCTAGGCTACCTATTTAGCCTAAAATTTTTTTTCCTCCCTTTAAATTACTAACATGTTTCCTCTGTATAGTTTCCTTACACATTCCTCTGCTGGTCTCAGTGATTTCCTTCCACTAGCACTTAGACTCTTCAAAAAGGATTTGGACCATAGCTTTACAACAAAACCATCTGCCTGTTATGCTCTAAATACATGCCAGTGCTTTAGGTTTTTCCTCTAAAGCAAACCTTCCTAACTGTTGCTGACTTGGTCTTCTTTCAGTTATCCTACCTGGCCTGAAGGAAAAGCCTCCCCAAAGAATCAGTAAAGGCTCTAACCTAAAGAGCATGTATCTCCTCATTCAATGTGCTGTAGTTAATCTATTTGTGTTACTGTAGGTGCTAGAGATGATAACAAAAAGGTAGGCTAGTAGGCCCTCTGTTAAGGTGTGTGTCTGCACTGAGTCCATAGTTCATAGTCTCAATCCAGCAAAAGGTCAGTACTACCTAACCCATTGTACTAATGAGAAGAGCTTTGCAAGACTTTTAACTGGAAGGGTAAGAAAGGAGATTTACAGTAAGGGAGAAAGTACTAGGTGTGAAGCACAGATCCTCATTGCCTTCAAGGATCTGCCGGTGATTCCAGAGTGGGACTAGGATCTTGTCCAAAGCATGGCCTGCATAGGCTATGTTAGAGAGACAGGAACTGAAGCCTGATCCTGAACCTCTTTCCAGTCCCTCATGTACCTTCTCCAGTTCTGAGGTCTGTCTCCCAAATGCTGACAGATAATCTCTCTTGAAGTCAGCAGAGGCAACTGAAAAATGGGTTGTCATTTTTAGGTTTACCTTGTTAATTAAAAAAGTCTGTCACTGTTTCCAATCCACATGTGACTTTTTACAAGTCAGGAAGGGGATAAGTCATTGGATACATGTCCTGATCTTGCATTTATGTTTTCTCTTACAGATTCCGATGCCCACAGCACCACTTCGAGCGCCTCCCCAGCGCAGTCACCCTGTTACAGTAACCAGTCTGACGATGGCTCCGACACAGAGATGAGCGCTGGGTCCAGTAGAACACCAGTTTTCTCCTTTTTAGATCTCACATATTGGAAAAGGTAAAAAGTAACAGAATGCACCCCCTGTGCAGACAGTTCACATACACAGTGATTGATTCTGTTTCCTCAGGAATTTGATGCTGCTGAATGTAATTTGTATTGAGGATATAATTTAAGTCATGGGGTATTATACAATATCTGTCTGTCTTTAGAAAGAAATGCTGTATTTTTTAAGACATTTTCCCTTATCTCCCTCCAGTTCCCTAAATACTAATACAGGTGCTAGAAAATATTTTTACATTTTTAGGATTAACTGATAATATTCCTGTCATTATCTTGTCTTAAAACTATACTCCGTAGATGGGATATGTTACCAAGTACAACAGTGCTCTCAGCTTGCCAGCAAAACATAGCATTTGATTTGGTTGACCTGTGATGGTAGTAATTAAAAAAAAAAAAATCGAGTGGGAGGAAAATCACATGGTTTTCTGGGAGCTGACGAGCTTGTTATCTTTTATTGCCTGTTGTGGTACAGTAATGCCTTGTTTAGCTAATTGCTCTACTGAAATTGTTGAGACTTTGCTGCTTCCTCTCAAATAGTGTTTGCAAGTGCATTGTTGTCAAGGTTAGTTCAGCCCAGATAGCTGTGTATTTGAGGCTTCTCTGTAAAGCAGAATAGGAGACTTAGTTTTGTATTGACATATTGACATGGGTTTGGTTGGGTTTTTTTTTTCCTCTCCTGCCCCCCGCCAGCAGTGTTGTGGATTTAGACACAGACTTGTTTTCTCTTTTTGAGCAGCCTTTTCCCTCCTATCCTCTGAGCTGGAGGCTCAGAAAAGTAGCGTCTTGGGTCAAACTGATGTTTCGCATTTCTGTAAATTCTGGATATTCTAAACACACAAACTATTTCTCTCCCTGCCATTTGTTTCAGGCAAAAAGTCTGCTGTGGAATTATTTACAAAGGGCGTTTTGGGGAAGTCCTCATAGACACTCATCTCTTCAAACCTTGCTGTAGCAATAAAAAGTCTGCCACTGAAAAGCCAGAACAAGAAGGACCACAATCTCCAGCAATCTCCACCCAGGAGGAGTGGTGACTTCCTTGGATAGCTGCAGAAGGCTATATAGATCCTATTATTCTCTGGAAAAATACTAGAAGTGACTGTTCACTTTGGACACCTGCTATGCTGCCAAAAGACTATTCCCTAGAACTGTTTTGGGTTTTACTGCTACAATTCCACAAACTCTGAAGCCAGTTTGTATCCTTTCAGAAAGACTGTACATAATATTTAAGATGCTATGGAACACTTAGCAAAGCTGAATGCTGCTGCAAGGTTGTCTAATCTTCCTCTCTGCCCCTCCCTGCCCCCCACTTGCTTCACAAGTGAGTATGAGGATGGGGTTCTGTCTATTAAAGTATATGTAGTTCCTGTCTCTGTATTGAAAGAAGCAGTGGCTGTAAGGCTTTTTTCAAAGTTGGTTGGTAACCTTCCTTAAATCCCCAAGAAAATATTTCATTGTTAGCCATTATGAGTCAATAAGATGAACTAATACATAGAAATGCTATGTCACCTCTCTAGTTATATAAATATATATTTTTTAAAGGTGTGGAGATTTCACCCTATACTACTGACGTAACAAAGATAAGTATTTCATCCCTGCGATGTGACACGGACTGGTAAACTGCAGACATATCTACTAAAAGTGGTAGTTATCCGAGAAGGCCCTCGACATAAAGTGCTCTTCAGAAGGGGTGGGAGAGCTCTCCTCCTTAGCCTAAGGAGGAAGATTTACCTAAGAATTGAAGAGAGTGAAATGGGGGACGACTGTTTTAACCCAGCAGCAGACACTCTGGGCTTCATGTAGTACCTGACTAGTGATCAGAGATGGACCAAGAAAACATCTTGATGCCCAAGTTAGGTGTAGATGATGGCCAAAACAGAGTAACTGCTATCTCTTGGCCCAGTGCAGCTGAAATGTGACCACAGACCAGACTTCTGCTGGTTTTGGACCTGACATAGAACCAAACCCCTTGCTAAGCAAATCAGGCTCTGGTCCGGGGACATAATCTGATTGCAGCCTGGGGTCTGGATTCACAATTGCTATTTTGGAACCCTTCCCCTGTGGTGCTTCTCTGTTTGTGTCTTGGTTGTTTTAAACAACCACCAAAGCAATGCTTTTGTAAATTCTGAGTATGAAAAGTTTTGTTAAGAATGGTGCTGTACTGAATTGAGGCAGCTCTGTTTGCATACATCATCAAAAGATAGTATTTCTTACATGGATTCCCAAACTTGTGTGCAAACCATTGTGACACTCCTTCTAACTCCACTTTGCTTGTAGGGTGAAAGCAGCTTGCTGGAAGAGTGTGCTGCAGTTTTAGCTCCCAATTGCTTCATGTTCCTTTTATGAAGGTTTAACTTGTGTAAGCTGGGAATTCTGCTTTTTTTTTTTATTTTCTGGTTTTGGGGGGAGGGGGGATGTTTTTCTTACTCTTCTAGGATATTCTACAATGGATTGCTACAAGCTTTCCTTTCTGTGAGAGTCATTGGCATAATACTGTGGTGGGTAGGGCTTAGGACTGGATTTCCATGTAATCTCACTTCCTGAAATAGGAATGCTTAGCAAATGAAAATATAGGTAGGGAAATATATGCAGGTTTTAAGAGGAGTCTCTATCCTCAGAGTTTTGGGTTTTTTTTCCTCCCTTTAATTGGTCGTCTTTTACTTTTCCTAAACTCTCTGAGATTCTAAAGGGAGATCAAAGCTGCCTACCTTGCTCTCATCTGCAACCAAATAAAATAATTTAGGTTGGAAAAGACCTCTAAGATCATTGAGTCCAACTGCAGATACAATGGATACTTGCTTTTATAACAGCTTAACTATGTTGGTCATGTCTAATAAGGGCTTGAGCAAGAGTCCGAAATGTTTTTGCAGACATCTGCTTTCATTTGAATTTGTGTTTTCAGCATCAGTAATTCTGTACACCTAAGGCTGCAGTATTGGTGGTAGGATGTGCTCTGATACGGATCATCTCTTCTGTATTTATTTATTTATTACTAGATTTCAACCACCAACTGCTTCCCCTACTCCCTCCCACCTCTTCCATTCCCAGTAGTAATGCAAAATGAACTGTATGTAGTCATGCACTTTGTATTAATGTATTAGAAATCTATGGAACCTGTTTTGTACTTTTATACTGTTCAGACACTTGTAATCCAACCTTTTTTTTACTAGGGTAATGAATAAATTTAGAGTTATTTAGAAAATAAACAACTTCTCCTCTGTTTATTTCAGCTCTGTTCTGTTAATTAGGCTCAATATTTGAACCCAGCCCGGGCAACCCATGTCTCTGAACAAGGTTTCAAGACTTTTTTTTTTTTGGGGGGGTGGTGGGGTGTTGAGATAATTATCTTCCTATTTAATTTGGAAAGAAGAGCAGAGCAAGAGACAGAGATGGTGTTTATTATGATAGGCAGCTCTCTCAGGGCAGGCTTTCCCTTGGCACTGTGTGCCAGGCATTCTTTTACTGGTAATGGGTGGTGCTGACATTTGGTGTTCCTGGTGAGCTTGTTCTCTGTCTAGCTCACTGGCACTCAGTGAAGGCCAGCTGAAGCAGCAATGTTGAAGGGTTGGTGCTGACAGCATGTGGAAACATCCCTCCAGATCCAGTGGAGTCAGTGGAAGAGACTAGTGCTCCTCTACTGAAACTGGAGCCTGGAGTATTTATTCCCACAACAGGTGTAGTCAGCCAGGTAAGTTCCTGCAGACCAGTGGGAACAAGGTCCCTGACAGGAGATGGAGTGAATAACTGAGTTTAGAAGAATATGAAGCTATTCCCTGATAATGGGGAAAACATTGCAACCTTAAGCATGATGGCTTGTTTCAAGAGACTTTTGGACTTTAGTGGAGACCGATTTATTCCTGCTGATGTACTGTCTACTTTGCTGTAAATTGAGCATGATGATATCCAGGGATTCATGTAGAAATCGTTTCAGTGAAAAGCTCTGCATAGCCTGTAAGACCACATGATTTTAGTACAATAGCATCTGTTTTGCACATATTTACATTATCTGCTGTAGATGCCTAAACATACCTTGGGCATGATTTGGTTTGCCTGAAATTAAAAACTACGTAAAGTCACTGAAGAGAAGCAGGCGCACCACAAGGTGGCTTAAAGCAGGTAACCTACTGTTTATCCTACCCTTCATGACATCCACCTTTTTTCAAATAAGGAATTAGTTTTCTTCTCTTAAACTGCTGCTGCATGCTGGTGACTATAGATACTGTCTGGGTAACCCCTGGGTGCTAAGAACATGTGTTGATGGACAGAGAGCTTTTCTTCATGGGGCAGATGACCTAAGGACTACTGCTGTGAAAGAGGAAGCTCCTGTGGAACATTGGGGAGGCAGGACTTGCCATCTTCAGAGCAATGTCAAATGAAATCTGGAGACAAAATCCTGGGTAAAGCCCTCCCGTGCTTCACCTGCATCAGCTGTCACAATGATGAGTATGACATCAAAATACCTTATAGTGCAAGGATTATAAAGATGCTTTACAGAGGATCTTATTATACTCAGAAGATGAGAAAACAAGGCTTGTGTCAAGGTCCTTTGCTGAGGTCACCAATGGACAGGGAGCAGATCAATGATTTCCAAAGCCTGAGCTGAGTGCCCAGTGCTGCTGCTGAAGCACATGATGGCAAACTGTTTGCTTTTGTACAGTGCCCCATGAAGAGTAGTTCTGATTTGTATGTTGAAATTTCTTTCTCTGTGAATTCTATGACACTGAGCCTATAACCTACTTTCTGAGCAGATGACTGCCATCCAGCCCCAGTGACTAAGCAGTTAAAACTCTTCCAAAGTTGTATAAACATTTCGTTTCAATATAAGCAAAAGGGAAGCTCCTTCTAAATGGTTCTTGTAGCACATAATGTCATTTTTAGGTTGTCCAGATAAGGAGCAAGAGCAGTCTGCTGTGTATTCTGCAGACCTGGTCCTGTGGTTGCCATGTCAGAGACAGCTCCATTTTGGCTCTCCGTTTTGTTTTCTTCCCGTGGGAATCTGATCACAAGAGGGAAAGGTAGTACATCTTCAGGTTGATTTTTTTCAGACACTGCTGGGAACTGCTGCTGGCTTCCTCGATATAAACAGTTCACAGTAATCAAACACAAAACTTGTGCTCCCTTGGGATATAGGATAACTATATATAGGGTTTGTAAAGCTGGCAAGGTATCTATTTGGTTGCGATGGGTACCGTGTAGCAAATCCAGCCTTTTCAGCAAACCTGATTTTGCTGATTGGAGGAGTAGCTGCACTTGTGTTTGTGTTGACCTGCAATGGCTTTGAATTCTGGTGCTGAGGAGCAGGTAAGTTAAGTTACAGGCCTACAGAGAAGAAGTGGCGTATTCTGGGAGAAAAGGGGTATGCAGAACACTTGTGTACTCCCTAATCCTGAAGATACTTGAAGGGAATATGATACTAACATTTCATGCCATTTATCATAAAAAAAAATAGGTTTTGTTTTTCTTTTATTATTGTAGGATATTTGCTAATGTATCTGAGAGCGAGTTTATCACTACAGGAGACACTGACATTCTCTTTGCCCTATCCTCCTGCCCAGTAGACCGACTGGAAAGGGACAGGCTGCCTGGGTGTCCTACGCCTTCAGTTCTGGGCATGGGAAAGGTCCATTCATGATCCCGCTCAGCCCTTGCTCTTGCCATCGCTGTTGACTTCACCACGCTGTTTCAACCTTCATGAGAACCTGGCCCTGGGTCTTTGCTGAAGCCCAGCACAGTGCTGGGAGAGCTGGAAATGGACTGGGGAACGTGCTTGTGGGTGAGACTTATTAGAAAGGAGGAATCGTGCACTTTGGGGGCTGCAAAGAGGTGTGGTGCAGGCGGCTTTTATTGCTGACCTCTACAAGGTGGTCTGATGCTACTGGGGAAAAAGTTGATGCTTATGAGGTTTAAAAGCCTCAGGACCCGAAGGCATTGTGGAACACCTGCCCCTTACAGCTTGCTAGTGCAGTTATGTCCTTTTCATGCCACAATTTTCTCCTGGCAGAGCCGCCCGTGCCGCTGACCCACACCGTCGTAGGTTTTGTTGAGACCGTACACCCCAGGCCCGGCAGCCCCCTCACCCGGGCCCTGCTCCGCCAAGGACGGGCCTGCCCGGAGCTCCTCCTGGACCGGGTGAGGCACCGGTGCGCCCCAGCTGGGGGCAAAGCGGCCTCCCGGCAACCCGCCGCCGGGGAGGGGGCAGCGGGCTGCTCCTTCTCCTCGTTCGGGA
>NW_020799092.1:13947749-13959517 GCF_003259725.1 Athene cunicularia | reverse complement strand
CGGGTGGCGGCCGCGGCGTCTTGCGGGCGGGCCCTGCTCATCCCGGCGATCGGGCTCCTGGTGCCCTCGCTCGGCCGCGGCCCCAGAGTCACCCGGTGGTATCGGGCTGCCCGCTCTGCTCGCGAGACGCTCAAAATGAGCATAAGCCCTCTCCTCCTCCTCCTCTTCCTCGCTCGTGTGCGCGGGCAGGAGCCGGTGCTCCTCTCTACCGTGGCGGGAGCACATGAGCCCGGTTCTTTAATTGTTTTCCATCTCAGTGACGAGTTGGTGCATAAAGAAATAAGTAAAAATGTTTTTACCTGGGAAAGCATAACGGCTGGGCTCAGAACTGGCTGACAAACCGTACGCTCGTGGGGCCCCAACCACCTCGTGGCGGTTTGAAGTCAACTGGGCAAATCAGCTGGCAGATGGGGCTGGAAGTTGCAGAAAGCTGACCTCGGCTGTTTGTCACTCTTCCTTGCTGACCAGGTTAAGGAAAGTATGTGAGAGTGCACCCCAGCAAGGCTGCGTGCCAAACCTTGAACAAGAGAAATTGGGAAACAGAGGCAGAACATCATGTAGGTACAGGCAACTCTTCTTTTGCTTGGATTAGCTTGCCTCAACAAAGCATTTAATCTGTCCCAGTAATCTCTTGCCTGTGAAGAATAGCTGCTTGGTGTGCTTAAACTGAGGGGAGTCTGGGGGGGAGTCCTGGATGTGAGGCCCATTTCTGAGGAGGGGCGGCCAGCCAGAGCTCGGCACACAAGGAGTGAGGGCAAGAGGCCAAGGAAGAGGCAGCATCTGAGCCTCTTTGCTCACAGGGAGTTTCAGACCACTTGTATCACCAAGAGTACCAGCCTGGCTCAGAAAGGCTCCACTGTGGCTGTAGGTAATATTGCCAGAGTTATACATACACCTGTGGTGGCTATTAAGAAACTCTGACAGCAGCTTCAAGGCTATGGGAGACGTCTCAGAGATTTTACCTGACATCGGCAGAATAAAACCACTGTTCAGGTCCTAGCTTAATTACCTGGTTCTTTGTATTCTCTTTTAATAATGGTCAGTTGTTCCTTATGTGGGTTTTATTTGAGCATCATCATGCTCCAAGGCTCTTGAGAAGAGGTAAAGAGGGAGCAGAAAGCATTGTGAGCCTAGATAGTGCTCAGCACAGATCAGGGGCTGATCCCAGTTAGCCAACTTGATTTTGGACACCACAAGATGCTGACTGTTCAGTCGGGCTCAGTGTTGCATGCTCTAATTGACGTGCAGGTGTCTGGAGTAGCGGTAAGCAGGTCAGAGAGCCACCATGCCTTCCTGAGCATGCTCCTGCTGGCCTGGTCTTGTCTCTGTCCTTCATCCCTTTCCTACAGCTTAACAACTAGAACATGGTGAGGGTGTGAGGAAAGGAGCAGTTCTTCCAGTCTGTTGAAAAGACTGAAAAGCTTGTGTGTCAGGGAAGGAATTGGCTGGCTATTTTGACTGGGTAGCTTCAGCTGGTCTGTGTGATGGATGTGGAGCAGCTTCTCCCCACCCCCTCTCTATCTCCTCATGCCACCTTCCCAGCATTGCCTCCCACATCTAGAGGGCAGCTTGGGGCAGGATGAGATGGGCTTAAGAACACTTTAAAGTGAGGGGGTTTGTGTTTTTTATGGAAATGGAGATGCCTATCCTTAAATGCCTTGCTAGAAAAAGGGGTGTTAAATTGTAGGTTGTTTCTCCACTGTGGAGAGGGAGAGTAAAATTCCAGACTTCACACCTTCACAGACCCTTTGCTTGGGTATTGCTTGTTGTCCTCTAAATGGCCACTTAGGAACCAAGAAAAGCAAAACAGATTGATTGGTCTTGGGTTGGCACCCTTGCCAGGCTGTTACCTGTTCCAGGGCACAAGGTGGGCAGCCTCTTTCTTCCCCTCGACACAGTTTCCTGATTATCAACTGCCCAGAGGTAAGCTGTTGAAGAGGCTGGTGCCACCACAGCACTCTTTGCCCCTATCTACAATCTAGCTTTTGATGTCTATGAGATGATAGATAAAAGATACACAGATTTTTTTTTGTTTGTTTGTTTAGTTGGAGGAACCAGAGCCCTATTATAAAAACTCCATCGTTTTTGAGAGTCATCATCCAAAATTCCTGTGCTGTACCAAACCTTCTCCGTTGGTATCTTTATGTCTAACTAGTAGGGAGCTCAAAAGTAAGAACACAGAAGCATTAGTATTATTATAACAGTGCCTGGCAACGACACTTTCATTAAGGACCTCTTGCGTGTTTTCAATAAATTCTTTATTTTCAGACTGTAAAACTCAGCCATAAATTTCACCTCCTTGCTGACACTAGGCACTTAAGGTTTAACACTATCAGTACTTCAGTCAATCAAATTTCTGGTTAAAGCAAAGTCCTAAAAATCCTCCTAGATATTCTAATTTGAATTTGCTTTTTTTTTTGTCCCCCACAGTGTCTGCACCTTACAGAGTGGTTGAGTGAAATTATTTATAATGTGCACACTCAATGCAAATGAACAACTAGTATATTTGATTTGGTACCTTAATTTTTTTTTTTTATTTTTTTTTTTTTTCCTTAAAACAGATCTAATCCTGATGGATGCTGAGGAGCCACCAGAAGACCAGCCTCTTGTTTTCAGGATGACAGGAAAGTCTTTTTAGTAGGGGAAGGGGATGGCGATAGGACAGACAGGGCTAGCACAAAAAAATCATTGAGAGCCATGAAACAAAAAGACCATTAACAAAGAATGTTTGCAGCTAGGTGAAAATCCATTGCAAATCTGGGGTTTGCACACTTGTTCATAGCTTGAGATAAACTTTTCCTGGCAATTTTTTCTATTTGCTTCCCTCAAAAGCTCATACAGACAAGTATTTACAGTATCTCAAGAGAACAAGGATTACGATGAGCATTTTTAGTCATACTGTAAAGAAACTGAGAATAAAATTAATTTGTTTAAAGGCAGAGCTCTACAACATGCACATATCCTTGTAGCGCTAGACTTCATTTATAGCCGTCTCACTTTAGGCACTGTTATGTGAAGGAGGCAATTCTAGGAAATACACCAAGAATCCCATCTTGGGAACATTTTAAGGGTGTCCACCCCTCAGGTACATTTCAAAAAACCTCTGTATGTCATCAATCAAGGCCACCCTGAAAATACCCCATGACTGTTCCTCAGCAATAAATAGTTTGAAAATGCCTAAATTGGTGGAGTTGGTTAGAGGACCCCTCTGTGCTCATTTCAGTATGCTCTCAGGATTTCACCTCAGGGAGGAACAGAAAATTCCCAATCTGAGTAAGGGAATGCCCAGGCCATGGGGAGTCCAATTTGAAAACTACAAAGGGATCATTGCCTTGGGAAGCTCTAGCAAGTCCCTGTGAAAATCCCAGCTATAACTTTCAAATGGCTGAGGAGCACCAGACTGGGATTCCTTTGGATGCGCACAAGGTCCCCAGACGCTGCCCTGATGCCCCTCTCCAGTATGAGGTCTCTTTCAAAATCATTTCATCAGTCTGATGGACAGACATTTATATACGTTTGTTTAGTTCTTTCTGTGGTATATTGAAAACATCCAAAAATGAAGCTGTATTGAAAACAGCCAAGAAATAACTTTCTAAATGCCTCTTGAATCCAACCACGAACCTGCCTTGAATGAGAAGACAAAAACACTGCAACCTTCCTTCCTGACTCACAGCCACCTGTGAGAAACTGAAAACCTCCCAATGATGTTCATTTCTGATATAGCCTCTTCAAACAGAAAGGAATAATTTTTGAATGGAAATGACACTCTTGTTAAGCTGGATAGCACTTCCCATTTTGTTAGGACAAGTGAAATAAAAGTTTTGGATGTAGAGTAATTCGAAAACCTATAAATCAGAGGAGGACATAAAAATTCATAATTATAGTTTTCGCTGCTCTGGTTTGTACTCCTCAGGCACCACAAGGGCCTGAGAAAAAGCACAGGGGACAAGTTTAAAACAGAATATGCTATGTTGGGGGGGGGAGATGAGAAGATGGTTATGGGATGTTGTCTAAATAAAAAAGGTTCCCTTTAAAAAAATCAGCAGCAACACTGATCACACATCCCAATCCCTTCTTTGCCATGTTTTCTCTTTTGTTCTGGTCCTCCGGTCCCAAGGAACTGAGCTCTGATTTGGATTCCTTTGGGCTGGGCTGGTGCCTGGCTGTGCACGCTCTGAGACTGGCAGCTTCAGGCAGGGCAGGGAAGGGTGGCTGTCACCCTGGGCCCAGGCAGTCCTTCCCAGAGGCAGCACACAGGACCTCTGCCCATGGTCACAAAGGTCTCTATGGGCACTTGAATACTGTGTGCAGTTTTGAACGCCCTTGATACAAGAAAAACATTAATAAATTGGAGCAAATTCAGCAGAGGAATAACAAGACGGTCACCTTCCTTGTGAGGAAACATGGCAGAAATTAGATTTGTTTAGCCTGGAGAAGACAAAGGTGAGAGGAGACCTAGCAGCAGCCTTCCCAAGGTTAGCAAGAAGATGGAGCCTGGCTCTTCCCAGTGGTGTGTGATGGGAGGGTAAGAAGTAAGAAGTATAAATTGAAGCAAGCTGGTAATAAGAAGAAACTGTTTCACCATAAGGGCAGCTAGGCAGTCAAACAGGTTGCCCAGAGAGGCTATGCAGTCTCCATCTCTGGAGATTTTCAAGACAAGACTGGACAAAGCTTTCAAAAACCTAGTCTGATCTCACATCTGACCCTGGACTAGAGATCACCTGAGATGCCTTCCAACTGGAATTATCCTGAAATCTAAAACCAGTCAGAAGACTCACATCCCAAATGTGCTTCTGCTGAATGAAAAGGTAGTGTGTGTAACTGTTAAGGTGTAAAGGTTTATATTGCCAGTATTTAAAATTATGGGTTTATGTGAGCCTGATAGACAAAAGCAGCCAGGTTTTAGTCCTACAAGTTTACTAGCATATGATGAAAAGGAAGAGAGGGAAAAAAGAAAGACTCTGGTTAAGAAACTCTATGAAGGTATCTGAACTTTCAGCTGTTCTAGGCTAGTTTACAGAATTTAGGATGTATGTTACCTGTGCATTGATCTTGAGGAATCTTACACTGTCATAGTGATAAAAAGCACCCTTACTATTCACAGCGATATATTATTTATTGCTAGAAAATAATCATTATAGAACAAAAGGAATTCAACCTGAAGCAGAGCATGTTTTAACACGCTCCCCTGCAAAAGCTTCCAGAGTGCAGAGATAGAAGCAGACAAGGACTGCACTCCTCCCAAATGGTACACTTGCTAGTAGATGTGCTCCCCCAGCAGACAACTGGCAAACCATCAGGCCCCAGAATATGATACAGATTTAAAATACAGAAGTGGTGGTCTTGGTTGTCAGCCAGTGTAAATTAGTGCCATTGTCTCATCCAGGCCAGGTGGCCCCAGTTAACGATCCAGCCTAAAAGTAGTTTGAGACTATAAGGGGTGCAGAGGAATTACTGCTAGTAGGATCATTTAGCAGGAAAAGCAGCTCAGCAGGTGATGTTCATGTTTGTCTTTTCTCATCGCTGCCAGAGTGCTGCATTGCAATGTGAGAGCCATGGCTATGCTCACGGTCATACTGGCCCCTGATGCTGCTGTTCTCAGTATGTTGGCAGCCCTGCAAGGTTGTGAGATCAGCGCTCCACTTGGCCATCCTCCACAGCAAAATGGGCCACAGTCCCAGTGTCGCTGCAGGCTGGTACATGCGACGGGCAATTTTCTTAGAAGCTGGGCTAGAGATGCTAGACATGCTTCCCTGCTGCCAGGTCTGTTCCCAAGTATTTGAACTGTGAAACAGTATGGTGCCCTAGTGATTGGCAATGCTGCATCTCATGAGTGTTTCACCTTCTGACATACAGGAAATAATTGCTCCCTGATGACTCTGCCTGACCTGGCATAGTTTGACCCATGGTGTTTGTCTCCAAGAGATGATCTTTGGGCTTCCCTTCTTCCTGAAAAGGAGCTGACCAGGCACCATGACCTCTCCCCCACTTTCTGTAACAGTGAGAGAAACAGATCTTACACCCACATGTAGTCTTTTTTCAACACTGCTTTAGAGAGAGTACACATCAAGTACATCGATCAGTAGGTGGGCTTTGCTGCTAAATCAAGAGGTTCTGGCTTTCTTCATTGCCCCTAAACTGCTGGTATACCTTCTGTGATTTTATCCTCAAGAAGTGAAAGTGTAGGACATGCAGGAGGCACACATGGCATTTATCACATGTAGAGTCCACTAAGCATTAAGGGCCAGATCCTGCTTAAGAATGCAGGCCATTTCAATTGAGTCAGAAGACCCTGTTCTTTCATCTGTGAGTTTTACACTGATTCTCAGATATGACATAACTAGGATCAACAACTTTCATTCCATTCCAATGAGATTTCACAGCCATGTGTTGTGGCTACTTGTTAACGCTGCCTTATTTAGGCCATGGCATTCCACAACAGTTTGGTACTGAAGCAGAGTTTTGATCCAGTATGAGGAGGTCTTCGATCTGCTTGAGAAACCAAAGTAATTGGAAAAATTCAGTGGGTTGAATCCAGGTGCAACATCACAGATCGGTCATTGATGTCTCTTTGCAAGGACTGCTTTCATGGCAAGGCCACCTTGTGAGCAATTGGAGAGCAAACCATGGTCAGAATTCCTTACAGAAAGGCTACTACCTTGTAATGGTGGTACAGGGTGAGTTCATGAGGAGCTAATTTGATCTATGTACATAATCAACAGTGAATGCAGCCTCCTTTTTATGTCTGATTTTTTCAAAATCCCTGTGGTCTGATCCCTTCGCACCCCTGGGAGTCAGGGGACTCTGTGCCAAAGAACCACACTCGGGGACACGGCAGGGTCTGCAGTGCCGTGCTGGACGAGACGGCGGCTGTGCAGATGGCAAGTGTGACAGGGTACACCCTTGGGAATGTGCTATATGTGTGCACACCTCAGCGTGCCGGGGACGCAGCAGTCCCGTGTGTGACCTGAGTGCCATGCAGCCAGTCCACGGGTTCCTGCTGAAGCAGCCATAGGAACAGAAATGACAGGGTAGGAAACAAGACAGGCAATTGTTCCTGAAGCTGCTGTAGCATAGAGATGACTGGAATTAACATGCCATTTTATGTCCTGAAGAGGCAGCAGATTTAGTCCTCCTTTATGTTGGATTGAAATAAACCAGGAATATAGGAACCCCTTTGCTTCTTTTTCTATATTTAATCTTTGTAAGTTACAGAGTTTCTAGAAATTTGAAAACAGTCATGAACAGAGGTCAAGGTACCCTAGAAAGAAAAACTGAATAAAACCTAATCACATTATATACCAACTGCCTTAAATAACATTACCTTCTTAATCTGATCCCCCCTCCTTTTCTCTCTCTCTCAACCTTGTCTCTTTTAATGTTTCTGTCATTTCTGTTTAGCCTGTTGGACACGTGTTTGAAGTCTGAGTAATAACCAATTACACTGGTTGTGGCTGACTCTGCACCTTTGGGAATAGACAGGAGTTCTGATTTGAGTTGAATGTTTAAGACAAAGGTCAAATGGGAAATAGGAACAGACATATCCAAGTGGATTTCAATAGAGGAAGACTGAGCAAACATGGCTTTTAAGGAAGAAATGGAAAAAAGTAAGTTTTCTAAGTGAAGGAAAAATTTTTCTAAATGTGAGCAGTGGCACTAGTATAATACACGTTGCTGTTGCAAGTGAGGAATGTGCCTTTTAGGAAAGGTCTGAGAGAATATAGAAATACAGGCGAGTGTGGAATAAAAGGAGAGTTGAGAAATATCAGGAACTGAACAGATTTTCAGTAGTGTTAACATACAGTGTTAACCATCTGTTGTCTCTTTTCCTCCTGGAAGGCCTCTGTCAGCAGACAGGAAGCAGGAGCTTCACCTCGTCTCTATTACCAGCTTTCCATGGGAGACAGGCTGTTTGCTAGGCAGGCACTTTCTCCTCTTTTGAAGGCGGGTGAGTGAAGAGCCCATCCCCTCTGCATCACCTCTCATCGTTTATACAAGCTAACCCTCAGCTATTGTTTGTGCCTGTGTGAATAGCGCTCTGTACAGCACTACGGCTCCGAGGCTTAGATGGGAAGCTTGTGAGCTGCAGACGGCTGCGCAGTGGCGGCTGTGGAGGCACCCAGCCGCGCAGAGATCCACTGGAGTAACAGCGCGGAGATAGCTGGCTTCCCACATGTCCTCCCGTGAGCAAAATCTCTATCTGCAGTGTCCTGTGTAGATTCCTCAGACCCCTTTTTACCTGCAGGGAAAACAGAAAACAAAAAAATCCTATATAGGAATCCATGCAGGGAAGTGTAATTCAGACTGTTGTAGGCTTTGAGGGGCAAGGGAGAAGTTATGGAGGTGAAATTTCTGTCACGGAGTTTGGAAGATGATTCTGGCAGTCTGATATGTAGTTAGATTAGATTTGATTTTCTAATACAGAAATCTCAGGAAAATCAAGTCTCTCATTTTCACATTAATTCTTTATGGTTTCCTACATTGCTTAAATTAGGTTAAAAGCAGCAATTTTTGCAAGCTGTGAACCATGAGGTATATTTCTCTTAGTTTTCTAACTTGGAGATTATGTACCTATGAGTTGGCCAAAATAAAAGGGCAGTGTTTGTATGAGGGATTATGCTTTCTGCTGCCTGTGGCTGCAGGGGAACCCATTCCATGATCCAGGACATCCCTCCCAGCTCTATATTCTGAAATGAGAACAGAGATGGGATTTTAAACTGTAAATTATTACCTGCCTCCCTGTTAAGAGTGGTTTGGCCAGTTATTGCCAAATTATTGGCCAAACCTACTGAGAAGAGAGTTCAAAAATTATGCTGTAACCTCTGCCCTTGTCTAAACTGAAACAAAGTGAGAATTGCTTCTTTCTATTTCACACTTTTGTCTCCTTTTACAGTCTTTGAAGATGAATAGCTATTTGAAAAGTAAGAAAGACCAAGAATCTGATTTCTGTTTATACTCAGGTCACAATACCCTGTACTGACAACACAGCCTTTAAAGTAGCTGTAAATGTACATGTAAAATTTACAGATAGTAAATCAGTATTTAAGTGCGCAGGGCCCGCTATTGCAATGCAGCAATAGTGTAAATTATATGCATATATGCCCAGGATGGAAGTTTACCAAGGGCCCTTGCTAACTTTAAAGCTGCCCCCCCAACTTCGAACTTTCTCATTAATTCCTTTGCCCTTGATTGCGTCTATGTCTGAGAGCATGAGTTATTCAAGGGCTAGGATAACATATCTAAAAATACAATAGGGTTATAACAATATCACATTTCCCACTGAAAGGGCATTCTTGCTGTGTTACAAGAAAGAGTTATTTCAGTTTGTCTTAACCACTTCCATAACATCCATGCACCAAAACACAGCAAGCAGATACTCGGGTTGTACACTCTAGCGATGTATTTTTACTTTTACAGCTTTGTTAGGGCTGAGATGCATGTGTATCGGTGAACAGATGAGTTGAGATGTTACTGCCTGGGAAGTCATTACAAGCTTGTTACAAGCTATTTGTCATGGTTTATCTGCCGGAGGTGAGACTACTGAGGGAGAAGGCTGTGGGAGGGGAAACCCAGCAGTGGCAGCACACACAGAAGGTCCCATCTCAGCTCTGGCCTGGTAATCAGAGGAATGACTGACTGACACTGTACTGTCATTTCTGTTCCGACTTTTAGAGCATTTTACTTGTTACAACAAGTAACTTCAAAGCTACAAAATTTAGGACTTGAATCTGGAAACACATCATAGCCTCCATGTATAGCCAGGGGTCAAGCGTCATACCCAATCCAAAATCTCTGCAGAACTAGAGCTGTCTAGCACAGTGATTTAAAATATTTATGGAAATGTCTTGAAATCAACATAAGTAAAATGGCTTGTCAGTAACAGCTATTGGCAGTAATGTGAGATTAAATAGTAAAGGATCATCCAGTACTTGAGATCCTCCGGAACCCTTGGAATTTGTACCTATTTTTTTTTTTTTTCTATTTCAGGTTTTCTAAAAGCTTGAGGTTTTTAAAATTAAAACAAACAAACAAGAAAACAAACATACAAATTAATTGTGGATATTAGCTGACCACTTCTGCATACTTTTGGCCATAGTCCTTTTAAATACATTGTTGTGAGCAACCCAACACAAGGGAAAATGAGATTTCTGTTTTTAGGACTGTCTTTCTGTCATCTGTTGTAAGCTGTAAATTAATTTAAATTTTCAAATTAGTTGAAAATTTATTCCCAACAGAATAAATAAAACATGTGGCTTTAAAAAGAACCACACATTCATCATCACTCTACCTGCCTTAGTATCTAGATAGCAATAAAAATAAAAAATGATTCAGTCTTCAGTACATTCATTTAATAATTATAATCATTCACTGAGCTAAAAGTATTCAAAGGAAATTAAATGTGCAAGTAACAAGCCTCATGACTATGCAACAAAGTGGGAAATTTTCAAATCATGATTTTAAAGCATGTGTGTTAGTTCACTGTTCTCTATTACCTATTTAGAAATCACTGTCACAACTCTCTTATTAATGTATGAGGTAGAAAATAAATGTATAATAATTTCAATCAACTTCATAATTTTGTAAGACATTGCTTTTAAACTCTCTATTATCATATGTAAAATGGCAAAGTCAGTTCCACTTAATTTATTTCATATGTTATTCTAACAGCATCACAAATAATTCATTGTTACATATCTCTCCAAATAATGAGTTCAAGACATCCTTTCCTTTGCAACACTTCATACTGTGTAATTGTCTGATGAAGAAGGGAATCAGGTAGCCCAAGGCTATTAGAAAGAAGAAGCGTCAATGAAAAAAATGTTGAACACCGGTGTTACTCCCTAAGGACAATGGAATATTTGGAGGATGAATAGAATAGGAATCATGATTAAGCTAATGAACAGATAATTAAAAATAATAGTCTAGCTTCCCTCCCCCAGCAGGATGCTACCCGTTACCACAAGCGTTCTCTCCCAGGGTGGGAAATTTCTGGACAACATTGACATTTTTATCAAAGGTGCTGGATAATGTTAACTGAGCTCCTGAATGCTGCATTTACAGGATTTGCTGGAATGATTAACATGAGCCTAACAAACCACTTAGTAGCTAACCAGTGTACTTTTTAAAAGTCTAAAGACACTTAAAATTTACCAAAAAAAAAAAAAAAAAAAAGTTTTGGAAAAACAAGGAGTGATCCCACATTTAAAACTAAGTCTATAAAAGACTTTATTCTTCAGATTCGTTAGACATCTGTATTCACAAGTCCTAAAGAATAATATTTACACCTGATGTACAATTGGAGTTGAAAACTGAGAAGATAAACTTTTAATCAAGAGCATGGAATAAGAAGGGTTTACTAATAAACAGAAAGAGAGCAAAGGTTATAAAGAAAGAAAATAGACGTTTTCCCCAAAGTTGTCTGTCAAGAAGCTGCACCTAATTTTATCTCCAAAGACCAGAAGTGTTTACCACTGGTTGATCCCTGATAGGAATTCTATCAAAATTTCCCAGACTGTCTAAAAATATCAGTAGCGTAACTTGGTGTCAGCTAATTTAATTCCATCCATAGAAACAGTTTTCTATCGATTCCTATTGCCTTGTTCATCTCCATTTTTATCCTTAACCAGCAGCAGGAGATGCTTGGCTCCAGAAAGAGTAAGGACCCTCAAAACTGTCCGTGGAATTTCGCAGCTAGAGAGAGTATAAGCACGCAGAACCAGGCAAATTTTTTTTCCCCTCTATGGAGACACTGGACCCCACTTGCTTTG
>NW_020799092.1:13937642-13947699 GCF_003259725.1 Athene cunicularia | reverse complement strand
AAAAAAAAAAAAAAAAAAAAAGTTGTGAAACATTAAATTGGAGTGTAAGTCCATGCTTTACTGGACTGGCAACATAGTAATCACATAAAATCAGAAATAACTTTGTTTCTTCTCAATCTACCACATGTGAATAGCCCCCCTCCTTTCCACACACACAGTGGAGCACAGGTTCCTCTTTTGGTAATTGCAGTGTAAAAGAAAAGCAACTTCCTTCTCTGTGTATTTGGAGGGGCAGGCTGTTTGGAAGGCTGAGACGGCATCTGGTCAACTTGCTAAAATTCAGTCTGATACTTTATATAAATATTTTATCCTTGGTGCTGATTTTCGGGCCAAATTCCCACATAAAGTTCTGTTCACTGGACATGCAGGCTTGAGTAGTGTTCTTAATTGCAATGGTAACATCAGCTAAACGGGGGGGGGAAAAAAAAAAAAAAAAAAAAAAAAGTTAGAAATGTTCTGTAGCCCAGTAAACTGCTATAATTTTTCTACTTGAAGATGAAGTCTGTATATAGAATTTCAGGGTAAACAATCATATCTTGATTAGCTGTGAGAACAGTCATTTGCCCAGAGGCTGAGGGGTAAGTTTTGTAAAGATATTTTCTTTAAGTTGCAGTGGAAATTTAGGCAATTAATTGGTTCTAGCCTGAGGGTCATTCATAATTGTCATGGTTTGGCATGTTGGGTTTTCTCTGCTACATCCCACTATGTAAAGCAAAAAGCAGAAGAGGAGCTGGGCAGTACTGTATTGTCCTGTGTGGAGCCCTTTTATACTTGGGGATGTGCCCAGCCTGTGGATCCCCTGTGTCATTTTGAAAAAAACTCCACAATTATTAAGCTGAGACTGAGACTCAGCCTGTGAGCCTTACTGAAGTAAGACAAATAAATAAATAAGAACAGTTATAAATTATATTGGCATTTCATATGGCTATCATATCTGAATATCTTCTTTATAAAATCAAGGTGAGTAATGAAGTTTCTAATGGGTTTTTAAGATCCTCTAAGTTTTTACTGTACATTTCTCTATTCTGTTTCTCTGCAGAGAGCAGAAATATCCACCTAGCTGCAGTAGACACCATTTTAGGGACTTTTCTGTAATGGTATGATATATTTGAACTACACAACAAAAGAAACTTTTGACAGGAGCAAACTAAATTGCAAAGTAAACATCTGACAGTGTAAAACTAAAAGCAGCATCGTGGGTAGGCTTTATGGCAAGGTAAGGGGAATGTGGAGGACTTTAATTTAAAATCTCTTTCATAAAATATAACCAATAATTCAGGTGGGGGATTTTTTTTTGTGAGCACATAAGTCAAATTTAGGCCTCCACTGAACACATGAGAAGCCCAGTGGAAGTAAGGGGCAAAATACTGACCTCTAAGAAGCCCACAGCAGTATTTCCAATGGCTTCAATGAAGGCTGGATGCTGTCTTGCAGGATTACTTATGTACTTAAAGATAAGCTTGTGAACAAATATTTAGAGACCACGGGGCTTTTGGCTTTATTTTCAGAGTGGCTGAGCATTTCTGGTTACCATGGACGTCAGAGGGAGCTGTAAGTGGCTCAGCATTTCTGGAAGTGGAGGCTTTTAGCTACAGAGTTGTCTACTTGGTCAAAGGCTACCAGGAGTCCTACCTACCCCAGGGGACTTGCAGGGTGTTAAGATGGACTGGGTCCTGGTTCTGCACCCGAGACCTTATCCACTCACCAGTCACACAGCCTGAGCTGGGGTGCACCCAGCCTATGCCCTGGTGCGTGCAACTGGCTATCTTGGGAATGAAACATGAGTGCAAAACAGACTAGCGCTCTTCAGCTCACACCCCTACACGTGACACTGAATAACTCAAGTGGCTTCAAAGGACTCTGAGGCCTGGGGAGTGTGGCCATGATCCAGGCATCCAGCATGGCCCAAGATTTTGTGCTCTTGTTGACATGCTGGTGGCAAGGATAATGTGGCCATAACCTAGGTGTGTAAGACAAGGCAGCATTCAAAAGGGATTTTTTTTTTTTTCCAATTTGTGTTAACAATCTGTGTATTATACTGTTGACTCTTGAGTCAGTATAGGCCATTTCAGTCTGTGAAATTAATGCATATTTATTTATCATTGAAAAATGAAGATAACCACATCTGTTCATGCTGCCTTTCAGCCTTACTGTAAGAGAAGATTTCAAGGTTGTGCTTTGTTGTGGTTTTTATATTTTCCTTCCAAGCTGTAGGATGGTCACTAAATCTCTGTCTCTCTCCCAGGCTCACCCATAGCTCTTTGTTTTCTTATCAGCAGTGGTAGTGGTGCAGAAGTATAATACTGATCTGCTTTTCTGAGGACCTGAAAGCACTCTCCTGCCATTAACTTGACTGGAGGCTGAAGGCTCTGATCAGTTCACAGTATTTTTCTTCAGTTGTGCTAGTATAGGGTTCACTGAAAAACTGGAAAATTGCAAATAATTTAGAGAAACTATTCTGCTATATTCTGGCAAGCTGCAGAACTGGTTCTGTTTTTTCTTACCAGAAAACATTCCTCATATTCCATTGGCTCTAGGAGGTACAACAGTGGTACGCTTTTGACAACATTAGTTGCTTTTTTGTAACTACGTTTCTGCATGTTCAAAGTGCTGTAGAAACACTATTTTTTTTTGTTTTATTTTTTTAATCAGGATCTCTTAATTGAGCAGTATTCATAACTTTTAAAATACGATAATACATATGTTTCTGAATTAAATGGATAATACAGAGAGCAAACAATTATTCATAAACACTTTAAGTAAAATTCTTTCATGTCACTTTTCCATTAGCATACAAATACTGTGCTGGAAAGCTGTCAAGATTTTTATCTCAAGGAAGCACTTACTGCTTCTCTTTAAGAAGATGAACCATTCCATTAAGATCACAATTTTTGAGAGCAGGAAAAACAACAAATGCAAAAAAGCCCCCATGCTTTCCAATATGAATTTTTAAGAAAAATTAAATTTGTAGAGTATATTTTCTTAATAAAGTCAGTGGAATTAGTCAAATGCTCAAAGCATGGGTTTATGCACATGTTTAATTAGGAAAAAAAATAAATTTGCAGGCTCAACTGCAGTCTATACTCCCTGTGGCTTCGGGCTGCTGTGTTCCGACACTTGTGTGAATGGCTGCACTCATATCAACACAGCCAACATAAAAATGCAAAGTACTTAATCAAATTGTTCAAGTAAAAACTTGCTTCGTATGGCAAAATTTAATAAGGTAAGCGAAAGATTCGTTTCTATGCAGACATTTTAAAAGGGAATGTTTGAACTACTGTTTGTAACAAATTTGAGAGTAAATGAAAATGGCACTTAGCTGAGGCAGGTAATTGAAACAATGTCCAATACTTAATTCATTTTAATAGCATAAAAAAATTAAGACCCAAGTTGTCAGAATCCCTAGATAAATGCATCCTGCTGGCTATCTAATAAGAGTTTTATGAAATTGTTGGGGTGGTTTTAGCCCTGTTATAAATGGTCAACAATATTCCTATCTGTTATAAAAATCAACTGCTATGTTTTAAAAGATATTGATAGATATTGCTCATAAGCAATTTATTTGCTGGTAAGTCTAAGACAATCATGGTTGCAATAAAAATATAAGATCTGTTTAGAATACAAACTAATAAACAGCCTGGATTTTATTAAAAGATAGGAAAATGAAGGACTATGATCAAAATTGGTTTTCATACTTTGAACTCTACAAGGTATCATTAGAGTTCTTCAAGAAACAGATGCCCTGTCTTATAAATAAACGTGTTTATTTGCATTTGTATGTTCAGCATTGTATTATTTTGTGAGATGACGGGCAATATAAAATTAAGCATACGCGTGTATATTTTTAGAAAACACCTCTCCACTTTATTAAAGCTATTGGGGGGCTGTTCTGTGTCTCTGATTTATGTTTTCCCCCTATAATTTCTATTAACCATGCATTTTAAACTTCTGTTATCACCTTCTCAACATAAATACTATATTATTTCATGTAAATTTTAAGTTTTTACAGGAACACATGTTAATGAAAGAAACTAACTGATTAAAAAAATCTCTAAAGTCTTCAAGATTTGTTCCTTAATAGCACTTTGTGAAGTTGCCCAATTCTGCCCCTCTTTTTATTCAATTACATACAGGTGCATAACATTTTGCATATGAAATTGTTCAGAACTTGCAGGAAAAAAAAATAAATGAAGACACAGAAACTGAGTCCTGAGTTCAGGTCACAGACAGATTTCAGGAATGTCAATTTGTCTGCCACTCGTCTTTTCTTTCTAAAGAGAAAAAGTCAGAAAATGAAGCCTATGTTTGTCTTTCCTCACAACATATTGTGTAATGATACAGGGAAAGGTAGCAGCCTTCAGAGATAGTCAGCGATGGTCTGAAATCAGACTTTAAAAATAAATTTAACTGAGTAACAGAATGCAGCTGTGACTTAGTAAGATTCAAAGAGAAACACAGGTGAAAATATTTTCTACAGGTCTACCTCAAAAACCTGAGATCAAAGGTGTTTAGGTGGCAATAAGAAGGAAATAAATCTGTCATTACTATTTCCCTGGGAATAATAAAAAGCCATTAGATTCTCTGGAGGAGTTAGGGTTGTTGGTTATAGGATGAAAGGCATGAAAGCTTCCAAGCTGTCCAAATCATTACCATCTAAACCATGCCTAAAATGACCAATTGGATAAAGAAAACTACCAAGTCAGGCTGTTATATTTTTAAGACCTATTTGACTTAAACATTTTTGACCCATGCACCATGGTCATAAGGCTACAGCCAGCCAGGGATTCATGCTTGTGAGATGCCAGGAGATCCTCTGCTACAGAGACCAGGGCCATTAGCAATTAAGGATTCAGCAGCTGAGTCAGTGGACAAGCAAGCAAATCAAATTCTGCAAGAAGAAAATGTGTTTGCATAAGAAATCAGAAATCTGAAAAAGAAGGACACCAGACATTTGAGAAAGGTTTTAAAAAACAGTTGGGAAGCTACTTTAATGGAGATGAAAACCCTAGCAAAAGAAGTGCTCTAACAGAGAAATACAACGCAGGAATAGTATCTTAATGGAGGCCTGCAGCATCCAAGGGCTCTTCTGGGCTGTGATGGAAGGACAGGGTCTCTGAGCAATTTACAGCTACTTCTTGGGAAGCAAAGAAGCACTGGACTCTCTAGGCTGTGCCAGAGGAGCAGATGAGGGCAGGACACCTGGCTCACAGTATCATGTAGTTGTTCCCTGTACAGAACAGTGAGCAGGTGCAGTTCTACAGTTTCTAATCATAATAAACTCTTTCCATCACAGAACTCTCCTTTATGTTCATGAAAAATAAAACATTTTTCCACAAATTAACAAAACTAAATAATAAAGGTCTGTTTTGGAAACAGCATTGGTTTTGAATGGGGAAATACATAGGGCAACTTTTTATCAGTGTTCCTGTGAATGGTGGAAGCAGGATTATTCCCCTTTTCTACAAGCGAGTCACAGATGTTACTAACTTTGAGTGCATAATTTGAGACATATAATGCCTCATTCTCCTGAATACTTGTATGCAAGGGACTGTATTACCCCCCCTGTTTATGTTAGTTGCAGCTGTGAATGCTCCGTATCTCCAACTAGATCCTAAGCCATCTAGAAAATGAAGATCATATTCATGTAAAGTTATTCAGAAGTTTGTAGCTGAGATAGGGATAAATTTAGCTTAAAGGTCAGTGTTCACTTGCATTATCCATAAAAACATATTTTCTTGCAGTTATTTTGCTCATTCACTCTAAGTCATCTAAATCCTGCAAAAACTAGGTTCATCAACTGTGCGTGCATGATCCAGTTTTGTTCTAAGGCCACATCCATGCCAGACACAGAACAAAAGAGGGAGAAGGGAGGGGTTTCATGGAGAAAATAACACCCTAAATGTGTTAATTTATCAATTTATATATAAAATGAACTGAATTAATATTGGTTTTAAAGGAAAATTTACTTCAATTTTCTAACTTTTTAGTGTCTAATTTTACAAGCTTACTAATATTTTAACACCAAATTTCCAAGGTTTCCCCAGTAGTCTATCACTCAGACTGCTCTTCTGTCCCATGTATTATCCTCCTCCCTTTTATTTCCTTTGCAGAGTTAACCATCTTCTGGCCCATGTGCTCAATAGCAGAAACACAGGAAATATAGAAGTACTATTGCCATCCTGAAAATGAGGGTGGTCCTCACAGCAGAGCACAGCGGCCATTCAAAGCCTTACAGTCTGCATGCTCTCTACAGGTAAACTCTGGAGAGAGTTTAGCTGCCAAAACACCTAACATGCACAGGTGTGAATTGCAATTTACAAGTAGGCAAACTTTTTTCATAGGGTCAATGAAAGAAATGCTTCTGACACAAATAACAAATCCACCTTCACGTGCCAGTCCCTATTGCAAAGCATTTATGGGCAAACATTCCCTTTAATCTCATGCTTGAAATTTCTTCATTTGTTTTGCAATTTTCACTCATGCACACACACACAAAATAAATCCCATATGAATGCCTCCTGAGCAATGTTTCCCCTTTTGCAGCCGAGGTTTGATGAGGTCTGAAGTGAGGACAGAAACTAGCAGAAGCAGGTGCTACTGCTTGAACCACAACACCTTTCTCTTCAGCTGGTACCTTTCATTACTAATGTTGCCCAGGACTTCCTAATTTATTTTTTTAATTTGCTTTTGCTTTAACAGTTTTTTCAGTTCCAGAGGAACTCTTCCATTCTAGGTGTCTGCCTCAAACTGAGTTGAGACCCACTAAGTCAGCCATTTTCAAGAATAGGACTGAAAAAAACAGGCAGTTCACAAGGTCCTTTCTGCACTTTCACTGAAATTCTGGAAACCTGAAGCCTAGGAACAGGAATTTCAACTTTGCTGTCAAGGAGTGGCTTTTATGTAATATGCTCATATGCAGGCAGTTCACACATATTCCACAGAGAGCTCTTTCAGCTGAACTTGTAAATTCTCCAAAAATGCTTTTGCCAGGGAATATAACTCAGTTCTCTTGCAGATCTTATAAGCGTTAACATGGGCTTTAATTAAACATGCTTTGTTTGGCCTGGAGCTACATAGGTGAAATTCGACTAAGCTTGTAATGGCTCCTCCCAGGCACCGTAAATATTTCTGCTTACGTTCATGGCTCCCTTTCTTCTTTTCTTTGAACATTATAGAAGAGTAAAATGTCTGAAGAAAATGCAGACAGTGGCAGAGGGTGAAAGCATAATGAGGGGAACGGAAAGGAGTCAACAGAGTCAAGAATTCTAGTGAGGTGAGGACTGAGTGAGAATAAACCTGGCTGGGAATTGGAAAGGGTGCCTGGCGCTGGTTGCCCAAGAAGAGCAGGAATGTTAGCAGTTTGCTAGGCAGGATTGAACAGGGAGGTAAAAAGGAAGGAAGCTGAAACTAGGATCCTGTGAAGAAAACACAGAAGACAAGGAGCTGGAGTGTAAAGGGAGAACTGAATCTTTAAGAAACGTTTGCAAAGTTAGTTAGAAATCATCGTGGTGTGCAGCAGCTTGTGTAAGGCAACGCTAGGTGCTGGGTGAAGCACACTTTCACCAGGCTCATTGGCTCTGAATTATGAACAGCGGACAGGTAGCCACAGGGTATATATGTGAAAGAACTCCTTGCAGCATAGCATAGCCTTGCAGCAATGTATTTCCTGAGATCCTCAGGTTTTTCCAGTAACCTGCATGTAATTCTGACTAATTCCTCTATGAGAGCTCTAACGTATTCATCCCCTGTTGGTTCCAGAATTCCTCAGCCTTTCTTTCTGAGAGACATTCCATGACTGAAGCAGGCTTCTCTAGTCTGTCACTGTATAATCTTTGCAACAGGTTTACTGTAGGTCTTTCTCTCCTAAAGTTATCAAGAAGCTGCTCTTATTCTACACATCCGTTTACTTTCTGAAGTTTCACAAGACAATAGTTAAAGGGATGGCAGGGAATGAAAGTGGGAACCTGACATCAGTCTTCACCAGGGCTGTCTGGGGGTAGGGCCACTGTAGCTGGAGTGAGGAAGGTTGACAAAGGATGTCACTGGGATTAGGAAGGGTTTTGGTAAACTGAATAAAGAGTCAGGTGTGGAAAAGTAGAAGTAGTTGGACAAAGGGTTGAAACTGTTTGCAAAGGAGATACTGCTCCTCAGAGGAGCCTGTGACTTGGACAACAATGCAGACCTGGGTAGAAAGACTGAGCCTGGGGTTCAAGAGTGGAAATAGGAATGCAAGAAAAATGAGAGTGGGATAAACTGCTGGGACTGGGAAAAGTCTGGGCAGTCCCAGTTGGAGGCCATAAGCAGAATCAGTCAAACATGAAAAAATGAACTGTATATTTTTCTTTAGCCATTAGAGTGCAATCCCCTTCTGATCCTGGAGAAAAAGGCACAGATCCCTGGGTTGGGAATGCTGAGAGTCTAGGACTCTGTGGCTATGATGGATGTGTGGGTAGGCTATGATAACCTTTGATCATCTACCTAAAGATGATTTCACAATGGATCTGCAAAATGACATTAAACAAATTAATTTAGGCTGCGATAAATCCTGGCATTTCCTGACTTTGGTGTGCTTGACCTTGCCATGTTAATAATGCTCTTTAAACTACTCTAGAGACCACACATATACTGTAAATGCACATAGCACCCGTCTCAAATAGTTCTTCTGTAGTTGTTTTAAAATGTTCAAATATCCTTTGACTTTAAAATATGGATATGGCTTGTGTGAAACTTTCTTTCAATTTTTTCCACTTCTAAACAATTTCCTAATTGTAAAAGTGCACTATGAAGTAGTTTGAGAGCCATAATGATGATTTACAGAAGTCCCAGGTGTCTGCACATTAATTATGACTTATTATTAATATATGCATTAATTGATCATTCATTTTACAATTTCTTTGCAAGGATCTAGCCCATCAGTGCTAGCTTTGATCAAAACCACACAAAGAACAGAAACCTACTGGAAGGACTTCCAGTGTACATTGCAGATCCTAGACATAAGCTCTGTCTTATTCATTAGCATTTCTTCTCAGTCATGAAAACTAGCCCCACAGAGTGACCTCATTCTAGGAGCTAGGGCTTTAAGAAGAATAAAGAACTCTGAGACTTGCAATTAAACCAGGAGAAGTGGCAAGACTGTGCATGCTACAGGTGGTTCCATGTGGTTGAATCTTATTCTGTGACACTCTGTGAATTCTCCTTGTTGACTCACGTGTTTGCTTGGTTTTACTTTTAAAGGCATACTTTCTTTTGTATGAGCCCTTCCTCTCTAGTTCTCTCATCCATCCTGTGTAATACGTAAGCACCTTTTGTGTTCTGAAAAACCTCGTTGAAATCCTTCCATACTGACTCATTTTTATCTCTTTTGAAATGCCTCTATTTTCATAACTTTCACAACTTTCAGAATCTTTCCAAATGTGCTATATTATTTATTGCTTTTTGAGGTAATGGCTACAAAAAGAGAAACACAGTAAGCATAATTCCAGCTTAGTCCTCTGGTCTTTGGTAGGTCTGTTTTCTCTAGTCTTCCAACCTTTGATAACTTGTGCAGCACTGATGCCATCATTGGAAGTTAACAACAGTTTGTGATTATTTTATTGTGCATGTTCAATGGACCTAAATGCTTTTACTAGGTACGAAGTGTTTACATGATTGGGTTGAATTTATACAGGACATAACACCTTTTGTTGCATAAGGACACACAGTCCTGTAAATCTCCTCAAGGGGCTCTGCACAGGCCCAGAGGATCCCTTCTGCTGGTTTAAACAGCCACAGACCAACGTTTACTGTCCCACAGCCACCCAACCCACGCTAGTGAAGAGGCGTGACTGGGCCCTGCGTTTTGAACAGGTGGAGCCCAGGATGCCCTTGCACAGGGGTGACGAGACCCTCTCCTCAGGGATGCCCGGAGAGAGAAGCCAGCCTGTCCTCGGCCGGCTGTTTGGAGAGGCTGCCGCGAGACACGCGCCCAGGGGGCCGGCCGGGGCTTCACCAGCCTCTCCCTCGCAGGCAGAGCGAGGCCACGCGTCCCTCCCCAGGGCCGCGGCTCAGGTCTGTTTGC
>NW_020799092.1:13895716-13937592 GCF_003259725.1 Athene cunicularia | reverse complement strand
ACCCGCCGCCCGCGGCGGGGGAGGCAAGGGGCCGACAAGGAGAAAACCCGCATTGCTCCGGGGCGCCCGCTCCGCCCCGGCCCCGCGAGCGGGCAGGGCGGCAGAAATGTGGTGTCATTGCTTTCCAGGAGCCCCGGTGTAAGTAAGTAGTTGAAGATGAGGGTGGCGGAGCATCTCTTACAGAAATTCTCTGCTCAAGGTTAAAGCCCAGCCCCTCCCATCAAAGCTGGTGCCTTGCCCTGGCACAGGCACGTCTCTTGGATGGGTGTAAGCAGACACCAATTCCTCCTCAAGGATTTTGCTGTTATAAACTGAGTGTGCTACTCATTTTATTAAGCATTTTTTTTTTTGTATTCACTTTTTCAATCGAAGTAGTTTAATTTCTCGGCTGGATTGCTGCAAAGGTCCTGAAGGGGTAAAACTGGTTTAATGGGGGTGAGAAGAAGAGGGTCTATACCTTCAGGCATGCCACTTCTAAATCTTCATCCAGGCTGCAGCCTGGACGCAAAGCTGGCGGCGTGATTTGCAATTGCTTGCTTGCAGTTTTTCCCCTTGTGGGTGATGTGTGCAGGAAACCTGCCTAGTTTTATATGGACACTATATTGGGTTTCTGGAATCATCCTCTCTGCTGTCTAATTCTGCCGATGTAAAGGATTTTTGGCGTCTGGATGGATGGGAGACTTGAACAATACAAAGTTTGCCTTGCTTTGAAATTCCTGCTTACAGATATTTTGAAAGGGGAGGGAGAAGTGTGAACGATTGTGATAAATACTTACCGAGTTTTGGGACTACATGTTCTGAATGCGTGATAAGAAAAGATGGAACTTTAAAAAGGCGGGGGGTGGGGGGGGTGGGGGGTGAAAGAGAGCTAAATAAAAGGAGTTTCTTTGCAGCTCCATCCATTTCAATGGTGCAGCTTTCCCAAGCCCCTTTCCTTCGCCCATCGTCACCTTCAGGCCGGTCAGAGGAGAGGGAGGACAAGAGCATGAAGGCGGCCAAGCAGCAGGTGAACCCGTCTGGGGAGAGCCAGCCTCCCTCCAGCCCCCTGCAGTCAGTGCTCAACTCGGCAGCCTCTCCTTCCCAGGCCTATGAGACTTACATCGATAATGGGCTTATCTGCCTCAAACACAAGATCAGGAACATTGAGAAAAAGAAGGTAACTTGTTTTTCTTTAGTATGGTACATATTTAAGCTGCTAATTGTAAAACTCAGTGCCTATTTTATAATAGCAGGAATAAGGTTGTGTGTGTGTATATATATATATATATAGAGAGAGAGAGAGAGGGTAGTCACGGATTTTTAAAAATAACTTGTGGAAGGACCTAAATGCAGATTTGCTAGGGCAGGTTTGTTATAATTGATTAACTTCTGTATTGTAAAGAATGGTGTTCTTTACTCTTACTGTTCAGAAACAGAGTACTTCCATTTGACATTGTGTGAGCATGACATTATTGTTTCATAGAATCATGAATGCAGCTAACTAGAATCCTGCTCTCAGCTGCTGGCTTTACAGTGCATGCCCAATACTTAGTAGAAGTAACTGAGTTGATCAAAACTGGGGATGCTTCTCCAGCAGACTGAATCAGTTCAGGACTAACTTGGAACTGATTTGGAGATGTTTTATAGTCTTGCAGAAATCTTCATATTTCTTCTATTGATTACATGCATCTAATATTAGGATATAGAAATGCATGTAAAATTGGAAATTAGAACAGTGTTTCCTCTGACTCATGGAAATGTCAAATTATATAAAATATGTATTGCCCTTTACTTTGCATAAATCTTTGACTTCTATATTTAAAATATAGACAAATGTATTCACTAGAAGGCTTTTAGACAGAAAGCCTCCCAAGCCTGCTCTGTTGCTTTGAGCTGTGCTTTTCTGGATGTGGGATGGGGCAGAACAGTGCTAGTAAGAATAAGAACGGAGATCATGATACATCTAAAATATTGTGGCTATACCTAGTCAGGCTATTGCATTCTAAGACTTTTCAGTTGATTGGCAGGTGACTGAAGGCTGTGTGCATGATTTTTAATTGGGAAAATGCTGTTTCCTGTAAGAGGAAAGAAATACTGGTGGTGCTGTTACTTTCGGTATTGGATCAGGATTACAAGTAAAGCAATTGTATGAATCTGAGCTTCTCTAAATGTCTGGAAAGCTTTGTGTTATGTCTTAGGGTGAGAAGGGAGTAGATTAGATTTTGAGCCACATGGCTAGGGGACTTGATCCTCCTGCAGGAGATGCAGTATTACTGCTGTCTCATGTCATGCATCATGCTGTAATTTTGAATAATGTCTGATAAGCATGTTTTCTTTGTGATTAACCAACTTTGTGTGGTATTTTAATTCTCTCCAAGGAGGCTTACTGTTGTGAATTTTTCAAGTGTCTTTGATTTTCATGTGAATGACAATATGGCTTCACCACCAAATAAGTGTGGTTTATTAAAATGAGTAGAAAGTTTTCCTAGTTCTCAGTTTCTGTAGGTACTCTGTCAGTAAAACCCTACATGGGTTGAAATGAAATGGTATTCAACTGTATTGAACTTCATGGCAGTGAACTCCTTTTCACTGTGTGTATAAAGAAGTTTGTAATATCTAATAATTTAGTTTTGTATAGTTTACATCAGCTTTTAAAGGCTGTTTCAGAATATTAGAAATAAATCTTATTTTTTCCCCTAAAGACATTAGTTTCTTAGGGAATAGTGCTGTAAAATCTTGACACAAATGAATACATATTTTGAAAGACATGCTCTGGAAAATTAAGTAGGATTGTTTAAGAATAACTGAATTCCAGCATGACTTGGAAAAGCTAAAAAAGCCCAATTTAAAATAAGGACAGAGGTTATGTTTTGAGCCCCTTAAAGATCTAGTGTCAGTTCATTAGTATTTCTTAAATCAAACAATGGTAGCAAGTAAGAAATGAAAGATCAACAATAGGAAAGGGAAGTAGACAGTCCTGGAGACTGAGATTGCTAAATCAAAGGCATAGCATAAATTTGTGTTCCTTCTGAAAATGAGAGGAAGTAGTAAGATTCCTATTCTGTTGCAGCATGAGGATGACTTAAAACACAGAAAGAATATGTAACTTTGTACCCCATGCTCCACATTAGACAGAAATCAGTGTAAAAATTTACTTTGGATGTTCCTGCAGCTCAAACTAGAAGACTACAAAGATCGCCTGAAGAAGGGAGAAGTCCTCAATCAAGACCAGTTGGTAAGTTTGCTTTATGCAGCAGCGGGTGGCCTCAAAACTTGTGAACATGTCAGAAGGGATAGCTTGCTGAAGGAGGTGGTGGTGTAGTTTTGCAGAATTCCTACAGGCTTGCAGTGGTATTTTTCACAAAGTCAAATGGACAAATTACTGGTATTTAAGCTGAATGGTTGGTGAGCTCACAAGTTTTGTCTCCTACTTTAATCTTCATGTTGTGTACTGAAGTACTAGAAGATCCTTGTTTAACTTTGCTCTGTAGGCTTTCAGCTTCAGTGCTTCTGCACCTTTATTTCTGAATGAGGTATCTGCATTCAGCTTATCTACATGGCATTGCAGTGTTAGAACCCAAACCTCAAGATGTCTGGGGTAGCTAGTTAATGATATTTCTTCATTTAACAGGTGTTTGAAATTGTCTGTTAGCTGCACAGTGCTGTTGGTTACAAGTAGCTGTTAAAGTGTAACTGTCAAACAGTCCCTGTTAGAAAGGAAGGTGCTGGTCTAACTTGTGTGGGATCTAAGGGCTTCTCTAATACAAGAATCTAGCTGTAAGTCACTGACTTGGTTGGGAATACTGCCTTGTCCTTCCAGTGCTGCCATTAGGTGGCTGGGAGTCAGTGGCACTCTCATATGCAGTTAAAACAATGTGTCTGTTTTGCACTTAAGGTTGGTAGAATTTGGCATGTCAGGGTGCAAGACTGCTACTCAACAAATGTGAGCCACTTTCTTCTGGAGCTAGCTTAAACTTGCTAGAACCGCTGTTTTAACATCAGGCTCTCTTCTGTCTTGAACTAGAAAGTATTTTAGAGTTGAAACCAAATTTCTAGAACATGAAAGCTCTTGCTGTTTAAACATGTCTCAGTAGCAGTGTCACATAATCCAAAGAGTTTATTGCTGTAGTCATCTAGGAGTAATTTTAAAAATGTACTTCACACATTCTAAAGAACAGTTGTATGATAAAGGGCACAACACTTCAGTGATGGTGCTGATCCTGCTAATGAAACAGTTAGAAAAATACTTCATTGACTGTTAGCTTTATCACAGTGCAGCAGTATAGCACAAATACTGTTTCCTTACTCTGAATCACTTGTGAATGAGAACTATGCATAAATGGGATAAGGAAGAGATGATAACTTGCTACTTAAACTTAGAGTAGACTTACTGGACTGAATGATCGTTTAGCACTTGACTACAAAATCTGATATAGTCTGTTGCTATCTCAAGTGCAGAAGTAAATTAATTAAATCTGATGGTTTGAAGTAGGATGATGACCTTTTAGTTTCTCTAAACTCAATCTGCAGTCAGGTGGGCAAGAGGCTTTTGTGTTTAGATTATGTGTTGAATACAATCTTGTTTTCTGTCACTGAGACTGTTGAACAGTATTGTGTGTAAGTTTGATTACTCTTGAACATGCTTTAAAGCTACTTCTAAATCTGACTGTTTATCTTTTGGTATACACTGGACTGAGAAGCTGTTTGAAAGTGGAATTAAGATGTGGGGAACTGAAGAGGTTGAAGGATTCTTTAGGTGTTCTTACTGCAAATGCATCCAACAGCACTGACTTTGGAAAATGGCAGTTAACTTGGTTACTGGCTTTCAGTATTCTCAGCTGAGCTTAACTTTTTAAGTATTAGTATTTTTATCCCAGTTTCTAGGATATCCCTGGCTTTTAAAATGTGGAATTGGATTCAGTCTTGCTAGTGAGCTGACCAGTGGCAATCAAACTGTCCAGATGACTATTGTAGTATTTGCTGTATATTGTTTGTTGTATCAACTCAGTACTTAATCTAGTCAAGACACCAGTTTCAGTGATTAAGATACAGAAATACTGCATTTGTACCTTTCGGATCCAGATTCCCAATGTATATACAAGTACTGGGACCTAGTGATTGAAGCTAGAGCAGAGCTTTATAGTTTGGACACTTGCCTGAGGAAACTTAACTGCCTATAATACACTGAACTCCTAATCTAACTTGATGCCATCTATATTTTTCATTGTTTTGCACACAGAGGAAGAAATACACATCTGGTGATGAACTTGTTTTGCAAGCAGTTTGGATTAAATTGTAATTACTTGTGGTTCATGCTTGTCAGAGCTACTGTGTGTGCCTTACTTTAGGAAACTGTGCCTAAAGCCTTACTTCAGGAAACATTTGTTTCAAAAATGAGGAGCTTCTAGCAAGTTAAATGCTCTCACTGGCAATACTATGTGGTTTTGTGAGCTGAGTAGACTTTTCTCAGTACTGTTCCTCCAGCATAATGTTAATAAATGTTAATAAGATGTGACAAAAGAAAGCTATTGCTTTCGTGCAGGCTGAGTTACAGCTTGTCATGAGAGTAGTGGTTCTTGATGTTTTCAGGGAGTTTTACTCTGGGATTTGTATTGTTAAAAGCACAGGTAATGCAATCTGTCTAGGAAGTTGTTGGTGTTAAATTGTGTCTTCCTCAGCTGTGTGGGCATTAGGGTCTTACAAGTCATTCTCCCAGGTGCTAAGCGATTTGCTAATTAGTTCTTAAATGGTGCTTGATAAATTGTGTGAAGAAAACCTTAACTACTGGATGAGTGCTTTACACTAACTCATGCACTTTGTGTTGAGTAGTGTTTAGGCCTAGTAATGTCTAGTGGACTACAAATAAGTGAATACAAGTAACTAAATCAAACTGATTGAACAAATGAACTTTTTACAAGAGCATGCAGGGATAGAACAAGGGTTAATGGCTTTGAACTGAGAGAGGGGATTTAGATTAAGGAAGAAATTCTTCCTTGTGAGGGTGGTGAGGCCCTGGCACAGGTTGCCCAGAGAAGCTGTGGCTGCCCCCTCCCTGGAAGGGTTCAAGGCCAGGTTGGACGGGGCTTTGGGCAAGCTGGGATAGTGGAAGTTATCCCTGCCCATGGCAGGGGGGTTGGAACTAAATGATCTTTAAGGTCCCTTCCAACCTAAACTGTTCATTCTATGATAGTATCTTTAAAAAAGTTAGTTTGAGACGTATGCATTAAATGACTAGTTCTCAGTGAGAATTTAAGTACAAGGGGATTGAGATGTAACAATTAGTCTTAAGCATGAAAACCACTCTTTTTATCTATTCCTTTGTAGGAGGCAGTAGAGAAATATGATGAAGTAGTACACAACCTGGAATTTGCCAAGGAGCTTCAGAAGACTTTTTCAGGACTTAGCCAAGATGTAAGTATAAAACACCCTTCCCCATGTTGTCAGGAGGTAACAGCGAAGTTTGAGCTACTCTTCTAATATCTACACTTACATGCCAATATGCAGAATACTAGGAAGTTTCTGTCTTGGAGCTTGGGGGAACAATGTGCTTAAACTGTCTGGACTACTGAGTAGAGCAAAGCAAATGCTGACAATTTTGTGTACCAGTCACCTCCATGGTAGTTATTTGCTCTATTCTTCTAAGAACTTGTGCTTAAGTAAATTGAGTTATTGGAACTCAGCTGTGTTTGAGATGACTCCAGTTTACTTAGGTTTGAAACTTAACCGTCTTGCTGGTAGCTTGTGCCTGAGGTGGACTCATTCCCTGTGTAGGTGCAGACTGGTGGGGGAGCAACTCTATTGGCAAAGACACTGCCTTGTGGGCAGCAGGCAAAGTAAATTAAGTGTACCCCTGGAGCAGTGAAGGCTAGACTAAACTGAGGACCAGTAGATTAAGGAGAACTGATTATTTGGTTCTTGTTAACCATTTCTATTGTCTATTTCTGGTTGCTTGTTAATCAAAGGCTATAGGAAAACTTCAGTCAGTCCACTGGTGGGCTTCTGAATGGCTGGGTCCTGGAAAATGAGACCTGTGAGGAGAGCCTGGAACTGGGCTGCTTGGGCCTGGTGAAGTGGAGGCTTGGTAGAAGATGCAATATTAGCCTTCAAATACCAAAGAGATGACTAAAAGGATGGAGCCAGACTTTTTGTTGACACATGTGGTAGGAGAGGAATAATCATAAATAGTAGGTTTCAACTAGACAGGAGGAAAATGGTTACTCTGAGGATAATTGAGCACTAGAGCAGGCTGCTTAGAGAAGCAGTAAAATCTGTCCTTGAATCTTTTCAAGACCTGACTCCACAAAGCTCTAAGCAATCTGTTCTTGATTCAGTGTAGCCTTTGTTCTCAGGGCTGGCCTAGGTGACATCCCAGTATCCTGTACAACCTGAATGTTTTGATGTTTCCGGTGAGGAAAAGTGCTGGGGTTAAATCCTTTCAGTTGCAGTGAAGTACAGGTCTCAGTAAAATTTTACTGAAGCTTGTGGAGTTTGCCACTTTGCTGTAGCTGTGTCTAATTATGGCAAGTCACAGATTTAGTGCTTTATTTAGGTCTTTGTTCAGGGTTTAAAACACTACATACATTACTTTTATGTAAGCAAATGTTCTTTTTTTAGAGAAACTGGTCTCTTGGCTCAAATACTATTCTTATGAAAAGATCTGATTCAAGGTAATGCTGTGGATGTTAAACATGATTAGTCACTGCTCTGGCATTATTTTTCTGCCTCTTACAGAACACTGAAGGACTGGTAAAATGTCTTATCTTGGTGTTGACTGAGACCCAAACAATTTTGCTAGAGAGGCTTTTCTTGTCTATGTAGTAATTCCAGGTAGTGCAGTAAATATCTCAATGCATTATATGAGCAGGGATATAAGAGTCTTTTCAGCAGTGTTGCTGCTTTGGGTTCCCTCAGTTATTGTATCTCAAACATAGAACCTACTGTGTTGAATATAAATTTGGGTTGCTTCCTATTGCTGCTTTCAGTGTAGATGTCCATAAAATATCTGAAATAAAGGATTGTGACCCAGTCTATCTTTTTGTAGGTGTCTTTAGTAATCCAGCACTAACTTCTACCAGTTCATGTTTGTTCTTGAACTTATGCTGTATTTTAAGGCTAACCCACTTAGCATTTTTCTTGGCTCTACCTCTACCAGTATGGGTTTCACAGCCAATACCCATTACTGGAACACTAGGGGCCATTCTGGCAACAATATCTTTTATACTCTTTACAATGTGTTCTAAACCCCTAAATTTTTATAGATCTTGCAAAGAAACTTAACATACCTGATGTTGAGGCATTTTAAATTCTGCAGTTACTTGGATAGCTTCTGCTGCATAATTCTATTAGCACATGATGAGAAACTTCTCAAATACATGAGGACTGTATATGTTCTGTGACTTGTGTTGTTGGTTGAGTGCTTCAGTCTTCTGCCAATACAAATAAGAATAACTGTAGAATTCTGCTGTATCCATTAAACCGGGGTATTCAAAAGTGAAGAGGCATTTGTCTTGCTAGGAGAAACTTGAGACAACTTCTGCATCACTAGTTAGAGTGTTAGAGTTAGGAGTTTCTGTTAACTAACTGAAATTAATAGTTAATTTATCTGTGTAGGATAAGTACTAGAACTTGATAGAATTTTAGGATAAAACATGTTACTAAACCCTTGTGTTAACTGTTGAATTCATTTATTGAAATAGCTGCTGAAAGCACAGAGGAAGGCTCAGCGAAGAGAGAGTCTATTGAAGCTTGAAGCTGAGAAGAAAAAACTGCGTACAATACTTCAAGTCCAGTATGTGCTGCAGAACTTCACTCAAGAGCATGTTCAGAAAGATTTCAAAGGTGGTGTGAATGGTGCAATATACTTGCCTTCTAAAGAACTAGACTACCTCATAAGATTTGCAAAACTGACATGTCCAGAAAGAAATGAGAACTTGAGGTGAGTTCAAGATTTTTGTTTTAATTGGTATGCTTCATTCATTACAGTAAATGTACTGTCTGACACCGCTATGTCTTGAAATATTATATTTTGGGACACTAATTAAAATTCTATTCAGTACACTTGCTTTAATCTGAGGCTAGGAATGTAGGAGACTTACCTCACTCTGAGCATGAAAGGAAAGCTGCAGTAATTAACAGCTTCAGTTGTGAAAGCTACAAGCCCTGCCATCTCCCAGTGGGGTTGAGGGGAGGTAGTCCAGTACCATCATAAGCAGGCAGACTGGTGGTGTCCTGCTCCCATGAAGTGGGGGAAAAATGTGTGGCAAAGCACAGGAGAACTGTTCTATATTCTGTTTGCATGATGATCCAGATATGTTGCTTTATTTGAAAGTATGATAATCCTGAGGTGCTCTTGCTGGTGGCTTCAAAGTAGTTATAAGAACTTGAGTTTTCTGATACCTCTGCAAAAAATGTCATACCTTTTAAGGTAACAGGTTGTCAACAGATGTATGTCAGTACTAAGTTGGCACAATGCTTGTACCATGATGGCCTGTGCTTACTTAGTATGGCAGCCTGTCTGTTTCTAAGATGGCATAGTAAGAATTGTGTTTAAATATGGAAAAAGTAGTTATTAGGTGGTAAGTTGAAACACTTTATGGATAAGAGTAATTATTTTCATATTCAAACATCATGTAAGTTCCTAAAATGTCTAATCACTTGTCATATGCTAAACTTGCCTAATCTTTGCTCTGATGTTAACTTCTAAAGAACAGCTGCTTGTACGATATGCAACAGGAGTTTCATCCTACTGAAATAACTTTATTTCTAGCCTATTCTCATTGTATTATACTTTCACAAGAAGCATAATCCTTTCCTTTGGGATATTAAATTTCACCATGGTGGACTTCAAAATCTACTGTCTGGAGGGGGTGGTGGGGTGGATCATGAACCTATGTCAAGGTTTCTCAATGACTGGCAGAGTGTCAGGAGCTGTTGATGGTTGTCCCTGCATGTGTGCATCCAGTGAACAAGGTGATCAGCTGATTAAACAGCAATTAGTTCCCTGTTTGGGAATCCCAGCTTGGAATGGAGTCCAGCCATGTGGTCTTGTGGGATAGTGCTGGCTGCTCTACTCTTAATTATGAACAAAAGAACTTTGCTAGATTAAATCATGTACAAACAGATACATATGAATCACTTTCAGTAGTAGATAATGGGCCTAGGATTCACTCTTACATATACAGCCTTCACTTGGAAGGCTAAATATTAGTGTCTTAAAATGAGGGGTACTGGGATACTGCAACACTTGATCTTGGCTATGATTCTACCTGGTAAAACTGTCATTTGTTCTAGTGTTGAAGATCAGATGGAACAATCATCTCTCTACTTCTGGGACCTTCTAGAAGGAAGTGAGAAACCTGTGGTTGGAACAACATGTAAGTGTCTCATCTAGAGAAGTACGTTAGAGATCCAAAATTTGTGTGCTATGTAAACTGCTTAAAGCTAGTGAATATACATGGAAGGCTACTAAATTAAGCACTTTAAAATGCTGTGTGTAACTGTCATCTAAGGATGAACTGCTGTTTGATTAATAACAGTACAGCATGCTTTCTTTTTCCAGGTAAAGACTCATTCTTCTACCAATGTATTAGCACCTTTATGAGGAATAGTGATGGTATAATTCAAAAGCTAATGCATGAATACCTTACAAAATCAGCAGTAGGAAGCTTTCTGGATAGTTATGTGCAAATGGGTTAAGATTGGAACACTGTTCCCAGCCATTAAATGCTCAGTTGAGTATACTGATGTGTATTACAAAGCTTCATTGTCTCCAGGCTGAAGGTCCCACCGCATTGAAGATTCTTTCATGTAGGAACTCCAGGCTTATATACCTGTTGTCTGACTACAGTGTGGGATACCACACAAGGAAGGATAGTAATTAATGGAACTTGCTGTGATCTCCATTCATGCACAGTGCAGTTTTAGTTTGACTTGTTGCAAGTGTCCTTACTTAAGCACACCAAAATCATGGGACTCTTATTTTCTTCCATCTGTGGCTTAGTTTCAGAAACCCTGCTTGTAAGCCAACATACACATTCTATGTTCCTGTTTAGAACTTGCTTGTGAGGAAACTGTCCTTATTTGAGCTGTAGTGTCTTTCCTATTGCAAACAGACCTTGCTTGTCTTGTTTACTCCAATCTTGTGATGACTGTGAGGCAGTAATCTTTCCAATGTTGAAACTGTTAGACCAGAGCACTAGTGTACCCTATCTAATTTCCACATGTAGTTGAACTGAAAACTAAGTGTTAACTCCCTTCATATAGTTCTGGACTGTGTAAACTGGCCTTGTGCTGCCACAGCCTGACAACTTTAGCCCTGTATCTGTTGACATGAATTGATAGTTGCCAAATTACCTTGACTCCAAACTTTTGTAGTTTTTTGGCTATCATCTAAGCAACTTTTGAGACTATTTTGTCAGTATCTCCATCCCTTTAGTGTCAGTCTTGCATTCTTTTGTGTGCAAGCTAAACTTCAGATAAAACTGTTAGGACTTCTTAGCATTCACTGCCTTGGAAGATGATTTTTTAAAATCAGTATTAAATTTGGGCTACTGTTCTTGTTCATAGGGTTGTCATGGGTAGGAGTGATCTTCCACTGAGTATTCTTCCTGTTCACAAGGCTGCCCTGTCTCTAGCTCATCTAAAACAATTTCTAGTGTCACTGCTGCTTCTGAGGTTGGTCTGTCTCTCTAAGCTACTGTGTCTCTAAGCTACTGTCTCTCTTGCATGAAGGAGGAAACTGGACAGTGCTTCTCAGAGTATACAGTTAAGTTTTTCTTCTACCATGTCAACTTTGACTCTTTTCCAAAACTTCAGAGGATTCACTTTGGACTGAAATAGTCTCTTGCTTTCTCCCTTCCTGCTTGTTTTTGCAGTTAACTTCTCTGACTTACATCCTATCACTGGGAACAGGGTCTTCTAGGGCAGTTCTATAGTGACTTGGTTTAGCTTTACCTATGCTGCAGTCTGATAGTAAAAGCATGTTCTACAATGCTGGATAGCTTATAGGTGGTAAACAAATCCTTTTCTAATCATGTGGGAGACCAGGTGGCTCAGTGTTTACCTTATGTTCATTTAAACACAAGCTGCAGTCTTTTGGTCTGCAAAGATGTCTTCAGCTGTAATACGTAAAGCAGTTGAACAATACTAAAACATTTTGTTGTTGTAACTCAGCAAGATATGGAGAAGTTGCAATTTATATAAAGGGAGGAAGTAAGGAGTCTCAATCTGTGATCTGAATACCCCTTAATTTCAGTTTTTCATATCTTAACTTCATGGATTTTTACTCTTCAGATAAACACATGAAGGACCTGTTATCCAAACTTCTAGACTCTGGCTACTTTGAAAGTATTCCGACTCCTCGCACCACTGTGCCAGTAAAAGAATTGGAAGAAGAAGTAAATAGAAAATCTGAGAGAACAAGACAGATGTCAAAAGGAGAGTCTGTCAAAGAACCAGGTGGAATATTACAGGGTTCAGTTTCTGTATCATAATATTGGGATAAGCTTGAACTGAGCATTAACTTTGCATAACTTGATGCTAAATCAAATCCTTTGCTTTCTTACTTGCAATGTTTACTACAGTAAAATGGGCTGCAAGCTGTGCAGGGTCCTATTCTGGTTAATATTGTAGAAAAAGATCTAATTCCTAGTAACAGGATGTATTTGTCTTCTGAGCAAGTCTCCATGTTGAAGATGTGAGAAGTGTCTGGTGTAGGGAGTGTTCTATAATACAATAACTAAACTATGGATACTATAAAATGTTCCTTGCTTAACTCTCAACTTTTGCAAATGTAAAACCAAGTCAGGAAAAAAGCTTGTCTAAAAATAGCATGCTGAATGACAAGCTGAGCTTTCAGAGTATCTGGTTTAGCAATTGGCACTACTATTTAATGGAATTAGACTTGCTACTGTTTGGTCTGCCTTTCTGCATTTGATCAGTTGAAACAAATTAACATCCTTTCTCTAGAATCCATTATGGAGCTTATGAAGTCTGAAATACAGCCACAGGAGGTAAGATACTCTGCTTTTGCTTTCCTTTAGTATTGTAACTTGTCAAACATAACTGTGCTTCTGAAACCCTTTTAAACTTAAAAGGGATTCTGAACAGCAACATGGGTGTTGCTTTTTTGTAGGAAGCATTAAAGACTTGGTTGCATTTCTATTTCTAACCTCAAATTTTTATGGCTTCTCTGGGGTATTTGGGATAAATAGGGCAGGATTACATGAAGCAGTGTAGTACTTTAATGCTCTGGCACTTTCCTGAATAAACCAAAGCATCAGCCGTTACAGTGGAAACACACTGATCTTTTGTGTACTGCGGGATAGAGAAAATACACATCTACTAAAGCTGTCTATAAAAGCTAAGCTTATTTCAGTAGGCTTGATACTGGTGGAGCTGAGAACGATGTAGGTCTTGCTCTGATTTGTCAGAAGTAGGGATCCCTTGTGTGCACAGGGGTATGTAAACTGGTTTCCACAGCCCTTCAGACTCCTGAGTTAAGTACTCAAGCTTCAGCTGGCAATAGTGTAAAAACCATTAGACTTGGTTCAAAAGGTGGGGAGGGGTGTCCTTTTGTACATGGAAATACTGGTTCTTAAAATGCTGAATCCCTGTTTCCCAGGTATCCCACTAGAGGGTGTACTCTAGAACAAGTTTTTGTAACCTAGTAGTAACACTGTTACCTGACTAAGATTTTTTTGGTAACTTGTCAGAAAAAATCTCAGCCAGTGAGCCTTGTACATTCTTCACTTCATATTTATTTCCTGTTTATGACTAAGTGGTAATTCAGGAAAACTTCAGGACATCTTCATTGAACTCTCAGACACACTGACAGTAAACACAGCCTCGAGTTGAAGTCCAGTGGTACTAAATCCAAGAATATGACTTTAGTATTTAAACTGCATTAAGAATGGGGGTCATTCATCACTGGGCTTCACTGATTAAGAATGAGAGTCACTTCATCATGGGGCCAAAGATTTTTGGGGGGAGATGGTGCTGCTATGCTTAGCAGAATGTCTACAAATACAGTACCACAGTATTTTAGATGCTTAGGAAGAGCTACCTTTATAGAAATCACAATTGAACTTGATATTGTCACTGCCTAGGAACATCAGTTAGTATTGAGTATAAGGGTGGTAGATTAACTCAGCTCAAGTATTTCACTTGTGCTGTCTAGGAGATTGTTTCATGCTTCTCTGGCATGCCAAGCAAAGCTAATCTTCAGTGTTGTAGGATAAAGCCATGGCTATCCACATAGTTTGTGGCAAGTGTTTAAACTGTCTAGGCTCTGCTGCTTTTAGTCTGAAATTTTCAGTAGCTGGGTAGCCTAACTTAACTGACCTGAACTGTAGTAGCAAAATGTTTTCTTGGGAGCCATTAAGTTTCTTTGGTCTATATAGTTTCTCAACAGGCGTTATTTGCCTGAAGCAGAATACTCTGTCAAGAAGAAGCCAGAAGAGCCCAAATCTTGGGAAGCTGAGTGTTCTAGAAAGCAAGAACCTCCAAAGTCCTGGGAAATGCTTGTTGATATTGAAGACCAGGAACAGAAGCAGAAACAAGAGACCTTAAAGCCTTGGGAAGCTCGTGTTAGGCAGCAAGAACCCAAAAGACCAGATTCTCCAAAACCTTGGGAAGCTCGTGTGAAAGAGGGGGAACAGAAGTGTGAGTCTACAAAGCCCTGGGATACCCATGTTGAGGAGGAAGAACAGAAGAAGCGAGAAGCTCCAAAGGCCTGGATAGCACGTGCCCGAGAGGAGCAGGAGTCCCCCAAACCTTGGGTAGCAAAGGTTAGGGAAGAGCAGGGCCAGAAGAAACAGGAATCACCTAAGCCATGGGTAGCAAAAGTTAGGGAAGAGCAGGAGCAGAGAAAGCAGGATTCCCCAAAACCTTGGGTAACCAAAGTTAAGGAAGAACCAGAACAAAAGCAGGAATCTCCAAAACCTTGGGTAACCCAAACTAGGGATCACCCAGAACAAAAGAAGCCAGAGCCTCTGAAATCATGGGAAATGCCTGTTAGGGAAGAGCCAGAGCAAAAGAAGCAGGAGCCTGTGAAGGCTTGGGCTGCACATGTTAGGGAGGAGCCAGAACAAAAGAAGCAGGAGACTCGAGAGGCTTGGGAAAAAGCTGACAGGCAGCAGCAAGTATCATCACAGCAGTTACAGAACCCTCCGAAGTCCTGGGGAGCTGCAAGTGTTGGGCCAAAGGAGCAGATGGGGCCAAAGAAGTTTGATATGGAACCCAAAGAAGTGAGTTGGCATATGTAGTCTTACCTGTCATAAGCTTTTGACACTAGTGTATTGGACTAAAGCTACCTGATAGCAGAGGCTTTGAGGTGCATTTTTATAGGCCTATATTTAGATACTTATTTCATTCTTTCTTGGGGGAAATAATTCTGGCAGTTAAACTTTATATTTGAATAGCAAGATGGTCTGCTTTGCTTTTTACATCAACACAGTATGGCTGTGTTTGAGCCTTGAATAACTGCTTTACGCATAAGACAGAAGAATTAATTTAGTTCATCCCTAGCTATTGGCTCTGTCCACTGTTATCAGTACAAAGCAGGTATGACTCATCCAGGGATCAAATACTTTGTCTGTGGCTGCATGCAAATAGCACTTCAGTAATTTTTTAGGCTTTTGATTAAAATAGCTGCTGATTCAAGAGAGATCTAACATCTAGATCAAGCAATACCAACTGTACAGGGGCTTAAATATGTATTTCCAGATGAATGCATAAGCCATACTGCTGTCCTGGAGAGTCTAACAATAGCATAGTTTGTTTTAGAAATGTAAAATGAAAGCTATTGCAGGACTTACAGCTGAACAGGCTGCTAGCCTCTAGTTATGTTACCTTCTTTCTCACCTGTGCTTGGATAGCAACAATTCTGATAACTAAAACCAGATAACTGAACTTTGTCTATCTTATTATGTCACTAAGACCAGTGTTTTAACAGAGTTAGACTTCAGGAAGAACATACAGGGAATTCAGCAATTCTCTTGTACAGTGTCAGCATTATCTATGTTTCTGTAAGAAAGCAGAAATCAATTCATTCCATGTTACTCATAGCAAATGATTAAGCTTAAATCTTGTCCATAAACTTGGCATAACTGAAAAATGGATGTTCTTGTGCCTAGAGGCGGGATCGCAAACTGAAGGTTGAACATGAAATTAAAAGAGTATGTAACATGCAGCACTGGGTAACAAAATGGGTTTAAGGTGTTTCAGCTTGATTCATCTTTACAGTCAAGCTGAGTTAGAATCTTGTGTCCACTGGTGGTGGTGGTACAGGTGCAAAACCTGTTTGCCTCACTAAGTAACTCTGAGCACAAGTAGGTGTTGTGCACCAACTATGCATAGTATTACTATAACTGAAACTGTCTGAAGTATTGGAATAGTCTCAAGCACTTTAAGATGCCTTGGAATTCCTGGTGTCAGATTACTTTACAGCTTAAATGCAAGATGCTTCCTAATGGGATGGGGCTTATTTTTATATAGGATGGATGGCTTAAATGGTGGACAAAATTTTGAGGTAGTAAGGAAAAAGGAGGGTCTCCACTTAGCTGGAGAAATGTGCAAGCTGCCTAGGAATCTTCATAGTAATGTCCAGGTGTGCACTAAGCATTTAAACTAAATTAAATGTTAGAATGTGAAGTTGCTTGAGATAGATTGAAGTAAACAAAGTGTATTTTTGAAGTATTCAGACTTCGATTTATATAGACCAGAGTGAAACACCAGCTGGCTTTATTCTTGCTTAGTAGCTATTGACAAATCCTAGTATCAAAAATTTATTGAATGAGTAGAAAATAGTGTACTGTCAACCTAGTTTCCATAACCAATTTTAAGAAAATTAATATATCTGACTTGAGGTGCACATAAAGGGCAATTAAAATTTAATATTAAACTTTGGGTAATGAAATTTCTTGCTTTTGGTTATATGAAGAAAGAACAGGCAATGCAGTGCTATAGCTGGATCCATTTCACTCTCAGGGACAATCTATAAATGATCTTGTGCAGGGATTTAGGCATAGCCTATGTCACTGCTGCTGCTTTCTGGAGCTGAAATTAACTTTTCTTTACTCCCTGAAATAACTGTTAGAGCTCTGAGATCTTTTAGTAAACTGCTGTGGTCTGAGATTGTAAAATATGCTAATTTAACTGAATGCACCATAAGGTGCAATACCTAAGTTGAGCCTAAGACAGCAGAGTGAGCTGATGTGCAGACCTGTTAAACTATTATTTTGTTTAAATGTTTGTACAACCTGTGGACCAGCAAACTTGGTTAGAGCTGAATTTGTGGTCTGCTATGTGAAAGCAAGTTTGGCTCAAGTAGTGTTGAAGTTAGGTTTCAGAAACATTGTTATGACAAATTAGACCCTAAACTGTGTAAAACTAATCTGAATGTTGTTTGAACAACTAATGTTAAATGATCTCAGCATGTGTAAGTTTGTGAGCTGGACTAACAGGTTACTAAACTCAGATTATGCTACCAGCTTGTAATGACTTCCATAAACAGTATCTAACTGTATGCTAGAAAGAAAACTTGGTTTAAAACCATCTTAAGGATGTCAAGTACCTGAATTTTTTCAAAGCATCTCTTATAAAGGCATAAAACCTGAAATACTTTAATTTCATGATACTTTTCATATATGGTCTGTATTGCACTTAAATATTCTAGTTTTAAGCACCTAAGTAACAGCAAAACAGCAAATCAATAAGGTAACTTCAGTGTAACCACTTCTGGCTGGTGTATTTTAATATATGCAAGACTAGAAAACAAATTCCACAGAATGGAGAGTCTCAATGTTTCAATCCTGGCTTAAAGCCCTAATACTGTATATGTAACCCTGTATGCTTGCTCTTCTAGTTGAAGTAAAGAATGCTACCAGCATGATGTGCAGAGTATGAGCTGGGGAAGGAGATGAAGACTCTAGCAAATTGTAAAAGCATACATAAGACCTATCATCTTTGCAACCACAAGTGAAACACTGCAGTCTCTTCTGCTTCCATGCTCTCAAGGCTTTTTTTACTTGTTTGTGTTTAATGTACAAGTCTAACTTATGTAGCTAGTGGACAGTCTTAATAGCCTCAAGACACTGCCTTGACCTGGTTAAGTGACAAGCTTCTGTTGCCCATTTGCAAATGTACAGAACCAGTTTGGTGGGTGTACTTGTGTCTTGGTAAACTATAGTGAGGAGGAAGAGGGTAATAGAAGCATTAATCAGTTTGACCCATAATGGACTTACAGTGACAGCAAGTGTTTTTATCTTAAATCTGCTTGTAAGTGAGGGCTAAAACTGATGGACAAGAAGATTCAGATTCCTAGTAACTTAAAGTTTCAGCAAGTTATACATTAACTTTATTCAGCTGTATCTTGTCCTGTACTTAAATTTTTAATAGCTATAGTTCCTGTTCATTTTTGGAAACTATACAGCAATGTAAACTTGCACAGTCAGTCTACAGGTTGTGCATTAGAAACTAAGATAGAATAGTAAGTACAAAGATGCACTCTAGCTCTAAAGTGAAACTTCTCAGAGCTCACCAAGGGGTTATTGTGTGGGCCATATAGATTGAAGTTGAGTCCTCCAGAGTTAATGATGTGCTGCATGTACATGGATTATGCTTTGTGAAGCTCACTAAACCTTGCAAGCTTCATCCCTGTGCATGCTATTGGGATTTCTTCAAATGCTAGTGATTAGTTTCAGGTAACTGTTGAAGAAATATGATTGGTTTTGTGGTTGTCCTAAAACTGGACAGAGCATTTCATCGATTTGGTTTGGGTTTAGTGTGACAATTAAATTTCATGACACATACCCTTCTGCCATAGTCTTCTAATGACTTGATATAAATAGTCAACTATACTGCTATACAGTATATTGAAGTAGTAACTTCCTGTAAGAAAGACAAATGTTTGTACTGTAGGAAAGTAAAAGACTTTCATATGTTCCTGTGTTTCTCAATGCTTGGGCCTGTTGTAATAATGCAACTTATTTAATGTCTTCAGATTTGCCTCCCTTTAACTGCATAGACAAACATAAGAGCAGCAAAGGTTTAGAGAATCACTGAAAATTATGGTTTTAAAATACCTATAACAAGCCTACTTCTTCCCAAGCCACTTTTAAGACATGCTAGACTATCTGGACAGCCTGATTTTACTTTCATTCTGTAAATAACAGGGCTTCTGCTATTTAAGGAGTTTAATATTTTTTTTTATACCTCAGACTTACTGGTTCTATGGCAAAACATTTACCTCTTTTTAAAGTGAGGTGAGAATCAGTTGGGATGAACTGTTAAGGGACCATCTGAAACAATCAGGAAGCAATAAGGCCCTGCAGAAGTCCTTATTTATCTACAAAGATAAGCTTCCGTGTGGGAGCATAGGTGTATTTTTCATGCCAAATTTTGAAAAGTTTAATGAAATACTTTCTGCAGGAGCTGCTACACTGAATGTCTCTTGCTTGTTTGGGGGAGCACTTTGGTGTCTTAACCAAAGTAGCATGCTTGCAATGTATTTCTTACATGCAGTTTCTTCAGAATATCTGGAAATGCCATCCTAATAGAAGATCTGTACTTACTGGTGTGAGCTCTACTGAGTGATACAGTTCTGTTTTTTAAATTTGTTTTGGCCTTCAACTTATATATGTGGGCTTCCTTATGTGGATGCATCTAATTTTGCCCTAAACACAGGCAACTTACTGCCTTCTGTACATTTGACTGCAAGAAACTGGATGAATTAGTTCTGTGGCTTAACTAGTTGTAGCAACAGTAGGCTGATGCTTTTTTAACAAAGTGAAAGCTTTATTCAGCAAATATCAATAATGGCACAGAATTCCTTGGCCCACTGTCTGACACATATAGGTTTCTCTGAAAGTATATTGGATAAGGCAGCTTGTCTTGCTTCCAGTATTAGGTTTAATATCTTTTCTCCTTATTAGGTGCCTAAACCTGTACATCAGCCAGCTGCAGAGTTTTGCTCTACTTCAACTCTTCCAAAAGATCCAGTATTGAGAAGGGAAAAACTTCAGGATCTGATGACTCAGATACAAGGGACGTACAACTTCATGCAAGTATGTTTTTCTCTGCTGTTGTAGCACAAAGCTCCAATTCCTACTGGGTTAAGGGAAACAGTGCTGACAGTGTGTGTTTGCACTGAATGAGTGAATCTAGCTCTAATTAGCTAACAGCAACTTGTCAGAATATTTAATTTTTTTCCTCCCAACCAATAATCCTTTCTTTCAAAAGGAGTCCATTCTGGATTTTGACAAAGCTTCACCAAGTGCCATTGTTTCATCTCAACCACCTTCAGTTACTCCAGCAAGTAGTCCTGTAGGTAAGTAATAGTATAAGTTGTATGTAAGACTTTTCAAACACTTAACAGGGTTTGCTTGGGCTGTAGATCAGTAGGCCTGGAGAAGACAGCTTGTCTAAGTATAAAGAATACTGCTGTCTGATTTCAGAAAGAAAAAAAGGGAGCTTGAGACACTTACCTACTTATTTGTTGCTGGAGGTGGTTTAAGTTGGTGCATCTGCCTGGAAATGGAATGCTTGTGTAATCACTGACTGGCATGTCCATCTGACCCCAGCTGCAGAACTGACATGCTGTATCTGTGTAACAAACTTGTCTAGATGTGGTGTATGTAGACATAAGCTGTGCGAGTTCAGGATAAAGAGCAGTTAGAAAACTATAGCTTTCTACAATGGGCCATGTTAAACTGTGGAAGGATTTTGGGCCTTAATACAAATTACCCAGTTTATTAAATATTCAGTTGCTTTTTTAAAACTAGAAAATGGGTATCTCTTGTGGTAGAAATATTTTTATCATTGAATACCTGTCCTCTTTTATGAATACCCCTGAGGTTTTCAATTGGGTGTAGCTTACTGATGCTAAATCTAAATATTTGCTGCAGTGCACACACTAAAAAGTGTGCATCTTCATATATCAAATGTTTTTAAAAGTTGAACTGCACACTGAAACTATATGTAGTGCTTGAATTTAAAAGTAAATGTTGCTTAATGCATTCTTTTACAGTTCCAAAAGAACAGAAACTGCCAAGTCAGAGTGATTTTCTTCAACAGCCTCTTCAAGTAAGTTGAAGTTAGGATTGCCTTGAAGAGGCAGAGCAGTAGCCAAGGAATGACATAGAGGTTATTCACTAGAATAGACTTAGTACTTTGTCTTTCTTATTGTCAGTAGTTTTGTAACAACAAATCTCGTATAATGTAGTAGCTTGCAAGTCTTAAGATAACTCAAATGCTGATGAAGTTGGCTGCTGTCCTTGAAAAGTAACAAAAACTGTTTGAATTTTTTACAAGTAAAAATATGTTCAAGACATGCTGAAATAGCTGGAATATTTAACCCATAAATTCAACTCATAGCTAATAGCTGTGTGAAGAAGAACATGCTGCTTCTTTCCTAGATGGTTCATGTATTCATTGTTGAGATTTTCATTTAGGCCAAAGACACAATGTCTCAAGTTTTGGCAGCCATGGTTAAGTGAACCTTAAATTCACTTTCTGTGCTTGCATGTCTTGCTACTTTGGCTTTTAAATGTTTCCTTGCCACTAAGAATTCCAAAGAAACTTAGCCTAATCAAAGCATTTCAGCTCCTGCCTCATTCTGAGCTTTACTTGGAAATGCCTGGAGTGTGAGTTTCAGTGAAACCAAACATTTAAGATAATATTTTCAAAACCTTATCTGTTTTCTCTTCTTTGAAAGGCTGCTGCTTCATCCATGGCACTGCATGGTTCAAATACTTCCTTAGCATCTGCTGATCAGACACTTTCTGGCTCTGAAACTGAAGACTTGGTGGCACCACAGACACCACAGGTAATATATCCTGGAGTTCACTGGCATTCAAAGATCTGTGTGACAGCTAGCCTGAACAGAAAGCTGTGGTAGGGCCTCTCCTGAATAACTATGCTTGGACAACATACAGGGACAGAATGCAAGTAACAGCAGTACATTCTTGAAAACTTATCATACTTGCAAGTCTTCCTAATACTGCATGAATGCGAAGTGAGCAGTCTGCCTCTTGAAATGGGAAGGGTGTGGGGTGAAAAACACAGGCTAGAAAGTGTGGTGCCTATTCTTGTGGGAACACGAGTGACATAAATATTTGCTTTGGTTAGTGTAGAGTACTCCCTCTCATGACAACATAGAGGATGCATAAATCAGGGTGGATATTGTCATGAAAATAGACTTCTGTGTAAGCTGAAGACAGATGTGTTCTTAAGCGCTAACTGAAGAAATACTGGGAATCTGACTTTCTGATGTTCAGCCAAGACCTCAAGCTTTGCTTTCTTAACTGTGTTTATGTAGTTAAATCTTCAACTAGCATTCAATTATTGCTTAGAGCTGAAAATGTTTCAATTTTTCAGATCACTGTCTTAAAGATCTCTTGCTCAGTGTTGCTGTGTTCAGAACACAGCTGGCTCTTTCTCCCTATTGGACCCTAATACGGTGTATGCAGATTATATTGGGGAAATGTTCATGCTTTTTAAATGTTTTGCTGATGTACATGCTATCAGTAATACTATGCATGTAGCACACTATTCCTTAATATACTATATAGTTGAATATAACAGTTTCTACAGGGATATTAGTCTTGCTGCCTCGAATTGGCAGTTCTGGACTGGTCTTGACACCACCTCTCACTCCTACAATGTCTACAATGTCATAAGACTACTTGTGCTGACAATAATTAAATTTTGTTTAATATGCATCCAGAAGACTTGTGCTGTGCTATAACGTAGAACGTCTGATTTAGTGGAATGTTCTGAGGTTTTTTGCAAGCATTGTTTGGAATTAAGGTTGCTTGTGTTCAGTATTATCTCTAGTCCCTGAGGCTTGAAGGGGGGTGTCTTTCTTTTCCAGTCCTGCTTCTCATGGAAAGCAGTAGATAAGCTTTGTTTGGTTCCAGCACAACTACAGATACACTCCATGGTTACAGTGCACTCTCCTGGTATGCAAGTGCATACCAGTTCTGTCTGATGTACCAGTGATGATAAACATGGTGAGAATGGCACCAGTAGTCCTTAGCACTATACTGTGTATCTAAGTATAAGCAACTCTTAAACTCAGCATTACAAGTGTGAGCTAACTATATAGAACATGCATGTTTTGCAAAAGCAAACCAAAGTTTGGCTTGAAGCCTTGTTCAACAGAGCTTACTAGAAGCTTAACATCAGACATGTCTTTGCATTTAATTCAATGAGACAGATGTGTCAGACTTCATAGTAAATAACTGCTTGAAGCAATTTACAGTTCTTAAAATTATCTGACTTTGCAGGGCTAGTTGTAAAACCTCGTGTAAGACGTGTAATCTAAGTCTGAATAATTACTTGAAGCTTTTGCTTAAGATGACTATTTAGCACATTTACTTTGTACTAATGGTCATTCAAAATCAACTTGTTTCAAATTATGCACTGGTATTTCATAGCTCTACCAGAACTTTGTGTTTTCTGCAATACTTCTAATAGCAGGTGCATATATGGCTTCTTCCAGGCATCAGCATCACTTTCTCAAGAGACTGAGAAATATACTTCCCAGCCACTGTATCAGGCAAGCTCACGTATTTCTGAGCCACTGATACCTAAAAAGATTGAAATTGCCCAGGTGAGCTATTACAAATACAGGTAAGGTAAATATATTGGTTGCTGAAATGCGTCTAGAGCATTATGTTCCTTTTCATTTCTGATTCCTATAAATATTGGTATTCTAAATCAACACTCAATTTTGCTGTCTGCACAGATGAGACTTTTTTAATGCTGGTTAATACTTTGTCTGGACAACACAGCATTATTTCTAATCTGAAACATAACTGGTTAAGTTAGGAGGGAAAAGTCAAACCTCCTAAACTTCCTGGTTCCTCTGGAAAAGATAAGTCACTTTTGATATGAGTCAGAGAATCATCTTCCAATAAATGGAACAGAAGGCATTTTGTTTCCTTAGCCGTGGGGAAAAATACCTAATGTCTCTTTATTGTGAAATTATTACAATGAGTGGTATGTATAGTAGCTCATAGGCACATTTCACTTAATCAGCAGAGACTGCAATAGAAGTACTGTTTGCTGAGGATGCACAGCAAGATTTGAAATTGTAAGCAAAAGCTATTTTGTAGCTCTACTATGTCCAAATGTCATCCTGTAGAAACTGCTGACTTCTGTCAGTCTAGGCTTTAGAACAAATTAACTGCTTCTGTTACTGCCTGATAACTATCAAGTGACCTCTCATTACATTTGTTCTTCCCTCAGGCAACTATTCCCCTCCCAAGTGAGCCACAGTCACCATTGCCTACTTCAAGCACCTCCATGTCGCCAGTACCACCAGTGCAAAGCTTTCAATCTCCTCCAGCAAGTAGCAGTTCTGTCACAATAACAGCAGCTCCCTTTCAGGCTATGCAGACTGTAAGTGTGTAGCTTGAGGCCACAGAAGAATAATTGACAATAACGCTAATAACTTAGTCCAATACTGGGGAACTGGCTCCTCTTGATACAGTACAGAACTTGAGAGATCATTTTGATGTGTTAATGTTAAAAACCTAGATTAGAACTCTGCTTCTCCAATGCCATCAGAACACATCATCCAAGAACAGACATCCTGGCTTTGCTCTGTATAGTCCCAAAATCTATTACTGGGACACCTTAGTGGCCTCAAGGAACTGAGGGTGAAGTCAGACCTGAAAAAAACAGATTTATAGCTGTGCCCCAAGGTAGAGTTGACTGTACTTAAACTGCTCTTATGTATATATTTCAAACAATAAAGATTGCAGAGGGGAGAGAGAATCCTGGAGTATATAGCTATTGGGACTAAAAGCCTTCTTGAAGCTTGAACCTGCCTTGCTACTTTTTAAACTGTTTGCGTTGGTGGGATAAAAACTCAGTCCACTGGAATAATGGAAAATGTATCCTTGATATAGATTGGTGTAGCTCATTATCTCATCTTGTTAATGAGTAGTAGCCAATATAGATGTCTAGGGAATAGTCCACACAGTCTGAGTGTGTTTCTTGCAAATGGATACTATTTTTTCAGGCCATACATCATTACTAATGTTATCTAACATTACTAACACTGCTACTGTCTGGTAATCTGCAGTGCAAGGTTAGAGGGATTTGGAGGAAGAATCTCCATTTAGTTTTTAATGTTCCCTTCCCTGTACTTGATTTTATTTACTCCTCTACTTCCAGAAGATGATAGAAACCATCATTTAATATTCTTGCTCAAAAGCATGCTTAAAGAGGTAACTGATATTCTCTAAAGGCTTTCTTCATTTCAACAAATGTACCAGTACAGTTCCACAAATTGCTGGACAATCTACATCTTGTAGTATTGAGACATATGTAGTAGGATTTAGTGGAAGAAGGTAGCTAATAGCCTTTCAAAACACAGGTATGAATGACTAAAACACCTGACATCCTGCTGTGGTCTGTAGTAAATCACTACCATAACTTTCTCCTTGGTTTTCTGTATTTGTAGAAGAGGTTCTTTTGTAGAACTTTCTTCAGAGGTAGAGAATTTTGATATACATTATAAATAAGGCATGTGGTGATAAGGAGGTGGTTTTTTCTAAGCCAGATTTAAGTTATACTAAGTGGTGATTTTTTTTTTTATGGAAGTAGAGAAATATCAGTATGGTATGACCAACGAATCGAGTCTTTTTGGGGACCCAGTCTAGAAGATAAGCATCTGTCATGATATAAATATGGGGTCTTAGTCTCAGTCATTCTGATTTTATCTGAACCTAGTGTCTGTGTTCACATGCTTTTGATCATAATGGTACCCCTGAAAGTTCACTTGAATTAATGCTGTGGTGTTTTCAGAGATGTTAAATATTCAAGGTTTCTCTAAGCATTTTTGGGTCAAACTGGCAAAGAACTGCCACTAAATTGCTAAGATCTTAATTCCTTTTTTAGTGGTAGTCTTTTTGCAGTGCAGGGTTTTTTTCCCTGCACTGTTTAGATTCTTATTGCTGCCAGGAAAACACAGCCATTGGATTTTGGTAGATAGCCAGGAGTCAGGTGGTTCCTTGCCAAATAGTGGTAGTATAGTGACAGTAATGGAAGCATCTGATTACATGTCCTCAGATGTTTAAACATCCTGTTGCTGCCATTGTGCTTATGGAAGCTTAAAGGCAGATCCTACCTGTAGCCCTAGTCCTTTATTAGCCTTCCATTTGTAACCCTCACTATAGGAAAAAGTAGACCACTGATATAAATACTCTAGGATGTGGATGTTGACAGCCTGACTGCATAGCATCCTCAAATTTCTTTTAGAAAGAGGATTGCTTTGGATCGCTTCGATCATTTCATCTAGTAAGGTTAAAAAAAAATCTATTTTATAATGGTTCAAAACTTATACTCAATACTTCATGAGCGGTTTCTGTGCTGGCTCCCTCTTAGGGGGAAGTACTTGATTTCTTGACCCTGGGAAAGGTGTTCATTCTCACTTTAAGTATACAGGCTGCTTCAAATAAGAACTGTGAAGCTGTGAAACTCTTCCTTGCCTCTATCTGTAGTTTTGACCTTGTCTGTCTTCAGACAGTTTATAGTCTTGGAAAATGGTCAAATACATCCCTAGGTTCAGTACCAGTACTGTTGACAGCTCTATGTGAAATTTAGATTCTTTTACTCAAAATAGACTTTCTTACTTGATCTTGATACTGGTTGTCACTCTTGACAACATCAGTTCTGGTAATTTTAGGTTATTGGTTATCAAGCAATACAGTCACTGGCATCACTGTACTCTTCATTAGATTTAACAGTAATACCAGCACACCACCCTACTGCCCAGTCTATAACATTAAAATTTGAATTGCAAGACAGTTATCTAGGTTACATGTTTGCTGAGGGAACATAAAACCAGTAGGAGAGTTGAGGCTTAGTTTAGCAAGGGGGTTAAGATGTCTAATATGCTATTAAGTGGATAGTAGTGTTGCATCAGGTTTCAAGACATGTATAAAGAACCAAGATATTCACCCAGATGTGAATATCTCATTATAGGCTGTCTCAGACAGTCAAACGTTGTAGGACAGATAGTCAGTGGATTTCCTGTAGAAGCAGAATAGTTTATTGTGTAATAGCTATGGTCAGTCAAGCTGTGTTTCTTGGGTAGTAGCTATGTAAACTGGATTAAGTTCTAGAAGTTTACTAGAGAGAGAAAAGGATGGATTGAAGTACAGTGTTCTTGATTATTTCTAAGAAACAGTTGTCCTAAAAACTGATCTAGGTATGTGGATTTAAATAATGGCATGGCAGGGTGGTGGCATTAGGCAGAGATTTCAGCTGGTAGTGTTAAGCACTTGTCTTGAAATATGTTGTAGGTATTTAAAGTGAATGCACCACTGCCTCCGCGTAAAGACCAGGAAACTAAAGAGGATTCTTCATATTCAGCAGGATATAACCAGAGTTTCTCTACAGCAAGTACACAGACTCCTCCTCAATGCCAGTTGCAATCTTCTCATGTTGCAGAACAAACCTCTCTTTCACAAGAATCTCTGTCTTCAGGTGAGAACTGAACTTGTATCTGTATTTCAAGTAGTCTTTAAAGGTCTTCAGGTTACAGTAGTATTTTAATTAACATGTGCTGTGAGTTGTTCTTAGTGAAATTCTTAAACACTGTTATGTAGTACCAGTTAACATTCAGGTTATCAGCTCTAATCTAGTTGATGGTATAGTATGTAAGCTTAACTTCAGAATGGCTAGCAGGGTGAGAGGCTGCTTCAAACCAGTTTCTATACTAGTTGCATGGACAGTGTCACTTACCTGTGTGAATTTCCAGTAGGTGGGAAATTGTCATTCAAACAATTGTTTGCTTGGAATTGAAGCAATGATGAAATACTTATTTGGAACCACTAATTTGGTCACTGGTGGGTCTGATGCTGACTGCTAAATAAAGTTAGGGTAAGTTTTCAGTCTGACCTGAGGAATACTAGAAATCTAAGTGGACTCTTGAGCTGCCTTATTCAATGCAGAACTGACCTGCTTAACATTTAGATATTGTACCAGGTGAATTTATATGGCTGACACTAAATTTGAAATTAAACTAGGCCCAAATATGGCTGTAATGGGTTCCAGGATGAAAGGAAGCTGACAACTAGGCATCTGGATTTAGAAGACTATCAAATGACTCAAGAACACTTAACTTCTGCCAGAGGAATCTTCATAGGAATTATACTAGAAATAGACTGTGTGAAGTCAGTGAGACATATGAAGAACTCCTAAGTATAGCAGTCAGGAAAGCATGCTTAGCTTGAATGCTCCTTCTTATCACAGGCTACAGGTGATCAGCCTTCTATACAGTTATTTGATGAAGCTTCACAATCTTTGGATTAATCTTGTGCAGTGGCTCTGCAAGGACTTCAGAAAAGGGTTTAGACTGTCATTCTGGATCAGTTTTAAGCTTTCTAGATTGTTATAAAGCATGTGGAAACACATTCATGGTTGCAAGGCCTGTATTTAAAGCTAACAACTCAGCCACCCTGTGAGTGAAAAGCATTCCTGGATACCTGTTGCTTGGGGTTTAACCGCGCAGTAACATGTGGTAGGAAAGTCTGAAGAGACTGAACCCAAATATCTAGCTTTCCACAGTTGTCTTATTGCTATCTAAATAAGATTGAGTTTGTCTCACTTGGAAGGATGTCAATGCTGAGATGACCTAGTTTATCAGATAGACCACTGAAGTCTTGCTAGTAGAACAGTGTTGGTTCAAAGTGAAAAATCTTAATCAGGTGTTACTTAGTTTTATTCTAGTTTGGTTATTTTCTTGATGCTGCTGGCAAGCATGTTCTGGCCCATGCAACTGAATCTTGTTGAATACATTAGAGGCCTATGCTGACAGCCTGGACTGTCTACAGCGTGCTTTAGCAAGCATTAGTCTACAGAACAAAAGGGAGGATCCTCATTTATTTGAAGTAATGAAGGGGCAGAACAGGATATTCAGAGCATTTTAATCAGTCTCTGAACCTCCTAATACTGCCCTTGCTTCTCTAGGTGTGGTAAGTTATTACAGTTATAAAAGCTCTGAATTCATCTGTGCCTTCTCTTTTAAGCAGTGAATTATCAACCTGATGGAGCTGTTCCTGTTAGCAATGGTAGCCTTGCCTTTTATCCAGCACAGACTAATGTTATTCCCAGACCCCCCCAGCCTTACATTAACAGTCGTGGGTCTGTCAGAGGATCGGCTAGAGGTGGAAGGTCACTGGCTAATTCATACCGTTCCCCTGGTGGGTATAAAGGTATGTCTGTATTTACTACCACCTTAGGAAAAAACCTGATGTAGTAACACTAGAACAGGATTTAACACAATATGGTATTAAATTTAGTTTCTACATGTGAAACTTCTGAAAACAGGACTTCAAGAGCAATGTGCAGATAAAGGGTCTTCTGTTGTAGAATTTAAGCAAGTTCATTGACTTTTATTTGTAGTCCCTGTACTTTGGGTGTCAGGTGAACTGGCAGAGCAATTTCATGGCCATTTGAATTATGAAAGTAGAAAATTTCACTAATAGGTTATTCAGTTACTTAACTGTGTAGACTTTTCTTGCTATTTCATTTACTGTTCTTAATTTTTTACCCCCTCTATTCTTTCGTTCTTTGTCTTGGCATCTACCTTGCTAACATTCTGGGTGGGTATTTCCTCTTCATGTGTTACTTGTGGTATTTGCCCAAAACAAGGTACTCTCTGCTTAGCACTTCTGTCTTTAATATTACTGGCAGAAACCAGGATTGCGGGGGGGGGAAATGTTCTGGGTTAGTGGAGGGTGCTTCTGGTTTAATAAAAAAACTGAAGAGTTTTAAGAGGACAATCCTTTGGTCTCTGCAAATCAGTTGCTATTCTGCTGCTAGCTGAAGTACTATAGAAAGCTTCAGCTGACTTCAAGCAGATACTAACTTAAGGTTGTTGGTAGCTGTGGCCTACTCCACTCTGAAGTGAAAGGGCACTTAGTCTGTGATAGTTGTTTCAGTTATTGGGCTTTGCTCAATACCTTATAGGAACACATACCAGACAATGAGTTGTATAGTTCTAACCTAACAGCAGTTAGGGTTTGGTAGTATCTCATACAAAATTGCTTCCAATTCCTCTTTGGTAGTTGATCTAATATAGCTAAAGAGGCTAAATATTATAGTAACACCTAAACATGTAACAGTAATAGCAAAAGTGTTTCTTAATTCTATGTTAAATCCTGCCTCTGAGTCTAGCAAGTTTTTCAGCTGTTCCATGAAGTCTCATTAGTATCATAGGCAATTGAGGTCTGTTAATACTTTTAAACATGTAATTTAGATATATCAACAGTGGGTAGTTCTGAGTAGCTAATGAGATGCATTCTTTATAGTAGTGAGACACTGGTCCAAATTCTAAACTAAGGAATAGAAGTGTAATTGCATAATTTAATGAACAAACAATAAAAGATATTTAGTAACTGACTTTATTTGGACAGGTTTTGATGCTTACAGAGGCTCACCTTCAATAGGTAATGGCAACTATGGCCAGCTGCAGTTCCCTGGTAGAGATTATGCTGGAATGCCATATTCACAGAGGGTAAGTATTAACTTTGTTTCCAGTAGCCTTTTGAGCATTGTATACAGGAGTTAAGTCTTCTAATACTGTAGCTTTTCATTATCTTAACAGGTGAACTATTCCTTACAAGCTGGAGATTGGTTTTGTTTCCTAGACAAAACCCTTTTTTGGAACAGTAGACAGCAGTTGATGTCAGTTCAGATGGATAACATCTCTGTAAGATAGGTTGATCTTAGTCTGAAGGGAATCTCTGAAATGCAAACAGATGGCAAAAGTGGTATAATGAGTATTTTCTATGGATTTTAAAGATGGTACTCAGTGCTTCTGTAGCATAAAATAATGAACTCCTAAATGGACTAAGAATGTGCTTAGGCAAAAAAGTACAAAAAAAGTCTAAAGGTTCCTGGTGGGAGAAGGATCTTCAGCTTTGAAATGAAATATATTCTTCTTTACAGAATCAAGGACTTCTAACAGACCTGAGATTTAAAGTATTGCATAATGAACTGAACTGAGCTTATATTTAAGAAACTAACTTGATAGAACAAGCATTGAAATAGCTCTTTAATGTCATACAAGCTACTGTAAAAGTAGATTTTTCCATAAATAAGGCTGTTTATCTACATCTTAATTCTGAACTCCATTGTTTCTGCTAGACCCACTTGTTCTCAGATTTGCTTGTAGCCATCTTCCTAATACTTCTGTTCTCTTTTAGGATGTTAATTACCAGCAGTGCTATAAACGAGGTGGGATAACTAGTGGTCCTCGAGCAAATTCAAGAGGTAAGGCAAACATCAGGTTCCCAGTGGTATATACATGTGCTTGGGTGTAGCAGATGAAGTGGAATGTTACTGAGAAGTGAGAAAGTGTATTGTCACCGTTCAAACAGATCAAGCTTGGTATAAATTAACCAAGCTATATGGAAGTTTAACAGCAGACTTCATTTCACAGTTCTCAATTTGGTGTCTTCACATGTCTAAGTTCTGACATAATGGTACCTTACTGAACTTTCTTCACAAATTAACTGACTAGGAAAACACACAGAGGGTAGTTCTAGTGTTGCATTTAGCTTCTTCCCTTAATTGCATGGTCTTCCCTGATTCTAGGTAAGCTATCAGATCCCAGAAACTTTGTAAGATAACTTTTTCTATGAAAAATTTTTTGGGAATACAGCTTTACTCTGTACTTCCATGCTGGAGTACAAAACCTAAAGAAAAACATAAGACTAGCTGTTTGAATCCAATCATGAATAGCATGTATTTTGAGAAGTTGTAAACAAGATGATTTAATCCTGCTGTGTATGTGCTGGAGAAAGCTGGACTTACAATTCTATAGGTAAGAAGTGAGATGAATAGTAACTAGAGATTGCTGCCTTGAATAAAGGGGAATTATGACATATCATAGGAAAATTTTAGGATGAAGCAGGTAATACCTCAATCTGAGGAAGGACTCATAGAATATACTTCAGAGGAAGAGAATTAAATAAGGGATTGAGTAAACAGTTGACAGAAAGACTCAGCATAAAGATACAGTAATTTTACTGAGATTTAGTGGATACATTAAAGTGTTCCAGTGGAAATAACAGTAGTTTGCAACTTGAGCATGACTGGTCTAAGTTTCTCAGATCTATCAGTGTTTCCATTCTAGACCCTTTTGACTTGAATATTTGAAAAGATAAACTGCTTTATTTTGGGGAGTGGGATGCAAAAAGCTTAAACAATTCTAGTTCTTCAGACTTAAAATATTCTATTATCATAAGTTGATATGACTGACTTGGGATGCAACTCCAGAAGAACAGTATTGAGGTAACTTACTTGAAGTGCAAATTCAGATCTTGAAGGTGACTAAATGACTACCTGAATCTTGGTAATTCTGTCAATTTTTTCAGAAATCGCTCTTCATCCCCACTGAGAAATTAGCATATGTGTTTTATGCTGGTATACGTATGTGGCAAATACAAAAGCTAGAACTATTGTATGCTACTGCCCTCTTCTACTTAAAAGTATGAAAAGTGTTTTCTTGTAGTTAAATTATGGCCCATCTTGCTGAATGCAAGTGTGATGAACGTAAAACAGCTTCCAAGTTCTGTTCTCACTGGGGTCCTTTGACAACTTGATGTAGCTGAAAGGCAAATCTGTTGCAAAGCCCATATACTTGCTGCATAAGATTATGCCTGCAGGTTTATGGGTATGATTCTGTTATACTTATTTATCATTGCTAATGATCTTTAACAGCAGGGTGGAGTGACTCCTCTCAGGTGAGCAGTCCAGAACGAGACAATGAAACCTTTAACAGTGGGGACTCTGGGCAGGGAGACTCCCGCAGCATCACCCCTGTTGATATGCCAGTGACAAGCCAAGCTGCCACCATACTACCAGTGCATGTCTACCCCCTCCCACAGCAGATGAGAGTTGCCTTCTCTGCCGCTAGAACATCCAACCTGGCCCCTGGAACTCTAGACCAGCCAATTGTGTTTGATCTCTTACTGAACAACCTTGGAGAAACTTTTGATATCCAGCTTGGTAGATTCAACTGTCCAGTGAATGGTACATATGTCTTCATCTTCCACATGCTGAAACTGGCTGTAAATGTTCCCCTATATGTGAATCTCATGAAGAATGAAGAGGTCCTAGTGTCAGCATATGCAAATGATGGGGCTCCTGATCATGAAACAGCTAGTAATCATGCAGTCCTGCAGCTGTTCCAGGGAGATCAGATCTGGTTGCGTCTGCATCGGGGAGCCATCTATGGAAGTAGCTGGAAATACTCCACCTTTTCGGGATACCTCCTTTATCAGGACTAAAATCCAGTGCGATGTTTACAAAAAAGCTGCTCCAAACACTTTGGTGGAGGGGGGTGGGACTAGCTTTGCACTTACTACTGACTTTATAGAAGATATGTGGTTCCATTATTGGGGGAAATGATGGTCCTGTTGTGCAAGGTGAAATCATGGATTTGGGGTACTGAATCAGCACTAATTTGGCACTTTATCAGTTGTGATGTAGCCTTGCTAGTAAAGCTGTGAATGTATATTGTTTGCACTTACCCTAAACTGTATTAATGTCCAGCTTACTACACTATTGATTGCCTCAAGTATGGGCTATTCACAATGCCTTGTTGTGCCTCAATAAAAGAAGTTAATATGCATTTTAGTATTAATCTTGCCAGTGGTCTTTATTTTTAAAATATATCAAACTGAGTTTATTCCTGACGTGGGGTATACCTGCATATTATTACATAGAACTGGTCTTCAAGTTTCAGTAATGCAGGGTAAACAGTATAGTTTAAGTGAGGGTACTTATTTGTTTAGTTTTTGCTTGATGTCATTCTCAAGAGTGTTTCCTTGATCAAAATAAATTGATTTAGTTACAAACTTGCTTTTCTTTTTAACCAGGTCAAGAAATTAGAAGTGAATTGCTACATACTTCATTAGGACTGCTTATTTTAAATGTATATCCTGTCAAAATGTAGCTTTGCCACATCACCTGGCCTTCAGTAGCAATGTAGTTGAAATTCTTAAACTTCAAAACAGTCACTGAAGGATTGGTTCACACTTATTCAGCTGCAGTATATTTTAAAGTTAAAATTGACCCTTGTCAAACACAATTGTATATGGCTTCCCTCCCCCATGAGACTTGAATCAGACTAATGCAAGTAATCTTCTCCTTTCAGAAGAACTGCTGAGGAACTTAGTATTTGTAGTTGGAGCCTGCTGCTTGTATTTAAATCAAACCTGAATACAAATGCAAGGAAGTATTTATGAAATTCCTTTCTTACAGCTAATAGCCTACCTGTTGACCAGTCTTCAGCAATCGCTTGTGGCCTGAGAACAGAAAAGCCATGATGTGTGTCCTTGTCTAAGCTGCAGCATGTCAAATACTATAGTGTTTCAATGTTTAAAATGGAAGTATGAACTAGTAAGACTGTGGGTCCCTAGTGCTCTCTACTTTCAAAAGCTTCAATAGTTTGTTTTAGCAGTGAGGAAGTACTTTAGTGTATTCCAGTAGCTAGTGCAAAAGCCTGACTGGTATATCTAAGGATGAACTAAAACTATGCAAAGTAAAAATAGTTCAGTGATCTGCTTTTTAAATAAAAGTAAAAACCTAAATAGAATAAACTTCAGACCTGATGTAAAGCTGCTGTTTCTTGGTAACCAGTTTCACAAGCTCCAGCTTCAAACAGTTCTTCCCTGCTACCATGCAGATGCCAAAACATGTTGTCTGGCATGACTTCATAAAGTTGCTGGCTTAAAGATCTTGGGTTTACTCCAAGCTTAGATTTCTTTTTCATGTAGATTTTTAGAGGGTGATAATACTTCAAATCTTGGTTTAATTCATTTAGCAAGTTCTGAGTTGAGAAGTCTAGGTAGGATAAAGATTTAGGGAACCTACTTTTTACCAGTATGGACAAAAATGTCAAGCCTTAACTATTGAATACTAAGCCCATATTTTATCAACATGCTAATTCTGACTTTAGCCAATAGACTTATTTCTATAATACTCAATAGAGGGTAAGTGGCAGGACTTTAACTAGGAGTTTTTTCTTAGACTGTTAACTCCCCTTGTATATTAGTATGGGAATATAGTAGATAGGCTGAAGTGCCAGGATAGATAATTTTTGTCTTACAATAGTGTTGCAGCAGTGGACAGACACACTTCATTGCTTTTCTAACAGACCTGCAACTCCAGATGTTTTTTTTCAGACAGGTAGAGAGTACTGACCCAGTCATCCCTCTCCCAGGCTGTCTATATAGGGACTAGTAAATAAATGAGCACTATTGTGCATAGAGCCTTGCACTAAACCTGCCTTAGTGCAGGCTTCTTCATTTAGCATGCAGGTAATACTACCTGGTTTTATTATATGTACTTGTTGATATATGTTTTAAGAACAAGTTAACAGTACTTCTAAGCATTGCTAATAAATTTGCCTATACAACCTCAGATGTGATTACCGTGAATACATGAAACACAGGTTGTGTTCTAATGCTCCAGTTCAATTAAGTCTGGACAACTGCTTGGTGCACCTATGTTACCATTTGTTTGAGACTAATTGTACTGGGAGATCTAGTAAAGCTTTTATGCATCTGTCTTGCATGTATAGATAGATAGCTGAGGTAAACTTCTATTTTTGAGCTGGTTGTCCCTCTGTAGAAGATGGATTTTGAAATTTCTAGCTAAAAGAATACACACTATCACAGCCACAAGTGTGCAGATACGATGAAACATGGAAACTAATCATTATCCCATTCCTCAATAGTAAACTTGACTGTAAATTGTATAATGGATGGCTCTAAGAAACTTCATATTTTTCCAGGCTTTATCAGCCTGGATTGGAATAATCTCTACCAGCTACTTTAAAATACAATGTGTGGTTTTCCCTGATATTTGTTATTAAAAAAAATACAACTTGGACAATTATTTTTCCCATAAAACAACTGAAAATATGATTGATTTTATTCTATGGTTTTCTTACGTATTTTACCTTCTTGGCTAGAACTACTGGTTTTCACTGTGTTTCTAGACAGAGTCATGAGTACAGCTCTAGCTAACCTCTGTTACAAAAAGGAATATAATTACAATTGAACAGTTTTCAGACAAGATGTGACTCAAAAGGCTAGTACTGAATCTTAAATGCTAAGACTATGTTTAAAAAAATGCTACAGCAGACCAAGCAGAGCACCTTTTTTTTTCACACCAAGAGCTGGCCAAAATCCACTGGTAGAAAATTGCTATTCTAATCTTCAAAATATCTAAACACATGACTTCATATGATTTCTCACTATGAACACTAGGATATTGATACCTTATAACTCATTCTTTATGCTTCTAGATTAATAATTGTTTTTGAAAGCTTCTCTAAGTATTTCAAAGTATTTAATGCATTATTTACTGACAGTTTTGGTCTGCCTCAGTATATGCAGACTAAAGACCTAGATGAATATATTTATTTCTGGGCAAAGCATTTAACAGGTGAGTTTTACAACTTGAAAATATTTGAGGTAACACTAGTATAGACTTCATGTAAATACTGTCTGCTAGTATTTTTTTTCCTCTGTAGCTGTTAAATGAAATTGTTTGAAGTGTTGCACTAGGTAATATGCCTTAACTATATAAGGAAGATAATCAGGAGGTCTAATTAAAACATACACAGGGATATCACAGTTCTGCTAACTTCCTATTGCTGTCTTTGCTGTGCAAATCAGATACCACCTAAATTCTTTCCAGTTTTGTTACCTTGGGCAGCCTGCTGAAACTATAAGGATGAGGAGCTAACACTAGATTTTAGAGTGAATTTCTATGTTTCTTTGAGTTCAGTGAAATACTGGAACTACCCTGAAATGGGAAGATGTACTGGTTTTGGCTGAGATAGAGTATATTTTCATCAGAGTATCTGGTATGGTGCTATGTTTTGGATTTGTGGCCAAAACACTGTTGATAACACAGGGATGCTTTAGTTACTACTAAGCAGTGCTTACACAGTGTCAAGGCCTTCTCTGTTTCTCATGCCACCCTGCCAGAGAGCAGAGTGGGGGTGCACAAGAAGCTGGGAGGGGACACAGCTGGGACTGCTGACCCCAATAGACCAAAGGGGTCAGACCTCGGACTATATGATGTTGTGCTCAACAATACAAGCTCGGGGAAGAAGGAGGAAGGTGGGATACTCGAGTTACGGCACCTGATGTCCCACGTAACTGTTAAGCATGGTGAAGCCCTGCTTTCCTGGAAACAGCTAAACACCTGCCTGCCGATGGGAAGTAGTGAGTGAATTCCTTATTTTGCTTAGCTTGAGCGTGCAGCTTTTGCTTTACCTATTAAACTGTTCTTAACACACGAGTTTTCTCACTTTTGCCCTTCCAATTCGCTCCCCCATCCCACAGGGAGGGAGGGAGTGTGAGTGGCCTGTGTGGTGCTGAGCTGCCTGCTCATGGGGTTCAACCATGACAAAGGGTTTCTTAAAGTTTTCAGAATGTTAATGGACTTGTGATTTCTGTGTTTTTTCCAGGTTATGGAAGTGAGAGACCATGAATGATCTGCCAGAATTGTTATGGCTGCCTTTCTGCAGCTAAGAAATCTTCCATCCTGAGGATACAGTGGTGGTGCAGAGAATGTCACTGTTCTGTTGTACTGGTTCAGTTTATGTACCTTTTCCTCCCTGACTGCTCTAAGTTATCTACAGCTGCTCTGACAAAACAGTCAGTGGGGGAGATGGCTTTGGAATTTTAACTCTGATCAAAGGCTTGGCATACATTTATCTGCTGCAAATCATCCTTGCTCTTTATCAAATCTATACAAGTCTTTTGAGAAAATTGTTTGAGAGTCTTGTGGAGGATATGAAAAGTCCATTGTGTATTCTAATTGGAGATGTGCTAAACCATAACCAGATAAAAATAAGTTAACTCTAGTTATGCCCTTGTTCACAAGTCTCTGATCAACTTAATTTTGTGTCTTTTATCCCAACTATAAACAATTCTATTAAGACTGAAAAAAGCTTATACATTTGTATCTGCTGATGAAACAATTCCAGATGGTCTTGTACTTGGGGGGTGGGGGGGTCGGTCATAAACAAAGGAAGTACTAATTTGGCTGGAGAGTACTAGTTCATACAACTTTTGGACTGTTTGGGTCTTAGATGAATAAGGTCTGTGGTTGATACGGAGTTAAGGATTTATGCTAAGTACAAATCCAGTTACTTTGTCATTAGTTTACTACAATGAAGTAAACCCTATATTGAAACCAGTTGATTACATTTAGCTTGTAGCATGTCACACAAAGGATGTCTTCTTTCTCATACTTTCCTATGAGTATCTCTGATTAACTACAACTTACAACCATATGCTATCATAAAGGAACTTGGCTGGCATGCTAATAGAGCTGAAAGTATGCCAGCAGAAAGTATGTTACATATAGCATTTAGCTAAAGCCTGCATTTCAAAACAACCACAAGTCAAAGGACTAATTCTGAGTAACCTGCAATATGTAAGGCTCTTCCAGTTTTTCTCCACCTCCCGAAGTTCTTGAACTTGATCAAGTTATCTTGATAGCAACTCTGTCAGGAACTTGGTCAGATTTTTGTTGAGGTCAAACTTATGTTGCTTTAAAAATCCTTGTGTTCAGTAACTGAGTTTCAGAAGTGTTATACTGCACCTGGAGAGCTCTGGAGCTTTAAAAAAAAAAAAAAAAAAAAAAAAAATCTTTGCTTTCCCTTATCTCCCCACCTCCCACTTATTCACATCCTTTTCTTTCTGTACTTGCAAGCTGGAGCAACTTGTATTTCATTTTACTTGTTTTTTTAGTTTCTTTGTATATCGCTTGCCCCTTTCACATTGTATCTTCTCTCACCAGCAGTGTTAGATAGATGACAAGAAAATCTGAGAATTTGCAGAGTAGAAAAACAGATTTTAAAAAACCCAAACAACATTCTAATTCAGTTCCAGATCCATTATTTTGAAGTAGGTGAAGGCCAAAATATTAACAGAATCTTTGCTCTAACAAAAAGGCATACAAGTTCTTGCTTATAAGAAGTTACTTTCATCCTGAAGTTTTTGAAGTTACATAGAAATATTTCAATTAATACTAAACTTATTTTTAGAGTAATACAGTATTTATGGTGATTCATGTTTTACAGAAAGAGTATCAGGCATACATCAAACCCAGCACACAGTTAGACTAAAATGCTTGCAACAATACTCCCACAACTAAATCACTGCTGACACTACAAAGGAAACAAGCATTGTTGAACTGGATGTTACTTGATTTAGAGACTTGCTGGCATTGCCCCATTGATGGTGTGCACAAAAAGTGGGTCTTAAAACCTTAGGTGTAAGATCTTTTCCACTTTTTTTTTTTGTAGTGAATGTTGTGTGTTAAAAGTGCTTGTTTTAAATGCAAGTGGTAAGTGCAATAAAATGATGAAAAACATTTTAGGAAGATGTTAAAATAGCCTTTAAGCATATTTTGGTCTTTATGGATATATTTTACAACATCAGCTCCACAGGAGTAAAGTACCTCAATGAATAAATTTCATAACTTTTAGGTTCACCTACCACAGATGAATACACAGAAATGTAGTAAAACGGAACTGCTTTTAAACTGTCCTTAACATGCCAATTTGGAAAAAGGAAGTAGACATATAATATTACAAATCTTTTGAAAGAACTTCATTTTAGTATCGTACATGATCCAGGATCTTTAAAATGTGCAGTTTTCACTGGACTATTATTATTTACTATCTTAACCAAAATAGGAAAATTACAAAGAATTACCATAATTAACAATATATATACTTTATATACTTATGTTAGTTTTTGTTTATATTTTACGATTACTGAACATACTCCTGCCTGCTTCTAAGAAGAAATGACAAAGTAAATAAAGTTTCTACAATTTCTTGCTAGATGCTGTAGAGCTGGACTACTGGAGAACAGAAAAACAGCTCTTGAGTGATAATGATCAGGTGTTCTGCACCACTTCAGAAAGTGATGAAAACCACAAGAGCATGCACAATCTCCAAATGCTAGGTAGGTGTAATTAATTTTTATAGCCAGATTCTTTTTTAATTATAGGCAAACTTATTAAGGGACTTTTATTTTTTTTTTGGTATGAAGTTATTATAGTATTAGCTGCTTTAACATTTACCTTGTAACAATTTAGGAACTTAAGTGCTTTAGTGGCAGTAAATATGTCATGGCAAGCATTACCATATAGTCCCCTTGGTTAGAGAAGGGTAACCCTACAACAAACGGCACTCCGGTGCATTCAGCAGTGTTAAAAGTATTCTTCAGTATAGGTCAAGTAAGTTGAAGGAAGTACTGCTGTTTTCTTAACTGAGGAGCAGTAATGAGAAATGACATTTTACATTATAATTGTCCAATTGTACTCTTAAGGCATCTATATAATAGGATGATTTTGTACCTGCCCTTGTGTCTGACTCTTTCGAAACACAGCAAATAGCCCTTCTGTTCTTTCTACCAGTTAATAACATGTCTCTGGTTTGTAAATATTACGTAAAACATCACCTGCAGAAGTAACCAAAGGATTTGGCTCACTAAAATCATATTAGTCATGAGCTTTTTCTGGTATGCTGTTGGTTTGTGAACTGCACCTTTGACAGTCATCTTACACCTGCACAGATGTTTAAATCTTCCTTTGGTTCACTTACATGTTCTATCATTTAAGAGGAAAAATAGGACAGAGGTGGAGAATCACAATGGGGCAAATGCTTGCAGTTAGAAGTGGTGGTTGTATGTTCCTGACAACCTGAGTGGTAAGCACCTTCCACCCACTTTCACACACGAACACCATTAAGATAAGCAAACCATTTTCAGGGTCTACAAATCTACATAATGATAAGGATCATTAAAAAACATGCTCAGAAGCATAGTAGCAATTATGTGTCCCAACCGCACATTTTCTGAAGCACCTTACAGCAAACTTCTGTCTCTCTGCCTGTTGCAAGTCTTTCTTGTCCAGCTGCACATACCTTAGGTACCTGGATAACGTTGGTTCTCCACTATGAAGCTGACCTCGCCCCCATTCTGTCTTGGTGTTCTCACTTTTAATTCTTGAGCGAACAACTCACATGTTAGCAAATACAGAAACATCAAGACTGGTACACAAGCAGGAAAACTACTAGAAAAAAGGCGTAAACTATTAAGAAGAAAAACTAGGTTATTTCCTGGTTTTGTTTTTTAAGGGCGGTACAAGTATGTGCTGGCAAAGACGGACGGCGCAGAGGGTCCTAGAAGCACCCCGTGAGCTGCGCAGTCAGATGTCTGTGGGACTGGTGTGCCTTAGCCAGTGCTGCCGCTCACTGTACGGTACCAAAAGAGGCCACCGGGCAGCGACGGACGGAGGTACCTCCACACAACTGCAGCAGCGGCGGCTGCTCGCTGGCAGCAGTGCCGGCCCCGGCCCGCGCCGGCCCGGCTGTCCCTAGCCCAGCTGACCCCCCGCCGCGGTGCGGTGCCACAGGGCGCGGCTTCCCCCACATCGCCACGACAGCGACGGTTTGTTATCAGCCGAGTCTCCTACTGATGTCTGCAGGATGGGGCACGGGGCAGACGTGTCTGGGGGCCGTAGAGGAGCCCGCAGGCGCACACGCACCGTGAAGACAGCGGCTGCCGCGGCCCCGGCCGCTCTCTCCCTCTGGGAGTTGGGCGCGCCGGACTCCACAGCCCGCGTTCCGCACTGCAACATGGCCGCCCCCACACAACTACCGCCTAGAAACCCGCCCCCATCCACCACAAGCCATCCCGGCTGACTTTTTATCCGTACAACAAGATGGCGGCCACCCCTCGCCGACCTCTGCACGAAGCCGGAAGGCGGCGCTGCGGCCGTAAAGCAGTGCCCGTTTCCCGATACCCAGCTGTCGCAAACCGGTGAATGGCTCG
>NW_020799092.1:13843713-13895666 GCF_003259725.1 Athene cunicularia | reverse complement strand
AGCCTCCGGGGGGCGGGCGAGGAGCGCGGCCGGTGCCCCGCGGCTGGGCGCGATCGCCGCCCGCCTACAGTTTTGTCCTTAATGTTGCGACCCTGGGAGCGGGGCGTACCGAAGTGCGGCAGTCGAGTACTCGGCATGGCCTGGGCCCTCACGCTCCGTGTTTTGGGGCTGGGAGGCATGACAGTGAGCTCCGCTCTGTTCGGATCTCCCTCGCTCTTACCTGCGATGGTAGATCGCAGTGACTCTGAGGGGTTAATTTTGTCCCGTTCAGCAGCGTGCCAAGTTCAGCTTTGAGAAACGCACAGTAGATTTTTATGGGCATTTATCACAGCATCCCACAGTTAATGTAGCGGTGGTATGCACTGAATCAAAACTGTGGCAACAATCTCAATTTGGACATTTGAGAAAAGAGCAAGGTTGCCTTGCACAGCATTAATACAGCTTTAACCCTTATACTTCAGTGGAATAGTTGGTCAGTTCTACTGGACAACTTGGATTTTTCGGCAGTGTTGGTGTATTAACAAAAGGGTATATTGGGTGTCAGGAATTACTTCAGGATTGCTCCTCCGGCTTAATTTTCTATTTAGGCAATTTAAAACTCCTTCTGAATTAGATACAGCTAATCCTTGCTTTAGCTGTTGGCAAGTTCCCTCCGTAAATCAGTGGATTAAGTGCTGGACAATGAGAATGTGCTTGGGGATAGTTAGATAAAAATGCAAAAGTTTTTTTCTTTATTTGGCATAGTTACTTTAAAAATTTATCAGTACCTATTTTTATCCCTACTATTAAGGACTTGGAGGGAAATTATAAATATTTGTTAGCAGCCTGTTGCACAGGAGTCAAAACTACAATAATAAACTGCTGCATGTTTGGCAGGCTCAGATCAAATAGGCAGCTGTCAGGATTCCGGGGTCCTGCTCCTAATGCTGTCATTTTAACATCATGAATTAAATGATGTGAAGCTCAGGAAAAGTTTTGAAAGTGTTTTAAGACTGAGATCTGTAAAATATTTTAAGTTCAAGTGATGGATAATGCAGTTCTCTTGAAAGACACAGATTTTAAATTCAAGAGTGCAAGTATATTTATTGAGAACAGATTGAGATACAGATTTTTATTTAAAATAGCTGGCACATTTTCTCTTTTCTAACTATTATAAAGAATGAATCTTGAAATTAAGACATATCTATTATTGTGTAGGCTTCCTGTTACTAAATGAAGCATGATGTATCTGGCTGACATAATATACTGATGCAGTGCTGGGTTTGACATGATTCTTTGGATGAGTGGAACAAAAGTGCTCCTGAGGAATGTTGCATAATGTGGGCCTTTGACATCTTGAAGCCTTTCAGTGCTTTTGAAGCAAGACTTCAAAGTGACATGTCAGACTCCCACATATCTAATGATAGTGTTGACATGTCGCTGTGTTTCTACAAGTACTGGAATCCAGATGCTGTTCCAGCATTTATCTTGTTCTAGCAAAGGAACCAATCCCCCAACCAAACAGAAAGCCTTCCAACAATAAGTCCTTGAAGTGGTAATATAACACTTGACCAAACAGACAGATGTCACCTTTATTCTGTGCAATAGTTAGTGATGCTGCTCCTGATACATGCTAATGGGTGTCGAGGTAAGACTTCTTTTGTGTTAGCCCATCTGTGGTGCACATTTGCTTTCAAGTTTGAATCCAGGTAGTGACAGGAGCTCCCCAGAGAGTATAAATCCTACTAGTCCACCAATATAGCACCTCTTTGTAGGCACCTCACTGCTTGTACCCATAGAGAAAGTTGTTTAGAACAATATAATAATAGTCCCAACTCCATAATTTGCTTACAGCATAGAACATTGGGAATGGAGTTCAAATGAGTGAAAGCTTGCCTACCTGTAAAAGTCCCAGCATGTTTGAAAATGCCTCTTCCATGTGTTCCTGCACCCGTGTAAAGATAGAGCTAAACCAGTGAAGTTGCTGTCTGCCTTCTGGATCATCATCTGACTGCATTCAGAAATGGAATTGATTCCCTTTTTTTACCCTTATTATGTCTGTTGGAAGGCTGTTTGTGAATTTTCTTCCTCCCACAGCTAGCAACAAGTGTTGGTTTCCAGACAAAATTAACTTATGGTCCATTTATATCCATTTGTGCCAATCTTCTTAACTAGAATAGGTTTCTTGGTACCCTATCTGATGTAGTTGTCAAAGGCTAATCCCTACTGGCTTCTTTTCCTAGCCGCAACAGGCTGTATTTCCTTTGTCTTATCATAAAAGTGCATTTATGAAATCCAGTGATAGGAGAGCACAGATCTTCTCCGTACTTGTTTCCTTTTGAATTAATCATTCTTGTGCAATCTGATAATTTGTGTTTCCAGAAAGTCTTACACTCCATGCCACTAGTACCTCATACATCCCCTAAAACTACAATTACCTTCTTTGTGTCCAGTGTCTACATGTTTCTTATCACTTAATATACTGAGGTCCTTTTACCTCATGGTAAGAGGGTGTAAAGGACTTCCTCACTAAGAAACCTCAAGCTTTTAGGAGAAATTCATATTATTTTTGAGTGCATGACCATGTACTTTGTCTGATTAACCCGTTCCATTTTTGTTGGTGCACTTCTAAAGATCATTCAGTTCTTTGTAGGATTTTTCTGACCGACCTTCTTGGGTGATGCATGCTACTCCACTTCTGAGTCATCAACAAACTTCACTTCTCTCAGTCCCCTGAACACAAATGTGAGTGTGGGATTTGTCTGAAATGTGATTCTTGATAAACTAGAGCAGTAATTTCCTGCTAGGTCAGTCTATCATGTAACTGCTGTCTTTTTCCTTTTAGCCTGTTGATAAGTGTGCACATCATTCCATCCCCCTCTTTTCTTTTGTTCTCACGCCATTTTTTTCTTCAGTTCTGTCACATCATAATTGGTGTGCACTTTATGATATTTATCAATCACACTGTACTTACTAGAACAGTCAATTATCATACCAAGAAAGATTCAATTTCTGTGCACCTTTCTTTGATATCTGTTCTAGGCCATTACTCTTGTTAGATCTGTCTCATGGACTTCAGGGACTTCTGGTTTTAATTTTTGTTTTCTTTAGTGGCTAAATACTGCTTTCATGTGCCAGTTCTTGGAGTATTGTGGAATGTACTCTCTGATTGTGTGTGTGAATGTACAAAGTCATTCTGATTCCAATTCAGATAGAATATCATGCAGATTTATGCATTAATATTAATTGGTTCAACCTGCTGTAATACATTTCTTTGGCCTTTTCTTAGGGGGGAAATAAGATCACAATTGCAGAAATACAGCTGCTTGTTTAAATATTGAGAAGGAGTTGCAGAATTTGGCTTTGACAGGAACTGAGTGGCAGTGCTGGAAGAACAGAAAGAAGTGAGAGAAGATTGCCCAGAAGCAGAAGAGTCCAGAATAAAGCTGGGCTTCCTTCCATACCTTCCACATCTTTGTTGAGCTGGCTGTCAGAGTAGGCAAGGATCTGAAGGCCACTCAAAGTGACAGTGAGCACCTCATGTTACCTAGAGGAAGGAATCTCAGGTATTTGTAGTGAAGACCAATTTGATGAGGAAGTTGACTTTCATGAGTAGAAGTTGTGTGGAAAGTGGAGTTTGTTTAAAACTGGATTAATTTGGCAGCAGAACCCACTGAGGAAAAAAGCTCAGGTAGATTCTTACACATGCTTATTTTCACTGTGTATGAAAACGCTCTGTGTTTCCCCCCCCCTGCCCCAACCAATACCTTTGGGTGTCAACAGGGAAAGAGAAGGTGTCTTTTGAAGTTCTAGTTCGTTTTAACAGCTGTCTGTGACTGACAGTGTAAAAAACAGGAGAGAAAATACTGTTAACAAATGTAAAATATTCCTGCATGTGACAAATACTGATGGAATTTCTCAGTAACATATTTTCAGTGCATAGAAAATAGAAAATAAAACTTAGTAAACCAGATAGTTCAGCTTTCGGATCAAATGTACATAAGCTTTCAAATAATCTTTGTAAGCGGTTAATTGCTTATGTATTCACGGTACAAATTTTTTCTGTGTTTGTCTTTGCAAAGAGATAGTGCCTTGATTTTTCAGCAATTTTTATGTGCCATACTTGGATTCAGAGGAACAGAGAGATGTTTACTGCTGGTGGAGGAGGATGATCTTGTCTTCCCTTGTAGAACCGAAGCGAAGGCTTTAGTTTTCTATATCCATTGTCCTAGATTGTCCTGTTGCTGTTCTGCAGGGGAAGAAGCACCTTCCAGTGCTGTTCCACACTCAGCCACTGTGGTTGCCATCAGTGCAGTGGGAAGTCTACTGACAAATGTGATTATGGAGCAGTTGCTTGCTGTGGGTTTTAAATGTGACAGCAAGCAAGACTCAAGCATAATGCTTGCTCAAATGAGTTTAGTAGTATATAATGAATGATAACCTGAAAGCCAGATCTGAATGTTAGATGTGAAAAGTGTTTGCTTCAGTAGGATCCATTTGGGGAAATGTTTATATATTTTTCCTGCTTATCTCTCATTGCATTCTAGTCCTTTACGTGTGATGTTCATCTTGTTGTTTTCCCGTGGCCCACCTGAGGCTTTCTTGGGTGTCCTCTGTTCTGTATCTAATCTAATGGAAGAGAAAATAGGCAAAAAATGATGTGTTCTCTGATCTTTTGAAGACTGAATCTGTGATGCTGAGATGGGGAAGAATACATGTTAGACCAAAGGTGAAAGGATGGAGTGCAGAAAGCTGTACAGCTGCAGTGCACAGATCCTGAGGCAGTGGACACTGATGGGACAAGATGCATGGGGACACGTGCATCTCTTCTCCATTGCTGTAAATGTATCCAACTGCATCTTAACAGTGCTGTATGCCTCTCCCAGTTTAGCTGCTAGTCTTGCACATTGCTGTATTCCATCCTCTTAATCTCAATAAAAATTAGATTAAATTGTTTTTTAGTATAAATGCTCTGATCTGTGATTCATGCAAAAGCAGTCAGTATGTTTTACATAGCTTTAAAATAATCATTCTTTGTAAGTACTCAGTGAAAGTTTATTTTAAAAAACTTTTACTCTCTCCTTCAAAATAAAATGCCGTTGATCAGCACCTTCACAGAAAGTTTTACCAAATCACAACAATGTGAATTCAAGGCAATGTAATTATTCATAAACTGCACAAAGCAGCATGCTGTATCACGCAAGTTGGGCTGAAGGTCTTTTTCAGCCATCTGGTGCCTCCCTGTGGCTCCTGGGCATGGCTCTTCAAACTGAGCAGATCCCATTCCTTCTGTGGGACTGACGATATTCCAGCTCTCCCTTTGTAAAAGTTTAGCTGCATCTGTAACAATATAAATAACTGTCTTGCTGAACTCATACAGCTCCGAGGTCTCTTCCCTGTCTCTTCCCATTTACACAGTATACACCTGACAACTGCTCTGCACCTGCTCACGTGATTCATACAGCTTTACTTGCTGGTGTCCAGGAGCCTGTTGGATGGTTTCCTGTGCAAGGCAGAGAAAGGATACATCCCAAGACCACAATTAGCATGACAGCTAAACCAACAAGAATGTGCTGGTATAGGAAAAATGTTGCTGCATGGAGCTTTTTAAAAAGTCCTCTGTTCTAAAAATTGCAAGCGGCATGTAGTTTTCCTGACCGGGTTTGTTGCCACACAAGTGAGCGGGATGATATTTGAGCTTCACAAATGCAACAGAATTGGGTGTCTTGTTTCTAAAATGGGCACACAATCTCTGTTGATCTCTACAGCATTTGTATTTCTGATAAAGAGTAGAAAACAAAGCTATGTGAAAATGTGAATTATGGTAATGACAGTAGTACGGAGTAAAAGGATTTAGTGGGAGCCTAATACTGTGTCCTGGTGATCTCTTTAGGGGTGTCACTGTGTAAAGTGTAAAGAAACCCTCATAGCAGTGTGCTGGTAGGGATGAGGCCCCCTCTGAGACGCTCTGCGTACCTTCTGCATAACATGTCTTTTGTCACTCCAGGCACTTGCTGAGAGGATTTGCTGCACAGGCCAAATAACTGTATTTGTATATATCCTGGCAAAACTTCAGGGGTAGCAGTTGTACGCCAGCACAAGTGGTACCAATAAAGCTTCCTGGAGTAGCAATGACTTTAATGTAGATTCAGTAAAAGCTGTTTGCACAAAGAAAGGGAAATAATTTATACTGTACTCACTGTATTCACCCTAAATGTGATACTGGTAGGACTACTGCAGGAAAACAACAGCAACAAAACAACCCCCAAAAAGGTTGCATTCTTAATAGGTGTGTTTATAGTAGTAAAAGCTGTGTGCAAACTGGATCTGAGAAGAGCATATTGGCACTATTTCAAAGGATGATTAGTGTTCATGCACATTTTTGGCTTTCTGTGCTGCTGGGATTCCTTGTGCTTTCCTTATCTCTCTAGGAGTTGGGTGGTGAGCGCTGGAGGATGCTATTGCCTGCTGCGGCCCCTGTCAGAACCCACCAACATTGTACAGATTCTGCCCAGTAGCGATTGAAGGGCAAGCTTTGGATTCCAGGATACTCCATTAAAAGGTGGTCTTTGGAATCCAGCATGCTTCAACCAGTTGACATTGAAAGCTGGTATTTCAGCATGTCCATAGATAAATGGAGTTCCTGTGCTGTCTGTTACAGCTTTTACTTTATTTCAAGCATTTCTTAGGGATAATTAAAATTTATAGTGGAGGGAATTGCAGGAGAGTATGCTTTTGATTTGCTGTTACTGCTTTTATCTGAGATCTCAGATTACTCTATAAACATCAAATGAGTCTCTGAACAGAGAGGAGGTTAAAATTACTATCATTATAATGAGTAAAATGAGGGCCAGAAATTTAAGGGATTTGGTAAAATTATTGAATGATAGTGTTGTGATGCAGATGTTACACTTAGGTGTCATGAAAGCAGTGTAATTTTACCTCATTATGGAAATGTTAAATCAAGGAACTGGGTGCATGAAGAGTAGAATGTACCTCTTATTTCACAGCTTTCAAATGAGGCCAAGTTTACAGGAGGATGTAGTATACTTGTACTTAAAGCACAGCTCTGGAAACAACCACAGAACTGCCAGGCATAGTCTAGTTGGAAAGAAATACTGTTAAAGATGAAATAAAGAAAGCTTCTGCCATCTAGCCCCAAGAAACATCTCTCTTTGAACATAATGCACATGGATCTAAGTGATGAAAGATCTAACTTACTGGTAACTAGTGATGTTGCCAAGGCTTAGCAGTAACTGCACCACGCTGAGTCAACAATTCTTCGCGTTGGAGGACCCCTGTTGAATGACAACAGTATAATGCTATCAGATTTTCACTTCTTTTAAATCTGGTGTGCTTTGCTCGAAGTTCAGTGAGCATTGTTTTCTCTTGAAATTCTTCAGCTGCATGGCTGATGTAGTGTTTGAAAAGTTCCCAGGAAGGCTGTGGGTTTTGAAATGTTATCTGTGTATGCTTGATTTTAATTAAAAATGGTTATTCCACTGTGTTTCCCCAGTTTTTATTTCTCTGTTAAGATGCACTATACATCTAGTTTGTTAAAAGATGGCTGTATAATATATGGCTAATGCAGATGTTGTTTACACTTGAAAATAATTTCAAGTGGTTTTCTTAATCTCTTCAAAATCCAGTATTGCTATTATATCACAATCTATTTTGCAAATAAATGGTATGTATTGATGAATCATGTCAATATCCATTTGACTTACGAGGCTAAGTTAAATAATTCAAGATTTGTAGTGCTTCTCATTATGCATTCTCAGAATTATTTGAATATTCATTATCACTAATCTCTAATAGAGAGCCTTGCCACATTACTTATTTCACCCATGCACTGTTATATGCTCAGCTTTTACAAGAAACTATTTGGATTTCTGCAGATCTGGGTAAACCTAAGGCTAAAACCTTTCATACTTCATGAGCAGAACCAAAGAACGCTGCAGAATACTTAGTTTGTATTTCTTATTCAGCTTTTGGTAATACAGTCGTCTTTGGACATACTGACTTGTTAACTGTGTTTTATATGTATTTCAGTCCTATAAGATCATCAATTTTGCTCCAAGTCTACTGCAAATCATAGTATCAGATCAAGTTGAATTTCCAGTGCGTCAAGCAGGTGAGATAAATTCCTTGTTTCACTTTCAGTAGTAAGTCAGTCTGCTAATTACTTCGACAGAGTATTGAGTTGTTGCAATGTATGTAAGTTCACGTTTGTTCTGCACGTGGAAATGAAAAGGGTATATCTTTGTTGTTTCTTTCCTACATGAGGGTCAGATAAAGCCATGAGTATGAGGTAGAGTCCTGCTTTGGCTTCCCCGTGTTTGTAGTGATCCCTACTGTATTGCTGTGATACTGATATGAAAAGAGAATGTTTTCTGCTCAAAACTGAGTACCCAGGGAGCCTTAGGTATTCTTTCTCCTGGTGGTGAAGAAGTAGTGATGCAAAGACAAGTGGAAATTTAAAAAAAGTGGATCTCATTTGAGTACATGTTTGTGTCTTTGGATCCCCTTTCCTGAAAAAATGGAAGTTCTGAAAAATGAAAAAACCCTATAGTTCACTAGGTCAAGGATAGCCATATATGCTTAGTCAATATTTATGGTGTCCATTCACAAAAGTAGGTATGAAGGAAGGTACCATCACTGATAAATTATGAATTTATAGTCTGAACATGTCTAGAAAGATTGCCTAACTGTGTGTGTGAGTTCAGGTATGCTGATGCAATTGACTTTAGGTTATACATTTCTATAAGATTAGATTCTAAATTCTCATAATATGTTTTAACTATTCCTATACAGTATTTTTGACAGGTACAGAAAATATGTGGCTTTTTCAAGAAACTGATGAATATTGTTTCGCTCACAGCTCTGTTGAATGAACAACATTTCCCATAGAAGCACTGTTCTGTTTTTTTGTACAGATCCTATTAATCCTCTGAGTCTGTTGGGGCATGCTGACATATGCTGTTTGTCATGCTGGTGTTTATTTTTTCAAAGATAATCCAACTTTGAATGGCATTGTTAAACTGTTCTGTAGTAAAGTTTGATGCTTAATCTAGACTCCGTGAGTCATTTTTATAAATTAATCTCTCATTTCAGTATCATTTGAGAAAAAAAACCCAAGTATGTAGAACTTAATTTTTATATATATATTTTTTTTAATTTTCCTTTTTTATAGAGTAGGGGTTTAAAATAATAAAACATATGTAAATTATGCAAGTCAACAGATTTCCTTGGAAATTTTTTAAAAGCCAGAAATTTTTATAACAACAGGATCTATGGACAAAGTAAGTTAAAGTCTTGGGCTGGTCTTTCTGGACCTATTTCTTGTATGAATATTCTGGCACGTCATAGTCAAATGACTGCTTTTCCTCTTGCTCCTATAAAATATTTTACAAACTACATGTTTTTATACTTTGTAATTTGTCACCACCAAGAAAAATTATTGTACCCAAGGATATCTTATTTATACTTTAAACTCTTAACTAGTAATCAACCAAAATAGTACAGGGATAGTAGTTTATTAAGAACATTCTTTTAATTCCTTACACTGTATTTCCTACATTTCATGAAGAATGCCTACAGACATTTTAGTACTGAGGCATAAATGCTGCTTTATTTTCAGCTGAAGATTAACTTTATTTTTCATGGTTTTTCACGTGAGACAGAAGGGAACAATTCTAAAGGATTATGGGAAATCCTAATAGTGAGATAAAGCTTAGAGAATTCACAACAAACATTTCTGTTTGAATAGAAGGTAGGTCATGTGCCAGTTTCGTACTGGGCATTTCCCCAAGCAGAGTGTCCCATCTGTGTGTGCAGTGATTTGTTTACATGAGCCTTCCAAAACTTTACTTACTAAGCTTGAGTAGTTGTTTAAGGGATGAGTAAATATGCAGATAAGTAGAGTTTTGTTTGCTTGCTTAGAATGATGGAATATTATGTCCATATGGAAGACTGATGTAATAAAGAATGTACCCCAACAGAAGCTGACTAAATACTATCCTATTCTGTTTAGGACCAGGCACTTAAGGCTGATCTTGTGTGGAATCATTAAAAAAGCTGTGCTTAGTGCCTGTAACTGTTAAGAACTCATGCAGTGGTTTTTAATTGTCTTTTCAACTCTTTGTTCTACTTTCGACTGTACTACATGTTGAGCATGGAGTAATGTGGAGATGTGTGAGAATTAAATTATTATTTCCCCAATGTTTATACTTAGCTGCCATTTACCTGAAGAACATGGTGACACAGTACTGGCCGGACCGTGAGCCACCTCCTGGAGAAGCAGTATTTCCATTCAACATTCATGAAAATGATCGTCAACAGATTCGTGATAACATTGTAGAAGGAATAATTCGTTCTCCTGACTTAGTGAGGTACCTCACATTGTGTAGAGATATTTCTATAGCTCATGTTCTCAGACCTACCAGTCCCGATGTAGTTAATGTGAGATCTCAATTTCTTGGCAGATGAAGCAGCTGCTTGTTTTGAAAATGTAATAATCAGTTTTAACATATTTATGTGCACTTGTTTTTCAGAAATGTAATAACTCAGCTAAGAGCCCTGTGATGTGATTTATTCTCTTATGGTGTTGTTTAAAGTGTCTTATAACACTTGTTGTAGTGACAGCCTGTTTGTTTGGCTGATTCAGAGCAGATAGTATAGAGGGCTATCTGCAATACAGGATGAACCATTCAGAGAAATACTGCCTGAGATCTGTTTTCTTTTTTCTAGTAGCCCTTTTCTCAATTACTTTTGCAATTTTTATATGTAACCTCAGTATTTAAATGTGTATTAGCATTCTTGGTTTTAACATGTTAAAAGAATGATGAAACACTGTTGTCTTTTTGCTGGAAGAATAGTTGAAATTCACAGACATATGATTGTTCACCACTCTGATTCAAGTGAGGCTGACAGGGTGGGATTAGGCTGTAGTGTATAGATGTTCATCTTTGAAAAACAGAAGGAAACTTTCCTCTTCTCTCCTCCTCCTCTCTACCAGCTCGGTGACCAAAGGTGTGCTTTTTGTCAGTAGTTATATCCAGAAGAGGAGTGATTGACTACAGATTGAAATTGGGATTAGAGAAAACACTTAAAAAAATTAAAGAAGCATCAGAATGCATTAGACTATAGCATTTCTGTCACTGGAGGTCTTTACAAATAGATTAGACAAACGCATGCCAGGAATGCTTAGGGTATAAATGGTCCTGTACTGAGACAAGAAAATGAACTAAATCATCATTTCCAGTTCAGCTTTTCTAACACATTCTGATGCCAATGATTAGTGTCTCCACTGAAAGAGATAGGTGCTCCTTGCCAAGGTTGTGCTACAAGGTAAGGATGCTTGTGTTGTTTCTGTGATAATGTAATAAAGACATGTAGTTTCCCCTGCCATCATGTCATAAATACCAAGGACAGATTTATACAAAAGAATGCAAAATAATGGAATTTTGAAGAGTTTTTTGAAAACTAGTTCAGGCATAATTTCATAACCTGATACTCAAAATGCCTTGATGTTACAATGACAACCTACATCTAAAAAGAGGGTTGAAAACCCCGTGACAATCACCTGGAATAAAGTACAGGGTTTTTAAATGCTGGCTAAACTTGTAGATTTGTCAGAAGTTAAAAAAGTCCAAGAAACTTTACTGGAACTAGTCTGATGTTGTAATACTGATATTTTTCACATTTTGCTTGAGAGCATGAGCGGGGAGGAGGAATCAAATCAGAAACAAGCATGAACTCCGAAGGCTTGAGGGGGACGTAAGTTTATATCAGTAGGTGGAGGGCCCCATATTGAACTACTTTGTAATAGTGGCTCCTTATGTAATGGACTGCAAGAGGATACCCAAGGAAAACTAAACATAGAAGAACCAATATTTTCTGCATACTTTTTTTTCTTTTTACATTATTCTTTAGCAGAGACAAGAGTATTTATTTACAGCTTCTAGTGCAGTGCTGCTCAGTTTTTTTAGTCACATCTCACTTTAGTCAATTAACAATTCTATCTTGCCTTACCATTGTGAGTGACATCTAAAAATGTGTAAAGGGAGAGGAATAATAAGTTTTTACCTAATGGGCTCTGTCATATGCTTTAGAGGTTGAGAGAGTGCGGTTCTAGAAGGTCCCAGGAAGATTGTAATTTCATGAGGAGCCTCTGGCTTGGATCATAACACAGGCCAATATTCTTTAATAAAATTGTACAAATTTGTGTTTTTGTGGTTGCTTCCAGACTCATAGGTGTGTAGAAATATAAACATTAATTTTCAAAATACAAAGGTAGCAGCTTTCTTGAGCAATTAATTGTTTTCAGATATTGCCTGATGGGTGTAGAGAGGGAGGAGGAAGGGAGAAAAGTAGCTAAAATGTTCTGAAATTAATTTCTTCCTTAAATACCCTGGGATGTTTTTTCTTGCTTTTCCTCTGCCACTTCCCAGAACTCTTTCAGTGCTGTCAAAATACGTATGATACTTTTGATGTAATAATATATTGTGGCCAATAAACCAAGATTTGGGATCTATACTTCAATATTAAACACTATGCCATGTTCTTAATTACTTAGAATATATTGCTATTTTCCTCCTGCCATAGAGCCCAGCTGACAATGTGCCTCCGTGCTATCATTAAACATGACTTTCCTGGCCATTGGACAGCCGTGGTGGACAAGATAGGCTACTATTTGCAGTCTCAGAACAGTGGGAGTTGGCTTGGAAGCCTCCTGTGCCTGTATCAGCTGGTGAAGACTTATGAGTAAGTTGATGTCCATCAGTAGATGAGGAATCAGTATTTTTAGTCTCAGCTGGTTACTGAGAATGACATTATTATTAAGAGCACTGGCAGTTCTACAAGGAATTCAGATAGAAAATGGGAACTAATAGTTATCATATGCTCCTTTTCCTGCAAATAAATGAAAACTATTCATCATCTTTATATCATCAGTGAAATGAAAGCACAGATGCCAGCAATAATCTGTATGAATTTACTGACATCTTTTCTTGAGGCTGTGTACTTTTGATCTGATTTAACCTATCTGTGAAAAATTTCTTTCTTTCTTCTTAAGCATTTATAACTTCTTTTGTTTGAATATTCCTCAAATACTGGATATATGATTGCAAATTATTTTCTACTTCTGTGTCATGAATATAGTACTGTTGTTGTCATATACTCCTATTGCATAGTGTTATTTGTACCATCCTCCTCACAGTCTAAATCCATGAAGTGTAAATTCGGAGAAGTGTGGTGAGGTCTCTCAGTCATTTAAAAAAAATTATTATCTGTCGTTAGAAACATATGTATAAACCACACAAAAGAAATGTAAAGGGAGAAAGAGAGAATCTTTTCCAAACAAAGGAATTGTCTTTCCCTTTCAATGACTGTTCACTCCTATTTGTTCGGCACCCAACTTGGGTTTGGCATTGGTATGAACATCAGAGAAATTCAAGTCCCTGCTCCTGTGAGCTGACAATTCAGTAGTAAAGAACATTAGTTCTTCCTCCCAATAGCTGCATTTATATAAGGTAACATTTGTTGGTTTTCAATTCTCTATTTATAGGTTAGTAAATTTGCTCAAAATGTTCAGACAGGGGCTAGAGGAGGGGAGAGTGAATGAGTGCTGGATATTAATTTAATTTTTTTTTACGGTACAAAAATGAAATTGCTGTTGGGGAATAGGCATTAGAATCTCTTGTGTGTAGATCCTGGACCAACATATTTGTTTCCTTTGCAGATACAAAAAAGCAGAGGAGCGAGATCCTCTCATAGCAGCAATGCAAATATTTTTGCCTCGGATTCAGCAGCAGATGATCCAGCTTCTGCCTGATAACTCCCATTACTCTGTACTGCTTCAGAAACAAATCTTAAAAATCTTCTATGCTCTTGTTCAGGTTAGCATCTGTGTAGAGGAAAGCCAAAACTTTGTTGGGCACAACCCCATTCAGTACACTCATGGGTGTGATTGAGTAAGAATAGCAATTTGGATGCGAAGTCATGTACAATAAACAGCTTTTATAAAAATATGATTTTAGTAGATTTTTTCATACTTAAAACTGGTCACATGATCTCCCAGGTTACATTTTTAATGAACCTTGGTACTTCTGCATGTCCTACCTGTAAGCTTACTAGAAAAATGTTCCTTTTTTTATAAAGTCACACATAACCTGGTATAAACTTCATGGGTATCTAGACTGTGCTAGTTGGCCTCTGAAAGTGTCAGTAGTGGAAATGTCATATAGTGCACTTCAGTAGGTAGCATTTCTCATTATCTTCTGAAGATCTGGCAGAAATTATTTATTGAGGCACATGAATTTGAGGAAGATGAGTTTGGCTTTTACAGGGATGAGTTTGGTGAGGAAGTACTTTTAGAGAGTGAGAAACAGAACAATATCCTAAATAAGAGGCAGCCTGAAAATTTTTACTGGGGTTTAAAAAGCTAAAATAGTTTGTTATTAGATGGGGAGAGGATTAAAAAGATCGCAAGATCCTATTTTACTTTTCAGTAGCTTGCCTCAATACTGTCACTTCGGTTTGGGTTTTGTGGAGAAGTAAGATTTATTAGTAGTAGCTAGGTGGTAACTAAGAGTACATTTGACTTACTAAAATGCTATTGGTTTACCCAAATCCTGTAATACGGACCCTACTGTGGTCCCTATAATTTAGCTGGGCTATTGTGAAGAAGAGGAAGAAACAGAGTTAGCAAGTTCTCAGACCAAGGAATTTTCTTCAACTACTGTCTGCTCAGAAATTCCTCTGTAAATTGAACCAAGAATGCTGCAATTAGAGTAGTATTGATATCTAACCTAATTAGTTTTAGTTTTATTTAAAACCTCATCTTCCTCTGAATGGAAGTACTGTAGAAACATCTTCTACCTTTTCCAGAGAGAATTTGTATTTCATGACTGTGGGGTTTTTTCTTATTTCAGTATGCATTGCCTCTCCAGTTGGTGAATAACCAGACTATGACCCAGTGGATGGAGATCTTCCGTACTATCATTGATAGAAACGTACCTCCAGTAAGTTTAGTTTTCTGAAGGTTGTGATACTTCTGTGTGGCATTTGAGGAACAGTTGGTGTGAAGATGTTCCTTTTTTAAGATGTTATCTATTTAAGATTCTTATCCTTGGAATAAGTGGTGTTTCTGACAGAAAGCAGAGGGATCATGTAAGCTGTCAGACTTTCATTGTCTGAGGTAGTGACACCATGTAAACTCCAGTCTTGGATATTTTGGAAGTTTCTAAATATTTTAGCTGGTTTCTCTCAAATAACAATCAAAAGCCTTTTACAAACCCATCATCTATCTCTGTTCCTCTTTTTCTTTCATCCATCTGTCATTTCTTGAAGAACAACACAAAAAGAGTAATTAAATTCATGTTTGTGTATGTACAACATTAACTGGCATTTCCTAAGTTTTTTAGAACTTTATTTTTCAACCTTAAAATTCTTTGAATAGCTTTTGCATTAGTATGTAGTTAGGCTGTATATATTTGGAGGAGTTAGTATCATGCTTAATTTTTAAGCCAGAGTGCATGCCACTGTGTAGTATTCAAGTATATGTGAGAGTTTTTAAATACGCATAATTTTGAAAATTAAAGTACAGGCATTGTACAAGTATTGCATATATACAGTTATATTGAGTAATTAAGATATTTGAAAGTTCCTGAATATTATATAACCATTAACAGAACCAAAACTTTAGTCGATGCTGTGCATTTGTATTAGTTTAGTCAGCAAGGAATGTTTAAAGCATCATTTCTCACAGCTAATTTAAAATAAATTTAATATAATAAATTTAAAATAATACAGCTAATTCAAATAAATGTGTTTATTTATAGGAGACTTTGCAAATTGATGAAGATGATAGACCAGAGCTGGTGTGGTGGAAGTGCAAGAAGTGGGCATTGCATATCGTAGCTCGTCTTTTTGAACGGTAACAAACTAACAATAGATTAAAAATGATTAAAAACCAAATTTGGGTTACAAATCTGTAAGGTTACTTGAGGCATAATTAGACAAGACAGTTTAATTGATTTAACAGCTCATGGTCACTGAAGTGATGTTCCTGCTGCTGTCCTCTGTGTTGCACTGTCACAGCCACTGGTCTGAGCTCTCAGTGAAATGATTTGACTCTCTTAAGATGGCAAGAAACTAGCCCACAGAAAAGCACATTTGTAAAAAACTTTTTTTTTTTTTTACTACATTGAGCTACAAGTGCTTTCTTCTCAAATATAAAGGCAGGGAAAGATTTGAAAAGAAATCTGTAAACATGGAAGTTACAGAGCTTGTGACAAAAAGGTGGCTATATTTACTTGATTGTAGTATTGTACCCTATGATAATATAAGAAAAGGGAAGTGGGGCATTATATGGGAAATAATGGCTTAAAAGTAACCTGTGGGAGAGGATTCCTTCAGGATGGAAGACTACTCAGGGTCCTTTGTGTTTTAGAAAATACTGTGTTTACCTGACACGGTAGACTTCTCACAATGTAAATATCTGTGTCCTCTTCTTTTTAAAGGTATGGAAGTCCTGGAAATGTAACTAAAGAATACTTTGAATTCTCAGACTTTTTTTTAAAAACCTATGCTGTGGGCATACAACAGGCAAGTACAGTTCATTTGTTTCTGAATTAGATGTTTTTGTCTGAACAGATGTTATTACTTTTCAACAGTGTGCTCGTATCAAAGTTCATTCATTAATGAATGACATCAGTCAGGTTTTCCTTTTAGTGATTGAGAAGTTCTTTAGGATTCAGCGCCATAAAACTGAGTAACATGAATTTTCAGCAATTCAAAAAACCCTGGAGGAAAATTCTCAGAAAAGGCACATGCTGATAAAATGGTATTATAATCATGTCTAAACATTCTGCATATAGGTGAGAGAAAAAACTGTTGATGCAGAGGCCTCACATCATACAAGGGTGTATTTTCAGGCCAGTCTTTAGTAAGTGCTTTTGCTTCAAACAGCTTAGGCACAGTAATCCAATGATACTGTTTTATTTCAGGAAGATACAAGCAGATTAGAAGGTTGGTGGAGAACAGCAGTAAGTTATCTTATAATTGGAAAGCATATTTTATGAAAATCAGCATAAATTCACAGTTGCAAGGAAATTATTTTTGTTGAGGAATGCTAATTATTTGTGATTAACATGGTGTTGTGGAGACAGTTCAGTTCTGATAAAGTTGCTCAGAAGAGAGGCAATTCCTGTCAGAGTTTTCTGTGTTTTTCTGCCAGCTCAACTGTGGCCCCCTGGGAACATGGGCTTCCAGGCTTCCAGCGTTTCCCTGGTTTAGTGGAATGGCTGTAGCAGTTGGGTGCCTGAAAACCCTCAGAGTGCTGGCTCCAAAGCTTGGATGTTTTTGGCACAGCTCCTTCTATTTCTCATTCAGCCTGCTATATACTAGATGACTAGGAGTGGTAGTTCCCAGGCTTTTGACTCAGCTAAAGCTCTTGAGTGTTCAGGCTTTTGGGTTACATATTCCAAACAGGCTCCTAAGAATCCGGAAGAATGCAGTACGCTCTCCTGCTCATGATTCTGGGCTCTTGATTTCCTTTGGCCTGTAAACCTTGAAAAACACCTGGAAATGCTGTTTTTCAAGTGAAAAGTGTTTGGATAATGCATATTTCCAGAATATGTAGCTCTTCATGCTGGCAGTTGAAATATCCCTGACATGGCATCTGCAGGCTTCTTTCCAGTCTTTGATGCAGGGTGTCAAGCTGTTGTGACTTCAAGTCAAATTTAAACTAGATTTCAAAATACCAGGATTATCTGCGAAACAAAATTACTTTTCTCAATCCAGTTTGGTAACAGAATAGTTTATCCATCAGCATATTAATTCTGTGTAAATATGTAAATATTAAGAATTAAGGAGAAAAATGGTTGTGATAAGACTGTAAGTATTAAATGAAAAGGAAAACAGTTTATTCTAAACTCCTTGCAACGTTGAACTCCTGAGTGGAAAAACAGACTCCCATGGGCAGATTTGTCTGTTAAGAGATTAGGCTATGTAGCAGAGGGAGCAGTTTATCTTTCAAGATACATGGACTGGACAATCTGCACACTTCTTCTCTTTCTGGCTCTTAAATGCTGGTTTGTTGTGTTTTCTTGCAGAGTTAGTAAGAATTTGATTGTGACTATTTCGTTACTAAACCTTCATTATTTATTCATCAGTTATTAAGTACTGACATCGTGCTAGAGTCTATATGAGATATAGACAATTCTTGCCCAAGGAGAGTATCATATAAAAGACTTAAGATCAGATACAGTATTCCTAATGAAGGACTTACATTCAAAATAAGATTTATTATAATGTTCTGAAGAATTATGAAGCAGAATTGTCCTTCTGAAAATTTATGACTATATTTTGTTATGCATTGCCATTGATTTTTATTGTTATTCATGTACATGCCAATTCTTTACACTTATTAACACTATATAGTTCATCTGCCATTAGTGCAGATTAGTGGCTCTATACTGTAGGTTTTTCTTAGTAGAGCAAGCCTTTATATTAAGGAAGATTTGTGTGATAGCATGCTAGGTGATACTATCTGATGGATGCAACAGGAAATTGAAGTTAAGGGTTTTGCATCTATTCTGATTCACAGATTTAGGTGCTAACCTATTTTTCTTTTCTAGTTTAGTATTTCTATTCTTATCACTGTTCTTCCTAAGTAATGTCTTTAGGGGCCTGTCCTTAAAAAAATGAACACAGACACCACTAACAGATTTAGAAGCCGACCAATTTGAAAATCTCACTGTGACTTTTCCTTATCTATTCTAAATTTTGCTGAGGCCTGTGTTAACTGTGAGCCTGTGAATATTGAAGTATATCTTTGGTTTGCAATCACAAGTGATCACATGGTGGAGCTAGTTGTAAAGTAGACATGTACATAAATGCTTGCAGCATTACATCCTTAATATTTAAATGGTTTCTGATTTTTGGATGAAAGGCATTACAGTGATTACTAACACTAGAACCTCTGCTGTAAAACTATTTAATCTGTCCATGTATATTCACTGATGAAGTGCACTGCATGTCTATGCATGAGAGAGAATTTCAGTCTTCATTTAAAAATATAATTTTGTCATTTCTTTAGGTTCTTTTAAGAATCTTAGACCAATACAGGCAAAAAGACTATGTTGCACCACGTGTTCTTCAGCAAACATTAAATTATTTGAACCAAGGGGTTATTCACTCTGTAACGTGGAAGCAAATGAAGCCACACATACAGGTCAGTGCATAAAACCCAGTCATAAACACTGCATGTCATCAGAGTCATTAAAAACCTCCCAAAACCCCACCAGTTTTGCAGTTTTAAAGATTTCAGAAATATTTCATGCCACAATTGATCAGGGAAAAAGATAGCATTTCTACATGAATGTGGTGGGGTTTTCAGTATTATGACTACCTTTTATTGCACATATTGTTAACTCAATTAAAGATTATGTTCCATAAGTCCTTTATTATTATTAATTTTGAAGTTCGCCACACAGTCATGGTGTTCTGGCTTTTATTAGTTGCTAGTATTCAGAATTGTGTATAGATTTGGAAATTCATAATTGATTGTAGTTTAAAAATAGGGGGCAAAGAGAACATGAACTATGAGGGACAGAACTCTCTTCTAAGGACATGTTTTAGAAGTGAACTAAGAACAAATGAAAAATTATTTTCATGCTTTTATTTTTTCATATCGTAAGCTCCCCTGTTGGTGGTTAGTTAATTCCATGACTGTTAAGAGGAAGGACTCTGAATCCATTCTCTTGTTAAATATTGCACTGATGAGATCCTTCTGCAGAATGCAATATTCTGCTGTTTATAGACTATGTCCTGAAGTATTTTTTGTGTGTGATACTGTATTATTCTAAAGACAGATTATATACTTACTACTGTCTGGGACTTGGAAAAGGAAAGTATGTATATTGTACATTTGTATCTGTTAGCCAAAATAAAAGAGGACTGATTAAAATAATCTTACTCTTCAGAACAGTAGGTTTAGTAAATTAGTGCATAGTAGAGGGAAGCTGTACTGGAATTTGATTTTATGTGTACTTATATGTATTTGACTTCTCTAATATTAGAGTATAACAGAGGAAGTGATATTCTCTCTGATGTGCTACAAAGATGAGGATGAAGAGCTCTGGCAAGAGGATCCATATGAATATATCCGCATGAAATTTGGTAAATGTTTGTGTTTAGCATTTACGTTTTGTTTTCATCATAACTGTACACTATAGTCCCAATTAACAGCATGGTGACAGTAATGTCTCTCTCTTCAGCAGTGTCCTATACAATACGAAGAAGAAAATTTGTTTCTTAAATCTCACTAATCTGTAGTTAAAAAAAGAAGGCAGATCAAGTGAGTTTTGGCTATTTGGCTGGTATCTTTAAACTAAATGATTCTCTTAATGTTTTTCTTTCTACTTCACATGTGCTCAGTGCAGCCCAAATAGGCTGTCTTGCTTGCTTTTTAATGCCATTTTCAGAATTCTGAATTGCAGATGTGCTAGCTGTCTGAAAGTTCTTGCAGCTCTCACTTTGACCAGAAGAGGCCTGACTTGCTCTTTCCCTATTGAAAATTGTTAAATGTCTTCAGCATTTTTTTTGGCAAATATTATTGCTAAATTGTAAGATTATTAAATATATGTATTATTTCAAAAGAGGCAGTACAAAATCTTGGCATATCACATAGGACCATATTATGAATAATTGCTTTTATTAAAATTTTCAAGTAATTGAAAAAGAGAGGGCTACTTTCAAAATACAGTGATTTTAGTTGGAAAACTCCTGTAAGACAGGCACCACAGATATATTTAGCATTTGGGAATTTTTAATAAGTTGATTTAAGATTAACATATTTGAAAACAGGATTTAAATGCTCATATAAGAATTAAAAAAACTTGGAGAGTTGTTATGCAGAACACCTATCATGATATAGTGTTGGTCAGCAACGTATTGCACCCCAGTGATTTTTGGTATATGAATACAGTTCTTTCTGTGTAAGTAGTGAATCCTCTTTTTATATGTAGCTGAGACAGTTAAATACAGATTTAAATTATATCGTGGAAGGTTAAAAAAGAAGCATGAAAGTACGTTAAATTGAAATTTAGTGAGCCCCATTTGGGTTTGGAACAAGAATTCCAGTAGTCTGGTAGTATTTCTTAATCATGTTTTATCTTTAAGTTCTCAAGTTAGTGTGTAATTTTGACCACATTTTAAGGTTTCCTTTTTAGATGTTTTTATTTAATTCAATTTGTGTAGCAATGTTTGGATTAGAACATGTTTGGCGGCACAGATTTTTTTTTCCTGATATAAATTATATTTTCAATGTGATTAAAGGAGGTTTACTTGTAAGGAATGAACCTAAAAAGCTTCAACTTTCAACAGATTTAAAACTACCCCAGATCCAAGTAGATTTTACATACAAAAAGTTTCCCATGAGGTTTTAATAAAATCAAGCCAAAAATGTGTACATATGGTATACAGATGGTACTGGAATGTATTGTTGTTCTTCATATAGTGGTTTTAATGAAAATAAAGCCAAGATTATTCATCCCTTAAATATATGGTCTCAAAAGAATTAATGAATAAATAATGCATTCCTAATAAAGGGAATGATGAGTGGTCAGTAAATTTGGAAGGCAAGAAGTAAATGCTTTTATAAACTATGTGACATATGCTTGGGTCTGACTCTTCAAGCATGACGTGAAAACTGTGTCAATAGTTTTGAAGTTACACATTCACCCTGATTTTGTTATATCCCACAAACAAGACGGTTTATAAAAATGTTGTTATTATTATGTCATTCAGATGAGGAATTTTTTTTTTCCTTTTTTTTAAAAAATTTGTTAGATGTGTTTGAGGATTATGCATCCACCACAACAGCAGCACAGAATCTCCTTTATACTGCTGCAAAGAAGAGAAAAGAGGTATGGAACTAGTGGTATTTAATTATTTGAAGTTTCCTTAATAATGTCATTTTCTCTTAAAACTGAAGACGCTACAGGAAGCTAGTCTTGAGAAATATACTTCCTAATAAATAGCCAAATGCTTTCCTGACTGAGTGCCGTCAATTTGGGGAGAATTAAAATATGTGTGTATGCATAAATAAATAAATAGGTGGCCTAATCTTGCAGCTTTAAAATGAACCTGTCAGATATGAACTGAGTTGGAATAGATGTACTGGTATTTTCCCATGTTTGCAGACGGCTTCTGTCACAGCTGTTCTGAGCTTCCCAAATTGTAGCAGGGGAAAGAGTGAACCTGATCCTTATTAATTTTTACTGATGCTATGTAAAATTCATAGAATCACAGAATTGTCTAGGTTGGAAAAGACCTTGAAGATCATCCAGTCCAACCATTAACCTAACATTGACAGTTCCCAACTACACCAGATCCCTCAGCACTATGTCAACCCGACTCTTGAACACCTCCCGGCATGGGGACTCCACCACCTCCCTGGGCAGCCCATTCCAACACCCAACAACCCCTTCTGGAAAGAAATGCTTCCTAAACCTTCCCTGGCTCAACTTGAGGTCATTACCTCTTGTCCTATCACTTGTTACTTGGTTAAAGAGACTCGTCCTCAGCTCCCTGCAACCTCTTTTCAGGTAGCTGTAGAGGGCGATGAGGTCTCCCCTCAGCCTCCTCCAGACTAAACACCCCCAGTTCCCTCAGCCGCTCCCTGTACGACCTGTGCTCCAGACCCTGCACCAGCTCCGTTGCCCTTCTCTGGACATGCTCAAGTCATTCAATGTCCTTTTTGTAGTGAGGGGCCCAAAACTGAACACAGGAATCGAGGGGCGGCCTCACCAGTGCCGAGTACGGGGTCAGATCCGTTCCCTGTCCCTGCTGGCCACGCTATTGCTGACACAAGCCAGGATGCCATTGGCCTTCTTGGCCACCTGGGCACACTGCTGGCTCCTGTTCAGCCGGCTGTCAATCAACACCCCAGGTCCCTCTCTGACTGGCAGCTCTCCAGCCACTCCTCCCCAAGCCTGTAGCGCTGCTGGGGGTTGTTGTGGCCCAAGGGCAGCCCCCGGCATTTGGCCTTATTCTGTTGGCAACAGGGAAATTATCAAGAATGAAACCAATTTCATACAGCTACTCTTTAAATGAGGACATAACTTTTCTGTAGATCTTTCTATACTTACAGTGATTCGTGCAAACATACCCGGCCAAGCCCTGGAAAGCATGTATCAGTTTGCTAAAATTGCAAACTCTTTTCTGGGTACCATTTTAACAAACAGTAAATATGGATCTCCATTTCCAGATAGATTTACAGAGAAGTGCATAGTCTTTATGTCGGGTGGAGTAGCTTCTGACCTTTCTACTTCTTTATTATCAAAACAGTCCTTGCCCACTGACCTTCTAATTTTCATAATTTCTACTGAGGCTGTCAAAATGTCATAATATCTCATAAACACATGATGGGTGTAGAAATGACATTAAACATTTTGGTTTTGCCAAGAAACTTTCCTAAGTCTAGTTAACTTTTGAAGTTATTGTCAGAATCAATAGATTAAAATAAGTTTATGAGGTTTTAGTCCAACATGTTCTTGAATACGTATATCTTCATATATATGTGTACACACACATATGTATTTATACATGTGTGAGACAAGCCATGGAAGTTAAGGGAAAAAAATGGGTGAAGTACTGTTTGAGCCACTTGCCTTTTCATCACCTTTTTTGGTTTGCCTCAAGATAACAAAAATACCTTATACTATTACTAATGAGAAATTTCAAGGAGATTAATTTAATTTTGATAAGTTTGGCTGAAAAGTTAGAAAAGGAACCTTCTAAATTTTAACCATGGAAAGATGCTACACATAGTACCTCACAGTTGCTTTGGGCAAGATAAAATTTCTACTTTAAAATGTCATGATTTTTTTAACTTAAATGATACTGTTAAAATAATTTGACTAAAGGAGATTGTGTTTTCTGTCTTGCATAGGTATTACCAAAAATGATGGCATATTGCTACCAGATTCTGACAGAGCCAAACATTGATCCAAGGAAGAAAGATGGAGCTTTGCATGTTATAGGATCCCTAGCAGATATTTTACTGAAGGTAAGTGGGTAAAGAAGTGAAAAATGTTTGTAATTCTTATTATCAACTGCCATTTCCAATAAAAAACTCTTAGCTTTTTAAAGTATGGCTAGCTCTTAGCCATATTTATAAAGTCCAGAGAGATTGCACTGTGCAGTAAGAATCTGAGGGTTTGTTTCTTTAAAAATATTAACATTCTTTCCTAGTTTTTATAATCCCATTTTATAACCAGATTTTTCTTCTCAAGTTTCTTCAAAGCTCTGTTTGTTTGCTACAGAAGAGTCCCTTGGTCCTCTCCTGCTTTACTAGTAAAATGGAAGGGTGTTAAAAAAGCAAACATCAGTAACATTGCCTATGATTTTTTAGCAAACCCCTCAACAGTCTACGCTATTGTGGGCTGCTTCTGGTTCCAGAAAAATGTTTACTTAACATGTTGCAGGAATGTTTTGTCTAGCTTTCCAGCTTTCTTACCCTGCAATATGTGGCTTTAAGTCTTACTTCATCAGCCAGTTGGGAGTTTTGAAAATAACTTAAAAACACAGTTTCTATCCCTCCTCCATTTTTTAATAGACAGTATCTTCAGAATTTTGTGTATTTGTCTGGAATTCGAATACACATTTAATCCATACTGTTGCTCTCTAACATGATATTGATTGCAGTTTTCCATATGCTTTCATAGACAGCGGAGTCCAAAGTATGCCCTCTCTCCATGTCAAAAGTAACTGCCAAAAAGTTACCACTTTTAGCATGAGAATGGCAGCCTTGTGCTGGAGGCTTCCTTTTAAAAGTAATTTATGTGAGTTGTCTTGTCTGTGCAGGAGTTGTCTACATGTTACAAGCAACATCTTACCAACATTTGCCATCTATTTTTTACCAATGTATCAATGCATGATCTGATCTGAAATGCTGAAAAGTCAGTAACTTTTGCAGAATTTTTGTGGATTACAAAATGGGATTTGCCAAGGTTGGAATAAGGAAGGATAATTTTCATTGAATATCCTTCTCCAGCCAAGGATATTTCTGTCACAAAGGAATTACTTAATTCTTTAATAAACATGAAAAAAGATGTCAGTTACTGTTGTACTGTGTAAAATAATTAGTTTTGATGCTTATAGTAACAACAGGTAATTTGAAACTCAGATCTTTTTCATACTAAGCTTATGTTTAACTTCAGGTATGCATGTACTCCTTTGTAGGAAGAATGGAGGTACTAGGTTATTGATCCTAATTACTTTTTAAGAAAAATCAGCTGGAATCAATTGCCTTACAGAAAATGAAAATTTCAGTTTACAGTACTGTAATGAGTAACGTAGAATTGAATATTATATGTACAGTTCTTTCACTTACCTGGCTTTGAAGTTGCTATGCTTATGAGTTTTGTTCAGTTCAAGGTAAGAGATCCAGATCTCTTCATGAGAGAATACTTTTATTACCTAGACAAAACATTGTATTTCCCATGGTTCATAGTTTACATGGATTACTGGCTAGAATGAAGTATGTAAAATAAATGGTCTCCAAAATCAAGATGTGTTTACACCAACAGAAGAGTGTCTTCAAGGATCAAATGGAGCTGATGTTACAGAATCATGTGTTTCCATTGTTCATGTCTAACCTGGGGTACCTCAGAGCTAGAGTAAGTTCACCATTTATATCAATTTTGGTATTTTCCATGATTCTTTCCTTTGCAGTTTGACTTCATTCTGAATGTTAATGAAAGAAATAAAACAAATATGTAGTAAAATTTCAAGTAACAATCTTGTACAGTAATTTTTCAGCATTTTGATTTAAAAAATGATTTGTCAGTTCAATTCATTGATGTAAAGTCTATGTCATATTATTGTTTACCTCATCAATCAGACTTGAGAATTTGAGCAGTAGTTGTGGCCCTTTTGTGACCATTTTTCATTAGCAGATCTCAATAACTAGAGTGGTTGGATGGCTGTGAAATATAAGTAGGATGTCCACACAGTAGACAATGTCAATTTGAGTGTAGTTTGAAGAAAATTACTGAGTTTCCATGTCAGTCATAAACAGTTTTCTTTAATTTCTGTTCTGACTTTTCCCTCCAGAAGGACCAAAACTATGAATGCCAATTATATGCATACTGAATTTATTGGAATTTGGGAGAGGAAGTTAAAGAACTGCTTGAGTGCAAAATTTGTGTTATATTTACTGTATGCATGCACCATAATTAAGAAAAAAAAAAAGCAATACATGCAAACAGAGTTCACATTGGTTTTGAATCAGTTAAGTAGGGCTAAAAATTGCAGTAGTCTCTAGCTTACATTTCTTTTTGTCATGCAGTCCTGTTGGGTACTTCATTCATTCAGCGCTTTGAAATTTCACAATGAGCTAAACTTGAGGAATGCAGTAGAGTTGGCAAAGAAGAGCCTGATTGATGATAAGGAAATGCCTGTCAAAGTAGAAGCAGCCATAGCTCTTCAGACGTTAATAAGCAACCAAGAGCAAGGTATACTACAGTGATTCATCAGTTGTATACACTGATTTAATTTTATTTTTTTTAGAGATGAGGAGGTTGGTGCAGATTTATCTAAAGATTTCTGTTATTTAAAGACATAGATTTCAGAATGTTTCATCGTATTTAGACAGTTTCCCTTGCTCATGAGTTACTGTATACATCCCAGAATTCTGACTACAAATTTTTACAGCAAGTCTCTGCACAAAAGAAGTTAGAATCAATATATTTGTTTTAATAAAGTGAATAGCACCTGTCTTTGTTTTTCTTCAGTGAAATGAAAGAGTGTGTATGTTTAAGAATGAACGCTGCCTAGATATGAGGGCATGTATTCCCCAAAACAGCGGATTTTTGTTGTAGATGGCATTTCGGTATTGAATGTGGTAAATGTACCATTTATTTTGTTAGTCTGCTAGTTGTGGTCTGTAAAACTGCCTTAGGTAGGGTTTTTAAATTTTTTTACTAGTGAATTAAACTTATTTTGTTCAAGACAGTTACCTAGTAGTTTTGAGCTACTGTATATTTGTGTTTATGGATAGTTGATTTCACCTAGTTTCAATTGTTTTTTAGCCAAGGAATATGTGAAGCCTTATGTAAGGCCAGTTATGCAAGAGCTCTTGCACATTGTTAGAGAGACGGAAAATGATGATCTTACTAATGTAATCCAGAAGATGATCTGCGAGTACAGTCAAGAAGTAGCTACTATCGCCGTTGACATGACTCAACACCTGGTAAGAAACAACAGTCCAGTCAGAGGCACATGCCTAATTTGGTAAACTAATGGACTTGTTTGACTTGCACACTGTTTAAAGTAATCTTTATAAAGGTGCACCTATGGTATTCACATTTTTTTTTTTTTCTGTATGAAGTGTCTTTAAAATCTATAGGTTTTTCAAGAGACTGAATTTTGTCACTGGTTTTAATGAGACAAGCTCTAACTATTTAACATTTCAAGTGATTTAACATAGCCAGACTTCTCAAAAAAAGCAGAGTTTTTAATTTTATGTATTCCCCTTTCAAAAGTGAGGAGCATATTTTTCAACACTGACAGCTCTTACAGATAAGGCATTGCTGCTGTTGCATTAGGTATCTTGGTTTTGCATGACAAATTAGAAATCTGAGTGCTCTTATCAAGTTGATTGTTTTTTTTCCTAGGCTGAAATATTTGGTAAAGTACTTCAGAGTGAGGAATATGAGGAAGTAGAGGACAAAACAGTTATGGCCATGGGCATCTTGCACACAATTGACACGATCCTGACAGTTGTGGAAGATCACAAGGAGGTGAGATTTTCTTTTATACGTCTTTTCTCGTGCAGTTCCCTCATGCCTTCCATTCATGTCAACAAGCACTTCTATGTATATTGCATAACTTGAGTTGACATGAATATATATTTACTGTAGCAAGATGGTGAGTTAGTACCAAGTGATCTCTGACAAATTTGTATTTAAAGCCCGGTTTACTTTTGTGATTTCTTAATTGTTTAGCTCTCAAATCTGAGGGGAATTTATATCCTAAGGGTGAAATCCTTAGCCCTTATTCTGGGATAATTGTATTACAGACTTCTAAAAGAGATCTTAGGAATAAATATTTTGCGTAAGGCTATTTTTTTACAGTGGAGATTTATATGTTGTTGTTTACCCAGAAATTTCTTGGATAGAATTCTTAGGAATTGGTCTCCCAGTTGTGGTGTGGTGTAAGTCTACATTTCACATATTCACAAAGAAAGATTCTTTCTGCTCATACTACCTGGGCTATCTGAGGTAGGAAGGAGTTCAGTGACTGACCAGAGAGGCAAAGTCAGTAGTTTTAAGATCAGTTGGCATAAAAGTGCTTTGTCTTAGATTGTTTTGCTTCCTTGACTTACAATGTTTCATTGTGAGTGTGAAATATTTTTGTGAAGCTTATAATTTTAAAAATACAATATTTAAAATAGTAATTTTTTTCTTGTAAGACCATTGGGTTCCTTCAAATTTTAAACCATCTTCCATTCCTTTACAAGAACCCCTTGCATCTTTTGAAAGCTAAAATGAAAACTGGAAGCTAAGCTGAGCTTCAGGAATGATAATCTGAAGTGGTTCTTCAGGTTTTAGCCTAGGAAAACCTTTGGGGTTGGATTATTTTTGGTATAAACTTATCAGCTTCTTTTTCTGTTCTGTGAAGCACAAACTAAAATATTGTGCAGAGTGCTCTTCATCTCAGGATCTTAAATCATTTTAGAAGTTTTATAAATGATATACAAATGATATGTGAAACTGAAAATTCCTTAGAAATTAATTTCTTTTTCACTGTTAAGTATGGAGAGAGTTTAGGGGATATAACTTTTGAGTCAAGTGTCTGAAGGTAAGTGGATGAATCTGTGGTCACATACTTAATTCCTTTGCAGGAACAAGCCCAGAAAGCCTGGCATTCTGCAAGATTATGTCTGTAATGAATGACCTGTAATAATAACATGAAATGTCTGTTTGCTGGTTTTAATTAGACTTATAATGTGGCCATACAGTTCTCCTTGTAATTTAATTTAATTTCTAAATGTAGTCTCTGTCCAGCATGGCAAGGCTGAGTCCTGACTTCTACACAGTTGTATGCTTCCAATTTCTGCATGTGTTTCTTTTGCTGAGCCTACCCTAGGAAGCTTTCCACGGACCTCAGGCAAAAACATCTCTTCCTTTCTTCCTTTTAACCCATTCTACTTCTAAGTTTTTGGACAGAGGCTTTATCTCAAATGCGTTGAGTGAGTGTCACTTTATATCCAGACAGGACAACAGATACAGCTTTTGACAGGATCTGTAGAATAATCATAAAATAAGTTTTTTTTAAAAGAATAAAAATCCTGTAAGTGACAAGTTTTAAAGCAATACTGTTTATTGAAAATTTGAGTACTTATGTCAGTGAGACCTTGTTTCATAATATTGTGATTGTTAGTGCATCACTTAAAAGTGATAAAAGCCTTTTTGCTTTGAAGGACTTCTCAAACTGAATTAGTCAAATACATTGATGAAATTACTGTATTTCTAAGTTTTAAAATAAATTGCTTTATGTTTTTGTTTCAGATAACTCAACAGCTCGAGAGCATTTGTTTACAGATTATTGGCCTCGTTTTGCAGAAACATGTTATAGGTAGGTTTTAGAGATAATTTTTAGAAAAACATTGCATATTTTTACATAGCAAATTCATTAATTAATTACTGCAGACAATACTGTCTTCCTGAACAGAACTTAATCTTTTTTGTGTGTGCTTCTTTAAAGAAAAAATATGTTAATTTTCAGTGATGATTTGTTTCTCCTGATCTCCTCTTATATACCTGTCACACTGGTTATTGTATTTTGGAGGTCAGACTCAAAAGCAGAAGATACAGTTCTGATTTTAGTTCTAGCTAGCTATGTTAAAGGATGGCGTTTGCAACTAAATCAGGATTTTATGGACATGGTCTGCAAATTAAATTACTGCTTTATCAGTACACTGCACTAAAGAGCTACATAGTTTTATGCTAAGGCCTTTAACAAAAAACAAAGGTTGAGGGGAAAAAAAATATTTCAGTATATCATTTAGAAGCAAGTTCTTTGATGTGCTGGTAATATATTTTTCTGGTGTGTATTTATAATGAAAAACTATGCATATTATTGTAACTATAGCCAGCATAAGGCCCATCTAAAAGATTCCTTTCCAATTTGTATTATTTTTCTGTGTATTGATTTAGTTACTCATTGCTGTCTTATTATATGACTCGGGGCTTGGTTTCAGATTTCAAGGTATTTGCAAGCTAAAATTACTCTTTAAAGTACCCTACTTCAAATTGTTTCTCCTTTCCAGAATTTTATGAAGAAATTCTTTCCTTGGCCTACAGCTTGACATGCCAGATGATTTCACCTCAAATGTGGCAGCTTTTAGGTGTTCTATATGAGGTTTTCCAGCAGGATTGCTTTGAGTACTTTGCAGGTATGATCACTTCTATTCTATTGATGCTTTCACTGTTTGGAAATTCACCTCTTAAACCTGCTTTAATAAGGGTCGTTTTCCTTTAATGTCTTGGTTTAAAATGATCATGTGTTTGAGTCATGCCCTGACTGTCTGTTTAGTGTGGGAGTATAACAGGAGTGTATTTAAGTAGGAGAAGCATGTTTAAATCTGTCAGTAAGATCAGTTATTGTAGGAGGTCAAAGAAAGCTGAAATAAACTAAGTTAATGTGAAACCACAAATTAATTAATTAAAATGTAACCCTATTCTGTTTTCTCTTCTGGAGCTTGTCCTGGTTCAACTAGGATAGGGTTAGGTTTCCCCAGCAGAGAGAGAGGGGGAAGTGATCTCCAGCCGGGTTATTCATACCATGCTGACGTCAGGTCCAGGGGCGGAACCTTTTTACTTTCCCTTTTTGGTGGCGGTACCCACGTGTTGGCTTTGTTCCGTGACCATTTTACGATATTTCTCTGTATATCGTTTGTCTTGTTCACTGTTATTGCTGTTTATTGTTGTTATCATTGCTACTGTTGTTGTTCAGATTGTTTATCACACTGTTGTATTAATTTTTTTTCTTATTTTAGACCGGGGTTTGTGCCTCACTGCCAGCCCAACCAGGTGTGGGTGGGGGAGGGGCAACAGCAACGTGCTCTCCGTTCCCGGCAGGGCCTAAACCAGCACAGCCTTAATTGGCGCCCGACGTGGGGCTCAAAGTAAGAATAAAAAGGGACAGACCCTGACCAGAGTGTGATAGAGCAATCTGTTTGGTGTAATTTTTCTGTTTGTATTTGTTTGATAAGAAAATGTTTGCAATGCTGGCCCACTTGCTTGTGTGATGGGGCTGGATTAATCCTTATATCCAGTGTATGATCCCTGTGGTGGCGTTTGTTATCGGTGGAAAATATATAAAGTGTCTTATGTTGTTATATGGGCTACTGAATGCTTATGCTGCCTTTGTATCGCTGGGGGTGGGGGTGGGCCGGTACCTGTTTGCTGTTTGGGCTTTTGTTAGGGGTCTCACCCCCTCTATGGGTGAGCCAGGGGAAGAGAGCCTCTCGGCTTTGGGGAGTTTCAGTTATCCTTGGAGCCTGCAGGCCAGTGTGTTTGCGGCAGAGTGCCTTCTGAATGTCTGCCTGATTTCGGTTTTGGCCATGTGGCATTTTACTAACAACAGCAGTGCCCGGAAACCTGCCCCGAGGTCAGATAAGAGTGAGTGGCAAGGGGTGTGGGAAAAGATGGGCAAAGGCCTGAGTTGGTGGGCACCTCCAATGCTCTGGAATTTCACTCCTGAACAAATGCAGAGCCCTGAGAAGGTGATGGAGTGCTTAGAAAGAGTGTGTTACCAAACTGGCAAAACCCAGGAGACACAAATCACTGCAATGTGTTGGGGACTTGGCCATGCCTCTGTGTCCTCTTTAATACCACCCACTGCCCTCAAGGGGAAGAAAGGGCTGCAGGATCTGAGAGTGAACTCACTGAAACTGCCTGTCCTCCCGGTCCAGATACTGAGCCAGTCTCAGTCGCCTCCACCAGCACAGCGACTGAGCCAGAGAGCCAGCCAGTGCCGGTATCAGTCGCCCCGATACAGAAAACAAAATATACCAGAAAGTCAATTCGCAGAGTGAGGGATGGGGAAGAGCCAGGCCCATCACAGGAACAGGAGGAAGGGCCAGTGGTGATCGTCCGATCTCTATCCCCGACTGAGCTGCAAGATATATGGAGAGATTTTGGCCGCCTGAGAGGCGAGCAGATTTGCACCTGGCTGCTCCGATGCTGGGACAATGGAGTCAGTGCTTTTGAGATGGAGGGGAGAGAGGCCAAGCAGCTGGGATCTTTGGCCAAGGATGCTGGCATTGATAGGGAAATAGGGAAACAGACTCAAACCCTCAGCCTTTGGAAGCGACTCCTGCTCAGTGTAAGGGAGAGGCACCCCTATAAGGATGATATCCTATGTCAGCTGAGCAAATGGACCAACATTGAGAAAGGCATCCAGAACCTCAGGGAACTGGCTGTGTTTGAGATGTTCTATGGTGATCTGAATAATGAGCAGTCACCCATGGACCCAGATCAGGCCCCTTGCACACACCTGATGTGGTGAAAGTTCCTGAAGAATGCACCAGAAGCACACTCGAAAGCACTGGCAATAGTGTCCTGGTGGACAGACACCCAAACTCTAACAGTGGATGGAGTGGTTGGCAAGCTCCGGCAATATGAGGGAAATCTCCCTTAATCTCAATATTCCCTGGTCTCAGCTGTGGAGGAATTGTCTCAGAGGGTCCAAAAAATGGAAGAGGACATGTCCTACATTCCACCTGCACGGGCTGATGTCTCAGCCATTAGAAGTAAACGTTTCCCTACCCAAGAGAAAGGCAGCAGAAGGTACACACCACGAGGCACCCTGTGGTTTTTCCTCTGCAACCATGGAGTGAACATGAGGAGGTGGGATGGACAGCCCACTGCTGCCCTAGCTGCACGAGTAGAGCAACTGAAAGAGAAGACCATCACAAAAGGGGAGTCCTCCAAGAAAAGTACAGCTCCAGTGTCCAGTCAGAAATTCCCCAGACAAAATAGAATGGTGAACATTATGTCTGACCCTCTTGAGGGGACCAGTAAATCATTCTCACAAGTGAGTGATGATGAGCAGGATTAGAGGGGCCCTGCCTCCAGCCAGGTGGAGGAAAGGGATAATCGGATTTACTGGACAGTGTGGATCCGATGGCCTGGCACGTCAGACCCACAAGAGTATAAGGCTCTGGTGGACACTGGTGCACAGTGCACCCTGATGCCATCGAGCTACAGTGGGGTTGAATCCATCTGCATCTCCGGAGTGACAGGGGGATCCCAACAGCTGACCCTACTGGAAGCTGAAGTGAGCCTGACTGGGAAGGACTGGCATAAGCACCCCATTGTGATTGGCCCAGATGCCCCGTGCATCCTGGGCATAGACTGTCTCGGGAGAGGGTACTTCAGAGACCCAAAAGGGTACCGGTGGGCTTTTGGTGTAGCTGCCCTGGAGGGGATTGAACAGTTGTCCACCTTACCTGGCCTCTCAGAGGATCCCTCAGTGGTGGGGCGGCTTAAGGTTGAGGAGCAGCGAGTGCTAATTGCTACCAGGACGGTGCACCGGCGGCAGTACCGCACTGACGAGATTCCCTGGTCCCCATCCATCAGCTGATCCGTCAACTAGAAAGCCAGAAGGTGATCAGCAAAACTCACTCACCCTTCAACAGCCCTGTATGGCCAGTAAGAAAGCCTAATGGCGAATGGAGGCTGACTGTGGACTACCGCGGCCTGAATGAAGTTACCCCAGCAATGAGTGCTGCAGTGCCAGACATGCTGGAGCTCCAGTATGAACTGGAGTCGAAGGCAACCAAGTGGTATGTCACGACTGACATTGCTAACGCGTTCTTCTCCATTCCGATAGCGCCAGAGTGCAGGCCACAGTTTGCGTTCGCTTGGAGAGGCATCCAGTACACCTGGAATTGATTGCCCCAGGGGTGGAACCACAGCTCCACCATTTGCCATGGACTGGTCCATACTGCACTGGAGAGAGGTGGGGCTCCAGAACACCTGCAGTACATTGATGACATCATTGTATGGGGAGACACAGCCAAGGAAGTCTTTGAGAAAGGGAATAAGATAATTGAAATCCTCCTGAAGGCCGGCTTTGCCATTAAGCAAAAGAAAGTTAAGGGGCCTGCAAGGGAAATTCAATTCCTAGGAATAAAATGGCAAGATGGGCGTCGCCACATCCCAATGGAGGTGATAAACAAGATAACAGCCATGGCCCCACCAACCTCTAAAAAGGAGACTCAGTCTTTCCTGGGCGCTGTGGGGTTCTGGAGGATGCACATCCCGAACTACAGCCTGATTGTGAGCCCTCTCTACCACGCAACCTGTAAGAAGAACGATTTTGAATGGGGCCCTGAGCAACAACAATCCTTTGAACAGATTAAACGGGAGATTGCCCAAGCAGTAGCCCTCGGGCCAGTCCGGGAAGGGCAGGAGGTTAAGAACATGCTCTACACCGCAGCTGGGGAGAATGGCCCTACCTGGAGCCTCTGGCAGAGAGCACCTGGGGAGACCCGAGGCCGACCTCTGGGCTTTTGGAGCCGGGGATACAAAGGCTCTGAAGCGAATTATACACCAACTGAGAAGGAGATACTGGCAGCGTACGAAGGAGTTCGGGCTGCCTCAGAAGTGGTCGGCACTGAAACACAGCTCCTCCTGGCACCCCGACTGCCGGTGCTGGGGTGGATGTTCAAAGGAAAGGCCTCCTCCACACACCATGCAACTGATGCCACGTGGAGTAAATGGGTTGCATTGATAACACAACGGGCTCAAATAGGGAACCCCAGCCGCCCAGGGATACTAGAGGTGATTACGAACTGGTCAGAGAGCAAAGATTCCGGGATGTCACCATAACAGGAGGTGACACGTGCTAAGGAGGCCCCACCATATAACGAGCTGCCGGATGAGGAGAAGCGATATGCCCTGTTCACTGATGGGTCTTGTCGCATTGTGGGAAAACATCGACAATGGAAGGCTGCTGTATGGAGTCCCACATGACGGGTCAGTGAAGCTGCTGAGGGACAGAGTGAATTGAGCCAATTTGCAGAGGTGAAAGCCGTTCAGCTTGCTTTGGATATTGCTGAGAGGGAAAAGTGGTTGAGGCTCTACCTCTACACCGACTCGTGGGCAGTGGCGAACACCCTGTGGAAATGGTTGCAGCAATGGAAGCAGAACAACTGGCAACATACGGGTAAAACCATCTGTGCTGCTGAAGTATGGCAGGACATTGCAGCCCGTGTGGAAAACCTCGTTGAGAAGGTGCGCCATGTGGATGCCCGTGTACCCAAGAGTCAGGCCACTGATGAGCATCGACACAACCAGCAGGCAGACCAAGCTGCTGAGATTAGAGTGACTCAGGTGGACTTGGACTGGCAGCGCAAAGGTGAACTTTTCATAGCTCGGTGGGCCGAAGAGACCTCGGGCCACCAAGGTAGGGATGCAACATACGGGTGGGCTCAAGATCGAGGGGTGGACCTTACTATTAACACCATTGCAGAGATCATCCACGGATGTGAGACGTGTGCTGCAATCAAATATGCCAAGCGGGTGACGCCCCAGCAAAATGGAGAGTGATGGCTGAAATATAGATATGGAGAGGCCTGGCAGATCGACTACATCACACTGCCACAGACCCGTCACAGGAAGCGCCACGTGCTCACAATGGTGGAAGTAACTGCTGGATGGCTGGAAACTTAGCCAGCACCCCACACCACCACCCAGAACACCATCCTGGGCCTTGAAACCCAAGTCCTGTGGCAACACGGCACCCCAGAGAGAACTGCATCAGACACCGGGACCCACTTCCGAAACAACCTCATAAATACCTGGGCAGAAGAACACGGCATCGAGTGGGTCTACCATATCCCCTACCAGGCACCAGCCTCTGGGAAGATCGAGCGCTACAATGGACTGTTAAAAACCACATTGAAAGCACTGGGAGGTGGGACCTTCAAAGACTGGGACATGCATCTAGCAAAGGCCACCTGGCTAGTCAACACAAGAGGATCTGCCAGTCGAGCTGGCCTGGCTCAGTCGAAACCTCCACGTGCTGTAGATGGGGATAAAGTCCCTGTGGTGCGCATGAGGAATATATTGGGGAAAATGGTCTGGGTTAGTCCTGCACCAGGCGAAGGTAAAGGCAAACCCATCCATGGGATTGTTTTTGCCCAAGGACCTGGGGGTACCTGGTGGGTGATGCAGGACAATGGACAGGTCCGATGTGTACCACTGGGGGACTTGATTCTGGGTGAGAACATGCCGTGAATTATGCTGTGCCTGTGTAAATTATTACTTTGTTATTGTTAACTGCTAAATGGCAGCTGGACATGACGCAGATGGTATAGAATAAAGGGGTGGATTATGTCCTGGTTCAGCTAGGATAGGGTTAGGTTTCCCCAGCAGAGAGAGAGGGGGAAGGGATCTCCAGCCGGGTTATTCATACCATGCTGACATCAGGTCCAGGGGCTGAACCTTTCTACTTTCCCTTTTTGGCTTTTTGGTGGCGGTACCCACGTGTCGGCTTTGTTCCGTGACCATTTTGCGTTATTTCTCTGTATATCGTTTGTCTTGTTCACTGTTATTGCTGTTTATTGTTGTTATCATTGCTACTATTGTTGTTCAGATTGTTTATCACACTGTTGTATTACATTTTTTTCTTATTTTAGCCCAGGGTTTGTGCCTCACTGCCAGCCCGACCGGCTGCGGGTGGGGGAAGGGCAACAGCAATGTGCTCTCCAGTCCTGGCAGGGCTTAAACCAACTCAGAGCTGCACCCTGTATGGTGCACGTTATGAGCAATTCTGGTAGAGTAGAGTTTTGCAGAGTTCAAACTTCCAGCCATATCCCAAGAATCTGAATTCCATTATAGGACTACAGCCTCACAGGTTAGCACTTGCATGGATTACTTTGGAATTTTCTCTTTTGCTCTCCTTGTTCTGCAGATATGATGCCTCTCTTACATAATTACGTGACCATTGACACAGATACTTTGCTGTCTAACCCAAAGCATTTAGAAATCATTTATGCTATGTGTAAAAAGGTAAGGTTTCTGATTCTTATTGTTGCAGTTATCACTGGTAGTCAGCAGTCAGATTAGTGGAGTGACCTGAACATGCCAGGTGGTGGCCAGTCATTTCAGAACGAAATGAAATTTGGTCTCAACTCAGTTCCAAGTACACATAACACATTCACACTTTTTAAGTGACATGCTTTTAAAAAAATTACATGCACAAATCTGTGTGGGAGAAAGTTGCTGTTCTTCTTGACTCTCTTCTATGAACAGCTATTTTGGTAAGTAGAGGAATTAATGAAGCCTGATTTCCTTGGGTTGTGTATCTTGCGATTAGATTCTTTAGTTGTCAGCTAAGGTGCAAACTCATTTAAAGTTCTGCCTGCATTCATAATGTTTCTCTTCTATACTGATTCTCTCACATATAAGAAACTATGAGATCACACTGCAGCCTTTCTCTGATTTTGGGAATTATAGAGTGTTAGGCATCTTGCTTATTTTTAAGAAAGTTATAGAAATTAAATGTGTCTGAGAATTCTGCTGCTTTGTCAGATTTGATTGACACTGACCGTAGAATTGAAAAGTACTGAGAAGCAGCAGTCAGTTTCACATGTATGGGCATATACCTGTGGTGATTGCATGCATCTTGTTTTTAATTAGAAACTAGCCTAGAGATAGAACTTCACTTTGTCAGGCTGTTAGTCTGCCAGTGTCTATTAGAATTGAAGTCTAAAACCAGAAACAGAATGTGGAAACCATCAATGATTCTTGTAAGTAACATTTCCTTTAAAAAAGGGAAAGCAATGACATATAAAGAATACTAACATTCATAAAGAACTATAGTAATTTCTTCTAAATTTTTAAATTAATTTTTGGCCACTTATCCTTGTTTACGTCCTGTAGAGATGATTTTTTATGATTCTTCATTCCTCACAAAATATAGAATGAATATAAGTCACATAGAGGGTTTTTGGTGTGTGCAGGTACAGGAGCATTTGCTTTCAAAGTTGTCAGTAATTAATACGAATAAACTAAAATGTCATTCTGGTTATTAGGTATTAACAGGAGATGCAGGAGAAGATGCAGAGTGCCATGCAGCCAAACTCCTAGAAGTAATTGTTCTTCAATGCAAAGGACGGGGTATTGACCAGGTGATAGATATTAAACAGGTTTTCTCTTTTACTGGTTTCCAATGATATGTATATGATTCCTGAGAAAGGCTGTTGGAATTAGAGAATTTGAGGGAAATTTAAATTGTAGGAATGGAGATAAATACAGAAAGAAGTAAATGAGCTCAGGACAGTTTGTAAGGTTGTGGGATTTGTCTTTTGGGGTTTTTTTTTGAGATTAGAGATTAGTGAGCATAATTTGAAAATTAATATAGACTGAATGATAAGGATATAGTATGATGTACAGGATTGTCTTTTTTTGCTTTCTCTTAATAGGATTTCTCTTTTGATGGAAAATACACATTATTAAAACTATTGTGGCTGAGAAGTTAACTATACATACCCAACAGCTGATGTTGTTTCTCCAAGCAATATGAACTTGGTCCATCTTGATATTTTGAATTATTCAGTGTATGGGGAAATGAAAAATTTTTAGTGTGGCTAGATCATTTTTGCTGGGAAAAACATAATCACAATTTTGTAGAGTTTCTTTGAATACACTATTAGATAGTAGTCTTTTTCCTATTAAGGGCTAAATTCTGGTCTTGTGTTTTACATAACACTCCAGCCTAAATTACTTTAACATATCATATTTGATATTGCCACAGTGCAATCCATGGACTTAAGTGATAAATCTTCAGTTAATTTCACTGAAACCAATAGAACTTTACTAATGTAAATCTGAAGCCATTGAAGATAAAATGTTCCCTAAAAGATTTTATTTTTTAAAGAAATTTGGAAGGGATTAAAATTAATTGTATGCATTTGCATTGAAATAACTATGTGATGGAAGGCTTAATTGAGCTCCACAACTCTGTGAATTAAAATGGTTGCGCACTGAACTGAAATTCATAAACTAAAATGTTAGTAATGCTTCCCAAATTATTATAAAGCATAAACCTGCCCACTGAAATATAGATAGATGTTTACTTCATTGTGTAGAAATTTGTGGACACTTGCTTTTATCTGAGTAAACTCACTCATTTCAAACTTTTATAAGGAATTTAACATCACTTTACATTTATTAGGAAAAACATATTTTCTTTTTCTTGCAGATTTAGGTAATTTCATTTTTAATGCCTGTTATTTTTGAAATTGTTGAACATTTTTATTCAAAGATGAGAATGTCTTTGAGTTCATTTCTAAACTTTTTATATACATGCTAGAACGAATTCCACCAAATGGCCCCAAATATTATCCTCTGTGCTGAGAATAACATTGGCAATTTTTAGCTCAGAGAATAGCTGTTTTGGGAAGATTTATAAGCATGTAATTGCAGGCTTAAGATACTTTTATACTAGGAAGTGAATGGAATGTATTCCTAGGTTATACTTGGACTTCAGTTAACTCTGGAGATCAATTCTGATAAAAGTAGTTTAAACTTTTGTATAATCTGGCAACATATATAATGCCTGTTTTTGTTTTGGTTTTTTATTTCCTTTATATGCTCAGTGTATTCCACTCTTTGTGGAGGCTGTTCTGGAGCGGTTAACTAGAGGAGTTAAAACAAGTGAGCTTCGTACCATGTGTCTTCAGGTTGCCATAGCTGCACTCTACTACAATCCTGACCTGCTTCTGCACACCTTAGAAAACATCAGATTTCCACAAAATCCTGAGCCCATCACTGCACAGTTCATAAACCAGTGGATGAATGACACAGACTGTTTTCTTGGGCAAGTATTATGTTTTTTTTCTTTTAAAAAAAGTTCATGGGTTTGATTTTTTTTTGTTCGTTTCTGTTTGTATCCCTAGTCATGTGGATGAAAGAGTTCTCATTCTTTAGTTAGTATAAATAACAGTAATTCACACCAGGTCTAATTGCTGTGATACCAGTAAAGTTTGAGCTCTATGCTGAATTTTCTGTGTTGTGAGGATGCAAGGGTACAATACATATCATATTTCAGAATTCTTTTTAAGTTCTTTAATCACAAACTCTGCTTCTCCAAGAGATGATCCAGCATGCGTTGAGGGTAATATTCAGAGCTGACCAGCAGGATTTCAGAAAGATGTTAAATTTTTATTCTGAAATACTGTATACGTATTTTCTGTTCTATATTTTATAAAGTATTTTTAACTGCCCCATTTAATGTTAAAAAAACATTCTGTCCAATGAATCCCACACTCTGATTTTAATCCCTGCAAATTGTTCATGATCACCTTGCATATTTATCATTATGCCACTGATGTACTACTGACTTTAATGTACTACTGAACATAAACTTCCTTCTGATGTCCCTTGAACATGTGTGTACACTGCACTAGTGTGCACTTGGACAGGAGCTGAACATTCATAAAGTAAACAAAGGTGGACAGAGCCTGTCATCGCCTAGCTAAGCATGTGCTTGATGTTGGGCGGATGTGAAGTCCCGTGCTTGACAGCTAGTGCTTGCCTCTCAGCTGAGATGTGGTGTCTGGCTGTGAGATTCAAATCCACTTAAGGACGAAGCACACAGTCAGATTTAGTTAACAGCTACCTATTACTTTCCTGCTATAGGCTTAGAATGTAAGACTCTTCTCTGTGCATAGTCTGTGCCAACAAACTGAGTGACACATGTCAGTATGTTAAGTCTTGCCGTGAATGAGCATGAGCTGAGACAGGCAGCTCCTGACCTGTAGGTGCATACCTTATACACCTAGGTTGTCATTCTTTTCCTACCTGTTTTTTATTGGTGCAGTCTTGTCTTTCCACTTCTGAACAAGTCTCTAGGGGACTTCTTACAAAGTGGTTTCTCCACTCCCCAGTTATCCAAATAGCTTTTCTCCATACCAATTCTTACTTGATTTACTCTCTGAACAGAATTTTATGCCTTCTTGGTATAGCTGATTTAGTGTCCATCTTGAATTTAGAGCTGTGTAATGCATTATAGCACTACCTTTTTCATAACTGTAGTAGAATAGTGACTCCCAATCAATCAATAACCAACTGGTATATGCAGGTTTTGCTCTCAGCGTGTCATTTGTAGTATTTTTAAAACATACCATATGTACACAGTAAAAATAGTTTTCTTCCCTTCTCTGGCCTAGGTACACAGTTTAGTGGGATGAGGAGGAAAGTGCAGTAGTTTGTAGAATTGCAGCATAGACTGCCTTGTTTCAGATCTGCACATTAATTCTGTCTGTTTTACTAGAATGAAAACCACTTAGAGATACAAAAGAAATTGCCTGCTTTGGTATATACAGGTTTTATGCAGATTCCCCATTTGTGTCTGTATTTGAAGGTGTTACCATAGCAGTCTCTCCTTGAATTAAAAAAAATAAAAGTATTAAACAGATAAAAAGTGGGGGGGAAAAAATCTCTTATTCATTATAACAAAATGGACAGTTCATATTATCCCACGCATTCTGACTTCTACTACCTGCTGTGTATATGAAATGTTTGCAGTGCATCCTGTATCTTAACATAATAGAAACACATCAATTAGAGCGGTTACTTGAGTTGGTGTCAAAGAAGGCATAAAAGACCCAGTGTTCCTCATTTCTTTTGGAGTGCCAGTGGCTGAAAAATGGTGCCTTTTTAGTCTACCTCTCCCACATCTTGTGGTAATATTATTGTTAATTACTAAATTATTTTTGTATCTACCAACTCTAGAAAGGAGCAAGGTGTTTTAGAATTTTTTTTTTTTATGGCTGAAGCAAATTGTGATGTCATTTTTTCTACTGCAGATCAAATGCTGAATGCATACAGAGACAGTAGGAAAGAAGATATTCCCTGCAGGTGGTAAACTTGTCATTACTTTTTAAAAAGAAATCAAAAATGAAAGAGATTTATAGCCTTAAACAGTTTATCGTTGAGCATTCAGTGAGAAACTAGTCAAGTTCAGAGGGGAGAAAAGCTTCAGATCTAACTAGGCTCCAGCCTCAAGTACTCCTGTGAGCTACAGCTTAACTTTCAGGTCTTTGGTGTCGCTTTTTGAAAAGCATCAGCTACTGCAACTACTGTTCATCTGAATTATTCTTCAGAGCTGAGACAAAAGTTGACAAAGCCTATGAAAATGAAACACAGAGATCATGATGCTAGATTCTGCTCAGACTGTGCACTTGAATGGCAGCTGAAGATTAAAATGTATCTCTCTTGATCTGTTACTACCAGCAATGAAATAAGTATCTGTAATATCGCTTAAATCCCTTCAGTGTTAACTCCTCAGTATGTGGCTTCTGGGTGTAGAGCTTTTGCTATAGTACTTCTTGTCAGGGACTGTGATGTGATCTAAGGGACTTCATCCCTTTCCCTCAGGACAGCACTGCCTCTGGAAGACCATTTGATTTTGTAAGGGTAGTAAGGGTCATCATCTGAACAGCAGCCACATAGTCAGATGCCTAACTGAACAGGAAGAGACAGAAATGCAAACAAAATGTGGCTTTCTTGAAAGCCTTCCTTGTGTCCACCTCTGCAGACCTCATGTCTTCATTAGTAAAGACAGCAGTGGGCACCGTGATTTGTACAGTCCTTTTTTCTCACCAGCCATCATTCACTGCTGCTTTGGTTTACAGTTAGATTGCTTTCCAGCAAGTGGCAGTTTTAGGCTTTAATTCAAATTGGTTGTAAGACTCACAGATCCTAGAGAAATTGGAGATCAAAGCAGATCCACATCAGGTGTGAAGGACCAGGTGAATCTTACTGTTTCTTTGTCAGCCAGGAAATCTGTGACTTTCTGGTAAAATTGACTCTTGAAGATGCTTTGTCCACATAAATCTCATATCCCTGTGTCATTCTTCTGTTCCTGTGAAGTTTTAATAGCCATAGGTCCTGCTCTGCCAGCAGTAGGGTTGTGCGTGTCTGCATGCTCTCAGGCTGGAGTCAATGGTGTTTGCCAAAAGAATGCAGTATTTCTTGAGCAGCACTTGTGAATGCATGAGATGGAATCCATGGGAATAATACATCTTGAAGGGGAAAAGCAGTTACAGTAAGATAAGTAAGTGTGCTTCCATTTATTAAAAATATGGAATCTATTTAAAACTGATTAGAAATTTTGAATATTAAAAATTATCCAGGTAAGGTAAGCTCAGAGCTCATTCTAAGACTATGCATAAATCCAATATGTCATTGTGGATATTACATATCTGTGGATGTGTGCCCATAATGCCCATTGTTTTATATTTATTTACTTCTAAATGTTTTCTACAATAACTTCAATCTGAAAAGCTGTTTGTAGAAACATTTGTTCCTTACCACTTTCCACCTTTTCCCTGACAGCTGAAATTTGAGTGAGACTTCTGCATGATTTATGCTTACTCTCATATTAAAAATTCTTCCATGGAAACTAGGGTGAAAATCTAAATTGCTTTAAAAAACCCTTCAGTAAGTAATTTTATTTTTTTAGAAGCTGAATAAGGGATTTATTTGCTAGGAGTTTAAATAGTTAGAAATCCTAGTTTTCTCAGAGTTGTATATAAAAATCCCAGTCTTATATATGAAAACAGGGTTGGTTCCAACTTTGCAACTAGAAGGAAATGGTCAATTATTTGCAGTTTGTTGAGAAACTGGATTGATGTAATAGAAAGCAACTTGATCCTCACATAAAGGAGCACAGCAGACCAGTAAAGGCTTAGTGATTTCCCTTTGAAATACTTTCAGCTTGGTTTAAAATTCAAAAGATTCTTAGATCTTTTTGTCCTGTATTGGAAGGAAGTGTATTAGCAAGAAAATGTTCTGCAGATTATGGAGACCACACGCAGCTTGTTAAAAACAGACTTGCCTAGGAGTTGTGCATTGCACTACCATGTGTTGCATGTTTAGCACTCCAGGCTTGATATACTGTTGAGGGAGCAAGCAGAGTCCGTGATTGTTAGGGAGGACTCTTGTGTGCTGCTGTAAATAAGGATGGATCTCAAACACAGAACACTAAGGAGAATCATATCCAGGCTCCCTCATGCAGATGGAAGGGTGCTGAAATAATGACCCTCTTGATATGGACCTGAATGGTCCTGAAACCATTCTTTGCCATTATGAAAAGATGTAAATGATGTAAAACTCTGTTTTGCTTGTTCAGTCCTGAGGGTACTTGATATAGTTGAGGTGTAGTAAATGCTGAACCTCAGGCAAGGCTGATGCTTGTCCTAGTGTTTGTCTCTAACAGGTACAAGAAACAAGTCTCCTTCTGGCTTAGGTTCACTAAAGATGGCTTGATGCCTGGATTTCTGCTGTCCTGCTGGGTGTTCTAAAAACATGCATATTCTGAAGATGTGTTCATTCTTACAACTTTTCTGTTTAGAAGCTTGAAAATGGAGCATGACAAATATGCTGTATTTTTTGGCCATTTGTGCTGCTTCCAAATGATGACTTCCTTTTAAACAGCAGTGCTTGGTTCTTGCACTTTCATTTGCTGTCCAGAAAAGATAATTTAGTATGAAGCTAAGCCACTAATTACTAAGATTTTTTTACATTTTACTGTGTTGCATTTTGCAATTGCCATTGTGTAACGGTAGCTTTTTCAAACGTGTTATAAAAAGTAGTGCCAAGTGTCATTAACTACTCTGGCGCATGTACACTCACAGTGTTTCATTATACATTTGGGGCTTGAAGAAAATTCATGGCTCCCCGGTGTCAAGATGCAGGATAGAAATCTTGTGCATAGATTACAGAGCTTTGGTCAAACTTGGATGAAGGTGCTGGCAGAGAGAGGAGGTAGAGACAGTTCTTTCCTTTGGTATTTGCAGTAAGGACAGCTCTCCCAAAAAAGCTATGCTTCATTCTTACGTAGCATCTTTAGCTTGGATTTTGGTTTTCACAGTGTTGGCATGAGAGCAAATGGCAATGAGCTTGTTTTTAACATAGATAAACTGACAGGACTAAGAGGCACAGTTATTTTTTTCGTGAAAGCAGACCCTGTTTTGTTGACTCAGTTTCCTTGGTTGATTTGTATGCCCTCTTTTGTGCCCCATTCCTTCTGAAAAGAAAGTATTGCAGTTAGCAGTGATGGAAGGATGCTCTTTGCCTGCTTGCATTTTGGTACATTTTTCAACACGTGTAATGGAGCAGCCAAACCCATTATGACAAAGTGTGCCATTTGATATGCCGGTTGACTTTGTTTTTCTTGGAAGGTCTTCTGTGATCATAATGTTACGCATGTTCACATAGAATTTATTGTTGTTGTCAACTACTCTCAGAATGGAATCACTTCACTAAGCCCTAAAAGGACTAACAACGTGGGAGGTGTCATGAAATCTCTCTAAATGCCCAGCCTTGTTTAAGCTCATGTAAAGTTCAGAAAGCTGTAATACATGATCTCTTGTATTCCTTAAAGAGTATTACAGATCAGTAGTATGTTACATGGGATCTTTGGTAATGAAACTGTAAGCACTTTTAAAATTGTATTTCTGTAGCAACTTTTGAAGTGATTGATTGAACTGGCTGTTCCCCTGTAAGCTTTATTGCAGTCTGTGGTGCAAATCTTACTAGTTTCTTCTGTCTCAACATGTTCCTCTTCATTCCAAAGTAAAACTGATTCAGTCACAGAAGTATCTACTGAGAGTCTGGAGGACAGCCATTTTCTGCCAGCTCTGGAGGCTTGCTTGGTTTCTGTAGGTCTTGCTGAAGTTTTTTGCTGGAACTACTTGTCCTGTAGAAGATTTGCACAGAGCTGTCAGCATCAAATTGATTAGTTCAAATAAAACAAGCTTCCCTCAAGCCGTTAATAGCAAAATACTATAATGTTAGAGAAGAGTTGAATACTATTGGTGTTTCCAGTAAAGGAGAACCAAAGAGTATCTACAGAGGCAGTTAGAAGTTTTTCCCTGTCTTGTTTGAAAATAACTTCTATTTCTGGAAGTGAAAATCAATTTTTATTTTTAAGAGCATAGGCTCTTACCTAGTTTCCTGGCTATGGTCATATAAAAATATTTCTGCTACTAATTTCATGATTTTATTTCCCTTCAATTATCTTGTTTGTTTGTTTTAATGGAGGTCTACTCATTTGCTAGTTCCCTGTTTGAGTGTACAGCTGGTTATTCTTGATATGATGGAATTATTTCCCTACTTTCACTGGAGTCACGTGTCAGAAATTGTATTTATAATACATCCATTCTGATGGACTCTTAATAAACATGTTTAAATACAGCTAGCCCTGTGGCACACTATAAATGCACCCTGCAATTCAGTGAATTCCTGCTTTCATTACTCTTCACTAATAGTCTTTTTACTAATTTCAATCCCTGCAATGGTACTGCTGTCGAAGCCAAGGCAAATTAATTTTCCATCCTATTTAATGATGATAATCTGTATCAAATGCTTTATTAAAGACAAGATATTCTACATAATTATTAAACAGTATTTATTTAGCATTGCAAACTTTGCACTGGGTAATCAGAAACAGTTGTTTCAGGAATTTGACCAGTGCTTGAAAGGTATTTAATTGTTACTGGTCCAGGGGGAACTTGCATTCCGAACAAAGGAAATCATGTGTTTAGGAGCTTCAAACATAGACTTTGAACATAGTCTCTATGACACTTTCTGCCATGTTAAACATTAGGACTTTAATGCTCCCCACATATCCTTGCAGTGAAAGTCTGGTTTTGTCTAACAAGTGTGTGTTGTTTCAGACTACATGACAGAAAGATGTGTATAATAGGACTGAGCATCCTAATGGAATTGCAAAACCGACCGCCTGCAGTGGATGCTGTGGCTGCTCAGATTGTCCCTTCAATCCTCCTCCTCTTTCTGGGCTTAAAACAAGTTTGCGCCTCACGAGAACTCACAGAACATGAGGATCATGCTAAAGATGAAAAACACGTTGCAGAAGATAATGGTAAAATCTCCCCTTTTCACATTGTGGATTTTGTCTGGATTTAATTTAAAGGGGGTAAGAAATTGCAGTTCATTTTTAAGACTCATTAGTCTGCTGAAAACAGCTCAGCTTACTGGGTGCTTGAAAGATCATCTTAGGAATTGATTTTTCCTCCCAAAATATAATCAAAACGTTTCAATGTATAACAGCTAACACTTTGTGAAAGGGTAGCATTGGTTTAAGAGTTACAATAAAACTTGCAAGTCTGCTCTTCTGGGTTGTGAATGTGCTCTGTCTTCTCGCGTAGGCAGCAGGAGTTTGCCAGGACTGCATTGGTTATATTCTTGATTCCTGGAAAGAAGCTGTTCCTAGTACTCAGCTATTTGAAAGACCCGTTTGGTTGAACTTTGAAAGAAATCCTAGCAAGTTTTCTTTGTCCAAATGGAAAGTGATTTGCAAAGTCGGGTTTGAGACATCTGAGGTTCCTGCAGTAGACAGACCTCTTACTGCTGTGTCTGCCAGAAGGAAAAAAACATCAAAGAATACCTTGTGGAGGGAATTGTGGGGAGTGAATTTTACACAGCATTTCAGGCAGATATGTGTGGCTGTATTTGACTTGGAACAGGAGATAGATGGTTTGAGGTCTGAAAATTATATTGGATGTAAACAGATTATGTAATCCACTCAGATTTCACACATGATTGTCCTGTAATGGAATTACAGAATTCTTCTCAATGCCTAGGAACACAGCGTGGAAACAGCACATTAAATTTCAAATCTCTGTCCTGCTTGTTGCAGACATAGTCATCTTTATTCTTTCTAAACTGTTAACACAGGAGGACCTGAAGGTTTGGAATTGGAGGGGGGAGTTGTTTAATCTTGATTATAAGTCAGAAATATTTTTCCTTAAGTAAGAAATAGCAGTGTTTAGAATTGCATGTTGGAACTGCGTTTAATTCAGGATGTACTTGTTTCATAAACGGGGTGGAAGGTAAAGCTAAGAGAAAGATGCTATTTTAACTTTGTTCAAATAAAGGAGCACTCTGAAGAACAGCAAGCAGATATTTGGTCTACATCTGGTTTTCTCTTTGTTTTGTGACAATTTGTGAAGTCTATGCAAGTCTGTGTAATTTGAAAAGCACAGTGATGGAATACTTTGTCAAAGACACATTTCCTCAAAATTTTTGGATCCTATAATTGCACAATGACAGCATAAATGAAAGAAAAATAATGGCAGTTTCACATTTCCAGGTGTGCTTAGAAACAAAAGTTTAACTGGTCTTGAATGTAGGAAACATTAACAGCTTCATTTTTCCATAATTATAAGATTTTGGGGGAAGGATGTTAACAGAGGGTCCCCTTTCCACCCAAACCCTAAATTTATCAGTTATTATTCATTCATAAGTCATTGTTTAAATGTTGTTAAACTTTTTTTTTTACAAAACACATCAATGCTTTTGCAGAAGAGATACCGAGTGATGAGGAGGAGACAAATGAAGTGAGCCAGGCAATGCAAGAGAATCATGGTGGAGGAGGAGGAGGAGGAGGTGGTGGTGGTGGAGGTGGAGAGGAAGAGGATGAAGATGATGATGATGATGACGACTGGGATGAAGATGTATTGGAAGAGACTGCTCTTGAAGGGTTCAGCACACCTCTTGACCTTGAAAATGGTGTTGATGAATACCAGTTTTTCACACAAGCACTTCTAGGTATGTGTTTGCTAGTTGGCAGAATGATAAAACAAGATGAAATAGTTTGGAGGTGTTTACAATCATCACCAGGAAAAAAACATTTTCTTTGTTATGAGTAATAATTTGGATTATTGAAACTGGGAAATGTGATCTTGCTTTCTAATGTTAGTCCTAAGAATTTTTTGGCTTAAAAGTATTGCAAAAAACAAATGGTAGCAAATATGACAGAGATTAATTCTCTTCATGTTTTCTTTCAGAACTTTTCAATCACAGCCTAAGTAAGTGGGACTCGGTCACTAGAGGGACTCCTATATATAGAAATATTTGTCACTTTCTAGATGTTAAAATCGTAATGGAGAAATTATTTTTCCCCTTTCCTGTTTGACTAATCCTCTTGCTTTTAATTTTGATATGGGTTTTAAATTAGAAGATTCACTTCATCATTGTCCATGAATAATGACCACATGGTTAACTTTCTGTTTCAGAAAGCAGAGGGTGCGATTAAGTTCGCCAGAATGGATGGCCTCTATTCCAGTGGGAATTCTGTGCTAAGAAAACTGACAGGAATACCAAACCTGTTTTGCAGTGCAAATTCTGTTTTAAAACCTACCAGGGATTCAGTGTGTTTCATTTTGTTCTTCTGAAATTAACTTGCAGTGTAAATTAACTTTCAGTGTAATGTGATAATCACTTTTCATCCATTCCTGTTCTGACAGCGGTGCAGAGCCGAGATGCAGCCTGGTACCATTCACTGACGGCACCTTTGAGTGAGGATCAGAAGAAACAGCTGCAGGAAATTTATACATTAGCAGAACACCGGCGAAATGCTGCAGGTGAGTCACTTCTCTGGGGCCATTTTGTCTGTTGCAGGGATGTTGGAACTGCATCTAATCTGTAACAACAGTGAGAATAAATAAATCTCTGTGCTAATTAACATTTCCTGAGAAGTGTGAGTAGGATGTTGTGCTTATATTATCTCTTGCCTGGAAATACGTGTTATTCAGAGGGATTACTGTTGCTTCTAATTAATTGCCTTCTCATTGACATGTGCTGCTCTTTGAACGGGGTACCAACTAGTTTTGCACAATCTGACATTTGAAATGAAGAGCAGATTAAGGCAATATCTAGCTGTCAGCCAGGCATTTGATGAAGATTGCTACAGATTATTATGTGTTTAGCAGTTTTGTAACTTTTTAACTGCTAATGTTGCTGTCACAGTCAGTGTAAGGTTTTAGAGGTTTAGAAAGCTTGTATCGTGGAAAATAAATTCAGATTTAATTCAAAAGCATGGAGGATAGTCTAACATAACATGACTCTGTCGAGATTCATTTCTCAGCTCTGTTGTAGAGGTGTGTGCATTTATGCATTTAGAGAAAATCCAAGTGTAATTTATTACTGTCACTGCATTTAGGGAATGAAATTTTGACTCAACCTAAATTTTTTTCCACAACTTTGCCTTCTTAGTCAAGCTGTATTGTTTCTGGCAAAAGCATTCCCTATACACTATTTTTCACATCCTTTCCTTTTTTTGAATTCTAGAGAGTAAGACAATAGAACAACAAAGCAGCTACACATTTGACAACAAAGGACTGATCACAGCATTTAACTTTGCTGGAAGTACTCCTGGTGGCAACTGAAGGATCAGCTACAAAGGTCCATGGGAAGGGTCTCATCATTACATTTTTTCGAAATCATCGTGACTTCTGAATAATAGGGGAGGGTAATTTAATGCTGCTGAAGGTTTTATGGAAAATAGCAGTGTGCTTCCCCCACCAGAATGCTCTTTCTAACCAGCTACTGTAATGTACAAATTCTTGTGGTGTTTTTATAATTTGATGAACTGAAAGGAAACATTTGTCCTCAAGGAACCTGAATGACTGGGAGGGGCCAGGCTGCATCTAATTGAGTTGCACTTCTCAGGTTTTTGCTGTGCAGAATTGATAGATACATATGGATAACAGTGCCTTCTGTTGTACATGGATTGCCTGAACAAATGGGTTTTGGAGTGCATTATAATTTTTTAAGTGTAAGGATATTTCTTGATACACTGTAAGCTTCGGTTCCATGTTTTCCAGTCACCTGCTTTTTACTACTTGGTTTAATTGTTCGTTGGTTGCGTACACATTGCTGGATTCAGAGTATTATCTCATCTTCCCTATTTGGTGCAGGCCAAATGTGTAGAGGGAGATGTCTATTGGAGCTGCAAAGCATACACTGGGTACATCAAAGGGTCTTAAAAAAATTGCAGATTTTCCCTTGATGCAGTAGTCTTAAAATATTGCTCTTAGCCATAAAATCAACTCGCTTGAGTTATGATGGCATGCATGGCAGGTGTCTACCTTAAATCTGCATTGATATTACCTCCTGCCTGGACAAGCAGTGTGGCCCTTGCATGTAGATGTTCTACATGGCAACTTTTTATTTCCACTATTTTTGATGAATATTGGATTTTACTTGGGATTCTATAAACCTTTCTGCTTTTATTCATTCATTACCATTCCAGTGGTAGTACTGAATGACATGGTACAAAATATTTACAATATTTTATTCATCTCGCTAGAAGAAAAACAGCTCCAAACTTAAATCTTTTTATTCTTACACTTCTGTGATTTGATTTTCTGGTCTGCATTCCATTTGGCTGTTCGGCTGTTCTGTTCCATGCTGAAATTTCATTATCTGCCAGACTTTTTCCTAAATTTTGAAGACTGGTTTCTCATAAATTGAAACACATATAACAAGCTGTTTGTGAATATGTTCATTTAGGAGGAAACTGATAGCAGTACTAATTTGAATAGGTGCTCCTCCTTTAGATCTATTGAGATCCCAGTGGTGCAGCCAAAATAAGTAGGGATGCATTAGAATGTGAAGTTTGGATTGGAGATAAAATGTTTAGACTTGATTTTGTCTCTATGTGTTAATTTCTTTATGACTTCAAAATATTTACCAAGCAATTTTAAGCACATACTGAAAATTTATTTCTTTAGAGCAGTACCCTGACTGAAAAGTCAAAGCTCTTCCCATCCCCCATCACATTTTCAATAACTGTAGCAAATTGCAGATTCCTGGCCCTGCACTGTGCTGAAGCTTTCATTTTTTATATGTCAGAGTAATTATAATTCAGTCTGATAAATCTAAAGAACTCTATGCCTTGGCTTCTGGAAAAGGCTAAAGTGTCTCTGCCTGTTCCTTGCCCCATCCCCTGGAATTTTCTCAGCCTGGCAGCCATGGGGCAGGTGGTTTCCCACTGTTTTCCTTTTTCCTGCACCTCTGTGTCAGAGTCTCTGGTGCTGTTCTCTGCTACTGCTTCTTCCCGCCACCCCCCCA
>NW_020799092.1:13832855-13843663 GCF_003259725.1 Athene cunicularia | reverse complement strand
CCCCCCCCCCGAAGCTGCAGAGTATAGTTGGCCTGGTAAATGTAGGTTTTTCACTGCTGCTACTCACTTAATAGCAACAGTGCAAATTTCTCACTTTCAGGTCTGTTGTACATATGGAAAACTCTGAGAATTCCAGAGTCTGTATTTCCAAAAGGGAACAATACATTGAGCTGCATTGGACAGGTTCTTTAAGCTCAAGCAGCAGAGGGCCAGGACATCCTTTATTTTGAATGTCAGGCCACAGAAATTATACGTCACTTTTGCAAATTTAGGCCTGGGGGTGTATTGACTGACACGGTAGGAAGGCATTACATCCAGTTTGTTGTGAGTTTCTCAAAAAAACAGAAGTTTTGAAATCCTTCACAAATTTAAGAAATGTTTTTTGGAAGTTAAAGACGTGGATGATCTCTCTCTTACCTGTGAACTGAAGTTAAGTATTAGGCAGGTAAACTGCTTAAGCCCGTTATTATTTTATTTTGAAAAATGAGATTGTTGAGTTGTGTTTCTTTCAAAGCCCATTTGCCTTCTCTACACTGGCGTGCAGAGTAGAAGGGGGTTTTATTTTTCTTCTGCTAATGAGGTTGCTTGTACAGTCACAAGCTAATATTTAGGAGTTAATGTGTTCAAGGAAAAATCTGCTTTTGCATAGAATCATCTTTGTGTCACTCAGCTGAACTATGGCTGCTCCCTAGTTCTGCTTCTTGTATACTTTTCAAATCAACTGCCAAGAAAATTTCATCCAGATGTTTCTTACAAGGGATTTAATCAGCAGTGTGGAGTCGGGAATCTTTGCTGTCTGTTTTGCAGTGGGGGTCAGAGATGTCTGAGGGGAGGCATGTAAAAAGGTTAAATGCCCTTCCCTTCCCATGAGATTCATGAGCAAATGTTTCTACTGGCAAAAGCAAATGTTAATTATTTTATTCCTTTTTTTGAAAAGGGTTTTCATCCAAAAAGATTTATTGGGCTCTAGCCTCCACTTTAACATATGGTTCTCTTTTTACATGATAAATATCCATTTGTACATGATCATAAATAGGTAATGGATTTTGGGAATTTCTTTCTGAGCTGTGTCCAGCTTTGTACTGCATTAAAGGGAGAGTAACACCATGTGCATTACTGTCTGACTTTGAAGCCAGGTAATAACGGAATATCAGATACCAGTATCAGCCAATGAAGCATGATATATTTGCCAATGGAAGTACAGAGAATGATAAATGTATTGTAAAATGAAACAAAGGGTGATAACTGGTGACCTATGTTGCCCCATGCCCATATTCACAAAGTAAGAAGGTGACTTGTATGGATACCATGGGGGCTTTACATAGGAAATTAGCATTATGTAGGTTATAATCATAGCAAATGTTAACTTACATGATAAGCTGCTTTTTCAGATAAAATTAACTGATCCCGGGTATTGAATTGCATATGCTGTTTTGTCAGTCTTGAAAGGAAAATAAGAATCACCACATGTTTTGGCTGCTTCTTTTTGTTCTCTCTCTTTTTCAAAGTTGAGGTACTTGGTTTGCTTCCATTACAAAGCAAAATCTTTAATCAAAATGGCCAGCCCAGGAAGAGTGCAGAATATCAAGCTAAGGAAAAAGCTATAAAAACTCAAACCCCAACAGTCCCCCAAAACCCACATGTGCACAGTCTGATTGAAATTGATGTGCTTTGGGAGTGTAAGGCAAAATATGTAAAGAATGTTTCACAAAATGATAATGTGAGATTCTTTGCTTTAGGGGAAAAGACTGCCTGTAGGGTGTCAGGGAGGCATGAAATGAACTGGTTTAGGACATACTCTTTACCTCTGAAGTCCAGGAAGTTCAGAAAGTTTGTGACTCTGGATTCCATCATACATTGTAGAAGAGAGAAGGTAGGACAGTAGAGGATTATTATTTTTTTTTACTATAGAACAAGAGTCTATCTTGAGATTTTTGTGAGCCAAAGGAATTGCAGACAACATGAACGATTAACTGTCTTTTGTTTCCAGAATACTTTTCAGCCTTTTTTATTTCCCTTCTTTCCTTCCACTTGCCAACCACTGTGTTATCATATATTCAGGGGATATCCAAAATACCTGAAAAGGTAAAGCTTAAACAATTTATTTTTTTTTAAATCCCATTGTTCTTGAAGCAATGCAACCTGTACATTGCATTTGTATCTATAGAACAAAGTCTCTCATTTGGCATATGCAGGTGATGGAGAACTACAAAACCCCCTCACTTTTGCTTGTGGTTTGAGGCACATTTCAGTGATTTCCTTCTTAATATGGATTCTGTGAAATCCCCACACCTTGTACTGAAATTTTCCCAAAGGATAGGCAGAAATGCACTATGTAATGGATTACCCAGTCTTAATTCTGAGAAATGCCCTAGTCAGTCTTTTGATAATGTTTGACAGTCTGGTGGTCAGTTCCTCAAGGATCTCCATCTCTGATTAAGGACATTCTTCAACTCCAAGAGACTGTATTTTTGCAGGTGGACAGGGGATCATATTTCCCTTATCACAGCAAAGCATACGGCAGGCATGGCTATCAACTCCTTAATCTTAGGAGTGAAAATAGCTCTTTTCCCTTGGATGTCAAATCTTACCCCAAACGGATGAGATACGGTAGAGATGGATGTTCCCAGTGTGTTAAAGGAAGCCAGACACTATTCCAGATACCAGAAAGTCTTAGCATAAAGCCATATCATAAAGAGGATATATGAACAGGCGAAGCTGCTTGCTTTTGACACCTCTTCCACTGCTACTACTTTTGTAAAACCAACCAAAAAAACCCAATGTAAAACGAAAGAGAACTAAGGCAGTGCTAGTTCCGGGTTAGAAACTTCTCTGGCCTATGTATCTAAATCCCAATACTCACTACAGATGCACTCAGATACTTTTCAGATAGAGTATGCAACATCTGTATGGATATCAGTACCCTAAATCTGCCAGCCAGTAATGAGAAGAAAAACTTCATGTGATTTTTCTCTGGCAGAAAACAGATTCATCCCTTTAAAAAGTCTGGGAACCTCTTGTCCTGACTGATGTGCAGTCACTGACAGGAGACACACAGTGGGATTACATCCTGTCTTAGATTGTCAACATACCTCCTACTAAAGGGCTACTTAAAGTGCTCCATGCCTAGGGAGCTAACTGATGAACCACTCTCCAACTAAAGAGTTTTGAGGTATAGCAGTTCAGAAAGAGTCTGCAGGCATATGTAATCATTAGGAATCGGGAAAGCATCCATTTCAGTTGAGGTGATGCGTTCAATATGATCTCAGATCTGCAATGTTCCCAGTGTTGCCTGGATCTTCTAGAGGAGTGTCCAAGAACTTTGTCCCATGTCTTTCTCCAGGAAGAGAATGTGCTCAGGCAGACCCAGATTTGGTGTGGTGCTTTGAACTTGGGATCAGAAAGCAATTTTGACTACAAGCTGATAGTTGTCCATATCCGAAAAATGAGGTGAAAGCAGTATATTAGTCCTAAGTTTCTCTTCATAGGCTGTATAGTGGTTCACAATTTTAAGTGCTGGGCAATGTGCATGGTGAGGTAGGAGATGACCTTTTAGATGCATTGCTTTCTCCAATGTGAATACAACAGTGTCAGCTCCAGGATTCACCTGAGGTGAATGGAGAATTTTGGTCAGGGACTGCCTGCCGGACCATCTGGGATTATGTTAGATAAAGTGAAATGCAAAAATGGAAGAATTACTTGATAGTTGAAGCTGTTGAGCAACAAAAATTAGTGTTTTCTTGAAATGAAATTTTAATATTATGTTCAGTTATGGTTTAATTTTCAGTTTTCTTGACCTTACACAAGATACAAAATTACTATGTAACATGGAGGCCTATTGACTTCTCACAGGACTGTTTACCATTGAAGGTGTTTGTCCAAGAATTGCTCCTCATTTTTAGGTATTTTCAACATGTTTGTTAGTAAAGTTGCACATATCCCTCTTTCACTACTTTCCATACATGGAGATCTTGGAAATTAACTTAACAAAAGGAAGAAGAACAGTGCTTTGAGAAGACTGTGCATAAGCAGGTTATTTTTAGAAAACAGAAGAGCTATGGCCTCTGAAGAAAATATGAAACAATAAATATTTATACAAAAGTGTATGAGGTAAAGAAATGAATATAAGACAATATAAGTGAGACTCTGTTCTTTGATCACAGCTGTAATTTTTTTTTTCATTGCCAAATGATGTGTGAATATTGCTTTTGACTGCATGTGTAAATCACTGGAAATGTTTTTGGGCTAAAAAAGAGACCAAAGAGGCCATGCAGATTTCTTTTGATATTAGAAGCAAAGATAGGAGCCCATGCCTGCAGTGACTAGAGGGAGACTGCTATGTGCTACATTAGCAGATTGAATTGCAGGATCATCACCTCTGTAAGAAGCCTAAAATACTAAACTGTGGGTTGGCTTTGAGGGCAGGAATTGACAAATGCAAAACATGCATCGATGACAAGAACTTCTTCCTAGCTTAAAGAATTCTGTACAGTGTTCTCTTAAGCTGTGCTGCATTTGCTTTAAAAATAGTAATAAATCTTACTGCTTAGGTCGAATGTTACATCTGTTGTGCATTTATATGGGAGGAATAATATTTCTTAAAAAAATGTAACATGCCACCTACCAAGGAGCCCAGTCTCATTTTATAGCCTCTCTTCATACAGCCGTAAAACTTATTTGCAAGAACACTCCAGAATTAATTTTAAACAAATGTGTGTGTTATCCAGAGTTAATGTGTGCATTTGTGTAGCAGTGTGTGTTTGTTAATCTCAGATTTATGAAGGCAACTATTCACATGCACGCTTTGCCTGCAGAAGAACATAACTGACATTTGATGTAAATAAGATCGTTATGGGTTATCCAAATACAATTCTCAAAATATCAAACTAGCAAAGACAGTAATTTTGCAGTCCTGAGAGAAGGGATTGCACCAGAGTTTGGGTCAGTCTTCTGTGCATGGAATTCATAAAGAAGATAGTTTTACTAAGCCTCCACAGGACAAGAGATTAATCCTGCTGAAACTACAAGCCTGGTATTTGTATCAGTGGAGTATTTCCCTGACGGTGAGTTGCTGAAGTAGCCTGTTTGCTAAATTGTACTTATTGATAATGCTTGCCCTCTTCTGTACAAGGGCACTTCTGTGAATCCTCCACAGTCTCTCCAAGACCAGTGGTTAGTGGCCCATTTTTATAACTGGGGAGGTTGGGTTAGTGTACGTTTGCCGAAAGCCATAGCAGTGTGTTGCAGCTGGCATGAGAAATTAAAATTCTGGCTTTGTAGAAGTGCCTGGGAGTTTTGCCATTTGCTCTAATGGAGTCAGGATTTCACCCAAGAAATTTGCTAGGTCCTAGTTTTTAGATCACTGCTAATAACTTCCAGAGAAGCTCTGCCAGAACATACTTAATTTATGAAATTGCTTAGTAACAGTGAGTTCCTCTATTGAGCTGCATTTTTAATCTGTCTAGCAGTGACATTGTTTAATTGTATCTTGTGTGGGTTGCTTGATATGATGAGGTCTCCTGTAGAAAAATGGTTCTCGTCTGGGTGACAAATGACATCCTGATGGGTAATTCCTCTTGAGGCTTTGAAGTGAACCTGGTGATGTGAGAGAAGAACTCCAGGTGACCCGTGGTATCATCTGTACCATGTATCAGGGTGTTGGGAAGTTTATAGCCCCTTTGCAGGTATTAACAAACATGCTGGATTGGTTGTGAAGTTGTAAGTTGTGATTGCCACTTTTAACAGCTTCTAAACGGTGTATTTTTTACCAAAGTAAATATATGGCTCCTGTGCTGCCTCCTGCCCTCTAACAGAGTGTTGATCTTTTAGCTTGAATGACATTCTTAAGGTGAATTTTAACTCCAAATCTGTTTAAATGGTTATTTCTTTTGGTCAGTCCCTAGCAAGGGGGAAAGATAATTCGTGTTTGCTTTCTTTTGTTACCAGGTGTGTTAAATGACTAATTTAAAATATTTAATTGCCAGTTTGATTAAATTACTTGGACTTCAACCAATCCCACTCAGTTTCTTACTGAATTTATGTTTTTTTTCTGGAAGAGCTAAAGCTACATGGATTTGTGTGCACACCAAGAAAACTCTCCATAGTCATATAAATTGAGAGAAAAATATATAGAGAGAGTCTGGAGAGGTTATCAGTATATGAATAATGGATGTTTTCTTTTTTATTAAAGATAGTGTCTTTCTATCTCTCAGCACCTTGTAGAGCAGAGTATGCAACTGCAGCAAATACAGGTGCCTTGAGCAGCTTCAAAGTCTCCCTACTCTATTAAATATAAATAAACTGTACTGTCCTTTTTAGCACAACATGCCTTGCCTTGCACCTGACTGCCTCCACAGGTTGTTGTGCGGAGTGCGATAATGGAGCCAGATGGCTGCACCTATGTGTAGGGATTTGACCACAGCTGTGGGGCTGACACTGGGACCTCAGTAGGAGTTGTGGCTGTGCTCTGGAGGAGCTACATCTGTATGGAGAAAGCACACCCTGTGTCACGTTTTTCTCCTGCCACAAGTGTCTTTCTGGAGGATGCAGGGTGTTAAGCAAAACTGCAACAAGAGTGAGTGGAGAACACTGCAATGCATCTGAATGTGCACTGAACAGAACCAGCTATCGCCATCCATTTCTATATATAGACCCCTCAGAAATGTGTTGGCATGAAGTGACATTAAACAGACACATGGAGTCTGGTTCCTCAGTACAAAAAGGATCATAGCTGTTGAATTCTCCAAACAAGAATCAATTTAGTTAGGGTGAACAGTGTGATTAGCTTGTTTTGTATTACTGTTTTGAAGACTGACAGGATCTGTCTGAATCATTGGGGGCAGGGGGAACAATCTGGCCAAGAGAGAGTCTGTGCACAAGAATTCCCCAGAGCACTGATTTCACTGGAAGAGCAAGCATGGAAATTGCTCCAAGGAAGAATTGCTACTGATGTTGAGTTACAGCATGTTTATCCCATTGTATTGTTAATCAGAAGGTTTTCTGGTCTCATAAAGGTAGGACTGAGGTAAGGAGGTTGCTAATACTTTCCCATTGTGCTCCTCTGATCTGGAAGTGTGTCTGATTTCAGAACCCAGGGCTGCCTGGACCACCAGGCTGGAGGACATAAAGGACTTTCCTGGCTGCCAAGGTCGTTCTGTCAAGAAGGGTGAATCCTGCACAGTCTCAGGCTGCCTCAGTTCTTGTGGTTGCTTCTTCCTAATTCTTCTGAAGGTGCATTTGTTTGTTTAATGGGATTTCCTATTACTTAGTGATTGATATTCTTCTAATAAAATAACACATACTGAAAAACCACTGCCACTGTGTGGCTGAAGTAGCAGCTGCTTGTGGTTGCAAACCATGCCTGGCTGCCTGTCACAGAAGGGTGGGGCAGAATGCTTGTGTTCATCTCCCATCTGCTCTGATTAGGTTTTGTTACCCTCTTCCTTTACTGTCTGTTTCATAGCTTTAGGATGCAGCAGTCTTCAAGGGTGTCAGAATCTCGCCTTAGATCTTCAGCTTCTGTTTTTTTGTAAACAAAGAAATATTCTCTCTTAATCATGATTCTGAATTCCTCTGTCTTCCTCTCACATGCACCTCTTGGGGGTTTGTGGCTGTGATCTGCTGAATTAAGAACTGTGGAGCGATGCCAGAGTTTTCTGTCAATAGATATTTCCACAAACCATGAATTATTAATCATGAGATTCTATTATTCTGTTTGTTTCTTTAGATACAGTATTGTGTAAAATGTGTTTGAATAAATTTTGGGCAGTTTTTTTCAGTGTTTCAGGGCCCAATTACTGAATTAGGACCCAAATCCTTATTTAGTGACATTCTGTAACTGTACAGACGGTTGGGAAAGATACAGAAAACATGAGGCAAACAAATCCAAGGTTAACTATGACAAGAAAAAGAGAGTATTGCTTTGTTTATAAACTGTAGACTCAGTTTATAGCTTCATATTTTTGCTCTGATCCGGATTTTAGGGGAAAAAAGATTAATTTTACTTTTCATTTGGGTATGGAATTATAGTTTACTTTTAACTCCAGATTTTACTTTATGACAGTACTGCTGCAGGAAAAAAAGCACCGACTTTTGTCAGAGGACATGTGCTATATTTTGTTACCATCTTTGTGGCTTTCATCCAAGGTCACTTGTGTTATGGGATGTCTGAGTCCAAGATGTATTCTGCTGCAGGAGGTTGTTTAACAGGACACTAACAGTTCATAATCTAATGAATTTCCAAAGCTTTGTTAAAACACTGGGAAGCACTTCATCCTTTACTGAATGATTTCTGTTTCAGAATATGATTTCGTACAATAACATTTTCTTACTGTTTTTTATAATATTGCCTTTTTGGTTGAAAAAAAAAAATAGGGGGAAAAAAATTACCAACTGTAGATATGATTTTTGAAGGCACACAGGTGAGCGCTAGTATGTGTAGTGCTAATGTGGACATAAGGTAAAAAATAAGCACACCACCTGATTTTATGCACCTAATTTAGTTAGGAGGCTTATCTTGTTAGGCATTTGTAGGAGAGTGGGGGTTAGTCAGAGTTTGCTCATCAGATGCTCTAAACTACCCTCTGGCAAAGCCAGCTTCATTCTCTTCCAGTAAAGCAAGCTTAGGGACGTGAGCTGTCCGGGTTGGGTGGGTAATTCTGCTAATGTGGGTACACCCCTGGTGGGTTTATTTGGAAGGGAAAGAGAAACACTCAGGAGGATTATAACGAACAGTAATTAGAGAAGAAAAGTTTCCACTTGTTTGCTGATTGTGTGCATGTGTATAGTCAATTTTGCTGATACTTGCATATGAGTTTCTGAAACACGTAATTTGATGCATATGCTTTGTCTTGCTACAGTGAATTACAGCCTTTCCTTGTCCAGGAGCTGAGCTGTGGCTCCTCTTCTGTTTTACAGTGTGTTATGTTGCCTTAATTGCACCATCTATTGTGACATTTTTGGTGCTTTTTATTTTTGTCTTTTACTGTGAATGCTCTAACCCAAGTAAATGATGCTACAGCGTTCAGGAAACTTGTCAGCCTGCATTTAGGTCAGCAGTTCATCAGTGAGTGCTATGAAAGACAATCTATGAACATCAAATTTGTAGGACCTTGAAAAAAGGCAGTCAGCAGGAACAGCCTGGAAATCTGCTGAACAGAAGCACCTAAAGGTAGGTAAAGTTCTGATTATGAGTTACTGAATGCAGTGAGCCCCTGGGCGTGTGGTGTCCAGATCCTGGGCTTTGTGTAGACCATTAGCCTAGCCTTCAGAATTAGGGGAAAACCCTAAAGAAGGGAAGCATACAACACATGTGGGGAGTGTGTTACAGAGATGTGTTTTCTATCAATTTCTATTACTATCCCTGCTTGAGAACTTAGAACCACTGAATAGTTCAGGTTAGAAAGGAACTTAGGTTTCTAGTTGACCTGCTGCCCAAAGCAGGGTCAGCTTGGAAATCTGAGGAGATAGCTCAAGATTTATCCAGTCAGTCTTGCTGTTCTTTCTATAAGATGGGCAGGGGAATTCAGGGTGAGTAGTGGTAGAATGGCTTGGCTGGGCCATGTGAGCAGAGATGATTAGGAGGGCAGGTGTTTAACTTGTTCAAAATGCGATAATGGCGATGATTTTGAATGAAGTGGCTCTGCCTCAGACAGTCAGAGGATAATTAGACTTTGCATTGAAAGGAAATGAACAGAAAAGGCAATAAGCATTAGGCATGAGTCCCACTACCATGCAATTTCTAACTCTGGATACTACAGCTTGCTTGAAGTAGCGGTAGCTTCAACTGCAAGGGTATGTCACCTCCTCAGAACAGTCCAAAAGCTGAAGCATAAACCATAGAGTTCTGTGTTATCATGAACTATAGAGTTGTGTGGGAGGGGGAGGTATAAAAGAACCTACATCAGAAATCAGTGTCTGCTTGGATTGCAAAGTGTCAGCAGGTGTCTGGTAGGTTCTGCGTGCTGAGGGAAGTAGGTGGCTCATTATTCACAAGAGAAGGAACGTCTTGCTGATAAAGGATCTAAGCACGTGAGAAAGATATGAATGGAGGGATGTCTGGAGGTTTCAAGGAGATGAGTTGTGACCCCCGTGTTCTTAACCTTTTCCAAGATGACAAAGCATATTGGTGAAGGAGAAAAGGCTATAAATACTAGGTTTTGAAGCTTGAGAAAGGCACCTGCTCTCATTTACATAGTTTTACAGCAGGGGAAAGTAGAGGCACATTCTTGACCCTGAAGCTATTTGCTCAACCCTAGTATAGAGATGTGTAGCCAGCACAACTGTGCCTTCCAGTCTTGAGCTTTTGCTACTGCAAAGAGCTTTAGCTTCTTTGCAGTGATCCATCAATGCAGATGTATTGTCTCTTTATGGATACAGTGGAAAGCCAGATAGGAGAGACCAGGCTGTGGGAAGGTCTAGATAAAAATGTGGCAGTGAGGAAGAGGAGGCACAGAGGTATGCACATGTTTAGTGAGAAGAGTGAGAGCTATTAATACAGTTACAGAGCACATTTTCTCCTTCTCAGCAAGTTAGAACACATTTGTAGCTTTCTCCCTGATTCCTGCTGTCATCTGTGGGGGAAACATTTTTCCTCTGGTACCAGGCCGAAGCCTGCCACGTTCAGGTACAGCTCTGCCACGAACCACCCAAGCTCCTCAGTTCCTCCAGCAGCTCCGAGATGTTCATCCCGGTGTTCTGCCTGCAGCTCCTGCTCCGAAGGACACGCGTGGGGGGCACCGCTCTGAGCCGTGTGACCCGGGCGCCCTGCCGGTGTTTAATTCACCCCGGCAGCTGTGTGGCGGGGGGGC
>NW_020799092.1:13797252-13832805 GCF_003259725.1 Athene cunicularia | reverse complement strand
CGGCACGTCCGGGTGGGAGGGCGGAGGGTGCTGAGCCTGCCCCTCCCGCGCCTGCCCGGGCAGGCTCCTTCGGCTGGGCGGGCACCGCAGGTTGTCAACTGGCTTCCTGCTTGGTCTTAAAAAGACTGGCTGCTCTATAATCTTTCTGTCTGTACTCTCTGAGTCATTTCTCAAATAGCATGGCTTCGTGGCCCGCTGGAACCCAGAGATTTTCACCATGGCAGATAACTCTCTACGTCTCCAACCAGGGCTACCTTTCCTGTTACCTTGCAGAAAGCTACTATTACTGAAATAACTATCTGCTAAGCTGAGCACAGTGGGGAGTACTTGCGAAGATTGTTCTTCTAAAATGGATCTGCTACACCAGAGCAAGGAGCAATTCCGCTCATACCATCCCAACACATTAACTGTCAGAGTTGAAAAACTTGAATCCTTAAAATCCTAACTGAACTGATACGACTGAGCTTCTGTTTGCTCTTCATTACAATACTTGATTGCCTAGAACTGCTTACAGTAGCTAAAAATATCTGATATATTCAAACTATCAACGACACATGCAGCATATAATACTGGATGCCACCCACTGGCTTGAAACATTTTTTTACCATGTGCCTGACTTGCTACAGGAGCCAGAAGGCAGGGAGACAGACAGTCAGAGGTGACATTGAAAGAAAAAGGTTCCCTTATTACTTATCTACTTTGCTGGATCAGTTTGTAGTTCAGAGCTCTGTAGTACTAATAGCTTTTTGTAAATTGTGATGATTTAAATTGGTGCAATCTCTCTGATGGTGTTGGAGAGCTGCTTCAAGTCCAGCATTTCCTAGGAAAGCTGATAGCAAAAGACATTTTTATAGGTTCTATTACATACTTCTGACACTGTGGTTTGGTCTACAGCAACCTTTGGGTCCATGAGAAGATCATATTGGGCTCAGCTGTACCATTCTATGGGTGACTAACATTTAAAGATTTAACGTTTTTAGAGTAAAGATAGATTTATTTTTCACTCTGACATGTTCATGGGTTCCTTCTGGCAGAGTGTGCATGCCAGTCAGGATCAAGGAAAAAGAAATCTCAGCACCCATCATCACCCTGATTCCCTAGGCCAACTGAATATCCAAGGAAGGAGTATTTGAGAGGAGAAGATCCTAGAGCTCTACAGACATGATTTCTGATACTGAAACCTCTGTCAAGAATCCCTTTTAGCAGTTTTCTGAATAGCCCTTGTTAGCAGCCTAGGGCACTTTTTCCTCCTGCTATTACCTTTACCTTGCATTTGGCCCTGTTTCTATTTATTTCAGGGAATGATAGAATGCCTTTGTTCAGAGTGGCAAACCTTGGTTGTAAGAGTCACAAAGTTGTTTTGCAACTCTTTATGTGTAAGAGTTTCACTTCTGTATATGTTATTCCCTTCACTTGCAGGAAGGATGTGAAGTTTCATCTACAACAATCTTGCTTTTAGTATAAGGACTTGTCCTCAGGATTATTGTTAGTATGGGACATAATTATGTTCTATGTTAGAATTCATATGGTTCTAGAAATCACTGCTTTGTTTCTCCCATGTGTTCAAATAATGGCTGTTATGTAATGGAGACTACTCATCTTGCCTGTGCCAAGCAAGAACTCATTTCTGCAATTGATGTATCATCACCCAGTTTTTGCCTGAAGGACTATATTCTCTACCTAGGAAGAGTTAACTGTAGAAGTTGTACTCCACTCTTGGAGAATAACCATTTATAAACCTTCCCCAACAAAGTGCAAAAAGTGTTTCCCATTACATGCCAGAAGTTGTGCCTTGGGATTTGTATCATGTGTGACTTTTCATCCCATGATCTTCAATGATGTATGTGTAACACTTATATTTTTTTTTAATAGTGAGCCTGTTAGGAAGATAAGGTCGAGCAGAGCTCAGCTAGCCATCAAGATGCTTTTTCATTCTGTCTGTCACCAATCTGTCTTTCCCAGAAGGCTAAATTTTTGGTTAGGTTTGATTGCATGAGGTGACAGGTGTAGGCTTAGCTGCCCTCTTCAGTATTCAAAGCTTAATTGATGCTGGTTGCAGAAAGATATCAGATACCTTCCAATACCAAAATATTTAAATCCAGTCTCTCAGGTCAAGTGGAAGAGAGCTTCATTAAAGCAGAGCAATGTCTGTTATGTCCCTGTTATAAAATAATAGTTTTCTGACCTGATTATTCATATTGACATTTTAGAGAGAGACATGGAGCACCCCTAATTGCTCTGTGAACTATCTCAACATATTCACCTCCTAATCTCCCTGGTCCTTGGTGTGACTAGGCATCAGGGAAACGTTCTATGTGGTTTTTCTTCCCTGTAAAGCAGGAAATTGCCAGTTTTGCATTAGCAAAGGAATGAGAGTTTGATGGAGCCCTCTCTGTGGTCCACTGTGATACAAGGCTAGGCAGTAAATTTACCAATGGCTTCTGCTCAACAGGATCCCCACCCTAAGACTGTGTGGCAAATGTGTTTTTGGAGCACACATCTAGCACACACATCTAGCACACATCTCTTAATCTGTGATTAAAGATGCAACAGAGCAGCTGTGGCAGCATGTGTTTCATCCTAGTGAACAAGGGCAAGGCCCTGACCTACCTAATCTAGTTGGCCCTGCTTTGAGCAGGATGTTGGACTGGATGGCCTGCAGAGATCCTTTGCAGTCTAAATTACTTCTTGATTCTAATATACCTGCCTGAGCATATAGCCAGTATCAAGGGTGGTTTATACAACCGGTGCTGGAGCCATTGCTGGTGCAGCTGCTCTTGGGCGGATGTTGGCTCCAAGTGCTGCCTTTGTTTCTCCTGATGAGCGTGGAGGCACTTGGAAATACAGTTTCTGGGACTGCACTGTGGTGTGGCTGACTGTGCACTCTGAAAACTCCATCACATGGCAGCCCTGACATGCGTCTGCCTCCCTGCATCTCACACTCTGTTCTCTGCCTGCCACCATGGGCATGGCTGGATGACTACTGACTACCTCTTTGCAGTGCTTGCACCAACGAGAATTCCCTGCAGCCAGACAGAGCCCTTGTGGGCAGCTCTGGTGCTTTGTAAAAGGCCCAGGAATCGCCAGATATTAAAACCTAAAGCTGCCTGTCACCTCACCTGGTGATCCACTGCTCTCTGCTGCACATGGGTCATTTCTCACGATGTATCTGGTTGAACAAGCCAGGACTAATTTATTCTGTAGGCAGTCCTGCATCTTTACTGGAATGCAAATTTCTTATACCCCTTTCTACTGCTTCCAAACAAGAGAAATCACCCAGGACTTTAACCTTTATTTTCTACAAATTGCCTTTTTCAGTGCTGTGTGCATGAAACCCCCATGTAAACATGCAGGAACTGAAAGAGCAGGAGTTCCTTTGAGATATATGTAACCAAGTTTGAGCCCAAATAGTGACATTTATAGAGGCAGGTGGCTTGTTGAATAGTATGCTCAACTGCAAGGCATGATACTAAATGTCAGTCTGGGAATGCTATAAAACCTATCTAAAAAGTGTTCAGCTTGTTTTATATTTCAACATGCTAGCCCAAAGTTCCACACATAAGAAAAGAATAAACAGTGTGGGTGGCATAATTGTTACTTTTTTATATCCCAAACATACTCTTTTAGCAGTCAGGACCTCATATATTTTCCCTCAATACTTGTCAGCATTGCTCTGGTTGCCAACCAGGGGCTTTGAACTCTTCTGGCCCTTCTCCAGAGCTATGATTTTGCCTGCACTCACTGATGTCTGCAGTTTCAGGGGTCTAGTAAAAATGCTCCTGAGGAAAAAAAAAAAGCTCCTATCAGTAAAAGACAGAACTTGACAGGTAGGACTAAGGCTTATTCCCATTTTAAATGGGCCTTCCTTTACTAATCACCCTCTTCTTCTGTCCCTGCCTCAAGTTGTGGCTATCCTCCACTTCCGTCCTTTTAGCTTTAGGCTCTTGCAGCCTGTGCTGCTTCTGTACTCATTTCTTCTACAAGTTTCCCACTTGATTGGCATTTGAAAATCCCACTCAACTCCTCAGCAGGATCTGTGTGAACAGTGCCGCCAGATTTCGAGACTGTTTGCTTGAGCTGCCTATTCTGACCTGCGGATAAGGCTCTGTGAAGCCTGTAGCTGCTGGAGACAAGCTGCTGCAGGGCTTGCAGTGTGCGGGAGTTCTTCTCAGGGAAAAGGGTTTGAATTTATTTTGAATATGACTTTCTTGTTTGTTTTGCCACATTTCTTTCTTTGATTATTTTCTTCCCTGGTATTGTCAAAGCCTTTTGATTAGTGTCTCCTGTAGGTTGTGAGCTGATAGGTACTCAGCACTGGCTCCAAAGATATCTCCCACAGTGTAACTTCTGTTTTCCTCTGTTCAGACCCTCACTGCTGTTCGCACAACAGGACCCTGAGGCACAACACTGCTCAGAAATTACCCGAGGAGCTGGAACGGCAACATCCCGCCTCTTCCCTGGCATGAGTCAATTTAACGCTTCAGGCTGGGATGTGACTGCCAACCCATGAACATCTGCTGCCCATGTTGACTCTGCTGTGAGTAGCAGGTGTACACTGGGCTGATGCTTTGGCAACGCATGGTGGGAATTGCGTGGCTGGTCAGCCTTCCTCCGCCATCGCGGGCAACAGGGCTCACCAACTGCTAGCTTGTCTCTTCCTAGCCAGATGCAACTTGGCCTGGGGACATTTCTGTTTGCCTCACAGCAGGCACCCTTCCTTGGCTTTAATGGGAAATGTTTTTTCCTTACTGAAACTTACCAAATGCAGCACTTATCTGGAATGTCTCTGATGACAGAGAGGTGGGGGGGGGTGGGGGGGGGTGGAATTTGGTGTTGTTTGTGCAACCCTAAACAGACTTGTTCTATAATATTTTTTCCTCTTGCTGAAAGCAGATTTTATCTTGATAAGTCTAACCCTTAACTATAGCAGTCCCACCACAGGGAGGAATGTCATCCTTATAGAGGAAGAAAAATTACAGGAAGAATTATGTAGCACTGCAGCTTTTCAGTGTGGTAAATTTAAGGTACTCAATTTACACGATTATAACTCTTCAGAATGATCTAAGAAAATCACTTCTGAAGCCCAAATTTTACTTACTTCTCAAGTGCAAAGATTAACCTTTTATGAAATCTTCATGTTAAACCTGGCTGCAATTTGGCAGGAGTTTAGGAAGGAGAGAGGGAAATGGTCTGGAAAGATGATTGTGATTTAAGAAGCTGTTCTCAAACAAAGCAACCTCATTCTTTTATTTCTATTTATTTAGCCTGTCTTTCAGAGAGCATTTTTTTGGCTATCAAGACACATTTATTTAGATCTTTTATGTGCCTAAGACCTTGTCAGCCAGTTTCTGGCTTGTAACTGCTTGATTCTGCAACCTTAATATTCTCTTAACATTGGTTTGTATATAATTTTCTACACTTGGTCTTAAGAGCAAATTGAAAAAAACTGCTTTCCCACCATATGGAACCATATGTAGCCTCACAGGGGTCAGCAAAATGGCTGAGGTATTAGGCTGAGATTTAGCAGAGACTTCCACTTGAGTTGACTGTGCAGTGAGGGCACTGAAGAGCTGTTGGCTCTGGCAGGGTGGTCTCCAGCTCACGACTGTCAGTGGCCACGGTGAGTGGTCAGCAGCTAGTCTGCAAGAGTTCTGTTAAACATCAAAATAAATGTAAGTTAAAGGTGAAATCCCCTACTTGAATAACATGGGGTGTGCTGTGGGTTCATTGTGAACCACTGGGCTGCAGGGTGTGGGAACCACTGGTCTCTATGGCCAAGTGCTAGAGAAAGTGAGCTACCTTCTTTGCTAGGGAGTTCTTCAGGTGGACTTTGATTCGAGTTGCTGTAGAAGAGTGCATCCACAGATATCACTCCTGTGTCAGCTCCTGTATCACTCTGTAGCTTGTGAAGGTGGCTGCTTCCTTCTACCTGCACAATCTGCACTTTGTCACCAAGAGCGAGGTGGCAAAAGGAGAGGTGCTATCTGCCATGCTGCTGTTCTGTCTTATGCCACAGTGATCCCCAGCAGCAGAGAATTACAGAAAAGTCTTGCTTGGTCCTTGGCCCTGCTTTAAATTGGTGGTGGGCTATTGGACTTTTAACACCAGAGGTCCAGTCCACTATAAATTTTTCTGTTTCTGTGTTGTCTAAAGACTGCTCATGCACCAAGAAAAGCATATTGTTCTGCAGTATTTTCTGTATTTCCTTAGGGGTAAGCAGGTGAAATGAATGTAGCCCTGCCTAAGCAAAGACAATAGCAGGGATGTTTTGGCAGTGCTAACCAGGGCATGCCAGTAGCTGTTTATAAAAAAACAACCCAAAACACAACCCTAACTTAGGGCAACTTTCTCATTCCCCCTTTCTGTCCTTCTTTAAAGTTTGCTGCTTGCCCATACTGCCCAGCTGCTATCTCTGTGGCCCTCTGAACTTCACCATCCTCTGTTTGCTGAAGCCTGCGGAGCAAACATCATGTGGCTGTGTAGCAGAACACTTGCAGCATTGATCAGCTCCTTGTAAATGATTTTATAAACATCCACTGTGGGTTTGCTGCATGCCTTGTGTGAGTACAGAGATCTCCCATTGCGACAGAGCGTGCCAGTGCACGCACACACGGGTAACTCGGGGCCTGGTGCACAGTCAACAGCTGAGTGTGAACTCCTGGTTTGGGGTACATCTCTCTTGGACTGTGGACAGATTTCCAAGGCAGCAGCACATCCACTTCTGGGATACAGCATACTGCTTCCTTTCAGTGTTTTGAAGCCTTTCTTCAAAGCTTCAAGAGCTTCTAGATGAGGCAGTTGGAGCCTTTCTTAATATTGATGAAACACTGTGGTTTTCCCTAAATTAATCTTCAAAATGACTGGACTAATTTTGCTTGAACTCTGAAAATATTTAGCCTGAGACAAGCACATTAGAAGGAAAATTTTTGCCTGAACACTGAATGTTTGGCAGTTGGAAATCAGGGTCCTATAAAAAAGAATACGAGGGAAATTTAAGTATTGTCATCTGTGCCAGGTGTCTGCCTATACTAACGTTTCTGGTTGGATACAAAAGTAATATGTGCAAGTTCATAATACATCCTTTCTCTTTAGGAACCAACTTTATTCTGGTAAAACTCATTAAAGTCTATGGAATTACAAGATCATAAATCTAATATAACACTGGAAAATCAGGCCCTATAGATGTGCTCTGTGTGTGGTATCAATCTATTTTCAGTGTATATATAAATAAGATTTGTGGTGAAATGAGAAAAACAAGCTGCCTATATCATCTAGGAATGAGCTCTATGTTGTGTTTAATATTTTCCAGAGACAAATGTGGTGACAGACTTATCAGAAACACTGGCTGAAATGAAGCTGTTGATCCAAACATCCTCATCATTCTTTATCTTAAAGCCAAAGCAAAAATGAGATGTCCCAGTGGGTGTGGGCCATGGTAACATTACTTTTTATCATTATTATTATTATATTCAGATGTTGGTTGTGTTTACAATTACAGTGCTGGCAGACAGACTCTATTTGAATTGCCAAAGCTGATCATCTAGCCCCCAATCTGATCATATTACTGAGAACACAGTCTGTGATTTCACAGGGGCCGGAGACAAATTGATTCTTTCTTCCTCTCCAGCTCATCTTGCCGTATCTATTTCAGAGTGAGGCACAACATCTATTATACTGAGCCTCTGCCACTTCTTTTGGATCCTTCTGGGTGGCTGTTGGGCAGAGACCCAGCACAATCAGTGGGGCTGCGCCAGCGGAGGGAACAACAGACAGGTATCCTTGTGGGTTCAGCAGGTAAGTGAGCTCGCGTTCACTCCACATGAAAGATAAACAAGAGCTTTCTTTCCCATTTTGGCACTCTTTTTGTAACAAAAGGAGTTGTGGAGGAGGGGAAAAGCCTGACAAGCCAACATGTCATTTCTCTGTGGTTAGGCTGATTCATTTTCTGTCCCAGGGGTAACAAGCTAACAGCACTTGCATGGTGCACATTGCACCCAAAGAATAAAGTGGGCCTAGCAGCTAAACTGGGACAAAAGATACCCTCTAGGCAGATCTAGCAGCCAGTGCTTCCATGAGTTTCCACTACACAGACTCTGTTCCCTGGATTTAGTAGCTCACAGAGTGAAAATGAAGAAATGAGCAGGTTAGCTTGCCCTCTGGAGAGAAAGAGAGATGCTGTTTGGAAAGAAAGGTAGATATTCACAGAATCAGAGAATCATCTAGGTTGGAAAGGACCCTGGAGATCATCTAGTCCAACCATACGCCTAGCACAGTTCCCACCTACAGCATATCCTTAAGCTCTAAATCGACCCTACTCTTGAACACCTCCAGAGATGGGGACTCCACCACCTCCCTGGGCAGCCCATTCCAACACCCAACAACCCCTTCTGGAAAGAAATGCTTCCTAAACCTTCCCTGGCGCAACTTGAGGCCATTCCCTCTTGTCCTGTCGCTTTCTACTAGGCTAAAGAGTCTCATCCCCAGCTCTCTGCACCCTCCTATCAGGTAGCTGTAGAGGGCAATGAGGTCTCCCCTCAGCCTCCTCTTCTCCAGACTAAACACCCCCAGTTCCCTCAGCCACTCCTCGTACGACCTGTGCTCCAGACCCTGCACCAGCTCCGTTGCCCTTCTCTGGACACGCTCGAGTCATTCAATGTCCTTTTTGTAGTGAGGGGCCCAAAACTGAACACAGGAATCGAGGTGCAGCCTCACCAGTGCTGAGTACAGGGGTCAGATCCCTTCCCTGTCCCTGCTGGCCACGCTATTGCTGACACAAGCCAGGATGCCATTGGCCTTCTTGGCCACCTGGGCACACTGCTGGCTCCTGTTCAGCCGGCTGTCAATCAACACCCCCAGGTCCCTCTCTGACTGGCAGCTCTCCAGCCACTCCTCCCCAAGCCTGTAGCGCTGCTGGGGGTTGTTGTGGCCCAAGGGCAGCCCCCGGCATTTGGCCTTATGGAAACTCCCCCAGTTGGCCTCAGCCCATGGCTCCAGCCTGTCCAGGTCTCTCTGAAGAGCCTCCCTGCCCTCGAGCAGATCAACACTGTGAGAGACAAGAAACCAGGCCTGTGAGAAACTAAGACAAACAGCCTGGGAAAGCAAAATTTGAGGCTGATTGAAGAAATGCCTCAAACACTCGCAAGACAAAACTCTGAGTCACAGGGTGCATTCTGTGTAGGCCGAAGCTGATAACACTGCCCAATGTAGGGGGGGGAGAGAGCCCCGTGGGGACAGGACGGCTCTCCTCTGGGGAACCTGGGCAAATTTCAAGGGCCATGTGTCCGGTGAATGAACTTTGCTTCATTATCCACGAAATGCATATTGAAGTTGACACCCCTCAATATGCTAACGAGGGCTGTCATGATCATGCTAGTGGCATCATCCCATGAAACACCTTACCCCTCCCCGTACATGGGATACGTAGGTCTGTGGGTCGACCTAGGGGACGGACCCAAGGAAAGTGAGTATTAATCAATGAGGGGAAGAAAGGACTCTCTCTCCCTCTCTGACCCCCTCTCCCTGTGCTCCCCCCCCCCTCCCGCCATCTGGAGAGAGCAGTGAAGCGAAGAAGACAGATGCCAGCAAAAAAGACGGCCGTCTCCTGGAACCCTCGCCGACGGGATCAGCGCAGGAACCCAGACTGGTGATCTGTATTCCCCCATTCCCTCTATCTCCCTCTTTTCCTTTTTCTATTAAGAAATGCAAGGCATATTATATTCCTCACCACAGCTTGCTCTGTACTTAGCCAATTATCATGTGTTCAATTAGTACATTGTAGGTAGTTAATAAATGCTTGAACTTGGAGACTTGTTATCCGCTCCAATTGGGGATTTGCGAATCTGAGTCACTTGTCCCCCTCGTCTGAGCGGGACGTGACAAACATTCCCGCCCAACTTGGTGTCATCTGCAAACTGACTGAGGGTGCACCCGATCCCCTCGTCCAGATCAATAAAGATGTTAAACAGGAGTGGCCCCAAAACTGAGCCCTGGGGGACACCACTCATGACCAGCCACCAGCTGGATTTAGCTCCATTCACCACAACTCTCTGGGCCCGGTCATCCAGCCAGCTTTTTACCCAGCAAAGTGTGCGATTGTCCAAACCTCGAGCAGTCATTTTTGCCAGGAGAAAGCTGTGGGAAACAGTGTCAAAGGCCTTGCTAAAGTCAAGGTAAATTACATCCACAGCCTTTCCCTCATCCAATAAGCAGGTCATCCTGTCGTAGAAGGAGATCAGGTTTGTCAGGCAGGACCTGCCTTTCATAAACCCATGCTGACTGTGCCTGAGCATCTGGTTGTCCCACATGTGTTGTGTGATGGTACTCAGGATGAGCTGCTCCATCAGCTTCCCGGGTACCGAAGTCAAGCTGACAGGCCTGTAATTTTCCGGATCATCCTTCTGACCCTTCTTATAGATGGGCGTCACATTGGCCAATTTCCAATCTGTCGGGACCTCCCCAGTCAGCCAGGACTGCTGGTAAATGATGGAAAGCAGCTTGGTGAGCACCCAGCCAGCTCCTTCATCACCCTCGGGTGTATCCCATCCAGTCCCATAGACTGGTGTGTGTCTGTGTGATGCAGCAGATCACTGTCTGTCTCCTGGATTGCAGGGGGGTCGTTCTCCCAGTCTTCGTCTTCTGGCTGTGGAGGCTGGATTTCATCAATACAACTAGTCTTGTTATTAAAGACTGAGGCAAAGAAGGCATTAAGCACCTCAGCCTTCTCCTCATCACTTGTTACCATGTTTCCTCCTGCATCAAGCAGGGGATGGAGACTCCCTGGCTAGTGACATACTTATAGAAACTTTTCTTGTTATCCTTGGTTGCAGAGGCCAAATTAATTTCCAGTTGGGCTTTAGCCCTTCTGATTTCCACCCTGCATAGCCTCACAGCCTCTCTGTAATCACTGTGAGTGGCTAGCCCCTTCTTCCAAAGGCTGTAAACTCTCCTTTTCTCCCTGAGTTTCAGCCAAAGCTCCCTGTTCAGACAGGGTGGTCTTCTCTGGTGTTGGCTTCTCTTAGATTATACACAAGCAGAACCAGGGAAGCAGGAACCCCAAGGAAATGGTCATGTGCAAAAGGATTTTTCTGAGGAAACAATCTAGGGTAAACAGTGGGGCAAACCTACTTGAGCTTTGATCCTGACTCCAACAGAAGGGCTGTTTTCTAATATAGGAATGACTCCCTGCAGCTGAATATTAAAGACTCAAAAGACAGCACGAACTTTCTAGCTCCTGCTAATTAAATCTCAGGACAGGAGCTCATGGGGCTTTGTGACAGAAGAATTCTCCTGTTCCACAAAGTAGGGAGATCTCCAAAACTACCCTTTTACCTGACAGGGTACAGCAAGGACACTGGAACCTGTGCGTCCAGCCCTAATTTGGGCATTTCCCATATCCCAGCTGACTCTGCCAAACACTTGGTCACTGAAGTGGTCTGTGGCAGCATCTCCTTTCTTTACTGCTGTCAAGAACTGTTGCAAGTGGAGATCGTCTAAGAGAAAGGGTTTGTTTTTTCTTTGGTGAAAACTGCTTGCAGACATCCTGGGATTTCAAGGAAACTGAAATTGCCTTTTTAGTGGCAAAATTATTTGTTCTGTCCTAGCCTGCATTGTACAGTGCTGCTGGCATGAGGAGCCTTGGAGAGGGGATGTGGCTTCAGGCTCAGCAAGAAACAGTTTCAGGAGCAGGCAGCAAAAGTAGCTTCTTCTCACAGCACAGAGATGCCATCAGAGGCAGGAATCTGCTGAATCCTGAAATCAGTGGGAGACAGAGGTCAGGAATCTGCTTCTTGCAGAGACAAAATATGCCTTGGGTGAGTGCAGGATGAGGTCTTCTGACACATAGTTTGCAGGGTTTCTCAGATGCCCGAGCACCATAATTGGTTGTCCCTGCCATTTGTGGAGGCAAAGCTACCCACTGGAGCTGATGCAGTTCTGCCAGTTCCCTCATATCAGCAAGACTGTGCATCCAAAGTGCCTACTCCCTTTTGAGCTCAGGAAAAGCTGTGATCTTGCTTTGAAAGGGGCAGGATTTTCCTGCCCTATTCAGCTCAACAGCCATGGGAGAGAGAAGGCTGGGAAGGGGGAAGAGAGGAAGGTGACCCAGAGCTGCTGCCCCTCAAGATGACGTCTGGCTACCTCAGCAATGCACTACAGCAGGGAGAGGCAGTGATCCCTGAACCACTACTCCACTTCCAGAGCCTGTGGGCTTTGACCAAGGGCAATCACTGAGGTTCTGCAGTCATCCCCTGATGGGGAGTCCCTCCCCCAGCTCTGCATTCTCTAGGAGAAAAAGAGAGAGAAAAAAGAAAGTGTTGGAGAACAGCTTTCAGAGAGCAAGGCCATAGCTCCCTGCAGGAGCTGGTCACAACCACCTGAGGTAAACAGAGGAAAAAACCCAGGGTACAGTTATGCTAACAAGGAAGGAGATTCAGGGCCCCGTGATGCTAACAAGGACTGTTACGATAACAAAGAGAGAAGTTGTGGTACATTATGGCCTTGGGGGTGATTCAAAAACAGCCCTGGGAAAGAAACAGGTTCAAAGGAAGAAAAGTGTTTATGCATACCTGAAATACCACAAGGGGTTGGGATATTATAATGTGACCTTTTAGATGTACCTAATGGCCGAGATATTATAATGTAGCCTTTTACATGTATCCAATAGATTTGTGAGTAGTATGCATGATTATTGTAGAGTGCTTATATAAGGTGTGATTTCCTTCAGTAAAGTTGAAGCTTGCTCTATCATTCACATTGAATCGGCTGCTTGCTTCCTCCGCCTGCCGCAAGAAAGAGCAGTGTAATGTTGCACATGTCCCACTTCAAAGACTGGCTGCACATGCATTTACCAGGCCAAGAAACAGAGTGCCTTTCACATACCATTCCTCTTGCTAGTTGGTACAGTATTGCCCTGTGCCCTTTGCTTTATGAGATGACTGTTCTAAAACTACCAAGTGCTTTCCTTCTGTGCCATACCTCCTTTGACTGTCTCCGTCTCTTTCCTAACTGTAGTTACCATCCTTGGCTTTCTTCTTTTCCTATCTGTTCCTTACCCTGCACTGTCAGTGAACTGAAAAACATGTTTCCATGGACCAGAAGCCCTCACAAGAAAGTCATGAAATATCACCCACCACACTGTCCCCCAGCAGTGGTTCAGAGCTGGCCAGGAAGGGGTTGGTGTTCTGCTCTGGGCTGTAAGTCCACTACAGGTTTCTGAGCCCTTTAGGTTTGTGCGAGCTAAAGGGGGGTATCTTTGAGGACCCTTTCTCTAAGCTCTTATTTTCTTGTTCATTTATTTTCCCCAAATTCAAGCACCTCTTTTAGGGAGTATGTAGTTAAGTATTGGCCTAACTCAGCTGGTGTTGCTACAACAGCTCTTTGTTGTGAACAGTTCAGGCACATCTGTGCTGGACCTCAATCTAGAAAACTGCTGAAATCAAAGAAAATGAGGCTGTCTCCTGGCTTAGAGAAGCTCAGCGCAGTGAGCCCTTCTCAAGAGAGGGCCATCTATTGAATGGGCAGTGACAGCAGGAGTCTCCATCCCTAGGACAGGCTGTCAACCTGCTCCTTCAGATGGGTGAGTTCTCACAGTTGCTATTCCTGCCATCCAGGTCTAAATATTGGAAGCTGTCCCATGTTTGCTTTTGAGCTGGTGAGTTTCTCCTTTTTTTTTTTTTTTTTTTTCTAAGCACACACTTGACTCTTTCTAATGAGTTTAAAAATTGTTTTGCATTGATTTACTGCATGGTGTTTCAGTGTGCTGTGATAGACAATCCAAACAGGCCAAGTAATAGCCACTGCTGTGTGTGCAAGAGTGAAAACAGGAAGAGGAATGTGCAGATAGTGCTGTCAGCACAGTTCATGAAGGGGAACCATTTTCCCCTTCACTCTAAGAATTAAGTATTTAGGTTTTGCTTGACTAAGAACACAGCGTTATCTTCCCTTTAATTCTTGCTTGTTGCTACTTAGCTGTTGTCCTTTTATTTGAATGAATAAGCAGCTCTGAGTAGGAAATATAGCTGTTTGGTGGTTTGTTTGTTTTTCCTGTGGACAAATGCTTATTTAGAGGAGCAGTGAAGCTCAGCTTAGAAGTTATTTTAAGCAGCTCATTTTTGCTGCTTGACCTATATGACTGAGTTAAGGTCACAGGAAAGTGCATCATTTTTCCTAGATCAGATGATGTGCTTTATGCTTTGGGCTGATGCTAATAATTTTGATTTCTGGGACTGGAGGTGGAGGTAAAAATGCACCTTGATTCTACTAGTCCTTGCTAAATATTCTCAAATGAATTCTGTAAGGTCCCTCTGTAAACCATGTCATCCTTTGGTTTCATCATCAAAAGAAAGGGCATCAACTACCCCATGAAGGACAGCAGCACAGAGTGCTTTCCAGTAAAAGAATGAATATGGCATAACTGTCGGTCCTACTCCATTCTGAGTTTATGCAGTGCCATTAAGCTGACTATCATCTCTTTCATGATGTTTCTTCCAGTTATTTTGTATATTGGGAGTAGCTGATATGCTGGAGGGCAAGGCTGCCATCATTCAGGGGGATATGAACAAGCTGGAGAAATCGGATGACAGAAGCATCATGAAAATCAAGAAGGCAAATGCAGAGTCCTGCACTTGGGAAATAATAACTCCATGCAACAGTAGAAGTTGGGATTGGCTGTCTAGAAATCAGCTCAACCTAAAAGGACGTGGAAGTCTTGATGGGCATCAAGCTGAATATGAGTCAAGAATGTACTATTTCAACAACAAGAGCCAAACACACCAGATGAGATGCTGGGGGATATGGTGTAGGGGAGAACTTTGTAGAGTAGGGCTGATGGTTGGACTTGATGATCCCAAGGGTCTTTTCCAACCTGAATGATTCTGTGATTCTATGACACAGGGCTCATTGATATCAGTGCAGATGGCAGGTTGAGGGGAATGATTGTTCTCTATTCAGCACTTGTGAGGCCACATCTGGTGGGATGCATCTGGTTCTGTGCTCCCAGAAAGTGTGACAAAGACATTGCTAAACTGGAGCAATGTTAGTGGATGGTCACTAGCATGGTCAGGGGGAATGAGTTTATAATGTTCAAGGAAAGGCTGAGGAAGATGGATTTGTTCAGCCTTAAGAAGAGGAGACTCAGGTGGAACCTTATTGCTGCCTTGAACTATCTAATGGGGGTTACAGAGACAACAGAGCTGCTGAGAGGTGCCCAGAGAGAGGCACCAGGCACATCCTTGTACCAGGGGAAATTCCTACAGTGCCTATGGAAAAAGTTTTTATCCCAGAGAGAGATGCAGGGCTGAAGATGTGTTCAGAGAGGCTAGAGGCCCTGAATTATCAAAACTTAGCTCTTCAAGGCCCTGAACAACCTAAGCAAATTTTGAAGGTAGCTCTGCTTTGAGTGGAATGGTTGGCTGAGTGTTCTCCATATTGTTCCATGCTTCATTTTTATTTGGTGGTCCTGTATTTATTCTTTTCTCAGCTCATCAGATTTCTGTATCAGACTGTTAAATATTGAAGTTATGTTCACGGTATCTTACAAAGGAAATATGTGTGGCCTACAACTTTTGAAACATAGGTGTAGACCTAAGCCTGTGAGCATCTAGGTATTTCTTGGTGCTATATATGTCCAGTTCTGCCCCACTGAATGCAATAATAGTTCGGTATTCAGTGGATTCAGAGAGGTTGAGTCTATTGCCCTTAATATTTAGATTTTATTGACAACATTGGGGCTTTCTTTCAGAATAAAAAGTTAACTCTTCACAGAAATAAGAGCTTTCAGGCATAACCCTTTGCATCACAGCATTGTGTAGCTGCTCCTTAAACGTAACATTTCATGAGAGATGTGTTCATTTTGCCTGGTAAGCATAATTGCCGTTTGATTCCTGAAATTGATTTTCGGAAAAAAACCCAACTGTTACTGTTTCCGTTTCCACACTAGTGGTTCCCATTCCTTCACTTGTCATGCAGTACCTGGAATAGTAGAAAGGACTGTAGTACATGTCTACTGAGATGTACCTGAAAAGAAGTGGAGCTGTGGAACTGCTCTGGCAGGTTCCCAGTGAACCACCATGCCCTGCTGTGTGCCCCTGCTCCCCTGAAGAACGCTCTCATCACCTCACCCGTGCCGAACGTCAGATTAACTGCTTGTGTGGCCCCCGTCCAACTGAAAGGGCAAAGCCCTGTGGTGAGGGCCAGGTCTAGATATCTGGAGGAGAGGCAGGAACACCTTCAAACCACCACAAAAGGAGAAGCTAGCTGATGAATGCTTTCCCACATGGGCATCAGTAGGCAGGTTACTGTTTCAGAGCTCTCATCTGCATCAGACAATCTGTCATTTACAAAGGCAATTGAAAAGCTCACTGCAAGAGCCTGCTTTGCTGAGCAGAGGGAGGAGAGTGAAGGCTCTTTGAGATGAATGTGCCCAGGAGCTGTTGGGAGGCACTGGCATCAGTCCCCCATTGATGTCAGCAGGAGAGCTGCAGCAGAGATGCCTGGAGAACATCAGGCAGCTTATCTCAGCCACAGCTCATCATTGCTGTGATACGGAAAAGGTCATGCTTGTGACTACTGCACTAGGCTTCCTGCAGACCCTGTCCAGCAGCTGAGAATAAATATGGAAGAAAAGAAATGAAACCTGAAACCAGTAATGAAAAGGGGAATGCAGCCACAACGTGTTACTGCATTCAGAACTTGTACATTTGCCAGATATATCCTGCTTCTTTTCCCCTAGCAGATAATCCACAGGGAAGACAAAAGCCTTTGCTGGTGCTGTCAGCTGATGAGGTTCTTGCTTTGGTTCTCACAGACAAGTCTGAGGCTGGAGTTCCTGGAATTCCCCGCCTTGACCATGTTCCCCTGCCAGGGGTGTTACAGTAGCTCTAAGCTTTCCTCATTCCTGTGCTTTCTCTTACAAATAGCGAGGCTGGTCACAAGGAGACAAAAGAGAGAGGGGAAAAGATGACAGCTTTGTCCCTTTTGCTTGGAGGAAGTCAAGCAACTTGTGGATATTCAGGGCAAAGTTTCACAAGTTCCTTCACACTGATTGTGAGCTCTGCTACCCTGTTGTAGGGCAAGGACACTGCTTTTATAACACCATATTAGCGCACTCCATTGCTTGGTGGATTCAGAATATGCCTTTTCTACTAAATAGGGGAAAAAAGGAATTAATTTTCTCTCTACTTAGTATTTAGATGATACTTTCACCAATGCCTCTTTCAACAAAGACATTTTCATATAATAGAAAACACCAAGATTTCATTTCGCTTTTATCTGATATAATACATTTTTACTTCATAATAATGTGACACAGCAATTGCATTTTCAATGCCAGTGTAAGTGGTATCTACATCATATTCTCAATGATCATACAATACCTTGACACATCTCTGTAAAGCTCACCTGCAACCTTAAGTGTTTTCCTGTTCCCCTGTAAGGCCTGAGGAAGATCACAACCTAATGGAAATGCATTCAAGAGAAAAGTGTTTTGAACATCTAGTTTCTATGGACTGCATTAGAGTACAAACAGCAGAGTTAAACTGGGAGCAGGGTAGAGCCTCCACATCCTCAAGACTCTGAAATGCTTGCAACCAAATTGCAGTACCCATCTGTATATTTTAACTGGGTCACTGAGTGAGAGCCATTTGAATACTTCATGCTCTGCATCTTCCAAGTAATTGCAGTTTAAGGATTCATTTTAATGTTAATTTTCCCACTTATATGTTTGAAGCTGAGCTTGGAGTTATGCAAAAAAGAGGCATATCTCAATTTATTTTGAATCTGAAACCTACTAGGTGTCAGTATAAAACCAACCCTACATTATAACTTTACACATTAAAACTTTTTACGTTATGCTTTTGAGGTGGTAAAAGTCAAAGCATTCTGCCTTTTAAAAATGACCCTGTTTAAAAAAGAAGTTGATAAGTTTTCTGAAGAAGTGCAAAACAAGATGCTGCTTCACACATCCATGTCTTTGAAACACTGATTGTTTCAAACCAAGGAAGAGACTGGACGTTTACACTGCTTTACCTGACCCACATCCCGTCCAGCTTCTGAGTTAATTTATTTCTTCGTTGTCATTTTTTTGGGAGCTATTTCTTTCCAAAACATGGCTCCTGAAATCAGTCCTATTACCTTCGGACACTAGGATTGACAGGGCTTTTAGGAAAATGAAAACCAAGGGAAGTTTTCTGATGATTGAGTGAGATTTAAAGCTGAGGGTTGGGGCTCTTGGGTTCTTCTCCTGACTGCACCCACAGCTTATGCCATGGTCAGTGAGCAAATTGTTTAAAATGTCTACACTTCAGTTTGCCCAGATGCCTCAAGGTCTTTGCTGCCAGAACTGAATAGAACATATTATTCTCTCCATGGGAAATTCTGACTTTAGTGGTTAAAAAACCCAACCAAATAAAAACCCCAAATCCGTCCAGTCCCTCAGATTTGCAGCTAAAAGCTACACCAGGCTGAGAGCTCTGCTGGAGACCATCACTGCAATGTCTCTAAGAGTTGCGACTTCAGTGTCTCATGCCACAGTCTCCAGTACAGGATAGAGTCTGGGCCTGAACAAACCTCCCCTCATTCACCAATGTCCTGCCCCTTGCTTAGCTGGTGTGGGGTGCAGCTAGTGTGATGTGTCCTGGCAGATCTAATCCAGCAGGAACCCTTTGCCATCTGAGCCTTCAAAACTGCAGCTCCCGTAAGGAAATTTGGAATTTCCAAATGCATGGATTTTTTGCGTTTGACCAGAGAACTTAGTAAAATGAATAATGAAATATTTTGCTTAATCAAAGCAATGCCTATCCATCATGATTGATATAACTGGCCCTTTATTGAGACAGCTGCATTTGATCTGAGATGGTTCTAGCCTGTAGCAAGATAGCTGGTACTCCAGCTGCCAGCCTAGCTGAAAAGGCTCTTCCAAGCCTTGTTGCTTCGCCAAACTCAAAAGTGTGAGTATCCAGCTCAGGGCTTCATCCCCATATTCTGCCCATGTACAAGAGGAATTGCATCTAAGAGGAACTTTGACAAACTTAGTCTCTTGACTTCTTCCTCACAAGAAGGAAGCACAAGAGTTTCAGGGGCTCCACGTCTCCTCACTACCAAACTCAGAGGCCTCCAGGGTCTGACAGCTCTGAGGGCAATACAGTTCCAGGTTGCACTTTCTTTCAGAGAGTCAGGCAAAGCTCTGGGGCAGAGTCTTTTGCTCAGGTCAAGACAGCTAATCTGCTTTGCAGTAACCCTTGTGGTATGTTAAACTCTGTGAAAGTCCATAAGGGAGCACAGACACTGCCCCGAAAGAAGAGGAACAAATGTCATTAGCAGAGGCGTTTTCTTACCTAAATAAGTGCTTTTGGCAGCTGATCACTGGGAAGGGGTAGCCTCATGTGCACTTGCTGACATGCTGGTGGAAGCGGTTCTTGAGGCCATGGGACAACTTTATTGAGCAGAATTATCGAGAGTGAGTTGAAGTGGTCACTGATGGCAGGGACAGTGGCTGAAGGCACAAGTGGGGCTATTGAGATGGACAGACTGAGGATCTGAAGATAAAGATAAGGAAAAAACAGCTGAATTAGATTAGGGGTTCAAAGTGAATGGCATTCTTCAAATGACCAGGCAGGAAAGGCAGCTTCAGAAGCAAGACAAAATGATAGCTGGATGGTAAAGAAGGCTAATAAGTGAATGATACAGATTTTATTGCAGAAATATGCAGCAAAAGAATTTAATTACAGCCATGATTTATTAAAATGAGCTGGGAAGCATCCCAGTTCAGAGTAGCTTTTTATAGAGGAGGCAGCCCACATATTGCCTATCCAATTAGCAAGAGAGATTTGTGGACATAGGATGCGGAAACTGGCAGCCACAGGGTGAATGGAAGTGTGTCTGTAAATCACATTTTGACAAATGAGGGAGAAGACTGTCTTGGCTCATCACAACCACTCCCCTGTCTGCCTCTTTTTTTCCAATCCAGAACTGAAGTGTTTGTCCCCTCAAACAGCTGTCCTGCCTTTGCTTCTTTTGATGCTGTGAAGTTCATCAATATTCATCAGGACTGGAGAGAAAGAGAGACTGATTTTCAGCAGAGGCAGCTGGGTGACTCACTGTCAACACCACCACTAGTAACAAGGCCAGATCCTTCTCCTTTTGGCATCTCCCACTGTCCTTCAGTAGGAAATCTACCCTGCCACCACAGTGTTGCTGGCTGGGAAGGTCTGCTGGGGACTGCAAGGGTTCAGACACGACACTCACACTAATCCTAGCAGCTCTGAATCAGAGCACAGGAAAATCTAAGCGAGCTTGAAAGGCAATGGGCAGAAGCTTTAAAGGGTGCACTATTGTGTCTAGCTCATTGACAAAGGAAAGCCTTCCACAATTCTCTTGAGAATTTTTAAACCAGCTAGTTGGATTGTCCTTTTTAATTATTATTTAGTTTTTAACCAGATACTGAGTTTTTTTAACCCATGCACTGCTTTTCCAAAGTACTCGTCTGAGCAGACCAGTTCATGTTTTTCTTGCTCTATGAAGTGGCTTCCTAGTTAGTATAAATTATAAAGCATCTGCACTTGTTTTAGGATTTGCTAATGTTTACATGTTATGTGCATAGCAGGGGGGACACACAGCATAACTGTGTATTGGGATGCAAGTTTCAAAGGAGCTTAAATCCTGTTTCAAAAGTATCGCTGTCACTTAGGGCAAAGGCAGATGTTATGGATCTGTAAACATTTGTCACCCTGGGAAGAGAAAACGTGGGAAGTGTTGGGCAGAGACACCTTTCAAGTGACAGCAGAGACCAAACCAGCTCTGAAACTGTGGTCACACCCACACATGATGTGCCTCCACTGAGTAGCCCTGGTGAGGTGGGATGGTGAGTTCAGGGGCAGCATGACTTTGCTGATTTTCTAGAGCTGATACCGAGGCTGTGCCAGCCTCCTTGGGGTTGTCACGTCATCTCTGTGCCTGTGACAGCACAGATGCACCCTGTATGACTTGTGCATTTCTGAAGAAGATACTTGTGATGCTGCATTTAGCAGTGTCAGCCCATGTCCACAAGTTTCTTGTTTCTTGTGATGGTAGTGCTGGCTGGAAGGAACAGCAGCAGTGACTGTTTCCTGCTGGCCCTTTTGTTAGTGTGCCTTGGGCTGACAGTTGCAGCACTTCCCTTCAGATTTGAAACCTGTGACCTTGTCTAGGCTCTGGGGGGTGTGGGGGGGTGATGTGTGTGTGTGTGTGTGTGTGGTCACTAGAGAAGTAAACATTGCACCCCAATAAGGAGAATAAAATCACAGCTGAGCTGAGAGTAAGATGGATGCTTTTCATTATTTCTATACTCTGAGTAATTTATTTTTTTTCAGGGGGCCCTTCACACCAACCAAATGAAGACATTTCTTCTATACGGTCATGGCACTCCAAAAATTCTGATTTGCTCTTTTGAGTTTCCACTGTATTTGTGGTGGCCCTCAGGCTGTGACTCAGTGATCTCAGATAGATGCTGTGGCTACTTCAGAGTCTTAAATTGTACATTAACTAACTACTTATACTGTATTTAAAGTATTCATGGAACAACAATATTTTTCTCCACTTGCAAATCTCTATCTAATAGAGATTTCCATCAATCTGCATCTGGAAATGTGGAGAAAAAAAAACAGAAATGAAACCCCAATAGGTTAGGTACTTTCTTTTTGCAACTGTCTGGTATTTAGGAATCTCATGTTGTAAGGGACGTGCAGAGATTCTGCTTGTTTTTGTCAGATACATTTACCACCAGTCCAGATTTGCTATTTGCTTGGGATGTAAATGTGAAACTGACCCAGCAAATGAGATTTGCCTGATTTCATGTGTGAGCTGGACTTGCTTTTGGCAAACAAGCACTTGCAGCTGATCCAAACCCATTCAGAAGCTCAGCAGATGCTTCTCTGAGCCTCTTTATGTTTTAAAAAGGAAATGAAGCATGAAACCAGGTGCTTTCTGTGCTGTCCTGAATTACGGATTTTATTCTTCTTGTTAAAACACAGTTTACACATTTTCTGGTTTATAAGTTTCAAAGATGATACCATGTAAAATATCAGGTTCTACCTGACAAATGGTGGTGGGACTCCAGGAACTGCTCTGTTCTCTAAGGCTCTGTTCCAGTTTGGTTGAATTCAACAGCAACACCCTCAGCAGTGGGGAGTGAGGGCTCTCTGCATTACAAGGACCCAACACTGCAAATAAAAACGAACTTAGTCATGGACTTTGCTGAAATTCTCCACCCTGTATTATGCAGGAGTTCAGACAAGATCTTAACAGTCCCTTCTAACCTAAATCTCAATGAAAAAGGGACACATGTTTTTGAGATTAAGCATCAGAGGACTTTTTTACAAAGAGTTTTCTGAGGAGGCAAGAAACACTTTGCTTTATTTTTCTGGTCTGAAAATATCAACAGTTTGTTTTATTTTGAAAAAAAGTCACGACAATGGTCAAACCATTAACACCATGCCTGCAGGTTTGCAGAAATAAAGGGAAAATGGGCTGCTGTATCTTAAGATATTTTATAGGGTGCTTAGGCATAATAATGTATTGATAACTTTTGCGTTTATCAAGAGTGATCACCTTAATACTGAGCTGAAATGCTAAGTAGAGAAAAAACTATTATTGTCATGAGTGACCTGAATCTGTTAAGATTCTTTGTTGCTTTTGGCTTATATTCTTGATATTCTTTTTCTGCTGCTAAAACTGTGGCTTCTCTGTAAGCTGAGCTCAGAAAACAAATGTCAATAATGGGAGAAGAAAAAATTGCTGCAAAAACATCTAAAGGCAAAATGTTTAAACCTCTATCTCACAATATCTTGCAGGAAATCCACCATCATTTTGTTTGCAGTGATTAAAGGTGAGCAACTTAGCCCTGTGTGGGATTTCTTGCCTTTGAAACACATTTAGTTAATTATTACATCTTAATTTATTTTCTACTCTAGAATAAGCCTTGCTGTGGGAAGCAGAGCATAGGAAACACAAGATGGTGCTTTTTGGTGGCAAAGCTTCAACTATGGCATCGTTTTTCATACTTGCAGTGTTGAACCACAGTATCCACAAGGGAGGTACCATAATAGCAAAATGCTATTAAAAATGATGGTGTATATTATAAGAGCTTCCAGTGTCTCATAATATTTGCAGATACTCTCAGTTTGCCAATTTGTCAAATCATTATTCTCCATCTGTGATAACCAAATAGATTTTTAAAATTCATTTTTATCAACATTAGTGAGCTCATCACTAACATAAAAAAAAAAAAGCAAGCCTTAAAGGCAGTGTAAAGACAATATATTGTTATTCTAGCTGCACTCAAACCTGTATAATAACTGCCAATTAAAATGGTATGGTCTTCACTTTAGAAAGACAGAGGGACTATCTGCCTTTGTACACTATAACCACACATCTTTATTGTGATTTGCTTTCTAGGATTACTGACCATGGGCTTGTTTTGTCCAGCATGAGAGAATTGCACTTAATCGGGTGCATGCATTAAAAGTCAGCAGTTGCAATTAGGCATTCATATGTACCAGATACACTACCTCAAACCAGTATGTGCACATGACCTTAGATCCCCAAAATGGCAGACACTTTGCTGTCTCTGAGGAGGAGCACCACAGAAGCCTAAACCTTTTTTCCATGGCCTGGATGTTGGCAGAAATGCACACACATCCTTGCCCCACAGACCAAGCAGGAGCTGCTTCATCAGTGCAGCAGAAGCTCCTGTAAGAAACAGATTCAGAAAGATAGGTGGGAATGAACCAGACCTTTGTGCCGTGCCTTGAAATTTTGGAGTACGGTGTTGGTTTAGGTGGCGGTGATGATGAAGTAGCACTTTGCACATGACACATCAGCACTGAGCACCTAAGAGACCTAGGCCTTCCATTTGCACATCTATTTGATGAGGTTGTATGCTCATAGCTTCTTCCTGGACTGCAGTATTACAACTGGACACTAGAGAGCTCCTTTTACCAAAGACAGCTCAGCAGTGCAAGGGGAGGCTCCCTGAGAGGCGCCTCCCAAGCATTCCCCTCTTTTCGGGGGAATTTTACTCGTCTTTCATTTTTATGTTAAAAATTTATATTCTCAGGGGAGATCTATCTTTGCCAGTGATGGCTGCAGCTGTAACTCCACATCTCCTACCAACGACAAGGCAGAGATTTTGCAGGAGTTGTAACTTGGGAACTAATTATACAATTTCAGAGATAGCAAAAAGTAAATCAAATGTTGCCAGTTTGGAAATTATAATTAAGTTTTCCTCGGAATAACAAAGACACTCAATATGTGATTTATTGTGAATATTACTGCATTAATGATAGTAATAGTCTATGTCATGCACCTATGCAGAGTACATGTTTTCGTCTAAATTGCTGGATTACAGTCACAGATGCAGGATGAATTCTAACTAGCTCTCTGCAGTCACTCTGCTGATAACCTTAAGCCTTACAACACACAAGCTATTGCCAAACACTACTCTATTAGCAAGTGATATAACAGAATGACGACTGGGTCTACTTTTTTCATTAGCTGTGTTTGACCTGTTCCCTCCAGTTGCCTTTACCCTATCAATCATTTATTCAAAACCAAAACAAAATCTCCTATGCTGTCACTGTAAGGGCATGTGCATTCCTGCTTCTCAGATTCTGACACAAGCACAGGCTGCTGCAAGATGCTACAGTGATGTGACATCCTATCATATTCCCTGTTACGGATTTTGCTCTAGGGGTGATTTACATACAATCATGTCCCGAGGTCAGCAGTGGGAGGGCACAGGATTTTGCCCCCGAGCAAGTCCTGTCTTACTCCTATCTCAAAATCCTGGGGTGCAAAGACTGAAAAAGTCTATACAAAAACTTCAGAAAGCTTGGGGAAAGCCTTGTTCCAACCTCTCCTGGGCACTGTAGCAGTGCTTGGCCAGGGCAGAGAAATAGCTGGCTCTGTTGGGTAGCTGTAACAACAGCTACTACTGAAGCTCTTACCAGAAGCACCAGCACACTGATGCCCACTTTCCTCACTCCTGCCTCCTCCTCCTATCTTTCTCTTTCCAGTCCTTGCGTGGCCTCAGGAGCAGAAGGTGGCCTCACAATCAGAAGACGTGGTTTCACCTCCTGCCTGTATTTTCTGCCTGAGTTCCTTTCTAGCTCTGGGCACATCTCTTAGACTTCAATAATGAAGCCAAGGCTTGTTTTCTTCCACCAGTTCTTTGCCTTATTTCCCTGCCCGAATTGGGGCCAGGAGGTTTTCACTGGGCAGGCCTGAGGGACTGCAGTTCTGTGGGTGGTTGCAATAAAAGCTAGGCCCCCGTGCAGGTGCCTCTCATGTCCTGGTGGCAGGTTAGAGCCTGTGCAGCTGCTGGCACAGCTGGGAGACCAGGCTGAAACAGCTGGCAGCGTGGTCCACAAAGTTGGAGGCTCGGTATTGTGGTTGCTTAGTGACACTTTCAGATGGATTGACCAATTCATTATGGATTAAAATGTTATAGATCTGATTAGATTACTTGGAGGCAGCCTGACGAGGTGAAAATGTTTATCATTGTCTTTGCCTGGATGTTGAGGAGGATATTCTGCAGGAGGGAGTCAGATCTGATCAGGTTTACCTAGAAAGCCAAGGAAACAGTACTGAGTTTTGAGGAAGTTTCTCTTCAAGGACAGCCTGACTGTGTTAATGACAGTGAGCTGAAATGTGGCATGAACATCTCGTCATTTAGTTTCCAAAAGCAGCACGCGACAATGATAGCTGAAAGACGAACTCTAATGTTTATTTCTTTGTTCTTTTCAACCCACGGTCCTTTGAAAATATATAGATAGATGGAAAGAGAGAGGATTTTCAGCATAGGGCAGCTCCAAAGAAGGTCAGTGTGGGAGGGGAGAGGTTGCCTTTTGATTCATCTTAAATTCTCTTGAGAACTGCTCTCTATGAGCCTTGGCCGTGTCATTATGCAACCCATATGCTGGCTCCCATATATGCAGAGCAAGTCCCCAGCATGGTGCTCATTGACTCTCTTCCTAAATGACCTTGAGCTACCCAGAGGATCCTTTTCTACATTTAAGAACAGAGAGCTCATAATGACAGAAAATGTAACAAAATCCAGCCGTAACTTGCGAATTGGAGCTAACAAAGTGAAAGGGTGTGGTGAAATCAGGGCTAGCACCTCCCTTGCAAAAACCCAACTCTCAGAAAATTGTGTTTTATTGTTTCCAGCCCTGGGAGCTCGCATTACACTCTAGCTAAACCTAGCAGGGCTCTGTCATTCATCAGTCAGTTTTATGGCATGACAGAAGTCTGCAAAGTTAGAAGCCAGTTAAACAAATTAAAAAATTTAATGGGATCCTCTGACCACATCTTGCAAAAGAAAAAAGGAAATGCCTTGGGCTATCTTTTCCTCACAGGGAGAATCGTATGGGCCCCCAAAAGGCAACAACCACAGGGTGGCCACTGAAGAGAGAGAGAAGCTTGCAAAATTTTATGAAGGAAATTAAAATATGATTCCTGTCAAGTCACCCCTCATGAGCCCATCTTTTCTCAACAACATTTTGGACCATGTAATACTCAGAAAAAAATTAAAATGCTAGCTGTGGCTCTGAACTACTTTTCCCCTCTAATTTTATTTCGCTTCAACTGTCCAGAGAGCAAACCTTTTGGGAGGTATCCAAGACCTCAGCGTCTGAGGAACTCTGTCTAGAAACTAAATATAATAGCTGTGCCAATTTAGCTGACAGATGTGGTTATTTCAGTGACAAAGCACCCTGGAACTTTCTAATCCCCTTCTCAAAAAAAAAAAAAAAAAATCCCCCAGTATCACTTTAGTCATCTCCCAAAAATATTTTGCTATGTGGTCTTAGGAAAAATGGCTCATTTAATATAACTTTTATAAACTGTTATTGAATGAATGGTGATCCATAGGCTATTCTTTTCATCAGGATGTCACCCACTGTCAGGTCTGACTAATAAGAGTTTATAGAACAGCAGTGAGTATAAGCGGTCTCAGTGACATGAATACAAACTCAGCAGCTCAGCTTACTGCAGTTTAGCACGGATTAATTTCCCATGGCAGACGCCAGCCTCATGCCAAAAAAGACTAACCCCATCGTTATGATTTTTCTCTTCTTCACAATTGACAATTTATGTAAATACAGAGATATCTAGAAATAGGCCCAAATTACAAAGTGTGGATCTCTGCAGCACTTCTTTGAAGTTGGGCTGTGCCTGAGTTTTCCTTCAGGCTCCTCTCAAGTCCTTTCCCTTATAAAACTAGCAAGCTTCAGAGCAAGCTTGGTATGTTTTTACCCTTTTTTTTTTTAACAGGTCTGTTTAAGCAGTAGTGATATAAATTATGTTGACTCTCAGATAATTCGGTTTTTTCTCTCCATCTTTTCCCATGTAAGGATTAAGAGTACAGAGGTGTATTGTGGTTTGATAGAGTGGTTTGTTTGCTATTATTATCCTTTTTGTTTATACTGTAGAGTGTCAGCCTTTTGCACTGAGATGATGATGAAGGTCACAAAAATCCTTGAGTCTTGTGGAGAACCACTCATTATTCTTGAAGCAGCTTCCAGGAAAGCTCTGTCTTAGCGTACGTGACATCTAAGCTATGAAAGGCTGCTTTGTGCCTGAGGAGGAGAGATGTGGCATGAACTTAGTAATAGTTAAGATATGCTGGGCAAATGGAGCATCTCTGAAAGCCTCTAGACAGCCCACAGGAAAAAGTAAGAAGGACCTAGGATGTAGCAGTGAGGGTAGAGCCAGGCACCTGAATTTGATGTGATGTCCCAGGGATGGAAGAAAAGGGCAGTTGTAATGTGCTGGGACTGGTCTACTAGAGGTGACGGAAAACCCTACACAGAGGTGTTGCTGAGCAGGTTTAGTAACAGCAAGCACGCAAGATTTGCTCTCAAACTGTGGCTTATTTTGATTTCTACAACTTCCAGCCTCCACATGCTGTCCAGGAAGTTTCCAGCCTCCTATTGCAGGGATCCTAAGAGTGTTTCAGCTGAACTGCAGGTGACTTTTAGCCTTGGGGTGAAGCCATAGGAAATTTTGTAGGCTCCAAGCTAGGCAAAGCTCAGTAATTTGTTTTTCTAAATTGTTTAACGATATAACCTTTGCATTTCTATTGTTCCTACTGGCTGAGAAGAACACTGGAGTGGAATTAGGCAAGAGAATTCAGCTGAAATGATGGAGTGTGGGTGAGCATAAGAAAGCAAGAAAGACTCAACTGCTTGGAAAGAGACTGTGTTCCTAGATTCTGAAAGGAGGGAGTCCTGTGGTCCCCATAGGAAGGAGGAGATGAAAATCCTGAGCTCACGTGCGCGTTTGTCTTGGGGAAAACAGAAAAATCATACTTGTGTCTCCCCAGAGCATTTCAGGTAAGCCAAGAGTCTGCATTCACATGAATAAAAGATGTATAAGTATTGTTAGCATGTATAGCTCATAATTCTAGCATTGACAGGTGTGTAGCCCCCAAACTAATTTTGTAACACTGCAGTAACAAAGTACCAAAGCTCAGTGTGTGCTAATATAGGAGAGAAAGGTGATTTTACCCAAAACAAAACAGGATTTGCGCACGCTCTCATGCCCTCATGTGTTCTTCATCCTCTTCCATCCCTGGATTAGGATTTATTTTTCTCTCCTTATCTGCGTGTTTGATGGCTGTAAAGCTGTTCTTTTCTTCCTTCTATCCCTTCTTTAGGGCTTTGGTTTACAGTCTGTCCTCTGTTTAACTCTGTGTGTAGTCTGTCTTCAGTTTAGGGAGGTCCTTGTAAACTGCATGTAGATGTGCTGGCGTCTTAATGACCTAGGTGCCATCTGCACCTACCATTCTCACAGCGCTTCTTCTACTGGTCCTTCTGGTGTTTCCACACATAATCATTTTCATTCAGAATGGGTTTAATATTTTTATTAAAATTTCCTTGAGTTTTACAACATATTTTACCTTTCACAACAGACTCACAGGAGTGCAGATGAGTGCTGAAGAGCAAGGATCACTGGGGAGGGTCCAAATTATCCTACCACCAGTTTGAGGGTCACTTAGGCGCATTGTCTATGGAAACAATGGAGAGGGGAAAGGGAGCATTGAAAAGCTACTCCAGTCGTTCCTATCTGCCTTCTCTAACCCGCTTCCTCCTGACACTGCTCTTCTCAATCAGACTCAAATTGTTTCCTTTGAGAAGCTGTACAGGGGTTTATTGCTTTGATTTTTAACTGATTTATTAGCTGTCTGAATTTCTCACTTTGGGAAAACAGCAGCTGACACATGGTGATATTTGCAGGTGAAAATCAGACCTGCATGATAGCTTTCCAGATAGCATAGCACTGGTGTTGGCTTAGGTTGTTGTAATTGTGCTTGAGAACTTAATCTTTGCTTTAATGCTGCCAGAGTTCCTCCATACACCTTGGTGTAACAGGCCCAGTGAGACATAGTGCCCACAGTGGCTGATTCATGCATTGTTTTATCTGGAGTAAACTAGAAAGTCAAGCACTGGAAAATAAAACTGTAGCTGCTTGCAAAAAATAAAATCCAAAAAAGTCACCTGGAAAAAAAAAAAAATCTGCATTCCTTTCCCAGTAGCTTTCATGGAAACTTTCACCATCCTCAAATTACAGTGACTCCATGTGGCTTATTCAACAATATAGATTTTAATATTTTTTCTAAAATTTATTCCAGCTGTTGTTAATCATAGCGATATAAATAATATTATTATACAGAGTCTTGAGTGGACTTGGTGCAGATTTATTCATTTGTAATTTTTCCATCTTAAACCAAAATATTAAAAAATACATGAAAGGAAAGAAAAGTAACCACTGGCTTCTACTTCACCATGATGAAACTGAGCATGCTCAGTAATATGAGAGAATAAATGTAGAGATTTCCTGATTTTATCCAACAATCTGATTTTATCAGACCATTTGCAGTGACTGCAATTCAGTTGAAACTAGGGATACCAGAAGATCTCATATGTTAGTCAGTTACTTTTAGGAGAGAACTCATACTGAATTCAGGTCCAGAGATGGCAAGAAAAACAAAACAAAACAAAACAAAACAACTGAATCTGAATAGGGAACAGACTTGGGGTCTTTAATCTCTGTTCTTATTTTTGACATAAGCTTCCAGGAGACAATTACATTGAGAAACATACAGCCAACTCTGAGGGCTGAGTATAGCGTCAAATTAAACTGATTCTGATCAGTCCAAGCTGAAAATGCCTCCTTTCTTACCAAAATCAGATTCTTTTTCCTCATCCAATGCCTCCCTGCAGGAACAATATGAATTCCACCCACTAAATATTGATCAGAGTGCTGTGCCCAAATCTGCTGCTTACATTGCGTTTGACTCTGGTGCCCTCAGCAGCTCAGCATCCAACTTCACAGCCACATGACAATTTACACGTGCCCTTGCACAGCCTCACAGGAAGCATATGGTGCCTGAGTTACTTATGCCCATTTCTCAGGAAAGCTGCCCTTTTAAAACAACATCCCTCTAGCAAGATCCCTGCTTTAAACAGCCTCACACCCATTCTGACATGCTTGTACTCAGAAACAATGTTCCAGGTAGAGTGAAAATGTAGTCCAGGGCTATGCACTGTGAGTGACAAAAAATGTTCAGTCAGCTAAGAGTCCCTCATTCACTCACTCAGAAATGGGCCTATCTTGAGTTGGGTCTTCCCTTTTTAATTTTTGTGGTTCTGAGCCCTTATGTGATTTCTGTGAAGTACATAAAAATTCAGCTTGAACTGTCTTGTACTTAATTAGCATTAAATAGATGAATGTTACAACTGATAACTCTTATGACTCAAGCCCTATAGGCTGCACTTTTCTCCTGCTCTGCTGCAATAAAAAAGATCTTTCAGGCAAGGGCAAGACAGAACTCTCTTTGCCTTTGGGAAATTTCTGAAATCCTTCTAGTTGAGGAAAAGTGCAGATCCATGCTTTCTCATGGAAATAAAAATGTTGTCTCTCCTCCACTCCCCATTCCATCATGGGGTTCTGCACACCCAAATCATGTACACAAAAACGGGAAGTACTAATCTCCTCAGCAGAGGAGTGAATCTGCTGGAGTGGGCAACTTCAGCAGCCTGTGCCATAGTCTGCCTCCACTCTGTAGATGAAGAATCCTGTTATTCTCATTACTGGGACTTGTCCTACCTTTGTATTGTCCCTGACCTTTAAACCATGACTACCAAACCTGAGTAACTCTGTACCATTTGGTGGATGCCTCTCTCCTGTCAAATAGTGAATGTTGCATCCACTGTGGAGCTTCAAAGACTGTACAATCCTGCCCATAGACTAAGGCTTAACCTGGGTCTCTTCAAAGGCAGAAAAAATGTTTGTTGTATGAGCTGAAAAAGAGATTCCCTCTAATCCAGTAACAACTGTGGTGAGCTTTTTTTCAGCTTGAAATTTTACACAAGCATATGAAATAGGTGACAAATGGATCTGAAAATGGGTCATGGAGGATTCTGTGTTACTTGCCATCTGTGCCAGGGGGTGGGAAATGTGCATTGATGGGGATCCACCAAGCAGTGCTTCCCATGTGATATCTTCCTGTTGATATTGCTTTGTAAAAATTAAGGGGGTTGAATTTTCAGCTCTGTGACTGCTATGGGGAGAAGGCTTACTAGGGTGTTGTGGGCTGAACTTGAAATACTGCATCCCTATTGAAAAGAAGAGGTCATCCTGAGGATATTGGATTTCTTTGTCTCCTAAGGATCACAGGTCCAGGGTACTAAGGGCAAGAAGTTTTCCTCTCCTGCTTGTAGTACTTCTGGCTCTTGGCCACAATTGAAAGTGAAAGCAAAACCACAGCAACTTTCACCGGGCTTTAGGAAGAACCTAGAAGCTATTTGGTAACAAGCTAAAAGGATCATAAATAGTACTCTCTAGCCCAGTGCAGCACAGTGTTTCACTGCACTGCTGCAGTGCTTCCAGTAACTCAGTAACTCCAAAGTTCAAATCCACCTTGGCTGAACAGAATGATGCCTACGCTGAACTCCTTGGAGGGGCTCTGGTCTGCCTGGGTTGCTCCCCGTTTCTCCAAAACTCTTCCAACACAGACAGCACACTGGATTAAATATGCCAAACTCTTGTAGCAGGTTTTGCAACACTCCTTCATCTAAGATGGCAATTTCCTTTAATAGCTGGCAGAATCTGGTAGCTGGGTCATTCTTTAATTTTTTTTATTTTTAATTTTTTTTTTTCTTTTAACCATATGAACATAATCTGTATCAATTGAAGATTATATGCATGGCAGATACAGAGTTTCATCCTGGGGCTATTGAAATGAATTGCAAAACCATTCAGTAACTGACTACAAGCAGAAATCAATTGCAGCAGTTACCAAACAACTTAGTTTAAATGTAAAATTATTTGTTCAGACAACAAGAAACTATTTACATGTGCTACTTTTGAAATTTACCTCTAGCTATGACCATATGGTAATTCAACTTTTAAATTGTATTTGCTGTGTTCTTATACTTTAATCAATCGGTGCAAAGCTAAACTCTTCCGAACTCCATGTTTAAGCTTGAAACTCAAAACTTTTTCAGTTTCTCTCTGCCTCTGAGCAGTTGCCATCTTCAGATAATAACAGATCAATCAGTGCTCAACCCTTTGAAGTGTAACAGTTCAAATGCCTTGTATACCCTGCCGTATGTTTTACTCCAAGTGGAGGCTAGACTTTCCTACTTCAGAAGTAATGAGCTCTGCTCAATTAGCAAAGCAAGGTTTTTTCCAGCACTGCACATAATTAGTTTCAAGGTCTCTAGTTTTAACAGCCATTTGTTAACAATCTTTTTATATAGCTGGCACGAAACATGTGATTCAAATACAAGTAGGCAGTCAAATAGCTGGAGTGCTTCAACTACACACACGATTCCAGAACTCAGCTAGGCTTTTCTGAGAAGCAGTTTGGTTTTACATTTCAGAAGCAATGACATGGCTACTTTAGGTAGAGAAAGAATCAAGGCTTGCAGGAATATAGGAGGAGGAAATACTTCTTATTAGACCAGTTATTTTTGGAAGTGACAAAGTAGCTTTGGTGCAAACCATCCCATCACTAGATTCCCTTCTTTCTCTCTCTTTCCCTCTACATATATGCCTGTACAGACTTAAGACCCAACATACTGCAGTGTTGAATGTGTGTTCTCCTGCTCCCTGTTTTCTGACTTTTTGCTGTTAGTTTCTTTGTAGGTGGTCAGGTGCTATTCTAGCAACAGGCAAAATCTTGAAATCAGTCTATGACAGTGATTGCTGCATGACAAGGTAATGTTTCCCTTTATGGACTGACAGGAGAAAACTATGTGACTGTATTTCAGCAGGTCTTGATGTGAAGAACAGGAGGTCTTCCTTTGTGGTGACTGGAGCATTACTTTGTCTCTCTCAGACATCTGCTTGAGGGAAGAAAGGAAAGATCAGATCTGCCTTGGAGAACTGAGAATGTTTTTTTCCTCATAAAAAGAACCTGACAAATCAGTGTTAACTACACTTTTTGCATAGCATTTCAATAAGTGCATAAGAAAACAGATGAGAAAGTAAATAGTGTTTTTCTCCATTGCAAACTCTAGGTTCCCATGTCAGATGAAAGCTAATGGCCAGTGTTAGTGACCTCCTAAGGAGAGTGAGGGCAGAAGGAGTCCCGAATGGGTGAAGACTGCCATCTCTTCCCACGCTTTTTGGTGTTGTCAAGCATGGCAGGTTATGAAAGTGAATGGGAAATCATAGACATCGTGTTGTTTATTCCATAGGACACATCTGTTGTACTATGTGATTTTATACGGCTGTGTATGTGACTGTCATAAGACATTGAGAGTAAATCCCTTGCTTAGAAAATGGTATTTTATCACCTCTTCATAATTTACTATTTTGGAACTCTGCACTTTTTCTGAGCTTTATGTGGGGAACTAGTTAAAGAGTGGAGGGCAGGACTTGTGACAGAACAGGGACATATACCACAGTCCTGGATAACAAATGGAGATACCTGTCCCTTGCCCCAACATCAGGTTTCCTGGTAGCAGCCCTGGGCCCTGTTTCATGGCAGGAGTGGGCTATCCGTTTGCTGCCCTCAACCTGTGATGAAGGAGGGCAGAAGGCTGAAAGACATCAGTGAGGAAGGCTGTGCAGACCCTGGTCTATAGCAGGTGGACCGGAGGTACAGGGGTCTTGTTGGGAGGGACAGCCTGCTGAGGCCCAACTGGGCCAACCCCCCTTTAGGCTGCCAAGCTCACCCATGTGTGGTACATCTGCCCTGGAGAACAGTGAGACCCTCAGCTGCCCATTTCAGAACTACAGGGAACAGCAGATTTTGTTTGGCAGAGAAATTTATGATTTCAGATATTACCTGGAATCTATTGTAGGGCAATTTCAACCTTTAAATCTTACACATTAGTTTTCCTTTCATCAACATTACAGTCCATCATTCCCCTCATCCCCCCTCCCAGTAACTGTTACAATTTTAATTTATGTCAACAAAAAGTCCCAATTCCACCTTTTAGGCATGCCTGCAATAGTGACTTTGTTTCCAGAGCTGCTGGGCACTTGTGTACCTCAGTGCCTCTGCATAGCAGGCTCTTTCTGTGCCCAGGCACAGATGTTGCAGCCTACCTTTATGTGCCCAAACTTCAAAAATTTGGTGGAGATGAATACCAGCACACCACAATGAACAGTCTCCCATGCTGAGGAAAGCTGAGGGGAGCTGACTGCCACAATGTCATCAGCCTCTTAAGGGGAATGTTTGAGTGATGGCCCTGCTTCTGGTGGAGTTTCCTTCTGTCCTGGATATAAACACCCTGTCCTAGTGGGAGTTAACTGTTATTTTTAGCTATGACAAAAGTGCATCTGAATAGTCTGTTCTGTTGCACTAGGAAAATACTAGATCACTCGAAGTGCCAAATATGCTGGGGAAAAAAAGCATTCCTGGAGAGGGCTTGCCCTGGACAGTCTGCATGAACTCTTCACGGCTTCCGCTCCCCTCTTTTTCCCAGACACGCACGCACGCACACACAGAGCAGCTTGGAACTGCATGGGCTGGTGGTGAACCACACTCAGTTGTATCTTTTTCAAAAACAAATTCAAAGAATGTCCAGTATGCACCTAATTGAATCTAAGCTCCTTTGCCAAGCAGTGTTGTTCCTTTGATTATAAGCAGGAGGTTTAATTAAATGGTAAAAAGCATTAACAGAGTAATTGTTTTTCTGTTTTCTAAAAAAGCCATAGCCACATACCTTTTATATGTGGCTTGAGCAAGTGATCTGAATGTGACCTTAAGCGAAAGTTATTGGGAGTTGTCATTAACACAAGAAAGGTCGTGTATGGGAGGGGACCGGCACACTTCAGTCATCAGAGTAACGCTTTGGAGAAGCTGTCAGGTGACTGTGGAAGAGGGACAGGTGATGGATCAGAGTAGAGAAAACAAGTTCCATGGCACCAGAACACTTTCCCCGGCGGCATGGCCCGGTGGGGGTCAGTCTGGCACAGGCGATGCTGCAGCCTGGACGGAGAGGGCCAGCACTGCTGCCGCGGGGCGCTGTGGATGCGCTGGAGCAGCACCGGTACTGGGGGTCGGCA
>NW_020799092.1:13793954-13797202 GCF_003259725.1 Athene cunicularia | reverse complement strand
CCCCCATCCCCCCTTTGCGATTTGGGGATAGGTGACACCTCTTGGCCAGGCTGCCGGGGGAGCCGAGGGGAAACCGAGCGTTTCGGAAAGCTCTTTTGACGGAGAAGGGTGTTCAACTTGAATTGCCCGTCAGTCTCTCCTGCTTTATCTCCAGTACTTCTCTCTGCAATTGAATGATGATGCCAGAAACTTCCCCGGTGCCGGTTTGAAGCAGACCGAGGTCAGCCCTTGCCGTTCTTCCTAGCGCTAAGCGGAGGGCTGTGCCTCAGGGGATGACACCGTTTCTCGCTGCCAGCATCTCCTGCCCGGCACCGAGCTCCCCGCCAGCCTCGTCTGCTTCAGATGTGCCTCGTGTACCGGGCAGAGCTGCTGGGGAGCAGTTTCGCTTTTACAGCAATAAAGAGAAGTTGAGTAGCGGCAAAGTAACTTGACAGTTGCCATCGCTAATCCTAGAGGGAAAACCCAGATGCCTCTCTCGCTCCGAAGAGAATAATTTGTAGCAGATCAGTTCAGTTACGATCCATCCACTTGGTCATACTTTCCATTAGTTTGTTCTCTTTTTAATTTATTCTCATGAAACATAAATTGATGGTGAATGTTTGCCACGGTCTGGTATTTAAAAATGACATGGGTGTTTGCAGGGAACTGTGCTGAAGAGCCAGTGTAGCTGGGTGATGTTTAGCACCAGGGTCCTGTTTGCAGGTGATCGGTAGATGCTCGTTACAAACCTACGGCAGGCATAAGGAACAAACTATATAGACAGTGGAAAATATGCCAGGAGGGGGTGTTACTGGAACCTGGTTGACTCTGCTAATCGAGTAATATTCATTAAAAGACCAGATTATAAATAGCATTTTGTGAACTCTGTGAAAATTGCCTGTTTCTTGTGAGGCAAGAGCAGCTTTGGGGGAATGCAGCATCCCTTCGGCACTCCCACGGAGCACTTGCCGCCCTTTGGTGGTAAGGGAGGGCTCGGAGCCGAGAGCCATGGGTATCAGCCGTCTGGGGAAGCAGGGCTGGGTGGGCACGGGGTGCCATATCCCCCATAAAGCAAAGCTGAACAGCACAGACCCTTGCAAACTGGATTGTTTGGACAGGTTATGTACTTTCTCATCGAAGGGGCTCTCAGCAGGTTTCTGTAGAGAGCGAGGGGGATGTAGGCAGCCAGGGGCAGAGCTGGCTTTGTGCACACAGAGTGCCTTCTCCATTGGGTGTCCAGCCAAACTGCTGGGAGTTTGGGGAGTGGTCTGATTAATCTGTTCCTCCGGCAATGCATCTGGGGGTAACTTGAGAGGTGAGTGAACCTGCACGTATCACCACTGACCATGTTTCATGCAGTATTTGCGCTGCCTAGATCAGGTTGCAGGATTAAGGTTACATTATGCTAATTAGCCAAAGAATCTTAAACTTTAATAATGTAATGGAAACTAAATGCTTTAGTTCCCATTTATATGTCTTGACTCTGAACTGGATTTGCCTCTGCTACTGTGTGTTTAAAAAAAAATTTAAAAATGCTGCCTCCATCTAGTCTTTTTTTTTTTGGAAATTAGTGGGACTGATTTTGTGAGCAAGATTTCGTCCTCAAACATAATAACCATACAGCTAAGACATAGGGTCAAAGGCAGTATCATTTGTTCACTGCTTGGCATTCCATTTGAAATAAGGAAGGAATCATTTATCTTCCCTGGCTGCTGAGGAAGATGATTTCCACCGTGTCCCAAATATCCTTCCAGCCCTCCAGTTCCTATGTTCTTACCATTTTATTTCTACCAGTAGGGTGGCAGAGGAAGATGATAGGATCTGGGTGGAGTGGATCCTCCAAACCCTGTACTTCCAAAGAGGCTGCAGGGAGCTTTTGCCAAGCGACGCTGAGCCTGTGGTTGATCAGCGCTCTGCCTGCCTGAGCCATCCGCCCCTATCTTGCCCAGCAGGAGGTTGCTGGTTACCCAACTGTCCTCCTGCAGAAGGAAAAAGGATTTACACTAATGCTTGTAAAATGCTCAACAGAAATGGACTTATAACAGAATGGAAATTTTTGTTGTTTGTTAGTACTTTTGTTAGAATTTACTGCATCCACTTAGGATACTTAAGAGAACTGTGTGACGTGCTTTGCAGGATCTTGCTGAGGAAGGGAAGGGGACACCAAAGTATTCTGGACCCCGTCCTTTTTTTTTTTTAATCTTGTTTTATTTTATTTCTTTTCTTGTTGGGCTAATTTGGTCAAATCCAAGGCATTTTAATAGTAGCATGATTTTTTTATACCTGCCTAGTGGCTCTGTTTCTGTTGCATGAAACTTTCTCCTGGAAAGGCTTGAGTCTTGATGTACTAAGATTAAAAATCTGGGAGATCTCCAAACTACATGTACAGAACAGATGTGAAGGGTGGGCTGAAATTTGTATTTACAGATCCATCAATCTACAGAAACTTGGTCTCAGCCTCTTTTCTGTCCTTTGTGGCTGTGAAAGTAAGAGGAAGGACTCCTGGTGCCCTGTGGACTTTTCATTAGGCTGAACATATCCTACATATATGCTACATACTCCTGAAATAATCTCCATTAAAAAAATTTATCACCCATCTGTCAGAAGAATCTTAAGCAGACATTGCTGTAATTCGGTGTCCCTCATGATTTGGAAAACTTAAGTGACAGTTCTCATTCCACTAGACTAATGCTCTGGAGCCAAACAGTGAAAACAGCTCAAGTATTTGACATTATTCAGGCTGGATCTGCCAGTATGAAAGATCAGAGGAAAATAAGAGTGGCCTGTGTTACTGGAACCATTAGGCAAAACTTAAAATATTCACAGAACTGCTGCATTGTTTTGTATGGCTTAACATCTGAAGGGGAAGAAAAGCCTGCACATAGACTGTTGAATTAAATAATGTTTTGCTTTGTGTCTTTGAACTTCTCTCACCCTTTTCTCTTTACTTCAATAAAGTAAAGGAGTGTTAAAACTAGTTGGTTCAGAAAAATTCCTATTACATGTGAGTAACCGTTAAGTGACAGGTCTAGCACAACTCACCTGCACAGGAGTTGAGATGGTAGGCGATGGTTTTGCTGAGTCCTTAGGAAAAACTTACTTCATGCTCTCTTCTCCAGTTGCTGTCACTCAAAGATGTTTACCTGCAGCTATTTTCTTCTCCAAGAAGTGATCCAATATACTTCTTTGTTAAAGAAGGCAGCTTTTTGGACTCAGGATACACTATTTCTTGGTGTCTTCCCTATAAAATGTTAAGATGAAGGATGATG
>NW_020799092.1:13759459-13793904 GCF_003259725.1 Athene cunicularia | reverse complement strand
GGGGGGGGGGGGGGGAACTGCCAGTTCTGTAATTCACTCAGGATTTTATATTTAAACTGGGTGCTTTCTGTCTTACACCTTGTCTCCACTAACAGAAGTTCAGTGAATCATTTATTCCCTCAGTAGCATTTAAGTTATTCCTTGGTTCCAGTGGTTTTGAAAAAATGTTTCTCAACTGTTGAAGCAGAAGGTGCAATCCTCAGTGCTGTCTCCCTCCTTCTTTCTCTTCTCGTCTGCCAAATCCCCATTTAGATAGATTTTCAGCCCAGAAACAAACAGGTGATGGAGGTCTGATATAGTCAGCAGTGCAGCAGACTTAGCCTGAATATATGCTGTGGTAAGGGAATGGTGACAACAAAGCATTCTGAAAAACCCTGATGCCAAGATTTGAAGACTTAATCAGAGATTAGCCTCCTGGTTTTGCATGTGGTCAAGAAGTGAAGGCTCTGCCTGCTCAGCCTCTTTGGCAGTGGGATGGAGGGCACTGCTAAGGCACATGCTGGCAAGGGAGGTGCCTCAAGTAACAGCTCACCAGGGACAAAAGGCTGGGTGAAAAGGAAAAAGTAGTGACAGGTCTGGGCCAAGTATCCATGTCAGAGACTTAGGAGGATAACACTGGGCAGAGAGGCACAGGAGATACCTGGTCAACCTTGAAGGAGGTGGAAGTGACAGTTCACTGAGAATGTGCTTGACTCTGTGGGAAGGGTGTAAGAATGTCCACTCCAGCTGCTGCTGGGCGACTCTGGTGGCCTTGGAGGAGAGGAGCTGGGGGACGCAAACTGTAAAGGGGAACGCAGCTCTCCTACCAGAAAAGACATAGTCCCACAATTTGTGCACAGAGCCATCCTATTAGTATTCTGTCTGGAAAAAATGGGGAAAAAGATAAATTAAAAAGTCCTGGCTGTGCTCAGCTGCTGCCTGCAGAAGGGGTGACCCTCCAGGTCCGCCCACCGAGGCTGCCAGCCAGTGATAGCCTGGGGACATACATGCCTAGGAAGTAAATGGGACCTGTCAGTGATGGTTCAGTATTCTGCGCGGGCACCAAGAGCCTAACATAAGACTACCAGTGGCTTCAGATCAAAGCCCTAAGTGACTGTGAGCTTGGGTTAGATGTAAATACGTAGCCAAAGAGAGAATTAATTCAATAATTCACTGCCAACCTTCTGATCTGTCTAGTTGCTTACAGCTGATCCTTCTGTTTTTTCAGCTGCATCAGTGGCATGAGTTTCAAGGACAGGGAGCTTAAGAAAACCAAAACAACCCAGGGAAGAAAAAAAGACCTTAGATTTTATTTGTTCTTGATTTAATGCTATATTACAGTTTGACATCACAGGGTAATATAGGGGAGCTATAATGTGTCAGGTTAAATACACAGTGCACAAGTATTTTCTTCATTCTGTACATCTATATTAGGGCAATATCACAATGTTTAAGATTGTGTCGGTATTTTCTCCTGTACAGCTTAGTCTAGTATTTCTACCCTAGCTATAGCAATCACTCTCCATACTGATGCTGTGATACCTGCCATGAAATTGATGTAGTACCAGTGGAGCCACACTGGGCGAGGTGGAGTTTGTGAAGAGAGGCAGTTGCTTTTATTAGACTGGTTGTGTTATAGTTGGAATATATGGACACATTTCTAGGCATATAAGCTTTTCTTCTGACCCAGGGCAAAGTGCCTTGCTGCCATTTCAGGTCTGGGAAGAGGGGGGGTGTGCCTCAAAGCTTGTTTTTTTCCCAGTTCCAGGTGCATAGAAGTCCGTCTCTGTTTCCCACCCCCCACCCCCTTCCCAGTGTAATTTTCATAGGAGGTGTCTAATGTTTCTGGTTGTGGGTTTTGGCTGCGTTTCTTGAGGTGAATCGGCAGGGTTGCTTGCACTCCCTGGAAGGAGGACAGGACTCATGGGGAGGGTAGGGGGAAGCTCCCTGCCCGGGGAGGGAGGGCACAGACCCGGCGGGGGGCCGTGTTGCCGTGCTGCTTGCAGCCAAGCCCAAGGGAAAGATGTGCACAAAACATGTAGGGCTTCTGCCTAGTTGTAACATCTTCTCAGTCCTTAATATAATTTGTCTGTCTGCTGAATTAAAAGCCTTTTATTGTGAGGGGAAGAGTTCACTAAAAGGTCCAGGTACCTCCTACTGAAAGACTTGGCTGACGTGAATTCAGTCACGCCTGTGTTTGCTGCTTGCTTCAGTGGTGTTTTGTCTCTACTTAACACCTACCAGTTCCTGGGGATTTTCTCTCATCTGGCATCCTATTCCTCTTGCACCAATGTCACCTTTAATTTTCTTTTGTCATCTTTTACCTAAAAGACTCAGCTTTGGACCAACCTTCTTCCCCACAGGAGCATCCCTGTCAATACACTTTAGTGTCCATGAAAATTAAGTGCTCTGGCTGCTGCTGGTTAGCTGAAAGCATTTATCTGCATTTACTCGCTGTTTCTGACTGCTTTCCTGGGCTTTCTCGTTTATTGTGTCTCAGACTTAAAGAAAGCAAGGAAAAAAAAAAGGCATGTTCTCTTTTTGCTCACTATACCTGTGTTTTTTTTTCCTTTGCTTCTGTATAAATTAAAATGGCACTGCCTTCATGGTTTGCAGCTCAAGCTGAAAGTTTACTGATCTTACGTCAAATTTGGTAGAAAACTCTTGTACTCAGTTTGAAATATTGTCTTCATTAGGCCTAGTAACTTTAGGCTGTATTTCTGTTAGCATTGCTTTCTCTTCTTGATGAGTGACTGTCATAGCTTTCCTCTTGATCATATCTCACCTCTCTGCGCTTGGAAGAGGACTGCTTGATGGCTGCTGAAGAGTTTTGTGAGAAGTTTGTTTCCTTCAGTGCAAATGCTTTTGCTGAGATGCTATGCTACTCAAGAATAATTGTGAAGACAAACTCTTTTATCCAAAATCTAGGTAAAATGACACATCGTTTGTCAGTTTGTAAATAGACATTTTCTGGCTTTTTTTTTTTTTCTTCCCCAAGGCCGTTTGTGGAAACAAAGCTAAAGCTGTGTGAATGATGCTTTCAGTATTCTTAACACAGGAATGATCATCAAACCACTTTCTAGGTTTTCAGAAGAAATTTCTGCCTCTAGGATTTCACAAGAAATTTCTGTCCTGGCATATTTACCACTTCCAAGGTGCTGCTGCTTTCCAGTGTAATTGTGATTTCTGTTTTCTTTTGCTAACTGTGCTGGAAAGCAATAACCTGCTTTGAATGCCAACACTTAACTAGTGGTCTTTTAAGTGATGAGTGTTGCGGTCTAAGGGAATTGCTATAGCTTGGGAACTGATAAGGCCTGTGTCTTCTCACCCATCCCCATTACAGCGAATCAAGTAACAAACCGTTTATGCCTTATTGTCCATTTAATTCTGAGGCATTGTACTGTACTATGGGAAGATTATCAGCACAAATCAGCACAAAGTGCTGTTGCACTGTGGTGAAAACTCTGCCCTGCTTGTGCTGGCCATTGCATGAACACTGCTGCGAAAGGGGCTTATTTTCTTTTTACTACTGCAGGTTTTTCATTAATCTTTGAGCTGTTTCCACATAGAGCTTTAACCATTATTGCCACTGACGCAGCTGCACCATTTTTGGAGTGCAAATGCTCATTTTCCTGGCACGCAATAGATGCATCTGTGGAGTTTATAAGGAGATTCCACCGTGCGCTGAAATTGGGCATTAGTTTGCATAAAGTTTGCCATATATATCACATAATTTCAAAAGGAAGGGAAGATCACAAGAAACTTAATCCATCCTTGTATGTTAGATTAATTTATATAAATCTGCATGTGAGCCTTCCTCTATAAAAACTGTGGGGGTTTTATGAGGTGTGGGATGCTCTGAGACTTTCCATTAAGCGTTACTTGCTATAACAAATTACCATTATTATCCTGTGCATTTCTATTTCATAACATGTTGTGGTTTTTGTTAGTCTTTTGAAAATAATAAAACAGATTAAACTAAACAAGAGCTGCCCAGGGATAATAACAAAGTCTATAAAAAGAGAAACTCTCCAATTATAGTTTACAATATTATTAAATCATAAGAGGCCTTAAAAAAGGTTGAATGAGTCTTCATGTGTACATGTGGATAAAAAGCCTGGGGGTGCTGGTGGTTATATACCGTAACTGGATACGTACGGGATTTGTCTGTGAGCCTGTACTCTAGTGGTGTAGACCCCTCTGGCTCTGGGTCTGTGAGGATGAAGTCACCGAATCCCACCCGATTTTCAGGCCCTCTGTAAGGGGACTTGCTTACACAAGGAGACCTGTCCCTGCCTGATGATTTATCTAGAGGAGGAGTAAGTGTCCGTGGCTTGAGGGTAGCATGGTGCACAGTCCCTGCTCTACAAATGCCATTCTTCAAACGAGGCATCTATGCTGGGGGTAGGGAGGGCAAGTGGTTAACTGAAGGTGTTGACAGATGTTGCTTGCTCTTTTAAGAGCAAGAGTGATTTGCTGTCTTCCGGAGAGTTCTTTTACAAGCTCTGGTGGACCTTCAACAGCTGGTGCCTGTGAAAGTCCCTTTCTGAGAGCAGAGCTATGTAATTCCTTTTCCTTGAGTAGACGGTGGAGGAATGGAAAAGCTGTTGTAGGTGGCAAGGCAAACTACACTGCTGTTCCTGGAAAACATCCATTAGCCTTAACAAAATCAAGGGGATTTCTGTGTTAGGGCATATACCTCTTATTTTGGTATGCCTCCTGGTTGGGCATGTAGTTTTGGCAGTGCTCTGCCTTCAGACTGACATGCTAAACCACACATGCTGCAACACTTGGACACACAGACTGGTGCTGCAACAAGAGTTTTTGCTTGAATATATGTTTCAGTGCAGCCTTCTTTGCCCAGACAGGGCATGCTGAGATTTCTGTAATGAGCCACCTTTTTGGTGGTAGCTTGGGTGCTGCTGATCAGCTCTAATAGAAGATACTGGTCACTGTCACCTAGTCTTGAGAGACCTGCTCTTCCCATCTTCCCCTGGACTTTTTGAGGGCCTTTGCATTTGAACTGCCATTCACCACTTCTCAGGAGGTTTAGCAAACTCTTTGCTTCCAGGGACTCTTCCAGCAGAGGTACTGAAGCGATGAAAAACTCTTCTCTGAGTGTTTCACAGGCAGCTCGCCTGAGGAAAAACCTCCTTGTCTGAATGGGGGTGGCTCCTCTTTTAAGTGTCTCCATTCCTAGGAGTGTGGTCACTTGCTTTATTCAGCCCCAAATCTTTAGAATGTTATTTGCAAACTTCTCTCTCGTTTGATGAGCGGTCAGTTTAAAAAGCCTGGCCAACCCAAAGCATCTGCTCTCTGAGCTGTGTGCTCTATCTACCAAGGCCGTAACATGTATCGTACAAGTTGTGATTTAGCTCAGGCAGATGTTACAATCTTCATGCAGAAGCAGCTAAGGTCTCCTAGCCCACACAATGCTGCAGATTAGAAATGATGCTAGTATTGGTGTCTTTGGGGCTTGCAACTTAAAAAATGAGATATTTTCCCATTTGTTGGCCAGTTTAGATATGGAAATATAAGGACAACACCCCGCTCCCCAATGGAGTACAGTTGTTGCCTGCCAGAGCATCTGTTCATGAACATTATGTTGGAGAAACACCACTTCTTACTTAATTTTAAGATTCCTATCTCTGTTTTACTTCCTTTGTTTGCTGAGCCATATACTGTGTATAATTACTACATGATTCCGTGATAATGCTGCTGCCAGTGAACAAAGACAAGATTGAGTCTCTGTAAGGGTATTAAAATTTAAACAGGGAGAAATCAGTTTTGATTTGCCCATCCCCTCCTGCTCCCTTGCCCAGAAGTTGCTCCATAGTTGCTCTGCAGTGGGGCAAATTTGGCTTCCCATAGTAGGCTGCCTTTTTTCCTCATGAGTGTGTGGGCATGCTGGGGAGCTTTGCAAAGTTCTTGTGACTTGGATTAGAGCTGTTTGTAGCCCCACATTTGGTCACCTGTTTAACATACAATAAATTCAACCACTGCTAATGTTTCAAAATCATTCTGCTGAGATTGTTTCAGGACAAAAGAATGTTTCCTTCATTGCTGTGTGGCCTAATTTCTTATGACAAAGAGCTTTAGCAGCAAAAACCACTGGTGTGAATATAGCACCTGCACACATTCACGTTTAATGTTCATGGACCACCAAAGATGGTATTTAAAACATACACTGAGGCGTGCCTGCAGTCAGATTTTGCTGTTTAATGAAAGGCTTATCTGAATACCATGGAGTTGTTATTCTGCTTTTTTTTTTTTTTTTTTTTTTCCTTGTTAAGAATACACAGGAGAATAGCCAAGCTGTGAGGCTTATGCTTTTACATAGCTGTTTTCAGTAACTTACATCAGGTAACTCACAGTTTACAAGCCTTGTTGATTTGATGTTTGCCCCAAGAAGGAGCATGAAGAGCACACCCTGCCTTTGGGATAGGTGACCTGATGGGGGCAGGAAGATCCCTCCCCTACAAGGTTCTGCCTCTCTTGCCAGTAGAAGATCACTTCCCATTTTGCATAATGGGAAGTGATCAGATATGATCGATGGAAACTAATGAGAGATTTTTCAAGAGTGTTGTCAGATGTTGTGTTTTTAGTGATAAGTCCTCACAACTTGGCCAAATAAATAAGCAAGAATCTCTCACGTTTTGGTGCATGGGTTCATATTACCTGATAGCTTGAGCATTTGTTGTCCTCACTGTCCTCACTTGCCCACATCTGCTTTCTCCAGAAATCAGGTTGCCAGAGCACACTTTGGCATTTGAGGGAGAGCAATGGTGATGACTGTGCTCCATCCAGCTGATTTACAGCCAGAAATGTTTCTTTTGTATAAAGAACAGTTCCTGCAGGTGGTCCCTGCCATTGCACATTCAGGTGCACATTCACACATTGCACATTCAGGTGCCTCAGAGCAGGAACTTCAGATCCTTTGGGGCAGGGTGGCCCTGTGCCACTGCTTGTTCCCTACCGCATGCTGAAAACAAGATTTAGGCCTCAGGATTCCCCCTGCTGCAGTGTATTTACAGCTGAAGCTCTGCCTGGGTGTCTGTGACTGCCATTTGCTGTGGTTTGTCATTCTTTGCTGGTAGAAATAAGGGAAAGTGGTGTATGCTGCTGTCCTGAAGTGGCTTGCAGGAGAAATGGGGGGGAAAAAAAAAAAAAGCCCCAATTCTTCATGTATTCTTGAATCACATAAACTGATGTCTAGTCAAAGTGTAGCTGTATCAACCTATACCTCAAGCAAAAGGTCAAGTCATGCTAAAATCTCACTTTTCCTGAACTATCTAGGTTTCATCTGTTGACTCCACACACTCTGTGGGAGCAGAGTAGGAATGCACAAGGAAGACTCCTGGTCTGGTATAGTTAGACTGGCCTGGAAAATGCAGCCCAGGACAGATAGAACTCTGTTGCTTATGAGTAAGGAATGTAGAGAGTATTTATAAAAAGCGTATGTTGTCTGGCCCTCACAGACACGCCGCACCTCCTCTGTCTTACAGAAAAATCAAGGTGTTTGAATAGTAGCAATGACTCAGTGGCTTTGCTGTTGCATCGCGTATGTCATGGGAGACGTGGAGTTTGTTGGTAACAACAGGAAGGATTATTGACCCTTCAGTATGTGTACAGCTACATGCAAAATATTTAGATTGAGTCTTCCTTTCACTGGGTGTCTTGTTGTTTTGTTTTTTTTAAATGTCCTTTAGTAACAGTGCTTTCAAATTCCTTGTTCATATATGGAGCCTTCTCTAGATAGAGACACCGTGTGTATGTGTGTATTTATATGTATATATGTGTATGTATGTTTGTCCAGATGTACAGATGCAGTTAATTCCAAAGAGAATTATTTTCAAATGCATGTAAGGTGAAGCCTGTCAGCAGCTGTTAAGCAAGCTGGCTGTAAAAAAAAAAAAAAGTGACCAGAAAAATATGTTAATACACGCTGTCAAACAAATGTCATAACAGCTTGTTTTATTTTATTTTTCTTTATGATCGACACAAATAATGAATGCTAATTGTCTCATTGGTTTAGGGTGATGTTAGCTAACTTATCTTTACCATTAATATCCTTGTAAAAATGATGCTATTAGACCAGCTTCTTAGCGTAGTCCTGATGTTAGTAAAGCATTTAAATAAATGCTTAACATTCAGTATGTGAGAGTATTTTGAAAGTTAAATGGAAATAAATGCACCTGTAGTGCCAAGCAGATGCTCCAGTGCCTTAACCGAGTCCTTGTCATGGCTGTTCCCAAGCAAAAGCATCTATTCGGTAGCAGAAAATTACCCGTATTGTAAAGCTGCCACGTGGCTGAGACAATTGCAGAAGGTGCCAACAGGGAAACAGGACAAGTGCCTTAGTTCTGATGTTGGCCAGTTTTATTTGCTGCTAAGGAAGCGCAGACATTGTCTCACTGCAGTAAACTGTACTGGGAGGGCACAAGCTTCTCCCATCTCAGTGTCAGAAAGGTTGCCAAATGCAACCACACATTTTAAAAATTGGGGAAGTGGTTTCTCTTTAATCAGATAAACCAGAAGTTCAGAGCGATTTTAACTAATTAGTTTAATAGCACTTACATTAGAAGACTTCAAATCAGGCAAAAAGCATAATTTAGAGTGTTTGAAAGATGTCCTGCTATTACAAGACCTCTCCAGTCTAGTAATGGTTCCATTTTGTTTCCCTACAGGTTAAACATATTGCTGGCTGGTATGAACCCCTTCTATTTCCATGCAGTGAATGTAATTTTACACTGTCTAGTGACACTTGTGCTGATGTACACTTGTGACAAAGCTGTGTTCAAGGACTGTCGACTTGCTTTTGTCACGGCGCTGTTCTTTGCTGTGCATCCCATTCACACCGAGGCTGTAAGTATGTGACACAAAAAAACCCGGTGACACAAAAGCTAAAAATAAATACATACTTTTTTTTTTTTTTTTTTAAAGAAGCCTCTGAGTCATACAGAATATGGTTCTTGTGATTTTTGCTGTGGAGAGGCAAAGGTGAGAATATACGATATTTTAAAAAATTTGCAGGAGTCATTGAGAAAAAAAGTGTATTCACACTTGCTGTCTTTCTGCTCTGGCACTAAATTCTAATTGACGGTCCTAATCAGCAATGCTGGGAATAAATGGACAGTCATTCAACTGATGAAAATGTCAGGTCTTCGGAAACAAAAGACTTTGGTGAGGCTGTGCTCTCCTGCTGGGACATTGTTGCATGCCTTCAGTAATCTCCTATAGCCTTCAATTTAGGGGAGAAAAAGTGAAGGGAGCTTTAGTGTGTATTTTGGAGGAGATCGCTCAGATAGAGGTAATACCATCAACAGATTAATTTATCACCGTGTAAGTTTACAGAGCCACAGTCCACATTGGACATTTTTCTGTTCATTATACGGAAACATTTAAAGTCATGCTAAAATTGCAGATAGTGGGGAGGTAATTCTGTAGCTAAAATGAGTCTTGCTGTCTCTGAGAAGGAAATGCAATGTCTAGCTATCGGTACTTAAAAAAGAAATGCACTCGTTAGCTGAGATACCATTGATATCACACACTCTCCTTAGGAGCCTTTGTAAATGAAGGAGAAATGGCTGCCACAGCTGAGAACTTTTGAGGAGAGATTACCTTAATAACAAAAAGCCACGAGCTTTACAGTTACTCCCTGTGCTGTCTCGCGTGAACTAATCAGCTAGGCTCCTTTTGATAATACAGCTTTATATTATAAGGGAGGTTTTTAGAAGAGGCGCTCTTTGAATTTATTTTTGTCTGGGTCAGAACTCAAAAAGGTTAAAATAAATGCTAGAGCACTGAATATAGCTTAATTATGTAATCTCAAAAGCGGCAAAATTTCAAAGGGCCTTTTATTTGCTTTATGGGCAATTTTTAGATCTTTATGAAATGGAATATTGAAATAGTTTGTAAAAGGAGTGTTTATACATTCTTCTTCTGTATTGCTTTTCTTATAAAAAGATTTGGTTAATTAATATGTAGAAAAAACTCTTATAAACTCAGATGATTCAGAAAGAGAATAAATTACATACCACTCTATCACTTCTTGGTGATAAAGTTCATTCAGATATTAATTATTAACTCATTCCTATATAATAAGTCTTCTCCAAAGAGTTGCTCTTTCACTAGTCTTTTTCTTAACACATCTTACTTCTGTGAGTTGGATGCATTTCTTGTTTGGGCCATGTTATACACAATTGAAACAGATCCCTAAAGTTGGTATTTCTCTATGCAACATTATTAATATTTTAATAAGAAAGTAAAATATGACTTAACTGTTGACTTACTCATTTGTTTTGCCAAGTGAGAAAGGCAGCAGACAAAACTGAGTGTATCCTACACTAACCAACATCTCACTATATTGAGGGAGGGTAACACTGAAAGATAAAAAGCTTAAAATAGTAGCAGTTAGCATGGATTGTTGAAAGAGTCACTGAATACACCTGCCTTTTTATAGATATGCTTTTATACCTGTGTGTCTCTCTTCCTTCTAGGTAACAGGCATAGTAGGCAGAGCGGATGTCCTAGCCTGTCTACTCTTTCTGTTGGCTTTTCTCTCCTATAATAGGTATGGATCCTACCTATCGGTTGTGACAATATCATGAGATGCTCTAGTCTGAGGAGGAGACAAAGGGGAAACCTGACAGTTTTCTAAGGCTATTGGCAGAGGTTCTTCCCTCAGCACTGATGCATGGAAGTGCCCTGGCCCCTACTTTCAGCCACAGTGCCAAATAAGTGAAGTTTATCAGAACAAATAAACATAAAAAGAGAAGTCAATACTTAAGGTCCCCTATTCCATTGACATTACAGCTGACCAAACACTAGAGGAGGGCTTGTAGAGCTAAAAATCATAAAGGAATATTTTCAACTGAAGGCAAATTGTCTGTATGTGGAGTGAAGAATGGACGGACACATGCCTGCCTTTAAAATATATGCTGTGACTGTGGGACTGTGAAATACTTGGTCTGGGAGAGTTATGGATTGCATCTAGACTGTTAGTCATACTTTTCAGATGAAAACTTGGCACTGTTTGCTGGGCTGTGTCCTAAAACTGTGACTGAACAAGTACAGATAAAGAAATATCTTTACTCGACTGGGGTTTCTCCCCCTTTTGCATTGTTATTTCATTTAGCAATATCACCATGTCATCATGGCTGTGTGGAAAAACTGCTTATATCCCTCTTGAGCTGTTTGCTGCAAAGCTGTTTTCATCAGAAGGTTTCAAGGTGTAAAACTAGTGGGTGACCCCCCCCGGAATCAGCTTGTTTGATTTTGTTTTTTTTCTTACCTTCTTCCCTCTCATACAGGCTTGCTGCCCAGTGTATGAATGATTAGGACACATCTTTGACTCAGGGGAGTGTGGGTGGGATGGAGGAATTGTTACTTGTATAGCGCATTTTGTCACATAAGGAAAATTACGGATGTGTGTTCTAGATGACAGAAAGCAGGTATTTTTCTGCCCTTTCTGCCTTTGTACTTACTCTGCCTTTCTCTGACCATTTCAAGTGCATTTTATCTTTCTGCTTGTCTTTTTTTTCCCTCTTCTGTGCAAATTCTTTGTGTGCCTCTCAATATTTGTGTTTTCCCTTCCTGTCCTGTGTCTAAACCTTTCCTCATTAATCAGTGAACAGATTATTCATGTCACTTGTTACCCGTATCTTAAGAAATTAAAGAAAAGTGTCTCAGCATTTGTATGAATGTAGTAAACATGAAAGTAACAGAGAAGTTAAAATATTTATGTCAAATATATTTTTCAGGAGTGTGGATCAGCTTTATGTTGGGGAACATTTCCCTCCCACTGCCTCCCCATTCTTTTTGCTGCTTAGTTTATTCTTTGGGACGTGTGCAATGCTGGTGAAAGAAACTGGAGTCACTGTGTTTGGTGTGTGCTTGGTTTATGACTTCTTTTCCCTCTCCTGCAATGGACTCAAACTGTAAGTAACTTGCTATGCTTGCTGTGCTTTTCAAGTGTTGCCACCTGGGTGTGCAAAATATGTATTATTATATGCAGCACTATGGGAGATGGACTTGCCCGGCTGAATTAGATGGCACACATCTGACAAATTTGGAGGGCACCAAGGTTTCATTCTCTTTGGTTTTCTTTGGTTTTGTTTTGTTACTCTATGGCTGCCTGATGACTTTTTCTGGGTAGATAGGCCAGATGTGAAGAACTGATCTCTAAAATGTTCAGTTCATTCTGGCAAGGCTAACATTTATTTTTCCTATGGAAGTTCTGACTGAAGCATCAACATCTTAAAATTTCTCTGGCTTACATCCTTCCATTTGCAATGTGTGCTTGATTATTCAGTCACATTTTCAGAATTGTAGAAATATTATATGATGTTTAATAGTAAAATCAGGTTTAATCCTTTCTGTCCTTACAGAATGGAAAAAGAGGGAAAATATCCAGCCAGCTCTGCAATAAGCAGCTCTCAGCAGTCACTGGAGAAAAATCAAATACTTTGAAAAGTTTGTATTCCCCACCCACTTAGTGTCATAAATAACTATGGTATTTTGTATCTCCACTAAAAGTCAGAAGTCTTTTGTTTGATAGAAGTCATTTTTTTCCCTTCTCTCCCAAACCGTACCTGGTGCAGATCTGATGAGTGAACATAAGAGCTTACTGCCGCTGAGAATGGGACGTCTTGCTCCTGCCATTGCTTCTCATGTTCCAACTCATGCTGCCCCATGGGTTCTGGAGCCTGTCATACTCCTGTGTGAGCTAATATGTCTAGGTTATAAAAAAGGACACTGAGTTCATGTTTCCACAGTAGGGAATTAAATCAGCTCAGAGAAGGGTTTGGGGAGTGCCAGAGCTGGCACGATGTGAGAGCAGCAAATGCAGGCAGAAGAGGGACTCTCCTCTTTCAAGAGTATCCTGGTTTCCCTCCCCTTTCAGCCTTTCCTCTAGGTCCCAATGGGGGATGGACCATGTTTCTGGCCCACCTGCCCTCCTTCTGGCCTGTCTAATAGCAACAGTAGTCAGAGGGCAGGTACGATGGATTGGCAGAGGATTTATCCTATTTTGACCAGATAAATGATTCATAATGGTGTAACTGGTGGGCAAATACTCAGTGAGGAGTTTTCTGTGGACTGACAGCTGTCATGCTTGTTAACGCTTGAATTTACAGTCTGCCATGTGTGTTCCAGGATCTGCCTGGCTAAAGGTAACATAAATGTTAATTGGTGGAAGATCCACCCTCTTCCTTCCCCCTCCCTTCAATCTCCCCCTTCCCCTAGGTTCACATTCCAATGGCCTTTTCAGGTTATTTCTTTGCTTCAGTGGCGTCCGCTTGCCCAGATGTGGCAGATATTTAGCTTGCAGGAATGAAGCTCTGTAGTCCAGATGTGCTGCATTTTCATATTTGGTTTGGTTGCATGTAATTGTGCATTTCTCTGTTTTGTGGTGCTCAGGATTTTATGACTATTTGACTCTTTTAGGGGACAGCAGAAAACCAACAGCCTTCTACATGCTGTTGAAACTCATCTCCTCCTGCTTCTTCCTCCAACCTGTACAGATTAGTTTTCTGTTTAAACATGGCAGGACACCAATTATTTTCTACAAAAAATTAGGAATGTCACCATATTCTTCCTCTCAGCACTTCTCATCTTACCAGAGGTCCAGAGAACAGCTTGATAGAGGAGTGCTCATCTTCTGTTGCTTTTCTGTCTCTTCTTCTAGATCTAGTTAGGAATTAATAAATCCTATCCACCCAGCATGCAAAGACTTTGTATTTTGGATTGAATAAAATGTCTTCTGTTGTAGTTAGATACCATGTTGTGCTGTTTTCATAATGTTCAACCTTTTGATAAGTAAGCATGAAAAATAAAAATCCTTTAATCCTTTTCTTTCCCCTTTCCCCTCTTTTTTTCCCCTTTTCTCTGCTTGCATTACCAGAAGAAATGGGGGTATCCACCCAAGATCTGCCCGGCAGTCTGCAGTTTCTCCCTCTGCCTCGCTGCAGGTCCCTCCGGCTGGCCGGGAGAATGGGAAGCATCGCTTTGCTCACCGGGGCACCTGGAGCTCCTGCCACCCAGCGTCACCTGAGGAGCAGCAGAGCAGTGGCCTTTCTGTGCCCAGCAAAGCCATGTGGGCCATTCGGAGGTACTGCTGGCTACCTGCCGCTCCATTGTGGTTTACTTTGCAGCTGAGCCTACCTTAAAATGTCAAGTCATTCACTTTGTCTTAGCCATTTTTAACCTGAAACGTGCTGTAGTTTTTTTCTTACGTTACTGGAGAGGGAAGAGAGGAGAAAAGTGGAAGGAGGATTAAGGGAAGAAAGAGGATGGAATCAAAAATTGCATTTATTCTGCTTGGGAAAAGGAGAATTTCTGAGGACTGTCCATGTCCTGAGACTTTCTATCCTAATATGATATTGGTAGGCAGTGCTCTCCTTCCCAGCTTCTCCATGGAGAAAGCCAAGACTGTAATGCTAGTTTGAATGTGAAGACGGGGAATATGTGCCCCTCTTATACATGTATACATAAAGACATATTCCCCCCCTCAGAGGGGAATATACAATAATACCTGAAGTGAGGTGGGTGCAGTGTGAGCTGCATATTATGTGATACTGCTGTGTATCTATATATACACGTTTGTACACATTTCTGAACGTGGATATACATACATGTATATACATATACACATATACATGTATATATATATATATGAAAGTAGAGGTGATGCTGACTTCTGCTTTATGCTTAGGAATGAGCATAGAATGGTGAGAGCCAGGCTCAGGTAGTAACAGAAGAATATTCACTGGTCGTGTCCAGCAGTTGTTGGCATGTTCACTGGGGGAGGAAGGTCTCCAGGGCCTCGTTCTAGCACAGGACCAGTGCCTGGTGCCCTTATTCCTGTGGAACAGCACAGAGCTAGAGAGAGCCTTTAAGGGAGTGTGACTCAGCAGCTGCTCCATGGATGTGTGCCAGAGCATGGATTTTTTTCCTTTTAACCTTGACCTCTGTCCAGTCTCCCTGGTAGCCCTTGCACAGCTTGCCCTTTGTTGCTGATTTTGGGTTTCAACTACAAAACACTCACAGTATGACTTAATTTGGAGACTTGTAATAATGAATTGCCCCACACTACCTATTCTTTGGAGAAAGTGTTTTGTTCTTGAAATAGATCAGGAATTACATGCTGCAGTTCTCTGATCATTTAAAGGTTGGCACCTGAACAGGCTTCATGCAGCACTCCTGAACCCTGGGAAAGGGAGTGTTTTATTCCCACATAACACTCCTCATTAATCAGCTCAGTAGGAGCTGTTTGTTTGCTGTTGGGGTTTTGGTTGGGGTTTTTTAGGTAATCTTGCTGCAACAGTATTAATGGTGTGTAGGCATTAGATGAGATCTGTAACTTCTCAGATCAGAGTCTGTTTCCTCTACCTGTAGTTTAAGTGGTTCAACCCACTTGAGAGCTTCTGCCCTGCAAGATGTTTTGCATGATTGGTCTGTCTTGGGGATGGTTGGGTTTTTGGTTTTGCTTTTAACAAGGAAGGGACTGGGTTTGGTCATGTTGCCTCTCCATGTGATGAATCTGTGACACAAAAATGGTAAAGAAGTCAAGGGTTTTTGGAGTGGGTAAGTGCTAGCTGCTCTGGCACGGAGGCTCCTCTGGTGGTTGGGAACAGCTTCTGAAGTTGTTTGAATTTATTTCTCCTCCTATATTCCTGAATGAGTAGCACAATTAGAAAGTGTGGTTGACCCTGGTTCCTTCTGATGTGTCAGGCCTGAATGGGATGTCCAAAAGCCTCATTTAACATCTTACCTCTAAAATTAGGACCTGGTGGAGAGGAGTAACCTGCACTTGACACTGGTGCAGCTGCTATTCCTGGCCTTTACTCTCTTCATGTTTCTCTCAGTGCTTTTGTTCTTTTGGATACTTGTATTTGTTTATATTTTCCTTGATGTATACTATGGTGGAGAGTATCATATAAAAAATGTCTCCTGTCTTGCTTCATCTTCTTGTTCCTTGTTTCTTTTACCCCCATTTCTTCTCTTCTTCCTACTGCTCCTGTGCAAGTTTTAATCGTTGGTGGGATCAGGGACCACGTGGCCGTTGCCCCTCCCCCACCTGCAGCTGGTCGGGCTGGAAGTTAAACACAGACCCCTGCTAAAATAACAAGAAATTTAATACAACAGAGTGATAGAACAATCTGAACAACAACAGTATCAATGGTAATAATAAACAGCAATAATAGCGAACAAGACAAGCGATATACAGAAAAATACCGCTAGCTGGTCTGTGGAAAGCCAAATTCCCTCCCGAACCCACCAAGGAGCAAGGAAAAGGTTTTCCGCCCCTGGACCTGACGTCAGCATGGTATGAATAACCGGGCTGGAGATCCCTTCCCCCTCTCTCTCTGCTGGGGAAAACTTTACTCTGTCCTGGCTGAACCAGGACATGCTCCTTTCCCCCCTTCCTTTGCTTTATACTTTTTCCAAACACCCTCCCTCTTCCCCTGCTTTTGGGAATGTCCCTTTCTCACACCAAGGGGAAAGCCTCTGGTTTTCCAGTCTCTTCAAGAGAGGCTGCGTAAGTTGTGTTGGAGAGACCATGCATGTGGGGTGGCTTCAAAGGGAACTCATCCACACTGCCAACTGGCATTTGCTTTTCAGCAGCTGCCTCTTCAAGTGTAAAAGATTTCTGCACGTGGTAAATCAAGCTCTGCTTTCTTATTAAAAAGGGGCTCTCATGGTGTAAGCCGCTGAGCTTCTCTTTTGAAGTGACTGACTGTGCAACACACTTGCAACAACCTATTGCGTGATGGTTTGCAGTGGAATGCCCAAAGTAGAGCTGGCTTGGTCCTAGTGGCTGAGAGGGAAGCCTGCTGCCACACATTTGTGTGGGAGTTGTGCCTGAGGGCCTTGGGAAAAAGCCTGGGGTGGGTTAATGGATGCTGCTTTGAAAAAAACTTATCTGAAACACTGCAGTCTTCTTTGCTAGTTTTTCCCTTGCTCTGAATTTCTGTTTCCTCTGAAGTCAGGATAAGGCTGGATAACTTCTTGCTGCACAGAATGACAGCCTCATAGAGCCTGGGCAATTTGACCAGGGCCTGTTTGTCTAATGTCAATGTTTGCTATTCACTTTAAAAAAAAAAAAAAAAAAGAAAAGAAAAGAAAAAAGTGCTGCTATAGCATTTGTAATTTCAAGAGATCTCAATTCTCAGTCACATGGAGCATGCTTGCAGTAGTATGGAACAGCAGGATTAAATGTATTGCAGCTCACTGACTCTCAAAATGATGTCCATGTCACATGGATGTCTGTGGACTGCTACCTGACTGCAGTCTTCTCCTTACTTCCAATTCCAATCTCTCCTCTTGCAGGACAGATTAAAATAGTTGAAATACTTTCTGTACACAGGCTTTTTCTAGCGTTATTGGCATATGATATGAAGTAGGAATCACTTGAGGCAATTGCTTTATTAAAATACAATCCATCTTTAAAAAGAAAAAGTAAATCCTTGCAATAGCAGAAAAAAAGAAGAAAAAAAATTGAAGTTGCTGTCAAATATACAGAATTAATTACACAATTTCTCCTCTGTAATCAATGTTTCTCTGGCTCATGTAGGTCTCTTCAATGGCAAAAAGGAGGGGAAAGGATTTTAAATATTGTAAAAACTCCAAAGTTGGAGGGCATGTTAGGCACAGTGAAGTAGCTTCAGGTACTTATGTAGTGCACCAGGTTGCTAGTTGTAAGGTCTTCATTAGCATAAAATAGTTGTGCACTTCTTAATCTGTACTTTTAAGTACTCTTAATGTGATCATGTAGGTTTCTATTTAATAATTTATTATGTATCTAGCTACTAGAGCTAACTGAAAAACTCAGGGAAACTTAATGGGGGAGTTAAGGGAACCCATCTAATTAGCAGTAACCAGAGCTAGTTACATAAATTCTTGGTGCAGAAGGATTTCTGTTCCTTATTGTCACTTGCTCTTATCTTCAGCTGTCTGGAGAATGTGTGGGTTGCAGTCCTGGGTGCCTTCAGGAGTAAGTAATGAGTTAGTCTGGATGAAATTGTAGGTTTTATCACCACAATTTATTGCAATTTTGGGGGATGCTGACATATACTACTGGAACAAGGTGACAAGGATCTCTTACGAGTTTGATCCATCTGCCTGAGTTTTAAGGCCTGAAAGAAGCTTGTGACCGTATGTGCCCTCCTGTATGACACAAATGGAGAAGGGCAGTCAGGAACTTTCATATTAGGCTTGTATTTCTGTTTGGGGTAAGGCCAGAGCTTTCATGATAAGGCCTCAGTGCTTTTACTATGATGGTGCCGTATACGTAAATGTGTCCTATTAAAAAGAAGTATCGATGCCAACACCTCATTGCTCACCACAGTGCTACTCTGTTAGATCCATGAATATGTTTAACAAGGGTGATATATGTAAAACAAGTTGACACAGTCCCTTGTGCAAGTTGTGTCTACAGTTATTGACACACTTTTTTTTTTGGTTTTGTTTTGTTGAACCCACTGAAAACCAAGATCTACCTTTTTTGACCTTTTTTTTTTTTTTTTAATTATTATTCCAAGGCTACATATAGTTGTCGTCATGCCATGTTATAAGTGTCTCGCACTCAGCATTGCTAAATGCTGTCCAGCCAATGGACACCCTCATACTACCTAATCACCCTGATGGTTTTAAGCTTTATAAATGAGCCTGTGGTGGGCCAGCAGTATAAGCTTCTTGAAAAACAAGACTCCTCAATAGCTTGCATACTTTTTAAACTGAAATCTCTGTTTTTCTTTGGTGACCTAGAAACTGATTTTTATTCTATCTCCTGTTGGTGATTTAGCTGGTGAGCCTCTTCACTTAGAACGGGCAATAGACTGGTGTTTAATGCTGCTGTTTTCCATTTATATGAACTGTTGAGTTAGGTTTTTTGTGTTTGCTTTTTGGTTGTTTTTTTATTTTTAATTTTTTTGCCAACTGACAGAATGGAAGAAGCAGGTATAGTTGGAGTTGTGCCCAGCTCCCTCACTTTAAATCTCTATGTATGTGAAAAGAAAGTGAGGGAGCTCACGACTGGTCAGCACTGTGGGATCCAGGCACAAAACCCCATTGATCCAAAATTCAGTGAAATCCTTAAAGCTATATCAGGGATACACGTGATTTAATGTCTAAACCAGCAGCAGTGTTGTTTCATTTGCAGTAGCAGGGGAAAGAAAATGGAAATGCTCTGCAGAAGATGGTGCTTTCCAGGGATGGCTGCGCTGGCCCTAAGATCGATATACTATGAGGAAAAGCATGTTGAGGTCATAACATATCTTCCCCGAGTCCCCACGCAGTGTGCACAGTCAGTGTTTGAGCTGAAAGAGATTATATTCTCCAACGTGAAGGAAGAGCGGAGGGAGAGAGGTGAAAATGTGTTGGCAGACATAACATGTGACTACGTAGCAATTGCTTGGTGTTGATTTGGCTTTTTCTCACTGGGTGCTTCTGTTTCCAATAGTTCTATTTCCATTTTGTAGCAATGATTTTTTTTTTTAAACTAATTTGACAGTATAGCACATTTCTGCTTTAAGAGGAAATTCCTGTTCAAAAAGCAGAAGTCTCAGCTGCATTTCTAATGCTTCTCCTTGCCACATAGTATAATGCCGCTTCCTAGATTCATAACATGTATGCAGGATAGTGTGACCGGTTTCCCAGATACCCGATTTCACATGTGCAAACTTTACCTTTTCTTGAATTTGTTAGAGTGAATTTTGTAGGAAGGTGTGGCTCAGAACATGAAACTGCCTGAGTTACAGAGGTGCAAGGAAGACACTTTCTGTTAGATTTGGTAGTAAGTTGTACTTAGTTGCATTCACACACACTGAAGGTCAGTGATGGTTGAATTCATGTACAAAGGACATCAGTAAAAAGCACTGCATGCCTCTAGGAACACTAAGGTAACTATTATTAATGTACTATTTTGGTGAGGGGCAAGCATACAACAAAAGAAAAACCTGGATACTACTCACTGGCCTAAAAGGTCCTTGCCATGCAACAGCAAAACAGTAAGGAAGGGATATAGAGCTTTGCAATCACCACAGCAATAGTTAGTAGAGAAATTCCAGGACAATGGCCTCGTTTGGGATTCAGTCTGGTGAAAAGGGGCTGGGAGTTTAGCAGTCAGAATTATTTTTTTCTGTAGGAAAGCAAAATGAGCAACCTGGAGCGTTAAGCAGTGGATTCAGCCTAGGCTTCTCCCTTCTTTCCTCTCTCTCTGTGATGATATGAGGGTTGTGAGGTTTTAAAATAAATGAGCAAGCTCGTAGTCTGCGATGCTCTGAGCAAAGGTTGGTGTTGGATTGCCTCTGTGTGAAAGGAGAGAAAAGGAAGTGCTAAATTGTTGCTGGCTGTAGGCTGATCTTTTTTTTGGGGGGGTGGGGTGGGGTGGGGGTGTGTGGAATTGATGTTTGAACTGAGAATAGGACAACACAATTTCACCCCAAAAGACAAGTAGGACCCTGAGTCCCAAGGCATAGGAAGGCACAGTGTGTGCTCAAAGGTAACAGATTAGATTGAGTGTCATTGTTATCCTGGTAACTGTGGGATGCTTCCTCTGTGGTGTTGCGAGATATTTTAAATTGTAGCAGCCTGTGCCTTTCTTGCTATTTAGTAACCTTAAGTTACACATGAAGTTCAGCCCACTTTGGGGAGGTGTGTTCCAGAGGTGGATTTGGCCTGTGGTTTATTCTTCTCTGTACTCAGTTCTTTAGACACTTTTTCTGCTGTTGAGTCTGAGCAAAGCTCTAGCTACTGCTGTGTCCATGTCCTGTCTTTTTAGGAAATGTTCACTAGCAATAATACATGAATCATCTTCTCCTTTGTCTGCAGTCAGCGATGATATTTATTGTCATGCTCAGATGGGTACCAGACACCACCAGAAGACTGCTAGAGTCTCAAACACGTGAGAGGTGGGTGCCCCTATGCTTAAAGTCTTGGATTCAACCAAGGATTTATGGGCTTTGGCCTGTGACTGTCTTCCAGAGAACCCTTGTGTAATCTTGGGGAACTAATTACATCTCTGTTACCATGGTGTGTGCTGGAAGATGAGGTGCAGTAATGCAGGCTTCTTTTCCACCTCCATTCATATGATGTGGTGGTTGTTTTAAAACTCCTCCCCAAAAAGCCAAGGACTCTCTTTCTTATGCACGCTTGTGGCATTACGTGTCTTAATCTTTAAAATCTCCAAGTGCTGTTTCAATATAAGTAACTAAACTCATTGCTTGCTAACTAAAGTTTATTTTAAAACAGCACCGCTTTGGTATGGTGATGACTAATGTTTCATATGCACACGAAAAGACGTGTTTAGACATCATTAGGCTGCAAAATTATGCACTCACCAGGTAAGAAAGGCCTGATTTAATTTTGGCCCTGTTGTGTGTTTATATTATGACAGTCTTTAATTACACTATCACATACCATTTTTTCTGCATGATCCCTGCTCTATTCATGGACCAGAATGGATGGTGCTCACTTAATATGCAACTATTCAACATTTTTTCTACCTTGTCCAGAGCATGGCCCCATGCCCTATTTAATTCATGTTATTTAAATCCTGCTTTGAGACAGATGAACTACTTCTCAGTAATTTCTCTGTGTACAAACTACCAAGTGCTGGTATTTCCTTGCAGTTTGTTGGTTCAGTCTGTAATCTTTTTAAAGTACTTTTGGCATAGTTTCTAGATGTGTAATTTCCTTGCTTTTCAAAACAAGTAAAGTGAATAGCCATAAATTTTGCAGTGGAGAGCCACGTGGGTGTGAATAGTTGGACTGAAACCTTTGGATCCACCTCATCAACATCTGCTTGAGCAAGCAGACTAGCTAGTGGCAGCAGTAGATTGTGCTCTATAGGAGTCTGTATTAAGAGACAGAGACTTTTCCCCTTAAATATTTGCTGACAGAGGAGGCACGATGACATGATGTTCCCTTCCAGACTCAGAGAGAAATAAACCCCAGCATGTGCAGCTGCTTCTGGCAGCTCCTTCCTTCCTCTCTCCACAGTTTGTTGTCCTGCCTTGTCTACTCCAACCTGCCTTTATATCTTCCCTTGCTTGCTTCTCCTTAGTCATTTAATTGCTTTCAATCTTTGCTCCTCCGGGTTTGCCTTTTAGATCTTGTGGCTTTCCTCAAGAGCTACTTTGATAAACTCCCTCTCTCAGGGTTCCTTCTATACTCCTAGCCCCAAAGTCCTTGCCCAGCCAAATCAGGGGCCCCCACCTATGTCCTTCTATTTCATATTGCATCCTCCGTGTGCTCCCCACTCCTGTCTTTCAGGCTCAGTCTCCTGCTGTGGGAGCTTTGCCCAGCTAGAGGGAAAGGTTCCTCCAGGGTTTTTGGCTGTCAGAACTCGCTGTCTCTTTGCTTATCTCCTCCTCCCCTCTGCATGGGTTTCTGCTCCATGGACTGCAAAGCCCAGTTTCTTTTTGACCTCTTTTTCTCCAGTTTTGTGAGTTTGGGTCTCCTCCACCCTGTACCTAATTTGGGATTTTTCCCTGTGCTTGCTGCCTGGTTTTGAGAAGGAGGGAGCATGGAAAGCCAGGCAAAAGCCAGGAGCCTGCTCTGTTCTGGTGCTCAGTATGGCACAGAGCCACAGTTGCTTGCACTCTTGGTTTATTTGTGTATGGAAAAGCAGGCACTTGTGCATGTGCTTGTTTGAATAGAAGAGGTTTGGTTTCAAATTTGTCTTCCTTTGTTGGATCATTTTAGCTGGTATTCTGGATAGTGTTTTTTGTCTTGCAGTACAGAGAAACACCTCTCTCCCTCTTTTTAAATCCCTTCAAGAAGGAAGTGGAAAGTAAATAATACCCCCTGGACTATTAATATGTGACAGTATCAAGAGGCCCTGTATATTTCAGTAAGCAACAAATAAGTAGTTTGGCTTCATGGACATTAAATGCTGGAGGAAAAAAGGGGCAAGGCTGAGTCTGTTATTTTTCTTAACATGTTTTAGCGCTTTTTTTTTTTTTTTTTTTTTTAAGGATCCTGTAGACTTTCATTTAGTCCATGAAAATCTATTGTTGTGAATTCATAACTGTGCCTGGGACAAAGAACCACGCTGCACAAAACAGAACCAGGAGGAAAAGTTAACGGCTGTTTTTTGTTTTTTTGCCCATCTTCCAAAAGATGCTGATCGCTTATTCATTTGTGTGCAGGGTGAGGCTTTTTTTTCTCTCATTAATAGGAGTTGCATTTAAACCCTGCAGTTGCAGTCACTTCATTGTATGTCAGCCTCTTCTGTTCCCTGTGTTGCTAATTGGAAATCCCCAATTTTAGGTGCAGTCTGTATGTCCCAGAGCTGACTCACAGGAGACTCTGTTCATTCCCTTTACTTCACAGGACTGCCTTTCTATTCACAGCTCATGGCAGTCTCATTAAACCAGCATTTGAAATAGCAGCCTGCTCGTGTTCATTGGCTTTCTCTGAAAGCCCTGTAAACCAGTGTCAAAGAATTAACAGCAGCTGAGAAACAGAAAAACCTTAATGGCTTGCCAGGTCATTTTCCTTGCAGTAAGTCTGGGTTAGTTTGACACAGAACGGCATTTCAGTCACTCAAGAAATAAAAACAACCCACAACACCTGAAGATAAATGATACCCAGATTATTGCAGGTATTTCCATGGAGCTAATCTAATTGAACTGTTTCTCTCTTACATTTTTGACTTCCAGGCACATTTCTGGACATCTAGAGGAAACTTTTAGGCTGCTTTCAGGAGTGAAGGATTCAGCTGTAACTACCTACCTACCTCATTAATGACTGATGCTTTCTGAGCTGGTCCGTGTCTCCTCTGTGACCCTGATAATCACAGCATGTATTAAGTGAAGGACAGCAGGCTCTCAGGACCAAGTTAGGTGGCTTTAGGTTTTCACAGGCTGATAGAAGCAATCATTTGCTCAAAACCATGAAGACCCCAACTCATCAAATATGACTTTAGGTGGATTGTTCCAGTTGTGTGATGAGTGTTACTTTGATTTTTTTTTTTTTTTTTTAAATGTGAAGAAGCTGTTGAGATTTAATATTTGATTTAAAAAGACAAAATGTGTTAGCACGTCTAATGCTTCTCCCATCCTCCCTGTATGCTTTCCAAGATGAATACATCCCTCCCTGACTAGAAACTTAATCTTCAACTTAATGTAAAGGAGTAGTAAATCCACTTTCACATTTCTAATTCAGTTATCCCAATATTCTTTTCCAACTAGTGCATTAGAAACCTTAATCCTCTACTTGGCTTAGAAATGCTGGAACGCACATTTCTCTCCCACTGCAGATCTTTGAAATGCAGATTTTTTTTGTTGCTATTTTTCTAAGCAATTTTCAGGATGTGAATGTTCAGGAAGCTGCAGTGCAGAAGGGACTCTTGTAAATGCATTCCACATTCCCAAACGTCCATGCTGAAATTCAGATACTGGCCAAAGTGAGCCTTAAAAGACAAGGTTTGTGCTTGGGCTGTTGGAATGCTGCTATTGAGTGTTTGCTTTCCAGGTCTGACAGTTCTTGCAGCATCTGGCGAACCTGCTTTGCCTTATGAATTCTTATTACCTGCCACAACTGAGCATGGAGTAGCTCAAACAAAAATCTTCCACTGAAATATGTGGTGGTGGTGGTTGTTTGGGGTTTTTTTTAACCTCCTTTCTTGAAGTTAGGTTTGGTTGTCTTAAAGTATCATTCTTTGCTGTATGGATAATGCAGTTGTTCCCTCTTTAAAGCTTTGGTTGGCAGCATGTTTGCTGTAGGTTTTCTGTTCAGACTGGGGGCTGAAAATCTGTTCAAATCTCTCCTTTTGTGACCTATGAATCCCTTGTTTTTGCAAATCAGCAGTAGATTAAGGAAATATTATGTGTAAATTTTGTACTTTGAAACTAACTGTGGTTGCACTTTGGTTGTACTAGTACAAAAACTATGGAATAAAATACAGTTCCTTTTAATATGTGAAAGATGCCAACTGCTGAGTGTTCATTTTAGAAAAGGAAAATTAGAAGGAAAAACTGTCTCTTCTCTGTTTTTCATGGAGACAAGGACTTTATTGATTGTTCAAAGAGAAAGAGTAATTATCAACTGGGGTGGAAGGGAGAGGGAACATTACCTTTATTTCCCTCTCATAAAATGCAGTTTTATCTGATTACACAACCCCATTATACGTATCGTTCTTGCGAGACCATGTTAGGAATTTCTGCAGAGACAAAGCTACTGTAAAATGATGGCCTTGGGTTCTCTTGCAATATTTTGACTTAATTGCATTTACTGTAATCTGTGCCTCTCATGACAGCAGCTTGTATCACTGCTGCACCTGCGAGTTATCTGTAAATGTCTGAAGCAGTGATGTTTCTTTTGTATTTTGGTAGTAAGCTCACTTCATTTGTTAGTGTTCTTCTCATTTTTCTCCCCCATCCTCTCCAGTGTTAATTATGTCATGCATTTATTTCAGAAGATTAATTGCTTAGAGTACAAATGTTTTTGGTACAAGCATCAGGAATTTTCATCTTTAGACAGCTGTCACCTGGTCTGTGATCTAAATGACTGCTAAAGCTGGTCTTTCTAATCAGATCAGCATTCCTTTGCTGATCTTGGCTGAGGTACTGTGGATTCACTATCATGACACTGCTTGTGATCCTGTGTGGTATCTCCATCGTGAAATTACTCAATATGGAAAAACAAATTCCTTAATTCATTGCCTGTATAAACTTTTGGAGATGATGGATAACTTTCCACCCAGAAGGCATTTGCTAATGCATTTGGTTTAGTGCTATGCATGAATATGAATATAGGAATTTTTGCATTATATTTCTTCAGGGAAAAAAAAAAAAAAAGAACTTCTTTTACTTAGTGTATTGAACTCATATCAGTATATTGAACATAATAGAAGAACATTGTGGGAACACCATATCAAACCAGCAGTGTATCTATCTGTTTTCTGACTGTGGTCATTACTAGATGCTTACAGAGAAGAAAAGAATGGGAATGGGGCCAGTGCGGGGTTATTTTTCCTCACTGTGCATGCTGAACATGTGCCAGTCAGTGATTTAGTCTATGGCACTGGATACTTTATCTGGAGCATTGTATTTAAGACTCTCTGTGGACACATCCTCTGTGGAGTTGCCTAATTCCCTTTTTAGAAGCTTTCTCTCCTCCGACTTCGAGGACATCTTGTTGCAGTGAGTTCTGTGATTTTATTACACACCCTTTGCTTGAAAACTGATAATTTAATCTAGAGCTCTTTCACTTTGTGTGATTAGAAGTAGAAAGTAATTTCTCTGGTTCACTTCTGCAAGCCTTTCATAATTTTATATCTTTATACGTACTCCCTTTCCAGAGTGGAGAGGCCTGTTCTGTTGACCATCTCCTCATGCAGAAGCCATGTGTCTGATGAGCATTATTACCCTTGGCCTCTATTAGATCTTTGAAAATTGGGCAGAGAAAGGGGAGATCTCCGAATAACATGGAGTACTCCCGACGCTGGGACACCCTGTTTTTTATTCACTGTATTATTGCTTGTTGTTTCTGTTCTAAACATGCTATTCAAAAGTTGCATTTTTTCAGTGCTGATTTATGGCATCACCCTTTTTAAAACAATATTTTTTCTTTTGTTCTGACTGCCATCTGTGTAGGTAATTGAGATGCACAGTGAAAACCTGAATGGATAATCTGACTATCTTTTATTAGTGTATTTTGAATTGTGTGTGCTGTCTTCGGTTGAAGAGCATCCTGTGACTGCCTGGCCTGTTCCCCATTACAGGAGAAAGGCTGGAGCAAGATGCTGAACCTTGGCTAAGATGGGCCTGGCTGCTTTCAGGGCCAGAGTGGACACAGTCATACTGTTTTCTGCTGTGTCTGGGCCTCAGTTACCTAGTATTGCCTCCTTTTCTCAACTGCTATTTGGGGGTGAGTAATAATTCGGAGTAACCCAGCTTGGGAAAAGCTTGTGGGCTTCCTCAGACACCCACTCACGAGTCCTTCTCACTGCTTTTTCTTGGCTCCAGCTGTTTTCTCCTTCTATGCAGTGTGGTTACAGTGCAGAGGGGCTGCAGGCAGTGTCTTAGCTGCCTGGGACCTGCACTGTGCATGTCCTCTCTGAGTGTTTATGCTCCATCAGTGAAGGAGAAATGATACCTCTAAATCAAAGGGCAGAAATTCCCAGTGTTTGCCCAAATTCACAAAGAAAATCTGACAAGAAGGCAGAGATTTAATCCAGGATTTCCCAAATTGTAAGATGATCTACCTCAGCGCAAGTCTTCCTGGTTTTGCCAGTGAGTTGAGAATTCTTCTCTTAAAATTTGCTGGAGAGATAGAGCACCCTATCCTCCTCCCCTCTCCTCTCCTGCAAGCTGAAAGCTTCAGCATTTGTTGGTTTTAAGTACAAAGATCTAGACAGTGCAAGCCATGATAGCTGTTATCCCAGGGCTTTCATGTCACTATTTGCTGGGTTATTTACGTTGATCTAATTTGGCCTCTTGACTCCATCAAAAGCGCCTTTCAATGTGAATTAATTAAGACAACTGTATTTTCATCTTTCAACTGCCTTTAAAAGAGAAATGCTCCCAGATGGCATTAGGGAAGGAGGGAGGTGTTTTTCCCTCTGCACAAGCTGTGCTTTTGTCATAGACCAAAGGCTTTCTCTGCCCTCTGTTATACTCTGTGAGTCTTTCTCTTGGGAGTTTGGAAATGCCAGAACCAAGGGAGGCCCCCTCAGTGTCATCCTAGCCCAAATGAGCAGCTTTCTAATAACGAAGATGACTTTAATATTGTAGCATCCTCTCTCTGCAGAGTACTCAGTTAATTATGAAGTGTGAATAAGGAATATGTTTCACAGTGCCTTGGCAATTTTCTGAGTTCACTGATCCGTAAACAAGATTATTCCCTAATAGTCCTTCATCTCTGCCATTATTACACAAGGATGTTCAACCTAAATGAAATTAAAAATGATCATCTTTAAGGTTTGTTGAGCCACAACTAATCTTTTGAGTGTGTTTCCAGGGTTAACTATTTTAAAATTGCTTAGTTATTTGGGGAGGATAGAATTTTTTGTTGTTCCTGCTGTGCCATTCTTATAAAGACCACACTGTAGCAACTCTTTGCTGAGAAATGCAGATTAGACCTGGTTTTCTTTCTTCTTCTTTTTTTTTTTTTTTCAAAGTCCCTGACACTCTCAGGCAGCTGAAGTTTTGAGGGGAAGCTGCTTCATCAAGGTACATGGCAATTTTTTAGAGTTCTTTCAGCAGCTGCCAACCCAGGAGCAAGGGACTAAATTTGGTTCCTGAATACCAGCTGTCCAGCCCAGCTCTGTCCCTGTCTCTCAGACAGTTTGCATGGGATAAAATGACACAGGCTATTGGCACAAAACTGTCATGCGGTTTGTGATCTCTCAGGGTTATGCAGAGCTACGCTCCTTGAAGACCTTTTTGCTGTTGCTAGGAGTGTCATTGTAAATTTTTAAGGTCAAGAGAGACCGTTTATGATCATCTAATCTGAGCTGGAGCATGGCGCAAGAGACAAAGCTTCATCTAAGAATTACTGCATGAAGCTGAATTTCTCTTTGAGCTGTGTCGCACATCTGTCAGTGAGGCAGTGCAGCCCTGGCTTTAAAGGCTTGATGTGATGGAGTATTTGAGGTATCCTTGGGTGGATGGCTGCAGCAATATGCTATTCTCGCTGTTAAAAATGTGTGCCTATTTCTAGTCTGATTTATCTAATTTCATCTTCCAAGCACTGCATCTCATTATGTCTTTTTCCACTAGATTAAACGGGGTCTCCTAGCTGAAAGTTTTGTAATCTGTGATAGTTGTTTTATTGTTCTTCCAGACAGAGTGAAAGGCTGGGCTTCCTCCAGGTATGTCTACCCAGCAGTTGCTGTTGTGATGCAGTTCGTGTACTCAGGTCTGAACAAGTCTCAGATTGGGTAGTTTGGGTCCTGCTAATACGTCTGCAATGGCATGGAGATCAGAGTAGGTGAAGCAGGCTTTCTAAGTGTTTGTCAGTCTTCTTTTTTTGAACTTTTTCTTGTGGATGTCATGCTAAACTGTTTCCAAATAGTAAAATATAGTTAATTTTTGCAGCACAAAATTTACATATTGTAGAAGTCAGTATTTTGCTGAATAAAACCAAGTAGATTAGAGTAAAATTAGCATATCTTCAATAATAAATCCCTATGGGGCAAGAATGAGATCTCCCCATGTGTTTATTGTGTTTCTAGCACAACAGTGTTTCAATCTTAATTGGAAAATTAGTCATATGAGGACGCGCACTTGATATTGCATCTGCACACACAGATGACATTTGGATGGTGCGCTGTTCTTGATCTTACAAACATTGTCGTGGAATCCTTAATGAACGCAAATGTTCAGAGTCTGGAGTTGACATTTTGTCTGGAAGGACTGTGAGTGAACATGAGGTCTTCTAAATGCTGCACTGAGCCCTTGTTCGCTGTGGTGAAGTCGGAGAAAAGGGGATGGAGAAAATTGGGATAGAGCACCCTTTTTAACATAAGATTGTCCCTCACAATATAGTTCCTAGCAGTTTTTATATTGAATCTAGCTTTAGAAACAAGAGAAGATATAGATTGATATCTTTATTTCACACTCTGTATGTTTTATAATCAGGAAGTATAATTTCAGAGAGGAAAAATGCCTTCTGCTGAATTGCTGGCAGTCTTAGCTGGAGCATGCAGGAAGCTCCCAGAAAAGCAGGAATATCAGGTGTTGACCTACGCTGATGATGCTTCATTTGTGAGATTTAGGCAGATTAAAGCACAAAGTAATATGATTAATTTGGTTTAAGAATACTTAAGACGGAGAACTTCAGCACAGATCCTTTATAACAGTTGGGACTGTGACCCAGCTGGCAGGCTACTCCGTGGGTACAATTATCTTTTACATAACAAGTTTCATAGTCTCACATTTCATTTTTTTAAGCATCTGTCATTACCTCTTCAGAAACCCCTTACAAATTAGAGGTGCATCCTGCATAACTGAAGAGCAATTATTGTTCCATTACCAAGTAATGAAGTACACATCTGTATGGAAAGAATGATGACTCCAAATATGATAAAGTTAAGCAAGATTTCCAAGATAATTTCTGGAAGTTTTCTACCTTCAAAGCTTATGTTTTAATAGGTGGCAGATCTTATGTCCAATACCTTCTTTAAAAAACTATTAAGAAAGGAAACATGTATGTGAGAGCATGAAAAAAAGAGCTGTTTCCATATCAGAGCTAAGTGAAATGTTTTGCATCATCGTGAAAGATGCCTCCCTGCTGCGTGGCTCAGAGTCTGAGCTGAGGTTACTTACTTTGATCTGGTGTGGTAGTTCGGTGTGTTATTGGCCCCCTGGCAATTCCACCAAGACACAGAGGAGACTTCTGGGAGGCAGGAGTCCTGGGAATTCAGTATGGCATGGTCATCCCTCAAGTTGTGTTTGAAGACAACTTTAGTTTTCAACTGGATATAGTTGCAGGACTCTTGAGCAAGTCCAGATGGTGCTCCCAGGGCTGACTTGTGAGACATGGGATTCCTGGCACAATCACTTGAAGTGGTAATGCTCTCTGCCAATTAGGACTTGTCTTCTCTCTGGCTTCCAGACATTGAGGTACTTCAGCAGGGAATTATTTTGAACGTTTAGTCCTCACATTTAATGCTTTTTGAGTAGAGCTTAGTGTGATGATCATGACCTGCTTATCCTTCTAGCAGAGTCCCCCGGTAACTGGGACACATAATTGTGATGATTACTGGGTCACTGCAGCTGAACAGCTGGTGTTGATCGCTGTAGCTCTGTTTGCATTTGGTTTTCCATATCTCCGTTATCCTCATGACAACACTCAGGCCCCTGCAAGCTTAGTAAATGAGTCTTGCTAAGACTGCCCGTGGGATCCTTCTCACCTTGTTAAACTAGGGTTAGTGAATTTTAGACCATTAATTTTTAAAATCGTCTTCCAATCTGTTAATGCGTATTTTCTTAACCAGCTTATCTGATGGGAATAGCAAGAAGAAAGGTATACTCTCTGATTCAGTAAAAGTTGAAAAAAAACCCCAACCAAACCTAAAGAAACCAATACAACCCAGAAGATAGTCTGCAGGTTGTCACTTCTTAAAGTAATGTCTTTCCTTCTGTCAAAGGAACATCAGTGGGTAAGGCAGTACTTGGCTCTTCAGGCATAGTCCTCTGTTATCACACACAGCCAGTTATCTAATCCCTTTCAGAGTCTGGCTCAGCATTGCCTTGTGTCCAGTTGGATCCTCTCCATGGTTCCCATTGGAAGGCTGCTCCACAGTCTGACAGGTTTGCCTGTAAAGCTTTTTTTTCCCCAGCCTAAATGCCTGCATGGCCAGTTCATGCCCACTTAACCCTTGTGTTGACCTTTTCTTTTAACATATTTTCTTTTAACATATGTACATCTCTTTTGTCTTCCTTCCTTTGTGTGCCTGTGTGTTAATGTGTGGGTGAAAAACTAAGGAGACTGTCAAGTGAGGTACAAAACTGATGTTAAAGTGTGAGAATACAGCAGCAACTCTTTATTTGGTAAGTGTTCCTGGGGAGGGGAAACAGAGGATTGCCGTGGGTTGTTACCAAATAATGTAATAACCTTCTTACTGGTGTTGTCGAGGCAAGCTTTATATAGTGATAAGGGCTGAGACTCTCTAGAGAAGCTGCCTTTGCTTTTGCCAAGAAGAAGGGTATGTTTGGAGTGCTTGTTTTTATTTTTATTTATTTCCTTTGGTCAAGTGCCATGAAAATCTCAGCAGCTTCAGAAACTTATGCTTTCCATTCTGACTTGCAGCCATTTTGAGAAAGCACAGAACAAAAAACATCAACTGCAAATGCGTGGGATAAAAAACATACCACCAGTCCCCACCAAATATGTTTAAGGTCCCTTTATAGGAGAATGAAGCAGTAGAGAACCTCCTGCTTTATCTTGGCAACCGGCAAACAGGAAAAATGAAGTTGAATTCTGAATAGTGGCTCATGCTTATGGCCTGTTGTGCACTAGTGCAAAACAAGTCCAAGTGAGGTGAGAAATTGAAACCTAAACTGGACCTAAAACTTAAATATTAACATTTTCCCATCCTGTATGTCAAGAAACTTGCTGCTTCTTGCTTTCTTCTGGACTCTCAGAGGCATTAGTTCTCATTATGTCAAGCCTTTTGGAGGCTTCAGCTCCCTTTTCATGAGCATGTTGGATAGGTTTCCTTTAACATGTTGGTGGGGTACTTCTTGCCCATTGTGTCAGAGTCTGAATGATTGTGTGAAGATTATGTAGCCTGTAAGCAAAAATAATATGAATCATATTTTAAGAAAAAGATGATTGTCTTCCCTTTCCTGGTAGTGTAGTTCCCAGAGGGATGTCTGTCTTTTTTGCTGTCTTTGACATGGATTTCCATCTGTGAAGTCCTGTAGAAAGAGTGACTCTTACTGAGCAGAAGCGACTTGCTCCTTTTAGGCAAGACAGTCTAAAAGGACTGCTGGATATGTAGGGGAAGGGTGTGCACTTCTATAACCTGTTTCCCTTGGAAGGTGTGTAGGCATGGTCATCCCTGCGCCTGGCACAATGCCAGTGCTGACTTCAGCAGTGCATTTGGGGGCTTTCCTTGCCTACAGCTGGCCTTTATGGACATGTGAGATAATACTGTAGCTGCTGTTCAGTGGGTTGTAGTATAGCTTGCTGCTGCATGAGTGAGGTCTTCTGTCGGCTGGGTTGTTCTGTCCATCAGCTGTGGAGCAGCAGCTTCAGAGCAGTGGCTCTCCAGCTCTGCACTAAGAACCACCCATCTTCAGCAATGGTACCAGCTCCTCTTTAGCTAAAGGAAAAAAATCTAAAGAGGAAATAACTTGGAGCTGTATGTATTAGTGGTCTGGAGTGTTTCTGGTTCAGAGGAGACAAAATAAACTTTTTCCGTGAATTTGGATATGTGGTGCTCTGCTCCCTCACCATCCTCTGACAGCAGTGTGAGGTGAAGGCATTTGACACCTTTCAGTATTGGCATCAGGAAGAGACTGAGGCTTCTTAACACCTTGCAGTGGTTCTGTAAGTTTAATTTCCTGAGAGCAGAGGAAGGAATGTTGTCCTCCCCTGTCCCTTGCAGGCTTTGGGAGGTGAATTGCTTTGTTTTGGCAACAAATTTGATCTGAACACATTTTTTTCCATAACAAAAATAGACTGTGTGGTACAGTCTCTAGACCTGATGTGAAGGCTGAAGGTTGTATTTTGAGAGAGGTGCCTTTGGTGTCAGGCAGTAGATAGCTGCATGCGTGGATGCCACAGTATATCCTCTGCTCCTCTGAGTAGCAGCCATGGTATCAGTTATGTACTGGGATCCAAAGAGCTGAAAATGTATGACCATGAGGGGTTTCACATTTTCTTTTTAGTCTTCTATTTTTCTGGTTCAGTAAAATCTTTTTTATGGAGCTATTTATGTTAAGAAGCAAAGCCTAAACAGCTCTGCTCCTCTGTTTCTTCTGCTTTCCTCCTCCCTCCAGCCCTCACTCTGTTCTAACTCTGGGTGGCTTACATGGAGAGGATCTCTGATGAGGATGTGTGCTGGCCTTTCGGATAGAGACATGCCACTGTGTGTGGTAAATTGCGATGTCCCCTGACCTGCTGCCTTTGGGAAAGCATCGCTGTTTTGCTGCTGAACTTGCAGCTTTTTAGAATATTCTTTCTGTCTGCAAAACTACTGGTCAGTCACTGCTCCCCAAGAGGCTGCTTTTTGTTGTTATTTTTAAGGGAAATAACAATTACAAAACCAGTAAATGATGTCTGATGTGAGCGAGTCCCATTTATTTTACTTTCTAGCCTTGCCATGTTGGTAAGGATACACTAATGGCTTTCCTAACCTTAGTTCACTTTTGTATGAAGTAATAAATATGTGCTATTCAGTAGAAATTAAATTGTCGCTATAGTACTACTTTTCTTTTGTCCACAAATTTGTTAAGCAATGGGTGTGTATTTATGGATTAGGTACCTGCTGCAGGAAATTGTTCCCAGAAGACGGTAAGAAATTAACACATACAGATCATATTGCAAATTGCATTTAAGTAGCTATTGCCTTCGTTTTCCCACAGCTGAGTGGGAAGTCATGTTACAGAGAGAAATAAGGACTCTGTGATAAATCTTGAAAGAAGTACAGATGAGGCATCCTTATAACAAGATACGATAATTAGCAACTGCTTTGTTTTGGGTGGTGCGGATGGTGTATTTGAATGCGGCAATTCTGTAGGTGTGGTGAGAAAGCAGAGGAGAGCCAGGATTAAGAAAACTGGCTCTTAAATCTACGTTTGCAATTTCAACCAACCTAATATTGCATAGTAGAAGCATAGTCTAGTAAAAGCATTGCCGACCGGTAAAATGGTGGGTTTTACTTTTCCTTCCACACTTCTGCCCTCCCATCATTACCCGTCTGCCGTACTCTCCAGTGTGTTTTCTTTGAGATGGTTGGTATGTTGTCAAATCTTTTTGTCCTTTTTTTTTTTTTTTTTTTTTTT
>NW_020799092.1:13752222-13759409 GCF_003259725.1 Athene cunicularia | reverse complement strand
AAAAAAAAAAAAAAAAAAAAAAAAAAAAAAAAGTAGGGTTAATAACAATTGCTTTCCTTTGACTCATTGTCCTGGTTTCAGCTGGGACAGAATTAGTTTTCTTCCTAGCAGCTGGTACAGTGCTGTGCTTATTTAGTGTGAGAATAATGTTGGTAACACACTGATGTTTGAGATGTTGCTAAGTAGTGCTTATCTTAAGTCAAGGATTTTTCAGTTTCCCATGCTCTGCCAGTGAGCAGATGCACAAGAAGCTGGGGAGAGAGCATGGCCAGGACTGATGACCTGAACTAGCCAAAAGGATATTTCTATACCATAGGATGTCATGCTCAGCATATAAAGCTGGGGGAAGTTGGCCAGGAGATCACTTCTCGGGGACTGGCTGGGCATCAGTCAGCAGGTTGTGAGCAATTGCATTGTGCATCACTTGTCTTTCTTGGGTTTTATTTCTCTTTTTTTATCTTCCTTTTCATTACTATTATTATTATTAATATAATTTATTTAATTTCAATTATTAAATGGTTCTTATCTCAACCCACGAGTTCTACTTTTTTTTTTCTTTTTTCCCCCAATTCTCCTCCCCATCCCACTGGGGAGAGGGAGGGGCGAGTAAGCGCCTCTGTGGTGCTTAGTTGCCAGTTTGGGTTAAACCAAAACACTTCTGTAATCTGAAGCTCTAGTCCCATAACAGCATATTTTAAGTACATGGGGTGTGTTTCCTCCTGGAGTTGGGAGTGATCCCTGTTGAAATCTTAGGAACTATGTTCATTTTAAGCAGTCAAAGGAACGGAAGCCAAAAAAACCCTCTGGATTTCTGTCAGTCCACAGTAGGATAAAGATCCTGAACATATCTCATATAAACTATGCCAGGGCTGTCTGTCCATACCAGCCATTTTTCTCAGTCTTTGATATTAATGCTTTGAAACAGGTCTTCATTTCAGGCTGGTCCTGCAGTGCTGAGTTGTAAAGTCATCAGCAGGACAAAACTGATGAGACGGTTACCCACTTCTAAGTGTTAAACCCAAACATAAGAACAGAGTTTGTAATGCATTACGAGGAGGCTGTTGTGGTGTCCCAGAGTTTCTGAGAGCCCTGGCTCCTGCTGTGCCCCAGCAGCATGGAGCTACTGTGTGGTGGGCATGCATGCAGCAGATGTTGCAGAGCTGTGACCTAATCTTGCAAATTCCCTGTAATGGCATGGACAGATAAATCCTGAAGAAACACTGGTTGGGCAGGTGTTTTTTTTTGTTTGCTTGTTTTAAAAGCTATCATTCTCATAAGAGTGTTGGTTTGGGTGTGTGAGGAGATTTCTGCATGGTCGACTTTAATGAAGTGACTGCTTACAAAATAAACTTCAGGAAACCAATGTTAGTGTAAGGAATGTTAGGAGTCACATCTGCAGCTAGCTTCAGTTTGGGAACAGTTCTGTGTTTTCCACAGGCTTGCTCTGAAAAGTGGCCATGAAGCAGCTTGAGAACATCTGGAAAGCGAGATAACTGGTACTTCTGCAGAAAGCAGGGAAGTCATTTGGGATGGAAAGCTATATGTTAGTTTGACAGACGTATTTACTTGCTGGTGAAGAGGCATTGTACTGAGAACACTCACTAGCTCCTAGCTCCTTTTTTGAGAGTGCAAGGAATTTCCCATTCTATGTCCTCTCACTTTATTTCCAGTGGTGGTGATGTTGCAGTTTTTTCTGTGATAAGCATTGTTATGGATTGTTTGGTTTAATTCACTCTGCCATTCTGGAGGTGAAATCCTTGAAACTTCTGATGGGAAGTATGACTATGGGTTATACATTTCTGGAGAGCCACCTGATAGGTACTGTAGTAGGCTGTAGGGTGGGCAGCTTGCATACATACAAAGAGACAGGTAATAGTTACCAAAATTTGTCTCTGAGGAGAAGTGCAGCAGCACAGCTCATGCGCTGTTCAGCAGTGATTGTTGAGATGCACTCTCTGGTGAGATGCAGTGGCTGTGGGGCAACCAGGCACTCCCATCTCACACCTGAACTCTGTCCGAGTTTAGCATCTTGGGACCTGCTTGGTCTCTGGGTCTTGGCTGAAGCAGATGGCTGAGGTATGATTGCATTGACACAGACAATGTGCAAGCCATAAAGCAAATATTCCCACCTCATTTTTCCAGAGTTGCCTCTGCCAAAGTGCTGTAAGACTGGCTGGCACTTGCAGCTTCTAATAAGCTTTCCTCTGGCCTTCTCATTACTGATTTTAAACATGTGTTACCATATCAACGTTGTAGTCTTCTTTTATTTTTTTTTTCCTGTCAAGAGGCAATCTGTGTACTGCTATTGTGAGATGACAGAAGCTTTTCCATTTATGAATCTGTCTCTTTGATTGACCCACAGAGCAGCAGAGGAAAAGCTAGTCCCATACACTTTGAGGCTCGGCAACATATTTTTCCATCAAAGCTGGCATTGGTTGTTGGGAACTCAAAGGCAGGGTTGCCAAGAGGATGAAAGTATCCTGCACTGTTGCCCAATAAATACCAGACCTCAAAGGGTTTTTTTCTCCATCAGTAGTTCTAATTATTTTTGTCACAGCCTAAGCTGTGTCTGGACAGTTTGGATTTTGAGGGAGCTGAATCTGAGGGAGGTGAGCTCCTGCTGTAGCTAATGGAAAGAAAGGGGATGGCTTTGCATTGGCTCTATCCTCTCCGCTTTCAAAAAGGGTGCATGGGGAGGCTCATTTCCCTTGGCAAAAGTTAGCTTTTCTGAATACCCCCTCTGCTGCTGCTACTACTCTTCTTGCAGGGGTTTTCTAGAGCTTTCACCAGGATTTTAGTATGTAGCTTGGAGTTCTTTGTTTCAGGAGAGCAGATCTGTCAGACTCCTGGTGCATACTGTCCAGTGATAGCTGCAGGGGCAGAGCAAAGAGCACAGGAGAGGGAGCATAGCCTCCTGGGTGTGAGCAGTGAGCACAGCAATGTGCTCACACAAGGGTTGTAAATCCTGAGTGGTGGTCAGTTAGTGCCAGAATTGGTGGCAGGTCAGGGATGAACAGCACTCAGTGGGATTGCCTCGTTCTTCATCAAGCGCTGGCCCTCTACCAAAAGTTGTTTAAAAAATGATAATAAAGAAGTGGAAAGAAGTTTGTATTCCTGCTTTGAAATAGGCAAGGGGTGACTGTTGACAGAGTGAAAGTGGGATGGAGACTGTAGTGTTTCGTCTTCCTTTTCCATAACTTGGTGGATGCTGATATTATTTATATCATATGTGGCCTTGCAGACTCAGTCAGTCAGAGAGATAAGTAAGAGAGAAGACGAATTTGAAATAAATAAAGTATCTGGCATGTTTGAGTTTTAAAGTGAGTTTGTGTGCAATTGAGGGATGGTTGGCTGAGGCAAGGGGTGTGATCTGGCATAATAGTCCTTATTCTAGACATGTTGCCAGAGAGGCATACACTGGATCCTAATTACATGTTTGAAATACTTCCATGTGCACCTGTTTGCATCAGGTCACAAACTATGGAGCCAGCCATAAGCCTTGCTCCAGGTCCAGGAGATGGGCAAAGGACCTGGAGAGGCTGTGTAAAGCTGGCGGTGCTGTAACGTGCTGCTAGTGGCCGCTGCTGCCAGCTTGCTTGCCCCTGCCTGAGCAGAGGAGCAGAGGGCAGCCTTGGGTTTGCAATGCTCCAGACAGTATGGGAGCTGCCAAAAGCAGGGTGCAGCCTGTGCCAGCCAGGAACTAAAGCAGAGTGTGGCCTGCTGACCTTGGAGGAAGGAGGGAAGAAGCATGAGCTTTTGTTGATTCCTAGTGAGAAGAAAATTAATTTGTTAGATTCATCCTAATAAAAAAACCCCACAACTGGGCATCCTAAAAAGCTATGCTTAAACCAAACTGCTTTTTATTAACCCTAATCATCTGGGAAAGAAAAAAAAAAAAAAAAAAAAAAGCCCAAAACAAAAAGGAAAAAAAAGGCATTTCTCAGTGAACAACATGTTTTGTTTCTATTTTGACCATTTTCTAAATAAGAAATGTAGAAAATGTGTTAGATTCAATAATAGTCACACTTTTCCCAGGGATGGGATAGAAAGAAGAGGCTATTAAGATGCTGCTCCTTGTCCCTACCAGCCTGGATTGCTGAAGGTTGGTCAATGCAAGGCCACTTGTTTTTCTTGTGGAGCTCAAAAGTGCAATGTGGGGCCATCAATATTGCAAATTTGGGTAGAAATAACCAAACTGTTTCTACTGAAACAAACACCCCCTTCCTCTCCAAGCATTTCTGGAAATTTTACCAATTTCCTGTGAAACTACCGGTATGGCACATGCAATAGCTAAGCCTGTGTGATAAAAAGGGAAAACCAAGTGAAGGAGGCAAAGCATCAGCTCCTGTTCCCTTTGGGAAGTGGTATTTCACCCAGCAGCAAAAGTCACCTTTTGAGCTGTGGCAGAGTGGGGTCTGTTCAGCAATTTTGGGGGAAATCTTGAATTTACACCTCACCTGAGTGCCTGCCTGCCGTGTTGAATGGAGCTTGGGGTAAATGGTGTTGCTCTCTGATTTTCTTCACTTGTGTAAGAGATTGCAGGAGATAGTCTGCTTCCTTAATCTGTATTTGCATACAGATGTAGTAACCCCCGCTCCCCCTCTGTATTCCTCCTTCCTACCCCTGTCCTTGTCTCTACATCAGATGTTTGAGAAAACATTGAAAGCTCTGCTTCGTGCGGTACCTGTAGCACTCATGGCTGACCTTCAGAAGTTTTCTTTTTTTTTTTCCCTTCAGTATGTTTGTAAGGAAGCCAAATCATTTAAACCAGCTGGATGATCCCCTGAAATGCTACAGTTCTATAATCATTTCCCTCCCAGCTTATAAAACTGGTTTTCTCCAGTTTACTGCCAGGCCCTTTCATTGTGAATTGAAAAAATTAAAGGTCTCCAAGGACTGTGTGCTTTTCAACTTTCTAAGAGATCGATTGGATCAATTTGCCTCTGTGTGTTTCGACATCTCTGTCCTAATTCTAGAGACAGCCGTTCTGGCGTGCTGTCAGGTGACTGTTTGCAATGGGAGAGACTACTGGATCTGCTTGGGCACTAAAACAAGCTCATTAGAGTTTAAAAAAATCCCACCAAACAAAAAAAGGGAGCGGTGTGTTGTTTCTCTGTAGTAGGTACTGGTGAATCAGGCAGAATGTCTCTTTTTACTTGAGATGAGCAGCCTACGTAATAATGCAGCACATATGGTTTGGTCAAGACATTAAACTCATGCAGGTGATTTGTAGTGATTTTTGTAATGAGAGTTTTATTAAGTTGCCTGAAGCACAGTATGTTCATCAGCACTTTGCCTTGGCTCACTTCATCCATCTTCTAAAATCTGTTTCTTTCTGGTCATTGTGAAAATTGCCCTTTTCTGTCTTCTCCATCATAGCCCTCAGCTATCAGTTCAAGGAAACAAAACTGAAGCAGTTTGTGCTCTCTGGAGGAAGCTTTGATGGGCAGTAGCCACTTAGGTAAACTCCACTACTTCTCCCTCTTTGAGAAAGACTGCAGTGACCTCTTGCCCTGAGGAGGGCGGGTTAGAGACTCATCGCCAAAGAAGAGAAGCTCTGAATGAGGGCTGGTGTCCATAGTGTAGATGCCTCCTATGCTAAGCACCACGGGAAGGTCGTGTGATGGCCAGATTTAATAGAAACTGCTTGCTGGTTTGGAGATTGCTCCTTTCTTACCCATGCAGGATCCTCAAGCTAAGTGTGATTTGGAACCTTATGCTCTCAGTGAAGTTATGTGGCTGTCCTCTACCAAAGCGCCTGGCCTCTTTCCTCCACAGGAGATGGCAGTGCACAGGGCTCACCGCTGGCTTGGTTGGGCTGCGGGGTCTCGCCAGAGCGGTCCCCGGTGTCGCCCTGACATGGCATCGACTCCTGGCTCTTCACTCTCCTTGTGTCTGACAGCCTGTGGTGAGGATGGTGCTCTCTTAGTTTCTGGCAATCAGACTGGGACTGCTGAATCAGTACGTTTGTTTGGTATCATTCTTACTCTCTTATTTTTCTCAGAATAATCTTTCTTCAGGGTCCGAGGGCAAGAGTTTTACATAGTTAATTCAAGAATGTTTTTCTTCTCATCCATTTTGCCGCCTAAAAAAACTTCGAAACCAGGAAGCATAAAAAAAAGAAGACAGTATTCTGGAATAAGTAATTGCTGTTTTGCAAGATTTTTTTTCTACTGAGACATATTTTGGAAAAAGACCCTTTTCCCTGTGTATAAATAATACATATACATGTAACCTGAATGTTTTTACAATGGCTTACAAACAACAGCCTGTATTGACACTTCTCATTTTTGATTTATGTTTTAAAAATTTGTCTTTGTTTTTGCTCCACAGTTCAGGTTTCTGTGATTTTGTTTTTGTTTGGCTTGTGGGTATATTGAACGCCTTACTTGTTTAATTGCATTTTAACCACAAGAGTATATGTGATTGGCACTTGGAACAAGTCTTTATTTCTCGAGAATGTTTGCAGAATAGCAATTGTGATTGCTGCTTTACGGACGTTACGTTTAATCAATAACTCAAATACAGAAATAACAGAAGCTATCTGTCTTCAGTCTTGGTTGGCAATATTACCCGTGCTGGTTGGTACTTTTTTCTTAATTATTAAAGAAGGGGTTATTTATTGTGTTTAATAATAGGATCAAACATATGCAGTGCAAATATTAAAAGGGAAACAAGAAAAGAAAAATAATTAGTTTATTGAAAATACTGTTTCCTGTGAGCAAATCTATGCAAGAGTCTTACAGTTTTGTTGCAGCATTGCTCGTCCTGGGGCTTCTTTGCAAGTGAATTCAGCAGAATCTGTTCTCCTGCTTTAGCTGCGATGGGACTGCCACCACACTGTGGAGCAGAGGCTGTGCCACCGTTCTTCCATAGTGACTCTTCTGCTGGCCCTTGATGCCGAGGTGCTGGCTGTGTCCATGCACCTGTGCAGCAGCAGTCCCCAAGAGCCACCACTGTCCCTTAAGAATGAGCAGACATGTTTGTGGTAGCTGACATACAGCTTCTGAACTTTCCCCTCCTCCATTACCTGTGCCTTCTTGTCTGGACTTCTGCATCATTTTTGACCAGATCGAATCACTGTTTGAAGTCCAGACAAGCACAGACCACGAGCGTATCCTCTGAGGGACCTACAATGGTTCCCATGTGTGACTCCTTGTCCACCAAGGCCTTTCTTCTCCCCCCCC
>NW_020799092.1:13699123-13752172 GCF_003259725.1 Athene cunicularia | reverse complement strand
CCCCCCCCCTTTTGGTTGGCTTGTGGGACAGGTGTGAAGCTAGAGGATGCCCCACGTGGTAGGCAGAGCGGGTGTCTCTTTGGCAGTGCGGAGACACGTTGCATGGTGGGGCTGTGGAGGAGATGAGATGACCTTCTTAAAGTGATCTTGGTCATGGCTTACCAGAACAACCCAAGCCACAGCTACGTTGGAGGGTGATGAAGCCTCAAACAAACTTCATGATGCGTTTTCACAGGTTTCTCTCAAGCCAAACTGGTGATGCGCTTTCTAGTGCGGGGTGTCTGGGGAAGAGAGGCTATCAGTTATGTGCAAAGTTTTGGTTGTCCCTGAAAATACATCTTGAGTGTCAGCTCCAGCCTCATGCTGTAAAAGTTTGATGTGGTTGGGGGGTGTGTTATAGGCTGCTGCGAAATCCCTAAGGCAGAAGCTGCTCATATTTTTGGCTAAGTGCAACATTCCGGTAAAGCTTTCCTGTGAGTGACTGTGCAGGATCTTTCATGCTTGCCAGGCTTTTAAATACCAGAATTTAAACCCACTTCTCTGGAGATGGAGACTACAAAATGATGTAGTTTTCTTGCTACTGCTTATTTTTGGAAGTTACCGATGTAGTTCAAAGCAAATATCTTAGTGACTTAAAGAAGACTGGAATATTTGTGGTCTTATTTTTCTGGCAATAGATGAGACTGAATTGTGGTCAAAATAGGATAAAATGTAATTATTTTTTCTAATTCTGCCAAGTTTCAGAATTATTCTTTTATTGATGTGCTTTTGGCTTTTACCATTTATTATCTGTTTAGATGAGATACAAAGAACAGCTTTGCAGAGGAAATCCATTTAAAGCGAGCCACTAATCTTCACTGGCTATTGCAGATTTTAATTTTTATTTCTCACAGATGAACCCTATCATGACTGAACCATGAGTGCCTGTGATGAAAGAACTAGTCCATTTTTAATTTGAAGAATTTAAGGATTTGTGTGTAGAAGACTGTGGAAAAGTGACAGAGATAAGTTGTTGGAAGTGTAGTGTTTGGTATTTCATGCCAACAGCAATAGCACAGGCACAATTTACTTACAGGGCTGCTGACAAAAGACGTCATTTGCTGCCAATTTTTGAATTGTTTTGTTTCAGATCCTTTCTGTGTTGCAGTATAACTTTGGCATTGAGTTTCATTTGATTGCAAACATCAAAAAGTTTCTGTGAAAGGATACCAGCTCTGAAGAATGTTATTTTCTTCTTTGCTATGTTGTTAACAGACTCATGTCATTCATATTTAAAAAGAACAAGCTATTTTTGAGGATCTTAAAAATAACAGACGGTTTTCTAACAAGAAAAGTGATTAAGGTTTTTTTTCTAACCGTTTATTTTGTATTTAGAGATGGCTGTGACATATTTACAGATTGCTTTATTTAATCTGACAGAAGCAAAGGGACATGCCAGATCAAATGTCAGATTAAGAATTTTCCGGAAAGCAAATACCTTCTTCCTGAAGTATTTTGCATTGACACATAGTAAACTGTTTTTTAAGTAGCTGATGCATGGGTTTAATTTTGAAGAAAAAGTTTGTGGAAAACAGGCCAAGCTTCAGTTTGAGGACAATACAACTACAGCTGAATTTAGTGTTTCTGCCAGTGGTGGCTTTTGACAGACAGTCTGGATCCAAACAAAGACCATCCCTTTCCATTGTGTGAATTTGGGAAAATTCTCAGTGTAAATTAATAGATTATAACCTCTTTTAATTTAGAGGGCATCTTCAGGAGATTCCTCACAAGCTTTTCAGTCTTTATTAAGACCTCTTATAAGCAAACTGTTGCTATTGCAGAAGTGCTTTGTACAATAGCTCATGCTCTCTCCTTGCTCTTGCTACGTGCTCCCACAAAGTGTGTGCTAACATGGTCCTTTAACTCAGTTCTTACAGCATGCTGTCCTAAGGCAGGGGCAGTCAGGGGAGGAGGAGGAGGGAAGATTATCAAATGCATAAATGTCCCCCGTCTGAATTTTGCCTATCACTTGTTTTCACTTATTTTCTCATTATCACTTGCTGTTTCTTTCTCAATGTCTGTAAATTTGTTCTTGGACGTTAAGGCTGGTGAACTCCCCATACACACTTGGTTTCACTCTCCTGAATGTCCACTGTCCCCCTACCCCATCACAGCAGTGTGATAACTGTTCCTCTTTCCATCCTCTTATCTGAAAGTCAAGGATTCAAACTGCAGATGAATCATTTCTACCCCACCACCCCCCCAATTAAGGGAAAAATGTGTGTTTAAATTGAATTTGACAAGTAGCTTCAGATTACAAGTAAATTATGGAAAAATTTTTAAAAAATGAAAAAAAGTTTTGAAATAAAGCAATGCTCTTCAGGCTACATTTACAGGGGGGTTCAGGCACTTCTTTTCTCCTCAGATTTCTTTGCAAATTGTGTCCATATTTCTTTCTGAAACCAGACTTTCACTCACCACTTTCACTTGATTTACCAGAAATGCTCACAACTAAAACATTTTGTGCCTCTCCATTGGAAAAAGTTTCTTTTTGGGCTAACCCCAAATAATGACTTAAAAATATAGTTCAGTTCAGCAAACATATTTAAGAAAAAAAACCCAGCCAAGCATTTGCCTTCTTTGAGAGCAGGCTCAACTGTAAAAGTTTGCTTCCTTTCCCTTCTTCCTCAAATCAAACTCTGTTCCAGTAAGTTATTTAAATTCCTTAAAGAGTTGTTTCATGAGCTGAGATTTGGACCAGCTGACCCTTACCTGCCCCTATGATTCTTATCAGTGCCTATAAATTTTTTGGGGGCTGACACATGGAGGAGGTGATAGGCCCTTTTTCCCAGGGAGCTCTTTTCTGTTCCCAGCATATCCTCATGGTTGTGGTAGGGGCAAATGCATCCATCCCTGCCTCAGGGCTGGGTGCTTGTGCTCCTACCTTCACTGGCGTATTTACTGCTGGACTGTGCTCCTCACTGAGTCCTTGCTGTGTTTTCTGGGGACTGGTTGCCTGTGTGGGGCCGTGTATTTGTCCATGAGAAGTAAGTAGACTGCCTGAATATGGTGGTTTCTGGTTTGTCCTGTTCTCTTTGTTTCTTTTTCCCCTCATTCCTTATTTGGATTGTTTTGGCACTGTATTTGAATCCAAGGTGGTTTGCTGTTGCTAGCAGTGGTATATTTTATTTCCTACTTCCAGGTGTGTATCTTTCCTCTCCTGTGCAAAGTCTAGGAGGCTCACCAGAAAGAGACTGACAGTCTCGCAGATGCTGATTTTTTTGCTTTTTCTCTGCCACATTTTACTGATAGAATGTATTTATTCCTCCTCTTCTGTCCTGTTGTAAACTTTTCAATTTTTCTATTTCTTTTTTAAAGTTTGCTTACTTGGGTCTCAGGAAAGGCAGCGGCAAGAGGTTAGCACCTTAGTTCCCTAATTGCACATACATAATTTTAAAGCCACCGTGGTTCCTTCTGTAAATTAGCAGACCAGTTGGACTAGTGTGTGTTAGATGAAACACTTTATGGAGAGCATCAAATCAATGCAGTGGGCCTCCACATCTTTTATGGCTTGTTTGTAAATTTTTGCTGAGATGCTTGATTCCCAGGGACACCTCAATAATTTCAACTTACAATAATGGAGCTTTGTGCATGAGTGGAGGATAACCTCCTCCCCTCTCCACATAAAAGCTGGTGAGTAGGCTATTTTTTTGTGATTAGGGAGCGTGTTTTAGATACCTCACAGACCCCGTGCTCCCTGCCTGTGTGTGGTGGGTCTGCAGCAGCCTGTTTACCAAGCTTGGCCCTGCAGAGTAAGTGTGTGGCCCGTGGATGCTGTGCTGTGTTTTCAGGAAGGCTGTATTTGAGAACTGCCAGCCCTTTTCTGTACAAAGAAACAAAGGCAGCAGTCAGTCTGTAGGAGTCCTGGCTCTCCTCTGTTTTTTTGGGTCCATCTGACTGGACTGGTTTGTCAAAAACACAGCCGCTTTCTTAAGTGGAGCAGTTCTGGGGAAGGTGGGCTCTTGACTCCCTCCAGTGCTGCAGTCCAGCTCCTGAGTGCTCGCTGGGGACACAAATGGATGGAGCTCCAGTAGATGCAGATTTCTTGGATCCTGTAGCTGGATCTCTGGCAGCAGCAGAGGTCTGACTATCTCCATCTTTCTCTTCCTTTCTCTCCTTCCTGGCTCCTCTTTGTTCCCATCCCTTTCTCCTTTGTGCCTGCCTTCCTTTCTTTCTCCTTTATCCCATCTCTTTTTTTTTTTTTTTTTTTTTTTTTTTTTTTTTTTTTTTTTTTTTGTAACACATACTCACATAGCCTCTTCTTCAGACGCAGATTTTCAGCTCTCTACAGTCCAAACAAATACAGGCATTGCAGGAGAGAGTTTCCTATCTCACTGGCTTTGCAGGAGCAATGCAAGGAGAATCTGCTGCTGTTCCTGCAGACTTCTGCTGGATGGTGTTTGGTAGGGCTAGAGACTCTGGGGAGCTGATACAAATCGCTAGTGAGCATTGAAAATGGAGGGTTTTTCCCAGTGGCTTGTCACATGCCCAGAAGTGGAGTGAGTAGATGCTGAAAGCATCAACAGGCAGATCTCTGCAGTCCCTCTACTAAAATTCAAATCCCTGCTCCAAATACAGAACAACCAACATTTTCCCAATAAAGTGATTGCATGATTTTGTTGATATGGGCAAATCTCTCTAATTGCTTTTTCAGGAACAGCCTTACTGTTCTACCTGATACTTTCAATGAAGAAAACAATTTCAGCTTGACACAAGCTGCTGGAAGGGAAAACTTTCAGCCTGAAAGTTCTTCAAAAGAACAAGCAACTGAAAATACGGAAAATAAGGGTTTGTAGTTGAATACATGGAGCAGACAAAGCTGCTATCAGTGCTGCTTATAATGCAGTTACCTGAAATACCTCTATATTAGCCCTTAACTGGGCTAGGACAGGGAATAACGAGCCTAACGGTGGCTTTCAGTGCCTCAGGTGTGTGTGATGTAGAGGAAGTAAAATGGCTGAAATTGATGGAAGCTTTAAATTGCAGACACTGTGCTTTGGTTTCCTGAGAAGGTGGAAGGTGGCTGTGCTTTGATGAGGTCTTATTTTTCCTGTTAGCACTGCTCCACCTTGTCTCCTTGTCGCGTCGGTGGAATGTCTGGTATGAGTGGAAGCCTTTTTCATCTTCTTGGTCACATCTTTAATCTGTTAAGTGCATTTTGCTACTCTCCTTTTTTACTTTCCTATTCCTGACCCCTTACTGTGCCTCTTTCTCTTCCTTGCCCTGTTCCTCCCAGTTTTCTTCCTCTACTTTCATCCCACACAGAATGAGGTATGTATTCCCTAAAAGAATAAGGAAAAGCTACAAGTGGGATGGCCTTCTCTGCTGTATATGCCGGTGGAGTTATGCCCTGCTCAGCTTTTCTCGGAAATCCAATAAACAGCAAGAACTCCAAATGTAGTCACAAATGACAATGTACACAGAGAATACGTGACACTATTAGTGCAAATGAGTTAAAACAGGTGTGACTTTCATAAAATATTTCTATGGCCCCCTAAAGAGTCTGTAAAACTGCTTCTGTTTGTGTGTGTTTATGCATCTGGGTCTCTGTGGGTAGTAGTAGCTGGGGTTTAAAACTCTCTGTGGAGATAAGGAGCAAGGATGCCACACATGTTGTGGGGAATGTCAAGACTACTCATAAAGAAGGAAGCAGGAGGGTTTTTCTTTCTTCTCCCTTGCAAAATCTGTAGCAGTGACTGATATTTTATTTCCCTGCATTGACAGGTATTTTAAGCAAGTTAAAAATCCAGACGTGTCTGGAATATATTGGTTTTTCTTTATTCAGTTTTTTTTTTGCTCCACGATGGATTTTCATTCCTGTTTTCTCCCTGGGATATCACATACACTTGCCCTTCGATGGTGGTCCTCAAGGAGGAATATAGGCCAAGCTAGGTTGAAAAGATACTTCTCCAATATGCAGTGTAGCTGACTGGACAGATTATAAAGAACTCTTCAAGTAGGAAAAGGTAAGGTGGCCTCTACAGACAAAATATGGCTCCCATAACACTTCCACATTCTCAGCAGGGAGCCTGTCAAACCGGTTTGGAATGAGGTGTGCATCTACCAATGAACTAAAGCTTTGTCATTTGCTTGAAATAGCCCCTTCTGAGTTTAAAAATGTCTTGATTAGAGGTGTCTTAGTGTTATCAGTAATTAAGAGTAAGTTAACAGCCTTGCTTTTATACTTATCTTTCTAATGTCTTCCTTTAATATAAGAGTTTTGAAAGTCCTAGTTCAAAACTCTGGCAGTGGCTGGGGGCTGGATCTGTTTCCTGGGAAGAATATAAATGGGAGCAGTGATCTTCTCACAGCACAGGGACCTGGCCAAAACAAGCTCTTGAAATACCACAGCTTGTTCTGTTGTGTACTTATCTTGGTCTTTTAGATGTCCCTGATGGGACCATCCATCATACATTTTAATTGTTTGTTCACTTGCCTTGAGAAAGCCTTCAAAGGGAACACAAGAGTGAGTTCATATTTTATACCAAAGCTGAGTCAGCTGCAGCATGGGATAAATGTGTTGCTGATACTGGTCTGGGATAGCTCACAAAGCTGTTGCAATGAACGGCAGCTGAGGAGCTGCCCTGCTCCTTACTGTAAACTCTAGATGCATCCAATGGTACAGGCAAATTATAAAAGCTGCCTGCTTCTTAGAAAGTTTGTTTTGATTAACACAGAATCCATCTGGTACAGCAAAGTTTACATTCCTGTAAACTGCACGGTATTGAGTTTTACTAGGCCACCTACCCTGCTGTCTTCAATTATAAAACCTCTGGGTGCCCTGATGATGTAATTGATTTCAGGATGAGCTGTGCTTTTCAGGAAGCCAGAGCTGCCAAATAACTGTCTTGGCCTCTTCTCGAACTGTGCAAGAGAAGTCCCTGCATTATTAAGCGATTCTTGGATTTATTGTTTGTTGTGATTCTGGTTGTTTCAGGGAGTGTTGCTGAAAGGCTTTTAAAAGATAGCAAGTAGGCAATTACATGCTGGTTTGCTTTGTGGGAAAGCTGGCACAAAGCAGAGGTGGAACCTCTGCCCAAATGGGCTCTTTTCACACTCATCTAGCAAACCTGGGGATTTGGATTTCCTCCTCAAATTTTATGATTTCGTTACGAAAATCTGGGACACCCACACCTCAATATGTTTGCCTACTCTGGAGGTATCGTTTTGCTGCATGGAGCTACCATCAGTACAGTTTTCCTACATGCTTCCCCTGCCTGCTCTCAATGTGGGAATGAATGCATGTGTGTGTGTGTTTTGGCATAGGGAACCACATTGTGCTGGTCAGGGTGGAGCAAGTGATAGGGAGTGGTTCCCATGAACAGGGGGATGTTTGGCAGCCTGGTGTGGTTGGCAAATTCATGAAAACCTGACCTGTAAATGACTTTATACAAGGCAGCTGTTTAAAATGGGTATAAAACAGTTACTGTTGTAATTTCTTTGATTGTCCTAGCTAAAGACAAAATAAAGAGCTTTGGCTGATCTTAAGATTGTCTGAGCAAAATTCAGTGTAACTTTAGATGTGTTTGCAAGCTGCAATTTTACATGTAAAATGCAGTAGCTTTCTGTGTGTCATGGACATGTAGCAAACTTCCTCATCCAGGTCCCAGTTAATGTGATTTTAATGCGTAAACTGTGTATAGTTCTTCGCCTGCACCAGACATGAGATGTTTTACTAGTTACCTTCCCTGAAACAAGTCGTAGCCTCAATAAGGTACTCTGGAAAATCACATGGTTCTTGTAAAGCTTTGATGCATTGAGCATGACCCATACATTTATGCCACTTCCGCAGGTTGATCTGATGGGCGGACAGCTGGATTATCAAGCAGTGAACCATGTTATTTTTCATGGTTTCCAGAGAGACTTCAGGATAGCAGCTTTCTCAAAATGGAAAAGTTTTGCTGCTTAATGGAACCATTGTGGAAAGAAACATTTTGTAACTGAAGCTGCAAGGTAGCAAAAATGTTTGGAGGAAGGATCAGAAAGCTCAGGACCCTCTGAACTCTCGTTTCACCCATTCCCAGTTACCCATTGCTTTCATTCTGGTTCCTTCTTGCTTGCTGCACATCTGCTCTCTAGCACAGAGTGGTGGTTTGCAGTTGGTCAATGCAGGGGTTGCTTTTTCTCCTGGAGATGTTACTGCTCCACAACATAAACTGAGCAGCCTGTCAGGATTTTCTGCAATGCTTTCAAAAGGCCTGCTCTGCAGTGGCCAGAGCTACCCTGCAATTTGGTGAAGCACTTCAAATTAACTTTGACTAGCAGATAAACTCATGCCTTGAAATTGTGTTTGGTAGCTTGCATGGTGTTATGCTTGCTACAAGAAAAGTGCGAGATGTAGACAGTGTTTTAGTTACTCATAGTCAGACAAAAGAAGTTAAAATCAAGATGTTTAAAGAGTAAGCATTCCTGCACTCTGCTGCCAAGGGTAAAAGAGCAACTACTGCCTTCCTTTTACGTTCATTTTCTGGCTTTAGTTTTCTCCTCAGGCCAGGCTTGAGAGGAAACAGAGAGATGGTAATAATGAGAGTTCCTCTGTGCTCTCTTGTAGTCTCTAGACCTAGATCAGTGTTTGCAAGGCCCTGAAGCACAGGCGCACTTTCCTGAGCCTCAGCAACCTAAAATGAAGTTTACCCTTCTTGCTACCTTCACAAACGGTGTGTTGTCCCTAGCAGTTGTTCCAGCTGGAACATCTTCAATGCAAACTTGATCTGTTAGCCAGATCCTCACCGAGCATAGCAAAGCGGTGGGGTCTGCATGTCCCCACCTCCCTGAAGGTGCTGCCCCCCAAACTTGTAGCTTGACTGACCACATGTGGCTGTTCTGGAGGGTGGTAAACATATGGCCACGACTTTTAGGTCACTGATGCAAGGCAGTGCAGTTTTTCAAGAATCAAGTTGGCAGGCTTCTTGACACTGATAAAAACGCTCTTCTGTCTCTAACTGAAGTCTTGGAGAAAAAGCTGAACTGTTCTGGCTGATCTTTTCCCAGAATATTTCCACCTAAAGCAAATATTTGTAATGGAAAATTTCTGCCCAAAGTGTTGCAGTTAGTTAAAACTACAAGCAAGTGAAAACAGGTTCTTGAAGAGGGTCAGGCAGTGTGATTAATGGAGGGATCTCCTCCCTCCACCCATAAAAATATAAACAAGATGCAACCCAACACTTCTGTTCCCACTGCAAGTCATGAGGGGGTTGAGTTTCATAAAAGGTTCCTATAGGGAACAAAAGACTGGGGTTTGATCCAAATGCTATTAAAGTCACTGAGAGTCTTTCCTTTTGGCTCCGGTGGGCTTTGGAGCAGGGCCATGGTGAACACTTGAAGGCCAATCTGACCTTTCATGGAGAGAGAAAGCTGAGGGCTTAGTTTCTTCTCACTTGTACTTGCTGGAGCCTGATTAAAATCAGTGGGAGCTCAAAAAACTTTGTGCTTTGCAGAGTTCAGACCTTGAAGACTAGTCTGACATTTAAGTCAGATTCGGTGCTTAAATGTCAACATTTGTAAATAAGTAGACACCAAAGACTGAAAGTCATCCAGCTTGCTTTACAATGTATGGTTTGGTTCCTAGGTTTTAGGCACGAGACTTAGGGAAAGTTTTCTGAAAAGCTGCTATTTTGTAGAGAGCACCCAGATGTACTTCTTGTTAAATGCTGCCTCTGTTTCTTGCTGGCTTTGCCCGTGGTGCTTTTGTCTGCAATGTAATCTTTTCTCCATCTTGCCATGGTGACTAGGCTTGCAAACTTCTATTGTAGAAAATTTGAACAAAACGTCAGATATTACAGACTCTTGGCAACATTAGGAATTGCTGCAATCTTGTTTTTTGAAGACTTGAAGGGTGGAAGCATTCAGATGATAGACTGAGGAATTTGGACAGAAAATAAGATGCTTTTTGTACGCTAGATGCTCCTGGGAGAAACAAGTATGATGCTTTCATGCTTGGAAGGGTAACTTGCATGCAGGTGTTGTGATTCATGCTGCAGTTTTTATAAATCATTTAAGTAGAGTACCCCGATACTGATTGTATGTTACACAGAGGAACCTGCAAAGATTTTACGTCTGAATTTATTGTTTACTTGATATTTATAATTTCTTAAAATTCTTTGTCATTTTTAAAATGGTTTTCTAGATTCTGTATGCTTAAAATATTCCTGTTGTCTCTTCTGTATTTCTTTTGTTTCTCATCATTTTATTACAATAATGAAGTCTCTGTAAAGTTCAATAGAAATGGAATTATCATTGAATTAATGTCATATGTATGGCACCGTTTGTTATATTAAGAAAGCTCCTTAGAATTTGGCAAGTGCTTCTGATCTATATTAAAACAAATGTGCCGTTTTGGCTCCAGATACAGTTTAATTTTACTCATTGAGAAACAGGAAGGTTTTTATGAACACTCCTACAACAGTAAGCCACCTGTGTGTTTGTCTCTTGTGCAGTTAATTATCATAAGACCTTGTCAGCAGACTTGTAATGAAACTCTAAGCGTGCAGAATACACTTTAAAAAAAAAATTAAAATAAGTTCAGTTCTACTAGACAGTTATTCCCATCTCTAGAGACGGAGCAGAGAGCTGGGAACAAGGACTTTTTGCATTTTAATCATGGCCTAAAATTGAACTTCTCTGTGTGGGTGACCTTTTAAAAACGTGTCTCGGTATAGTCTTCTGGGAGTCTGAAGCAGCAATCTTAGTGAGACACACATGGGGATTTTCTGAGGATTAAGGAGTTAATTGATGAATTAAAAAAAACCAAAAAACAAACAAAAAAACCCAAAAAACAAAAAAAACCACCCCAAACCAGATTTTGATAGGGAAACTGCGATGTATTATAGTGTGTATTATTTGAAGTGGTCTCAGTATTTTATTTAAGTCATGTGGAAAGAGCTTTGAAGAGTAAGAGTGATGTCATTATTACTGCCCATTAGTTTAGGGTGGTTAAAACAATGTACAGCTTTTTTCTGGTTTGAAACAATAACTCATTTTTCAGAGTACTTCAACAGATATTTGTTCTCTTATTTCAGCTACCTGACTGCAAATAACAACCAGAACTTCTTATATACTGCGAGGCCTTTTTTGAAGAGAGCTGCCTTGGTGATAAGCTACGTAAGTACAAATGGACTTGAGTATGTATTTATTTCTTTGTATGTGACAAGACTGAACGTTGCATGGTGGTATCCCAAAAGACTTGGAAAGCTTTGATGGTAGATCTTAATGCAAAGTTAGTCTTGGAAAATAGTCTAGAAAACTTCAGCTGGGCAGAGACAAGACTACTGCTGTGTTTTCAGTTCAAATGTTCTTTTAATTTATAGCGATTGCCCTTACAACTGTGTAATCATCTGCAAGTATTTCCTGCCATAAATACAGGGGGACTCTCTAGTGCTGGGCTGATTTCTCAGTCGCATGCTGTTAGTTTCAGTGCAGGGCTCGGTAAGGGTCACAAGAAAAACTCTGCCTGCAAATGCTTTCTGCTTGTTGCACTCCAAGCAGGACTTGGCATGTTGCAGGGAAGAAAACAAGCACCTCCATGGGGGTGTGCTGGGTGTGCAACTCCCTGTGCTGCTCTAGGAGCCAGATCCACTTGCTTGTCCATTGACAAGTGGTTCCCAGAAAGGTGGAGGGGTGCCAGACCACAGAAGTCCTTACAGGGATTAGGATTACATAGCATGAGAAACATCCATGGAGCTTGTCCTTACACCTGTGCCAGCATGAGTGAACAATAATAGCTTTGAAGACATCAGCCATGGTTTTCCCCTCTGTATTCAGGTAGAGATCAATAGCAAAACTCTGCAGTCTGAGACACAGCTCAGATTTGTCCTTCAAAGTGCCGCCTATGTCATGGGTAGCTAAGATATGCCAGTTGCTGTCAGAAATGCACAAATAAAAAATGGGAGAAACACAACAACATAGCATGCTGTCTGTGCTGAGGGTTGGCACACTTGTCACCCTGCATAGCGTGGCAAAACTGAATTTTGCCTAAACTGTTGAGCTACTAGCTTCTAGGCACAGAGCAGAGCATGGAGACCTATCACAACAAAACATTTGCTGGAGGCCTTAGTTCTTCTTAGTAGTGCATTGCTAACCAAGCTCTTCTTCTTCGAAGGTGATTCTTGTGTTGTATTTCCGCCTCTGGATAATGGGAGGATCCATGCCGATGTTTTCGGAGCAGGACAATCCAGCTTCATTCTCACCTTATTTACTGACGAGGTACAATGCCACTAATCAAACAAAAGTTTTCAGAAGTGTAGTCTTGATGTTATTTTTTTCCCTGCACTAAAATGTTTTACAGATGGCAGATGACACTTGTTTTGTTGTCTTAACTTAATTACTACTCCTTATTGCTCTGTCCAGAGTAGAGAGCAACCACCATTACTTGAACCCTAAAACATGCTCCAGGTCCTGTAGAGCTATGTTATAGATGCTTTCTTACTGAAAAATGTTGGCTTATTTTTTATGCAAAGCCCAAAGAATATAGTTAAAGTGCCTGAGCACAGGACCGGAAAGCCCAATGACTGAAACCTAATCCTAAACCTTAAAACTGTCTGCTCCTGAGGTATGGGATGCAAGCATTCAGAGTTTCAGCTTCAGCTGAAGTTGCTATAAAAAGGGGATGACCATGTCTGTTGGCAGAATATCAGTGGCTGATCAGTGAAGGTGGAAGGCGGGACCCCAGTGGCACAGAGTACTGCACAACTCTGGCTAAGCATAGGATGGACTGCCATAGATTAATTAGAAACAATGAACCTGAAATTTGTGTTAATGGATTTTTTGCTATTTTACCACTTTTTTTTTTTTTTTTAAAGATACATAAATGCTTATATTTGGTAAAAAGTTTGGGTTTACCTTGCCTGGGACCTGGTGTGTGGTTAGGTGGGCTGACACCACATCCCTCTGCCTCTGCTGGGCCAGAGCAGCAAGGAAGTGGCAGCTGTGACTTAGCTCTTCCCTCCAGACCTGACCAGACCAGTGCTTTGAGAAGGTTGTAGGAAGCTGATTTCCTCTTAAGACAAGGCCATGTGCATAACTGTTTGCTCTGGTTAGCAATTTAATTGAGGAAAAACACTTTGGAAGCTTCTGGAGGAATTTCCTGATGTCTCAAATGAAAATAGGAGTCCTCCTCTCTGTCCCTTTCTGGCCTTGCTGACTCCTCGTTCCAGCAGTGGAATTGCAGCTGAGATACAGGTTAAGATCAACCAATCCTTCCTTATTCAACATCTGCTGAAGGATCAGACTGGATCTCATTTGGGAGACCTTTATGACAATGTGACAACAGCTCATATTACCATCAAGGCTGAAAGTGCTTCCAGGAAACACGTTGTCTGATTTGGAAAGCTCTGATCTGTTCGCAGCATTTCTGGCAGAGTCATTACTACCAGACTCTGTGCGGCACAGCATGAAGGATTTGCTGCTGTCCCTTTTTGATATGTTTATGCTGAGATGGGGGTCATCGAGTCATAAATGATCCTGGCCTGATTCCAGTTACATACTCTGTGCTGCAAATGTCTTTCATGTGTTTGTCTCTTTACATCTTGTAATGACAGGGGAAGGTTTTTTAAACTCAAAAGCTAAGTCATTCTTGGGGTATAAAACAGTGACTATTTTTACCACTGGCACTGTGGATTTTATTAACAGCCTTATGAAAGACAAGTGAGAGTGCTGCTGGCTGAGGTCCTCCCTGGCCCTAGCAGCATCCCTGCCTTCACCTGCAGTCCAGCAACACCTACCTGCTCCAAACCTAATTAAGGAAACTCTTGCCAGTGTTACTGTTCTGGAGGGATTCTAAAAGCCTGTAGTTATCCCAGTTCATCCACTTCTGCTGAGCCTGATCTTAATCCTCACTTTAGCCAATTTACCCAGCAGCTTGTATCTTCCATCCAGAAAACCCATCCTTTTGGCAAGCCCAGATGCCAGCCGTTATGTGGCTTTCTAATACACAGAATTAAATATAGTTTGTCAGTTCCTTCTGTGCTGATCTTGCCAGTCTCATGGAGCTGTAGGAAGAGTAATTGGTCAATATGCTTGATACCTTAGGGTAAGTTTCTGGACATCAGGGGTGGCAAATTTTTGCTGAATGTGTGAGTGGTCAGTCCTGCAAGGTAGGTAGAGACCTGGTGACTCTCTGAACTGACAGCCATGATGCACTCACTGACTACAACCCTTATCTTGGCAACAAGCCACCTCCTTTCTCACCTCCTCTTTCAGACTCAAACTGTTAACTCTCACCTGAGACTTTATCTTACCATGGTCAGAGCTGAAGCTGTTGCTGCAGAACTGATGTGCCAGTGATCAGGAGTGCAGGACTGGGATGTCATATGGAGCCATCAAGGTTGAGTGATGTTGGCCTAGTTTCCAGGAAGATCTGTGTGTCTGGCCTGCAGGAAGACTATAGACTGAAGCGCAGGGCTGATGTTCAGCTTAGGTGCTAGGAAGAGGGAGGCTGAAGAGATAATATTTTTAAAGCCTTGTACTTCCACAGGATAGAAGTGGTGTTAGTTGAGTAAATTGCTTGAGGGTGAATTTGGAGGTGATACAACTTGTTGGCCCCAGTGTTAGGTGTGACATTAGGTTAGGGTCTAGGACATCAAGACTTGAGGATATTCAGCATCCAAGTAGGTGCTGGTGTGTGTGGTTGCTTGCCCAACTGGTGGATACCCAGTGTGGTTATGGCCCAGGCTCAGAGAAGCTGCTAAGCAGTGTCTGTTCCTTGACTGTGGACACCTACAACAGCAGCATATGAAGAGTTGTTGTGAGAAACTTTTAACAAGATTTTGAAGGCAGTAATTAGGTCACAGCACTGAATTAAAGACAGGATCTGCAATTTGGGTTGAAATAGGAGGAAGGGACTGGAAGAGCTAAGTTACATGTCAAGACCAGAAGGGAGAAGCCCCACGAAACTAAAAGAAAGGCCAGTGTTGGGTGGTGATCTTGAAGTGGTTACTAAACACCTTAACTATGGCTGAAGCAAGGGTTAGTGCTCAGGCAGCAGACAAGTTGTTTTGTAACTCTCTGAAGATCAAACTCGGCACAAATGGGAGTTTGTGTTTGTAAGCAGTCGTCTTTATTTGCACTGAGCTGGAAATGTGGTTATTGTGCATGTCTTGCCAGGGTAAATGTTATGGTTTTCAACAGTTGGAAGTTACTGTAAGACTTGTCCAACTCTGGGGGGCTAGGAGGAAGGCTGATGACAAGTGGAATAAAAACAGTAGTCTGGAAATGTGTGGCAGTCTTTGTGAAATGCATAAAGTTAGATCTGGAGTTGGGGTCTTGGCTGACATAGAATGAACCCAGAGGAGGACTGTTAACTCTTGCAAGGTTTCTGTGTCAGCTGGTGAGCTGTACAGGCATGGTTTGTCCCAAGGCTGGCAAGGGTTATTGGAGTGTTTCTAAAATTTGGGGTAGGTGTAAATTGTGGGTTTGAAAAAGTATTGAGTAATGAGGTCAGATTTTTGTCAGCCCTTATGCTGTTTGTAGTGTAAATTAGATGGCTGAGGGTGTAAGAGGTCTATGTATCTATGATTGTGTGGAGGACGGGACCATATTAAGGTGTATCAAATGAATCTAAGAGGAGACAGTGCAAAGGAAGGCAAGGAGGTGGCTTGCAACAAGTAGTTGAGCTGGGGAGTTCCTTCCTGCAGGATGCTGTGGGTGTGCTGAAAGTTTATGCAGGCTCAAAGAGAGATTTGCCAAGTTAAAAAAAGAAATCCAGGCTACTAAATATGCAGAAACTACATCCAACTCAGGGACGTCATGCTATCTAGAAACTGGAAGAAATTTATGTTCTTCTATGCTTGGCATTAATTTTTGGTCACTGCTGGATAGAGGATCCTGGTCTGGACAGACCTTTAAAGGTATGGACCAGTCTGGCCTAAGAACATGGATATATATTCTGTGTAACCTGTCTCCAATCTTGCATGACGCAAATGCATAAATTAAAGTAAACAGATAATGATTTATTTAACCATTGGAAGATGAAATATGCTGAAATAGTGACAGTTTTTCAGTCTTTAAAAAGAAAAAAATCATCTGTTCAGTGTATTCACTAAATTACTGTCCTTAAAATTACAAGTGAATGGGACACAAATAAATGCTTTGGAAGTCAGCATATGAATGCTTCAGTCCCTGAAAGATACTGGGTTTTTTTCTAATATTCCCAAATACCTTAAAACTTAGTGACGTAAATGAAAGCCACATTTCCATGTCCTTCAGTGTGTTGCTTGGCATGGGTGATCTGAGAAGATGGAATCTGTCCATCATTCATTCTTTTTCTCAGCGGAGGCAGAAATGGAGGTGTTGGGAATCCTACTATTTCTCAGCCCTGACATTACAGCCTATCCATACAGACTGTTGTATGCTGCAGAAAGGATGTACCTTCTCCAGTGATCTACCTTAAAGAACACAAATTTCCAGTCATTGTGACTTACCATCCCAAAATCTGCTATGGGTAAGCTGTTGCAATAGAAAACCCAGTCCCAAACCTCTGTTAAAACAAACATTCTTGTTTGTATTAGATGAAAATTGAGGAAGAATGCAATTAGAAAGGTTTCGAGAGCTACCCAGCTTTAGGTAAACAGTGTACTGAAGTGCAGCTGGAGTGTTAGTAGGGCATTGAGCAATGGGCTGTCATGCTTCAGACGTTTTGCACAATGTTTCTTTCTTCTGCCATTCTTGAGGGGAAAGAAGTAGGAGGCCTCTGGATAAACAGATTGTATTACTAACACCATAGTAAGACAAGGGAAAAGTCTATTGTACAGCATGTCTCAAGGTATGTGAAACAGATTAAATCCTACCAGTAAATTCAAACTAAGAAGGTATGTTTTTCTAAATCATATCTTTAGGCATCAAGCTATATTAATTTCTGCTGGCAGTTGGCCTGTGATCTCCCTTAGCTGATCACTCTGGGCATGAAGCATCCTTATTTATGGTGTTGCATTAAATAGTTAATGCATTTCTACTGACTGCCTTGAGATAACATGAACTGCTGTCCCTGTAAGCTGGCTTTCTGTATTTCTTTGCTGTTTCAGTCAAGTAAATGAGAATTCAGTGCCGCAGAAAGCTGGAGAAATGCTTATACATACAAACTGGCACATACTCCTTTTCACAGAGATTTGTGACTGTTTTCCGAGCAATGCACTTAATCATCCTGGTTGTAACTTCAAAGGGAATGAACTACTGAGAGGCACACAGCAGACCTGTGCTGGAGAAGTGGGTCTCTGTGCCAGCCAGTTCTGCCAAGGCAATAGATGTCAAGTGCAGCAGCTACTCAGGTATGGGATTTTTGTGAACCTGAGGCTAGAAACTGGCGTTAAAACAGACCTCTGTGGTGTATGGGTTCTTAATTAGCCAGGCTTGCACATGTTTCCTGAGTGGAAAAGTTCTGCCTATTTTGTCAGTGCTTTCTGTCATGTGCTCAAAGGTGCTTAACTTCAGCCCTATGTGTAAGCCCTGTGGGCACCTTCAGGACTCACTTCTAGACAAAAGAGAGAACAACAGTGTTGATCAGAATTGCTGTCATGACCACCCAGGGGACAGACAGTCCATATATGAAGTGTAAAATCTATTCTTTATTCCAAGGGGGCTGGAGGTCGAGGGGAAGCCTGTCTAGAAGATGGTGCTACAAAGCAAATGCCATCCTACAGTAGCAGGTTCCCAGAGCCATGTGAAAGATTTCAGTATCTCAGTTAAGTGTTCTTGGTTTAATGTACAAACCCAGGTAGGTAGTGCTTCTCTGGAAATAAGGCTGATAGGCATTTTATTGGGTCATGGCGCTTGCTGCAAACGCTGGTTACACAACAAAACTTCCCTGCCAAAAGCTTGCTGCATATGGAGTGGAGGGGGTGCAGCCAAAGCAGACACCATTGGCTCCTATAGGCAATGCATTTTGCTTTTCAAAACATTTCCATGCAGGAGGGCTAGACCATGGCCAGTCTCCAATTCAAAGCAGCATGTCCAGGACATCCCTTTGGCTCCTGCCAGTGTGGGATAGGTAATGCTCTGAGGTGCAATGGACCATTTCCAGAAACGTTATCACAGTGGGTTTATGAGGTCTGTTTTTTAATTTCCTGAGGATCAGCCACCAGTATCTCAGTGGCTGTCCAGAGGACCCTCCATCCCCAGCTGCCTCAGTGAGCCTCTTCCGAAGCAGCTGCCCACCAGTGGCTGGGAGTTTTCGGCTGCATGACTTCTGGAGTGTGCTGCTGTCTGTGGCAAGCTGAGGATCATGTTTGATCACAAGGCACATTCTCACCCACAGCACATGCGGGTCTGCAGAGGGAAAACAGTACAAGATCAATCCCAGCTTTTCCAGCATTGAGACTATGACAGTGGGCTCGGGTTTCACTGGAAATTCACAGGCTCTCTTCAAAAATCGGATATTTTTCAGATTCTTAGCCACAGAGTTGAAACAACTGAGAGCGAGCCATTTACCAGATCAAAGCTTTTCAGGCTATGAAGCTATAGAGGACAACATAGTCTGCCTTTCCCCCTGTGCCCCTGGTGCACACAAACCCACCTTCCAGAGAAGTTACCTTGCTATTCATCAGGCTGCAGCTGTCTGTTTATCTGTATCTTTGTCTTTCCTACTCCTCTCCTCTACTGACTGGCAGTTCTTTTCCCCTAGATGCAGAAGTTTTCATGAAAGGGAATAATACACAGGCAGTTTTTCTAGTTACGAGCATTTTCTGTCTAGCTGATAGTCACATTTGGATGTTAAATTGGAATTAGTCTGTCTGTTGCTTTTTTGTGTGGTCTTACCCCACTGTCACTGAATGTGCTGGATAGACAGTGTGATTTTTTTTTTTTTTTTTTTTTTTTTTTTACTTCTAAGGCTATGAAAAGAAAATGTTTAGGCTGACAATATACAGAGCAGGAAAATAAACGCATGTGGGAAGGTATGACTAGACTGGTAGCTCCCCAGGGGAAGCACAAATATATACAATTTTAAGACAATATCCTTAAATACCACCACCTGGTTATAATTGCAGCCACATGTGTCCTAGGAGGACATTATTGTGAAGCAGCTTGTCAAACACACTTGGTTTTAGGGCTTTGTAGAGGTTGAAGAGACCCTTAAGCTGAAATCGGTTCAGCTGTTAATGCAAGTGAGAAGCTCTTTTCCATGATAAAGGAGCATTTTTCTCCCTTACAGTGAACCAAAACTTCTCTGGGTCCCTGGCAGTGTGGAGGTCATCCTCTCAGAAGAGCATTAACGAGGTCTGTGACTTCTGAAATGGCAACGACTATCTTCCTGCCTCTGTTTCAGATCCCCCCTGCTTCTTCCTACACCCCCTTCTATACCAATGAAGTGCACTATTATCACATCTTCCAGATAGGTCCATTTTTTTCCCATCCAGAATAATATTTTGCCTTTGCCTTACCAAAATATCTAGTGCAGCCAAGATCTTGCACTTGCAGGTGGATACCCTGCCGGGTCTTTGGGGTTAAGGTTGGTTGTCAGGGATGGGCTGTCCCAGAACTCAGTAGGTTGTAGGCTGCACCACTGCAGGCACCTAGAAAGAAGAGAGTCCCTGGCTCCTGCTTTAGTATGCAGCTTTGGTGAGGCACAGTCTGAGTCTTGTGATCGCTTGTGTAGCACAGCTTTAGAAATAAATCTGTATCAGTACCTGGGAGCCAGGGAAAAAAGGCCTAAAATGCTCCAAAATCAGAAAGCAAACGGAACTCCTCATAAATTTCTATAAAACTTGTATTTTCTTAGCTGTCTCGCAATTGTCATGCACTCTGCTTGCCTGGGTTCAGCAGAGCTGAGGCTAAGGCTTTTCCAAGCTCATTAGTCTCTATTACAGCAAAGGGTAACAGACAATCCCTCAAGTATTTTCCTGTCGTATTGTTTGTGGATTTGAAATGAAAGTAGTACCCTTTACTTTCATTTTTGCAACAGAAGCAATCAGTTTAGATAGTTGTTTTCTGCAACAGGTTCTAGATATGAGTCATCCTGTATTTGTCTCAAAGCGTGCAACAGTACATTTAAACTAAAAAATTTAGAACTAAACAAACTAGATTGCCATGACAACACCTGCTACCTGCAGGAGGAGCTGTGTTTTTCTGAACATGCCAGAGATGCTGAGAAGTGAAAAGAAACACTTGAATACCTGCTGAAATTTCAATTTCCATGTTAAATTTGCAAATTAAAAAAATAAATAAATTCTCTGCTGTAATGTGAATGCTGTTACCCAACCTGGGGGAAAACTGATTACCATTTAAGAGGCAGATTCTTCCAATCACCTCACCAGTCTTGCCTGGGATTAACTGATAGAGTGGGAGATGATACAGGCAGGGATTTTTCTGACTTGGAATTTCAGCAGACATGAACAGCAATATACAAAAGATCATTAATTTAAAATGTAATTCACTTAAGTAATTAAAAGAAAATACTTTTGTTGCCCTTTGCAGGTAGGCTGCTGAGATGTAATTAGCTTCTGGAATGATTCCACGAATCTTTGAGTATTTGCAAAATTTGGAAATTATTTCCTTGAGGTGTAAGCTTTGAGAGGGTTCTTCCAAAGTTTCTCCTGCATTTAGCTTTTTCTCTGGTTAGTCTTGTGATATGAGCCATACGGATGTAGAAGAATATTACATGCTTTTCAGAGCCGTAAGTATAATAAAAACCAGCACTGAATTGTCAGTAACTATTATTAGCATCCTGTTATTTTTCTGTGTCTACTACCTAGAATAGCAATAGTTTGTATTGTTTTATTTTATACAGCCATCCATCACATTCAGGGAGATGATACCAAACTTTTGTCTGGATCAGAGCTCCTTCAAGGCTTTCTTGCAGCTTCAAATGCCTCCTAAAATCAGGCAGCGCCCTCCTGGATCTTGCTTCCGTGCCTGCTGATGGCACATGCATGTTCAGTGAGCGTCTTCAGGCTTGATAATGAAAGGCATGGCCAAGGGCTCTCCAGTAGAGTGTCCGGAGAAGCAAACCAGTTAACCATGAATAGATGGTAATGACTGTCACAGGCTTTAAAATAGTCTAGTGCTGTTGGCAGAGTGTTTTTAAGACACTAATTATTGCTGTAATGGAACAGAGTGATTGCTCATCTCCTCTGGGTCCTGCCTCTGGCAACAAGTTGTGCATGTGGCTCCCAAGGAAGATGGAAACCCCACAAGAACATGGAAAGAGAGACTTGTTTACAAACCTCTCCCAATCCGTGCATGTCTTGGATCATGTCTTCTCATCTTCAACAGCAGTTTGTCCTAACCTTCCGTCAGAAATGCATTAATGCACACTAATATGGTTACCCTGAATTCCTCTTAAAATTTGATAAACAGACTCAATTTATTATGGCAGCAATCTGTGTTTATCTCTTCTGTGCTGCGTAACAATTTATCAGCTCCTGCCTTATCAGTGAAGATGCAGAAAAGCAACTAGTCCATTTTGACTGCGATGCTGCAGTTTGCAAAGATCCCAAATGTCATCTCATTCCTTCCTACCCAACAGCCCAGTCTGAGTAAGTAGGGGAAGGTTTTTGGTATGTGTTGTGGTTTGCATCCAAACTTTCATGAATATTGTGATGCTTATTGAAAATGTTAATATGCCAGGGCATAAAAAGACACTTCCTCTAAAAACTGGGCTCTCCTGAGGCATCAAATGCAAAACTATCTCAGTGCTTCTGAAAATCCTGTCTAATATACACACATGTAACAATATCATATGCCACAACATTATTCAGATTCACATAAATGAACAGGCTTTTTCTTTTAAAAGTAAAGCTAGAAATGGATCTCAGTTTGGCTTTTAAATAAGTAGCTGTAAATAAATGCTGGCAACCTTTCCTGAGCTGATGTTGTATTGAGGCTGATACAGAAGTCTGTTTTGTATTGTGGCTGAGCAGAGGTGGTGCCAGGTCACACATCACGAGCGAGCACCTTGATTAAGCTCCACCAGATTTTGTAGTGCTGTGTTTCTCTGTAATGTGGGCCAGAAAAGATTGGTTTGGAAAAAAATGTGTTTGTTAATACAAACACATCTTTTGCTAGAAAATAAATCTTTTTGCTAGAAAAGATATATTTGTTTCTTTAGAAATAGTGAACAATCAGAATGTTTGAGGGATGCTTTCTGAAATAGACACTGGCTTTTTAATCGCTGCCTTGGTTAAGAGAGAAGATGGATTTTCTCTTACTTTTCCCCTTGTTTACTACTGCAGAGTGGGAAAGGGAAGGAAAATGGGGGGTTGGAAGAGAAATATACCAAATGGCTGCAAACCTTAAAAATGTGGGAATATTCCATTTCCATCAGAATTGGTAACTTAGATATGTGGGGAAATGAGAATGTGCCTTTTCCACTGTTTACAATGAAACATGATTCCAGCAGTGTAAGCCTCCCTGCTTTTGGGAAACATTTGTTTTTCAGATGAGAAGAGAAACTGATATCCTAAATGTTTGTGGTTATTTAAAAATGTTTTCACAAAAATTTAGGCCTGTTTCATCGCTGTGTCTTGGCCCAACACCCGACTGCAAACAAACGTTACAACATTATAACAAATATAATATAATGTTGTAAGTGCTGTTGTAAGGGGCTGCATTTTGACCTCAGAAGCATGTTTGTAAGTGGCGAGTGAAACAATCCTCTGCTTACATGGCTTGACATCTCTCGGGCATCCTTTGTTACCATTTTAATAAACCTGCTAAGGTACCATGGCAACTGGGTGTGATAACAACAGTCAAAGCAGGCTCAGATGCAAGAAATCCTATGCAGGATAGAATATAATTTCATTTCTCTTCGAGTATTTGCCATCTTTGGTGCGGTGTACAATGTGGATTTTTCCATTTGCGCGCCAAGGAAGGGTTTGTCTGTTGTAAGGCTGTCATAGTTTTGCTTGGTTGACTTCATGATTGCTGGAATAATCTGCAGCCTCTTGCATACAAAAGTATTTGAACTTTTGTAAATGTGGTTTGAGGGGGATGCCTTTTTGGGCAAGTAGGTGCCAAACAGCAGAAGTCTGGAGGATTTTTTTTTTCCTTTTCTTGTTTTCTTTTTATTTTTTCTTTTTTTTTTTTTTTTTTTTTTTTTTTTTTTTTTTTTTTTTTTTTTTAGCCCAGTCACAAACATGCTGTTCTTGTTCAGTCTTCTGAAAGCCCTGCATACTTCGCAGAGGGCAGCACCTTCCCCATTTCCATTCCCCACTGATTTCCTCTCTATTGAGAATACCAATTAATGAAGATTACAACCATTTGAAAGACTCCCTACTTTGCCATCGCTTCTGTGGCACATCTCATTCAAGTTGTCCCCAGACCTAATAAGCTGTGATGGGATCAGCCAACAATCACTCTGTGCCTCCTTTCTTCTGTATTTTCTCTCTATGCCAGGATGCAAAGAGAAAAGACAGAGAGGTCTGACTTAAATTGCTGAATATTCTGCACATAGGAGAAATCCTAAATTCTAACCTAAAACAGCTAGTGGGATATGGTGTATTGCAGGAGCGGTGCAGTGAACTGTGTAACAGTTCAATAAATGTATGTACCTGCTTAGTCATTATTCATTTATCATTGAAGCTGGTAGAAAGTCACTTCAAAAATCTAACATTCAAGTGGGGGATGAAGATCTGTTAGTTTTCCAAAGGCTAGTACGTAGAAACCATATTGATCTTGTGTTATTTCCTTAAATGACCTATTGAAGTGACTCTCATCTGTGTTAGCATCTCTTTATTGTCAGAGGTATGGTTTTGCCTATGAGTGCAGTTGTTTGGGGTTTTTTTTTTAATTTTTTTTAATTCCTTCCATTGAGTATGTAGTAATTGCCAGTGTTTCATCTGTTGGCAGTTGTTCCATGTATTACATTACCTGTTTTCTTTTGCAGGTTTCTGACTTATTCCTACCTTCTGGCCTTTAATGCGTGGCTTCTGCTGGCACCGATCACCCTGTGCTATGACTGGCAGGTCGGCAGCATCCCTTTGATCGAGTCCATCTGGGATGCAAGAAACTTAGCTACAGTGTTCCTGGTGCTGGTGATGACATTGCTCAGCCTACACTGCATAGCTGCATTCAAGGTAATACCAAAAGACACACAATACAACATTTTGTTTAAAATCTTTTGTTTCCTAATCTTCAGGTGAAATGGTCAGTGAGCACAAGTCTTCCTCTAATGCATTGGGTTGAGGTGAAAAAAACATGCCCCTACCTAACTAATGTAGGCAAGCTTAACAGATGAAAATGTCCCTCTAGTTGAATGTCTCAGTCTCTAATTGGTCTTATTTGAGGGCAAAACTTGGCCTGGGGTCCTGCATTCAATTACTGTTAATGATCCAAACCCCACTGAAGTTGTTAAGTGTCTCTGCCTCTCCCATAATCATTAGACTCTCTGACACTTGCTTCAAACAGGACTGGAAACTGTCATCTGCAGGGCCATTTGAAAATAAAATCAATTATTGTATTTGTACCTTTGCTATGCTTCTAAAACCTAAACATAGGATACATCTTGATGAGACAATTTCCCATCAGCAGAGTAATGGAATGTGGGGAATCTGAAAGGATCTGAAAATGGTTATTTAGTGTAAATAATATAGTTGGTAAGCCATGCCTCACATTTCAGCATTTCAGGTCCACCATTAATCATAATGCAGAAATGAAAGCGAGGTTGTACTAGACTTATTGGAGATAAGATATGCACTTACATGAAAGAGGGTTTTTTGCTGATCATAGGGAGTTACAAGCTTTTCCTCCTCAGTTGTGTTGTGGAAGCTTCTTTAGGAAAGGTGCTGGTAATTGTCCTGGTTCAGCTAGGATAGGGTTAAGTTTCCCCAGCAGAGAGGGGGGAGGGATCTCCAGCCGGGTTATTCATACCATGCTGGAACTCCTTTCCTTTGTGGCTTTGGTCTCGGGGAGCACAGGGATGTCTCTATCCATTGTGGTATTTCTCTGTATATCTTTTGTCTTGTTCACTGTTATTACTGTTTGTTGTCATTGCTACTGTTGTTGTTCAGATTGCTTATTACACTGTTGTATTAAATTTCTTCTTATCTCAACCCGGGGTTTGTGCCCTACTTGTGTCCAAGGGGGGGGAACAATGGCAACGTGGTCTCTGGTCCCGGCAGGGCCTAAACCAACACAGTAATAATTTTTTTAAATAGTACAAAAGTTTCTCTTACTTAAACATATGTATCACTGGAAAGCACTGTAGGAGAGTGACAGGTTTTTAATACCTGTTGTGCTAAAACGTGCAGGTCATGTACATCCTTCAGTCTACCCTGGCAGTCTTCCCTGTGTTCCTGATAAGAGACAGAAATGAACCAGACTGTAGTCATTAATTTAGATTATACATTTAGAGATGCTGTATGGGAAATATGGGAAAATACCCTATTAGGTATTCACTAATTCTACCTGCAGGTTGTACATTCCTCCTGCTTTTATTACTTACTGCCAGAGATACTCAGAAGTGTTTGTATTAGACCTAATCCTGTTCCCAGGGAAGTTAATGATAAAATTCTTACTATCCCAGTAGTGAACACTTCTGAAACATCTTATCCTGTGTTCTTTGAAGTTTTGGTTGCTTTTTATTTCTTCTCCTGTTGTTGAAAATGGTACTATGTGTAAGATAAATGATGTTGATTTGCTGGGAAGAAAAATCTTTCAGGATTATCCAAAGACAATTTGTATTATTTTATTCTGGGTAAAACAATAATCCAGAAAGATTCCTTTGGGTAATTGAATTGTTTGTCTTCTGTCAAATTGCAGAACAAAATATTTCAAAACACTTTGTGCATTAAATGCTTAGATTTTATAATATTTTTATTCCTTCTGTTTTTTTTTCTTAAAGGCAAAACAATTCAGTGTGGATTTATGAATACAGTTTGATTTGAAACTGCATCTTCTATTTTTTTGTGAGAATAAGTTCACTGCTTTATTCTTAACCACTGTTAATGTTGCATTAAGCAACATGAATTTGACTCTTCAGGCATTTACTTATTGGATGCTTTGAAATTAATCTTGTAGATTCATTTGTGTTTATCCTTGATAACCCCAAACATGGTGTAAATTGGATCTGAAGTGGTCTGCTTTTGCATCTAACCTAAGTAAAACCAGAACCATCTTGACAAAGTGCTCTAACCACTCTCTGCTCACAGCATCCCAGCAAACCCACTGTGAACATGGAACAAGGGTTTCTGGAGGTCAACTTGGACATGCTTCCCCCAGCCCTAGGTATAATTAGAGGTAGCTGAAGTATTCTGTTTTTCAGGAAATTCTAAATTTCTGAAACTATTTTCTTTTTTTCTTTTTTTTTTTTTTTTATGATAAATTGTGATACTGCCATTAAGTAATATGAAGATGATTGTGTTGTGCTGAGTATTATGAATTATTGAGAAAAGCAAACAGTAGGAAGAGACATATTTCCTGGAAATAAATTATCCTGTTTGGCTTCAGATACTCTCAGGAATGTCTTCTACAGTGAGGAGAGGAAAGTTCAGGGCACATGAACTGCAGGCACAATTCATTATATTAGGTTCTTAAGAAAGCTTCTTTCCAAGTGCAACAGCAGTAGCTTTTCATATGACATTGCTCCCCCCAAGAAGGACCATGCTTCAGTCAAGCCCCAGACGGACTGTTTCTCGGTATTTTGCAGCTTGTAGGCAGCATGAGATGTATCAGTTGATTTTTCAGTATCATAAAGTTTAAATGTTCTGCTTTCTTTTTGAAACAAACACACAAAACTCTCTTAGCAGCCATTTTTCTCTCCTTTTTTCATTGAAAAGACTAAGCTGGAAGCGGTGGCTTGTGATTTTCTAAGGAATAGTTTTAGAGTGAACAGGCATGTAGTTTGTATGCCTTTCAATTGAGTGTGTAGGTGTGCAGGGGTATGAGAGGACAGAACCTCATAGGCATTCTCATTGGCACTAACACTTTCTGTGGCATGGAGAATGCAAATGTTAGAAGTTATTTTGGCACAAGTGTAGACTTTTGTGCAGTGAACACTGAACTGATTTTCAGTGGCAAGAGGTGATGCATGTGCATCCACAAAACAAGCTCACAGGAGACTCAGAATATATTACATGGACTGTAATCAGAGAATGCATGTATTGGATTTCTGCCTTTGGTGCCATTGAATTTTAAACAGGGCTAATTTGTTGCTGACGTGTTTGATTAGGGTAATAACCCTGTTGGCATGTATGTGCAGTGCTGATAAAGGACATCTAAGGCATGAAGGTTTCTTATTCCATTTCATTTTGTGAACATTGTTAAACCTTAGAAGGAGAATAAACTGTGCTTTGCTTGGAATATGTCTGTTACTAGATGGGGTTTTTATGCTGAAAACTGCAGAAACAGAGAAGGCAACTCTCCATTATTGTTTGGAGAGACAAGCCTCCCTCCTCATGCACTTTCACTGCTGTTCTCCTTGCACATTGAAGAAGTCACTTGAAAAATTACTTCATTAATTCCTTGTATATAACTTTCATTCACTGGGTTGTCTCATGTGCCTGGTGCTAACCCCTCTTGCTTATTGGCCAAATAGCACCCTGTGAGCAGCTCTCCAAGAACGACTTGTTGCTCTGCACAGTGTTTAGGTGCACAGCCATGCCCATCTCTTGCTAGAGCCATCCCTATCACACATGACAATTAATGTCTGTTTTCAGGAGGCCTGATGGGAGTAAATAAAAGACCTGCTCCTTGGCACACCTCCCACTGTGGGTGTAAAGGACCTTGCTGTCATCTCTGGCCAAGATTTTTTCATAGTGACTAATGTGGCAAAGTTGCAGTCCATCATTAAGCAGCATTTTGAAACCTTTTGAGACTTGATTTTTTTCACCACACAGATGCCGAGCATGCTCTGCAAATTGGCCTCTCTTGAGCTGTTTCATCCAAGGCACCAGGAGTCATCGTCAGGTCTTGGAATCCCCAGGTTCTGCTCAGCTCTTTGCGGGGAACTTCCTCACCCAGTCTGGGCTTTGAGTAGCGTGCCAGGGATGTGACAAAGGCTGGGCATGCTCTTGCAAATGCCACTTAATTAGCAGTGTGATTAAAATGCAGCTTGTCCTGTAGTTGTGGCTGGGAAGGTGTGTACACAGCGTATCATGGATCAGATTCCACTTCCTATGTGGTACCTGATACATGGAGGGTTGATGGTGGAAAAACTCATGTGTGTGCAGTGGGTTAAATGAGAGCAAGGTCATCTGGAAAACTAGTTTGAAACAGTAGCTTTTGTACCTGACCAGTCTGGGGGAATTTATTGCACTTCATACTGCTTGGCCCTCTTCCTGCATTAATACCCATGACCAATGCTCTGAAGGTACCTTATGGTGGTCCACAACAGCTTCTACTTGTTTGTCAGGAACATGTAATGATGTGCAACAGTTTGGTCATGTCTGAGGAGGGAGTGCTATTTGTGTTTCACACCAATTTTAAAAACCTCTTTTGCGTCCGCTAGGATATATCTTTTTCAAGACATGCTTTGCTGCTGTGTGTGACATGGCTACATACGGTACGGGAAATTGTGATGAATTTCAGGTTATATTCATAACATGAAACTGAGATACATTATTATCCTTTTGTTTCATATGTTACAGTTGGTTGTTTTTTACTTCAGGTCTAATTTTAAGGTACTGCTGCCTCTTATATTTCTCTGCATACTGCTTCTTAGCCAAGACAAGGCATTTTATACCAAATTATTATGACTTCAATTTGTGCTGTAATTGGCATCGTATTGCCATTTATCTGGTGGTTTATATGCATGAATATCATCTAAGCATATTCCTCCGTCACTCGCAGATTATATTTCTTATCTGACAATGTTTAATAGCATCAAGGAGAGAAACGCTTTTGCGTCTTCTCTTTGTGTGCATGCTTCTGTTGTTTTTGCTAGCACTCATTATGTGTATTCTGTCATGCTATTTACTTTACCCTGCACTCCCAAAACCTTTGCCTTGTTTCCCAGGTTTGGCATTTCATTAATAAATCACATCTTATGGACCTTTCTGGGGAACAATTGCCTATTATAATATTCTACAGTAGTATCAGCACAGTCAGAAAGTATGCCTAGCAAAAATCACATGCCACAACACTTCCAGAACAATACCTGCTTCAAAGGCACAGCAAGGTGAATAAGGCTATTTATCTGACAAGCTGGAAACCACAGTCATTTTCATAAAAGATCCATTTAAAATAAGTCCTGCTTTCATTTTCCTGAGGGCCCACTTGAATTCCTTCCACATAGAGAGGAGGTCAGGACTGATGCTCTTAATCCTTAACAGCAAGGTTTTTCTGTGCTGCTTCTGTTAATGTTTGCTGCAGGGAGAGAGTAATAAGCCAGAAAGACTCTGTTTAGTGAAAGCTGGAGGAAGGGGGGCAGCCCTTTGCGGGCGCCCTGCATGCCTCACTGGCCGTGTTTCTGCTGTGTTGAGTGCCGCAAGCGGATCTGCTGTGTGTCCCTGGTGGGGTTGGAAGAAACACGAAAGCCTTTCCAGGGTGCTTGCTGTGCCAGCTGACAGGCTCAAGAGAAAGAAGGAACTTTCCTCAGTCAGTACATGATTGCCATTCTGAATTGAAAAAGCAAATACAAGAACTATCAAATACCTCTTGCATCAGAATTTTTTTTTTTTCTTGGTAGATGTCTGAAATAACAGGTTTGGACTGTGGTGCTCTCAGTAAATACAACTGTAGCTGAAGTAGTTCTGATTTGGCTCACCATGAAGATAGTCAGTGTCTCACCAAATGGGATCTTAACTCCTGCAGGAGTTTATCATGCTAGGTAGGTAATTTTCATAGGGGCAGGTTGTTCTGCCATTTTCAGCACATCAACACTGAATTATATTTTCAAATAAATTACTTTTGTTTCTACCATTTTCTTCTGATTTGAATTAATATTTTAAGGCCCACTCAGAGCTGATTCTGGAGTGGCACAATAGGAGGGGTGTGTAGGAGAGGGTAGGTGGAATGCGGACCAAGCAATTTATAGCTGGGGCAGATAACGATGCTCATTGTGGCTACCTGGTCTTAGTTAATATTAATAATATTATAAAACTATTGTGTGATTTTTGTTGGAATCCTCTTGTTCCATGTTACCTCTTAAAAGCAAACTCACCATGAACAGAGTTGCTTTTCCAAAGATCATGCTTTTATGTACTGCAAGCAGTGTGCCTGTGCTCAAATGTTACCATTTTATTTTTTATTTTTCCTTTTGTCTTTTTTTCCCATGTAATGAAGCAGCCTGCAGTCACAGAATGAAAGGGAAGAGGGGAAAACAACCACAAGGTCAAGAGCATTATTCTAATTGCTGGAGCAATTTGTTGACTTTCCTATTTCCTTTTGGAATGTTCCATTTCTCTTTCAAAGACATGTGTGCTCCTGCATCCGCTCAAATCGGCTTGTCAAGTGGAATTAAAGGTTGCAGAGATTAAGGATTGGGAAAATTAGTTTATATCTTCAGGGAATTTTAGAAACCTGGGCAAAAAAAGACCATAATCACACGGCTGAATGAATGGATAGCTGAGGTCTACAGGGAAAAAGAAAGTAGTAGATATCAAAATTTTACTTCAAAGATATTAAAATTAAAAGTAAAATATTGGTAGAATATACTTCTGTGCCCTGCTGTGGGTTATGGGATTGGGAAAGGACTACTTTCTGCTTTTATTCCATAATGGAAAGGCTGATTTCCAGAGCTGTTGAGCGTCCATAGTTCCTGTTGATGTACCAAAGTTCTTAGGCATTTTCAGCATTTCTGAAAAATAGGCGGTTTTACCTAGTGGTACAGACCAGGACTTGCTTCCTTCTAGAAACAGAAAGTGAATGATCTCTTTAGGCTGATCTGAGATAGGTGCCAAGGATTTCTCTTCAGATAATCCTGGGTTAGGACGCCAAGGATACTTTTAAGGGTTTTGGTTAAGGGTTTTGGTTCAGTTTCTGACTGGTGTATGTTTGCCTGTATCCTGGATAGGTGCTGCTGCTGGTGAACTGGAAAGCAGTTTGCGTTGAAGCTGAATGCTTGAAACACGATCAACGTGCCAGGTAGTCAATAAGCAGTCAGCAGTGATGGTCAAAATAGCATTGGAAATCTCCATGGCTTTTGGCTATCTGTGAAGTATAGAATTTGCTTAATTCTAGGCAGTAGTAACTGTGTGACTTTATCAGATCTAGATGATCAGCAAGGAAAACAGCTATTTTTAGGAAGACAGTTTGTTGCTAAGCCTGGCATTCAAGCAGCTGGCACTACTGAAGATGCTTGATTTTTTTTTTTTTAATGAGATGAAAGAATAAAACTTGTGATAAACTGTAGAGATCACAGAATGTGTGGCTCTTTTTGTAGGAGCAAACTGATTAAGATGGGTGTCTGAGCCAGATTTGAAGCTGGGCAGTTAGCTTTTCCTTACCTGAAAAACTGAGTTTTTCAGACCGTATGTTGACACCTGACTTTTGGCATCATTTGCTGGGAAGCTGTAGCACAGGCAACAGCAAACAAGCCACAGCTCCCCAGTGCCCTCCTGTTTGGCCACAGAAGATAGAGGTATGTGTCCTATCCTGATTTCTGCTGGTGACCTAAAGGAGACCATGCTGATGGTACATGGAGTGTGGTACAGCTCTGCCATGATCTGTCTGTGCCAGCGTCAGTGAGGTAGGACTTGGGAGCACCCAGTACTTACTTGCTGCTGCAAGCTTTCCATCAACGGATTTTTTTTTTTTTTCCCCCTCCTGTGAAGGAATGAATCCCTAGGGTTGATTCCTGATTAGCTCAAGTTTGCTTTTTATTACCTTATGCATGAATGCAGAGTGAATTTGACATGCTTCTACACCATCCCCTTTATCTTTAATACTGTATAAATGGAAAGTGCAAGAGTAAATGTTTGCAGATCCTGACCTCTTGCCAGGTGAGATGCTGCCAGTGTTTTGGTGCAGGCCAGCGAGGAGTCATTTTGCTGAGCTGCCTGTGGCTTCATGAGTGACTGGTACAACAGGAATACATGAATTAAGCTTGTGTGCAGCCTGCATTAAGGGTTTTTACAAATGGATGTTAGGAATAAATGGAAGAAGTGTAAATCCTCTGTCAGTGGTCTACAGACAGTCATGTAGCTTCTTTGAACCTCTGTGCCTCTTTTGGTGGATAATGCACTTACCTCCTAGGCCTACAAGCATTTCAAAATGTATAATAGCAATCATTGCTTTTTTACAGCCATGCACTACCAACTTTCCTGGATACCAACTTTTCTGCACTTGCAGTCAGATGTTCCAAGTGCAACATCTCACTGGCTGTAATGGACCATCCAGAGCTTGCGGGCAGAGGATGATTTATGCTCTTGGTAGGAAGGAAGTCTTTACTCCATGGAGCTGTTGGTTCTGAATGGTGGAGAGGTGACACTTGCCTCATTCTTAAAATAAAATGTTAGAGGAAGATATTAAACCCAACAGGAAAACATGTATAAACACCTTTGGAAACATTCCAAGGTAGAACAGAATGGAATCTGCTTGGATTTGTTTGCCCAGCTGCTGTCTTCCTCGAGGTGTAACCTTGTTCAGCTGGGAGGAAGGTTGTTCTCACAGCTACACTTCCCAGTGCCTCAGCCTTTGGAGGTGCTGGGGGATAGGAACAGAAGTTCTGCCATCACAGTGTGAGACTAAATGGATCTGGCACCTCAGATAATGCTTTCACAATGGGAAAAATAGGGAATTTACAGTGGTCTTATGCAAGTCCAGAGTTTGACAGATGTGTCAAAGTAATCTGCATACCTCCTGTGCTTGTACTTTGTGGGTTCTGGCCTGTAGAAGACTTGTGATTTAATAGTAGTCAGCAAATAGTTATTTGTGGCTCAAGGAATATGTCTTGTATGTAATATGGGGAGATCTCTTTCAGTTGTAAACTTAAAACTTTCTTCCATTTCCCCCAAATTGCCAAAGAAGTAATTTTTGAGATTCATTGCTGTGTTGATAGTTTTTGGCCTTGGAGTGATTCATTGCTAATTTGAGATAGTGTGCCAATTTTTTTCCTTACCTTTGGGAGAAGTAGTGGTGTCCTTTAGTTCTTTGACAAGTCTATGAAAAGTAACAGGTAAAAAAAAAATTCTTCTTTATTGTTTTTTGGTTTGGTTTGTTGGGTTTTTTGTTTGTTTTTTTTTTTTCTTCTTTGGCAAGAAGAAAATGAAGGCCTAATAGTAATTAGAGGTAGATGTGAATTTGAAAACCCCCACCAGATTATCTGTTACAAGGAATCCTCTTTTGATTTGAGGTTGGCTTGTCTCTAATAAAAGGAATCATTCTAGGGTTAATTCCAAGGTGCTTTTTTTTTTTTTTTCCCCAGAGACCTCTCTGACAGGTAGGAAGGTAAGTTTTATATTTCCAGAAGAAAGCACTATCTTTAGGAGGAAAGGAATATAATGATCTATAATTTCTAGTCCTAGATTTTTTGTTTTAAGTAAAAATGAAGACAAACAAAATTGCCTACTACTTTTTAAAAGCTTTTGCTACTGTTCCTGGCACCTGGAAGATGATGGTTCTGCCACCTTACCTCAGCTATCTCTTGAGTGGGCTCATGTGACCAGAGTAGTTAAACCAAATATATGGTCCAAATATTTATTTATTTTTTCCTATGAAAAGTGTAACAAGCTACAGGTTAGTTTTTTTGAATAAAAAACATGTGGAGGGCATCTCTTGTGGCTTGTGTTGGATGGAAGTTCCTGTTGCCCTCTGTTCCTGCAGCCCTAGAGTACCAGTCCCTGAGGTTCTGGCACCATTCCGTCCTGCTTGTTTGTTCATTTATAAATCTACCAGCTCCTCCAAGGGAAGGGGAATCAGCTAACTAAATTTTGAGCAGGAAGAAGATAAAGGAGAATATGTCTTACGAGACTTGTGTTTTTAGCTTTTATCTGTCTACGTTATCACCTGTTGGTACACACAATTCTTCCAACACATTGTGTGCACTCCTGTCCTTTTTTCTGTTTTCTCTGAGCTGCCTAGGTGAGCAAATGTTAGCCCTTTCTGGGAAGGCAGGGACGGATATCTCTGCTGTGCCTCCAGCTCTTGCAAGGCTAGGATGGAAGAACAGTCAGGGCAAAGGCTGGTTTTGCCAAGTATCTAATCAGTCATTAGAAACTGTTTAAGGAAGTGAGAAACAACATCTGCTTGTAAATAGGGTAACTTTTTCCTCCTGTATAAATTCCAAACTACAGGCAGCCAGTGATTTAGGAATTGCTTGTGCCAGAGGCATCTCATTAATGGCCAGAGATGAGCTTCAGATGACCATCAACCCCATGTGCTCCTCCTGCCCAGGGGCTCTCCCCAAGCTCTCCTCCTGGGCAGAACCCAGCTGCAGCACCAGGGTGTCAAATACACAAAGTGCCTGTACAAATTTTAAAGTTAGTGGCTGGGTAGAGGAGAGAACCCTGAACTGAGCTCTAGAGTGACTGCAGCATGAGCTTGGCAGTTTGATCTGCCGGCTCACAGGCAGGACCACACGTAGCACAAAATCATCCAAAGCCTGGCCTTCAAGGACCAGCTCTTCATATAAGCCTCTGCTTGAACTGAATGCTTTGAAAAGGGCAATGCCAGCCGCCAGACGTTTCTTGTTTCAGAAATAAGTAGGACCATGGAGGGCTCTGCTGCTTCATGAGGCTGGTTTGTGTGTGCTGGGCTCCTGTTTCTGAGCCCTGCCCAAGGGACTGAGCTGGCAGCCCGCAGTGACAGTAGTCTAGAGCTGTGTGACTTGTTGTGAAGGGAGAAAGGGCACACAATACCATTTTTTCTTTCAGCTGAGCCTACTTCTACATTTTGCTCTTTCCCATTTGATGTACAGGTTTTATGAGTCTTTCTCCAACATTGTTTCCTTTGCTTATCTGCAGTGCTGCATCCTTGAATAACACTGTGTCCTTTCTAGAGATGTTAACTAGAGGTTGCTTTCCCAATTATTGATTTAATGAACAGCAACTGGAGAAACACTTGATAGCTGGTTCATTTGAAAGCAAGAGTGTATCTTGGGGAGGAGAACATTTTATTCATTAGCAGTGCACTCCCTTTGTCCCAAAATACCTTCTTGTGCCTCTGGGTCTTTGTTGCTAAACCCCTGGGGTAAAGTGATGGCAGCAAATGGGCACCATAATTAGGCCAGACAAAGTGGGAAGGGAGTGTCAAATGGCAGAAGAGAAATGGAGTCTATATGCAGAGCTGGGTGGGAAGGAAATTGGAGTTGAACTAGGACTGATAATTTGCATTGAGTTCAGAAATCATTCTTAGTCCTTTTTTTTTTTTTTTTCTTCTTTCTCTATTCAATTTTCTATTGTAATTACAAGTCAAAATGACCATTACCGGGCACCTCTGCTCATCAGGTTTATGGATTGGTGTCAGCTTCAGCTCTGGGAATAATGTATTTTAGGTGCTGTTGTGACTGCAGGAAGGCACTAGTGTGATTCTAAGACACTGCAAAAGTGGATAATAGAAGCAGGTAACTGTGGTGCTGTTTAAAGCAAATATTGATAAAGAAGTCAAGACATGAATTCAGTTCCCCTCTCCGCTTCATTATTCCTCTTTGAGTCAGGGGAAGCCAGAGCACTTTTTTTGTGGTTCTGTGGTTCCACTTCTCTAAGGCAATGTCAGAGCCTCCTGACATGTACAGGCGTTTGGTACCCATAGAAAATGTTCATTGTCTTTCCCACAGAATAGATGAATGTATTTTAATGCTGTAACTTCTGAATTTCAGCTATTGACTAGGCCAGTGGTAACTGGTGTCACAGTCTGTAGCTGTGTAAAAGCAAGACAGGTGGCCCCACATCATTGATCGGGCTCTGTTCCTCTACACAGAAATCTTGTTCAATGCTTCTAAATTTAGATCCCTCCAGTAAAGAGAAGTCAGTTTGCTCTCCAAAGGTGAGAAATTGCCCACAACAATTAGAAAATGCTGCAACTATGAAGTGATGCTGGTTGCATGCGTTTCTAGGCATGATAAAGCTTCTCCCAGTGACGACAGAAGGGTGCTGCAGCGGCTGATGAGGCAGCGGCATTGCAGGGCAGGAAAGCACAGATGTCTGCCTGAGCATTTTAACAGACCTGATGCTGTACTTCTGTTATCCTGATGTCATTCTTTGAGACGATCAACAGAAAATATGAACAGATTCACCCTCTTGGGGTGGAGCTAAATCCGAAACTCAACTTGCCTGAGGAGGCTTGGGTGTCTCTGTGGCAGGTACAGCAGTTGCTGCTGATCACAGCATCCTGAGACGCTTGTGTCAGCCGTGCAGTTCGCAATTGTTTTGAATTGTATGTGGCAATTCCATTTCTCCTCAAAGAGTGAGCCAACATTAAACAGAGCTCAAGTGAAAGACATTAACTTTCACCTATAGTATGTCTCAAATTTCCATGTATGAGCATGGAGACCTTGTGTGCAAAAGTATCATTTAAGTTTAAATATTGTCTTGAAGGGGATAAAATGACTGCATTAGTGTGCCATTTGGGGCTAGTTTTCTTTACACAAAATGTGGCTTATTGAACAGCTTTTTCTCAATTATAAACATTTAGGATTGAACACAGCAGTCTGTGCATATGTGATGTGTTTGTGTATTTACATACAGCCACACTGTGGTAGACATGCTAATGTATGCATTCACACTATTCTATACTTATGTGTTACCAATATGGGGCATATCTTAAGTACTACCTATGCCATCTCAAGAGAGCTGCATACAATGGAGCTGACCTTGGAAAAGATACCAAGGGTAATAATACACACTGTGGTTAGCGTTTGTGTACCTTCTGGGCATATCAGAAGCACAAACAGTCCGTAAGTATGGAAGAGCAGTGTCTTGGAATAATTTATTTTAAATGCAGAACATATCAAACATTAATCTAAGTTGCTTTTTTTAATGAATAAGAATCTCAAAAGGAAAGGGGAAAGCTAGTGGTGAATTAAGTTGGATTTTTTTTTTTTTAGTTGATATGTGTTTAATTTTGTGTTATTGCAGAAACTGGAACACAAAGAAGTTTTGGTTGGCTTGTTGTTCCTGGTTTTCCCATTCATCCCAGCCAGCAACCTCTTCTTCAGGGTGGGATTTGTGGTGGCAGAGCGAGTCCTTTACATGCCGAGGTAATTATTGCAATTGAATTCCTTTCTAATGAGACCACCATTCCATTTTCTAAAAGCAGGCGTGATTGCTTCTTCCTTTTTACAGTACTTCAAACATTATATTGCTAGTCAGTGTGTTCTCTGCCTTTGAGTTCTGTCATGATAGCATGGGAGATTTTATAGTCCGTTGAGAGCAGATTGCTTGGCAGGAGCAAAGCTACCCAAAATCCTTACCTTTTTTTTTTTTTTTCTTTCATTAACACAGATTTTTTGGTGTGGTTGAAACAGCTCAATACAGCGATGTTGTTTCTTGAGGACTGGCCCCCAAGACTCTTTCTTTTTGGTAGCATTATCAACTTAAATTGTCCAATGGCTTTACCTTAAGGACAGCAGCTGAAAAATTAATCTCTCATATTTCTATTGTGGCATTGCTTAGCTTTCCTACTACATTAGGTGGTCAGTAAAAACAAAGGTAGCTCTTGCTCCCTTAAAAGGGTGCTGGCTGCAGTTGTGGTATATGCACATGACTTCCTGCCTGTAAGCTATCACTGCGTATAGTGGAGGATTTGCACTTTTTGAAGAGGCTGAGGAAAATCCAGCCACTTCTCCATCCCTTAGCCTCTGCCATGGGATTTCCCTCAGCTTCCAGCCTCTAACAATTGTCACTTCAGCAGTCTGGGTGCTTCTGATTGCATTTACTCAAGAACAACTTTGAGGTTTTACTTCTGACATCTCCACAGTATCCAGACCAGAGGCTGCAGTGGCAGTCAGAAGACATTCATCCAAGATGCACCAGACTTGCCCATTTCACAGAATCACAGGATGGTTGAAATTGGAAAGGACCTCTGGAGGTCATCTAAATGCCCTGCTTAGGGAGGGCCACCTACAGCCAGTTGCCTGGGACCCTGTACAGACAGCTTTTGAGTATCTGTCTCTAGTAGGAAGACTCCACAGCCTTTCTGGACAACCTGTGCCAGTGCAGATTGTTCCAGTCATGAGCATAAATGGTCGTTCTTGGATGCTGCAAGTCAGAAAGCCCAATTCTACCCTCAGGTAGAGAGGGTCAGCATCTGTTATCTCTAATAGGAACTGACATTTTGGAGCTGTTGACAAAGTTCAAGTCCTCAATTCCACTCTGGATTACTTTGTGATAATGGAAACAATAGTTTTATTCCACAAAATGTTTTAATTGTATTCCTCAGAAAATGTGGATCAGAAATCCCAAGAAAAATGCCTACAGGTGGCCTTTTGCAGAGCTGTATGCATATTCTGATCAACTTTTGTATAAGCACTCTCACAGAAGGGCTGCTCATTGGTGTGAAATTCAGGCTGTGTAGAAGCTGTTGTGATTATTACAAGCTTCTTATACAGTTAGGCTATATCTCTGTGCTCTGCTATATACTGACATTGTTTTGGGGTCAAATCCTGCTAAATTTATTCACATTACTAGCCCTGCTTTGTATAGTGAGTCAAAGTTGTCCCTTGGAGTTATTTTGCAAACGATACCTTAAAATAATGGATCTTGCATCATTTCAAATTAACTTGGAAATCAGATTGCTTTAAATTCATGTAACAGAAAATGAGGAAACACATGAAAGCGCAAAGCTATTAAGGAAACAGTCAGCTGAACACGGGGTTGTGTTGAGTGGTTGCATTTCTGAATCTCAAAAGAACAACTGCAGAAAATACTTCAGCCGTCAGCAGTTCCTCATCCTCCTCCAGATGAGACTGCTGATATAATGAGAGGAGGGGCAATGAAGAAGAAAAAAGGGTATGTTTGCACAGAGAAAATCAATCAGCATTAACATGCATGCATATAGTTTGTCTAATGCTTTTCATCTCCCGAGGGCTTTGCAAATATATGACCTACAAAGTAGGTAATTGATAGTTGCTGCTTTTTTTCAGGCAGGAAAACTAAGGTAGAAGGATTAAATGGTATCTCTAGAGTTACTCTGTGTCAGAGTCCCTGGATCTCAGACTTTGCTCAGATCACTGATGACCTGCTTTGCAATATTAGGTTTTAGCTCTTACCCCAGGCGGGCAGGCAGCTGGCATAAAAAGGGAAGGCAAGCCCTGGCAGTGTGCAGGAGAGGGGGGCAGTTTCAAGCCAGAGGATCTGGAGAGCTGAGTTCTTGGCTCCAAATTACCAAGCAATAAATTCTCTTCATCCTCAGGTGCAAAATGACATGAGTGGTGAGGGGGACTTCTGCAAACATTCATGACTATGGCAGAACAAAAATAATGTGTGGGTTTTGTTTTGGTTCCCCCCACCCCTTCCCGGGAGCGTGGCTGTTTAGTAATGATGGCTTTAAGAAGGGCTCACATTCTTTATTTAGAACAGCCTTTAGCAGTTTTCTTAAGTTACATCTTGAAAAGGGCTTTTCTTATCCTTTGCCGTTCCTTCTCTAAAACTCAGAGGTTGTTGCTCAGCTTTATTTAGACAGAAGTCCTCTATCCAATGGAGAGAACTTGGTGATGTGTGGTTTTGGGTTCATGCTGGAAGGCCTTTTTCTAGCTCTGTTTCAAGTAATAGCCTTTTATTAATATTTATGGATGTGTCAGTTGTGTATGTGTGTCACAGCCTGAAGTCCTAACTCAGTGTTGCTGAGTAGTTACCTGGCCAAAATGTCAAGCATTTTCTTTTCGATAAAAGTTAAGTGAGGACCCAAAGATTTACTTAAAAGGTGTTGTAAATAGAAAGGAACAAGGAATAAGCCTTTTGCTAGATATCTAATTATGTGGCTGGGCCTTGCCTTCTGGGGGTTAATGGGGTATTTGGAACAATTCCTCTTCTATCTGCAGCCATGGCTCAGGGCAGGGGGATATAAGCTAAGTCAGAATGGTTGAATGTTTTCTTTAATTTGCTTTAGCAAAATAGAAACATTTGGAGAAAATATTTCTTGTATTTAGTTTTCATTTGAGGGTTACAAGCACTTGTTTGTTTAAATCAGGAATTTTGAATTTATTACTGCAGTGTGAAAAAATTCATAGGAAAACGATGTATTGTCTTTCAACTTTTCATTTTCATTTTGTGTTACCTTCTTATACTTAAGAGGGGAAGACTTGTTTTCGGGAGGGCTGGGGGTGTGAAATGCTTATCTTGGGAGTGGTGAACAAGATACAACTATAGGCCACAGTTTTCTAAAGAGACATGACAATAAATGGCTGGATCAGCAAAAGACTTAAACCACTGCAGGTTTTTCCCTCTTCAAATTTTGTAGATGTAGTTATGTTTACTGCATATCTGCTAATGCTGCTGAGAACACCACATCTAGCCTCATTATTTGAAAATGCAGAACGGCTGTGTGCATCCAGTTTTTCTGAGCTGTGATTTGTCTGTACTTAGAGGAAGAGCTAGTGCTCCTGTTTGTGTTGCACTTCACCATGCAGAAACTGGAGAGGCAGAGCAATTTCCTGGGCCATCCAGAAGCTGCCTGCCCTAGTGACATACCAGCAGAGCTGTGGTTGCTCCCACCTCATGGCATCAAACCTTCCCTACCAGGGCAATTTCTATGTTTTCCTCATCTTCCACTGCTACCCTGATAGCAGTGGCTCCTGGCTGGGCTGCTGTCCTAGCTGGACAACTTAAGCAGTTTTCACATGAGAACCAACAAATCAACCAAAACATTGCTATGTGTCTTATTTCCAATTTGCTGACAGCAATAGGTAGCCAGTGGTACCTGCACCATATTTATGGCAACTCAGTCGTGGTGGATATTGCAGCGAGTTGCAGAGCGCATAGCTGCGCTTTCCCAGCACAGGCAATTACAGATTGCTGTCATTTTTTTCACCAGCTCCTCGCTATATCAGGAGTTGATGTTGCAACCCTAATTGTCAATACTAGAAGATGAGATCACTACTATATACAGGGTGGCATTTGCTTCAGCATCTGTCTCAAAAGCTGCAAGAAAACCAGCATCCAGAAAAAGTGCCCTTGTATTTTTCAGGGACTTAACACATCACATTAAAGTTTTCCCTGTGTCATAGCAAAGCAGGAACCATATGAATTTTTGCCTTTGCACAGATCATGTTTTTGATTCTTTATGCTAATGCATTCATTCCAATTAGTGTAATTCCACACATTATTAACTTTTGTAATTGGAAAAAAAAAAACCCAAACAACAAAGGACTTGGTACCTGTGGTAGTTAGTGGAATCATCTATAACTTTTATAAACCTGAATATCCATGAACAGAAGTCCCCTTTGCTTATAAGGCATCCACTTGAGGATGGTGCTTCTCTTTTTTGGGAGCATATTACGCTGTCCACATTATCTTAATTTTCTTGAAGACCAGTTGTGTAATAGGACTGTGGTGTATTTTCAGTTTCCTTTGCTAGCCCTTTCTTTAATGTTATTTGAAGCTACAAGTTCACCAGGAGCTGAATTCCTGTTTACTTTTTCAGAATTCCTTTGGTATTAGATCAGATCCCATAAGGGATCCCCTGATCTACAGAATTTCAATTTAAATTTACAGAATTTCAATTGGAGTCGAACCCTGATCCCAGTGAAGTCAGCAGTGAAAGTCCTGTTGATTCCATGGAGCCAGTTTATCTGCTCGCTGATCTCAATTCAACCGCATATTTAAGCTTTTTGCCTGCTTTCAAGTTAAATCCACAGTTCATTTGGGATTGGATATGGAATCCAAGTTGCACCTGTTCCATTTACTTAAACCCCATGATTTCAATGCCTTACTCTTTTGCTGCTGTTCTTGCAAGGGCTGTGGAGCAACTGAAGTTCAGAAAGAGTGAATTGGATTATATTCCTTGTAATTTGACTGTAGACCTGAGGGCACTGGAAGAGGACTGGGAGGGCATTATGTAGCCCCAGCCCCCATTACTGTGAGGGGTGCCTGTCCCTGCTCCAGTGCAATGATTTGAGCACTGGTCTGCAAAGTGGCTCATGGCTGGAGGAGAGGAGGTTGGGACCTCAGCTGAGGCAAGTGTCTCCAGATCTGTATCATTATCTATTAAATAGGGATAATAATTCCGCTCTACCATTTCGAAGGTGGCAGAGAGAGTTCTCATTAATTAATGAGAATAAACTGCTTGTAGAAAGGCTAAATGCTGCAAGCAGCTACCTTTCAGATGTGTATCCAAAAGCTTCTAGCTTTTGAAGGCTTGCCTAGCCCTATTAAACTCTTTAAGGAGAAATCAAAGCAGTCATCCTCTGTTAATGCAGGCAAGAAATGCTGAGATTCTAGTGCCATACATTTTGGCAAAAGGCAGTAAAGATGTAGGAATAAAAGCTGAAATGATTCTGCAAAGCTGAAAAAGATTAGCTCATGGCACGTTTGGTCTAGACTGCAGTCTTGCATTATTTTAACTAAATTTAAAACATGCTTTTGAGAAACATTGCGTTTGGCCATGTACAATTGATTCAAGAAAAAGTTAAATTTGTGTGGAGTATGAGCATTAATAGCTATACTGGAAAGATATTTGGTTTCATTCTGATATATTAGGTTAAGGGAAAACCTTCAAACATATTCTGCTCTTGAAAATAATACAGATATGTAAGGATATTGCATTTAGAAAAGAGTAATAAATTAAGTTAATGTCATCTTGTGGAATAATCTACTTGGTCATGCTGGTTAAAAGAGGAATTATTACTTACTGGTATATAGGTATATGGTGCCCTACAGGAAGATGCCTTGTGAAATTTAATAGAAAATAATTTCTTACATGAAGTTTTTGGAGGCTTGTGATAGAATTGAGTGAGGAATTATGTCCCTTCAGTAGAGTTCCAGAAGTTGTTACAGTATTTTAATTAAAACCGTAGCATATAGGCCCTTCCCAAGTAAAGTATATAAGATTTAGGGAAATTTCTGTGGAATCCCCATGGAATTAGGTGGGATTTTTTATTTATAAAATACTTTCTTTCCATAATTCATATAGTAATCAAAAGCTTGAAAAGTTTCTGCATTACCTGTAAATATTTCAGATAGGAATCTGTTGGAAGTGAAATCTTGGACTTCAACACTCTAATGAAGTGAATTTATTTATCACGTGACTTATTGGAAGGAAAGGATGGGAAATGTGTCCAAATGTTATAAATAGCCATTCAAAGGTTAGTGAAATCATTCATTTCTAGTCGATATTTTCTCTCTAATAAGGAGAATAAGAGTTCCTACGTTTTCTCTAATTACATCATGTTCTGACTAGAGGACCACATTGCTAGTGGGAGTAAATAATTTTGATGATTTAACTGATCGTGTCTAAATGTCTTTAATATAGGCCTGCATAGCTTTTAATTTAGAGACAAGGACAAAGTCTAACACTAACTCATAAGGTACCTTTCAAAATTAGAAGTATTCTGCCAGTGTTTATAGTTCTGTATGTCTTTGTATTATGACTTGCAGACCTTATTCCATGAAAAGGCCTCTTAATAATGGTGAAAATTTGACATTTTTTTTCGGCAGACTCAGTAGTAGGTTAAGTATGCTGGCAGTTACTTTGTTGTCATACTGATATTTCTGAGCTGTGAGGCTTGGGATTTTTCCAATGGTATTTATTTTGTATGCTAAATATTATACCTCGATGGTGGTCCTGAAGTCTTTTAAAACCTCTAGTAACCAAGAAAAAAAAAAATTCCATGTCATTATCAGTGGGATATAGGCAATTTAAACCATGCTTTTTCCTTTTTTACCCAAACCTCAGTAACAGTGAAGAAGCAGAGATGTATAGTGAATGTTGCTGGCTGTCCGTGTGTGACAGAGGCAGATCCTGCATTTTCCTTGCCTTTGAACAGTTAGTCCAAAACATGACTGTTCCAAGAGGTTTTTACCTTGTAGTCCTGACTAGTTGAGTAAGTTTTGATACAACAGTTTCCCAGAGAAAATACAACAATTTAATTAACCCAAAACTTTTTGCCAAGGTGTGCTGACTACAGTGAAACTTTAGATAAAAAGTTTGGAAATAAGAGACTTCTCCATCCCAAGGTGGAGTTTGGGTCAAAAGGACACAGACAACAGAAATGGACAGCTGGATGAATGTGGCCCAGAATTACCTCTTTGTGGGAGATGCTTATCTGAGAGTTGAGACATCAAGGTCCATCTGCCATGCACCAGCATTCTTCATTAATGCTGGATCTACACCCTGCTGGATCACTTGGTGGTGGCAGTTTGATCCAGACTTGATCTAAGACAAATCTTGCCAAATTATCCAGCCTGTAACTTGCTGAATTTAGGCTAGTCTTGTACAAGCTGAGATGGAAAATCTTGATCCAGCAGTGTTTGGCAGTACAAAATAAACTTCTCAAAAATTCTGGAATACATTTGGACCAGTGGAGCGTGGTTGTTCCAGATCAGCACTTGGGCTCTGATGGCTGGAGAATTTTGGGGATCCCAAACCCAGAGCCCTACAAGTACACTCACTTCATTCCCTCAGACTGACCTGGCGCAGCGGTTTGAATCCGGGTGATCCAGGTTGCAGGGATGCGATTGACTTCTGAGTTTGTGGGTGTTTTGGGTGACCTGGGTGCAAGCTAACAATACAAATACACTATTTTTCCAGGTGAGAATATATTTTAAAAGTCCAGATTTTATCCAGGCCCAAAACATCTCCAGCCTTGGAAAACTTGACATTTTTTATAAACAAGCATCTTCGCTACCCTGCCAGCGCTGCTCATCACTAGAGCTCCATGCCCAAGAGTGCTTTTTGGGTCAAAAAGAGCCACCCATGCTTGGTTTTACCAGCATTCCCTTCTGCATCTGACTACTGCGTAGTGGGGGGGAGCATGCCAAGCACGCTTTTTGCAACCCTTTAACTCCCCTTTAGAGAGTGTGAGCAGAACCAATGAGTTCAACAGAGATGAACTGCCTTTTTTCCCCTGCAGCAACAGCCCTGCCTGCAAACTGCATTTCAGCTGAATTTGGCTCTTCCTCTCAGTGTATTTCCTCAGCTCAAGCTGCAGAGCTGGAGCGTCGTGGACTGGGAGCACAAAAAACTTGTTGTGCCAGGTAACATATGTGTTGGACTGGGGTTAGGAAGCTTGTGAGGAACTGTAAAACCAAGAGAATCAAATGTTTATGTTCAGCATTTGGACCTGGCAGCAGACACCGTGTTTCTCAAGACTGTGCTCCCTGCTCTCTGAAGGGCAGCAGCAGAGCATGCACTTAGTTTAAGTCATGCACGCAAGAGTTAAACTTGCTTCAGAGCAGCTTGAAAGTGAGGGTTAGTTTTTATGGAGGGAAAGAGAGTCATCCTAAATAAGTGCTGGAAATCAAGAGGAGGTTTGCAGCCCAGAAAGAGCCGCCGGGGTGAAATGTCAATGCCAAATGCATTTTCTGGTCTCAGTATAGTTTTGAGATAATCCCTTTTGTTGTATTAGCAGCCCCTGAACAGGGCTGTATTTCTTCCATGCTTTGACAGGCTGCTTATAGGCAACTCTTCCTAACTGATATGTATGTATGCATCTAGGTTCTTATCTAGACTGAGCTCTGAAATGTGGAGCAACTGCTTTGATGAAATCGGTGGATTTACTCCAAGTTTACATGTGTGTAGTTGAGATTAAATCAGTCTTTAAAAAAGCCCCACAACTACTTCACAAGATTTGACATCCCCAAAACAACCATTAAAAAGTGTGAGGAAGGCATCTTTTCTGCATAGTTTCTCCCACCCTTTTTAACTCCTGAGCTTACAGCCCTACCTGGGTGAGTTAGAAAAGGCTGAGGCTGTGGCTCTGATGCCCATCTGGTTTCCTCTGGCGTGGTGCCTCTGAGCTACAGTGCTCAGCCTTCTTTGCCCGTGTGCTCCTCCATGGAGTGGGAAACCTGTGCTGTGCAAAGTCCCAACTCGGAAAATATGGTAAGATGCGTGACTAGAACATGCCTCAGTTTTCAGGAGCTTCCTGCAGGAGTAGGTCTCCAAGAAGTTTTTGGAGGAGGTAAGTTGGTTTCCAGTGCAGGCAGATTGCTGTAGCAGAAGGTCCTGATAATCTTGGGCTGCAGCACTAACCACACGTCTTTGATTAGATGCCATCACCAAGAACCAAATGAAGTGAAGCCATTCCTGACTTTTACTAAAGAGTGAGATATCTGATCCATGGAGGGAGAGGATCTGTGTGTAAGCATCATCAGTAACAGCCTCACCTTGGAGAAGGAGCTATAATGGCCAAAGAAAAGGTTGAATTTGTGATCTATTTACCCAAGAAATGTTTGCAAATATTAAGTATCTGCTGTTTTGGCTCTTGTTTTAATCGGGCAATACATGTAGCAGAAACGGGGTCTGTGTGCCACCTCATTCCCATCTGCTTGTGCCTCCTCTCACTTCCCTTCCTTGCAGGTGGAACGATATTAACAAACCACAGAAATTATAGAAAATCTGTCACTGCACAGCTCCCTGCATGCGATCTGCCAGAAACACATGGCAGTGGCACAGAGGGTTTGCCTGCTGGGTGCAGCCCTACCCTCGTTGCATTTCAGGACATGCCTAAGGTACCACTTTAGTACCACAGAAGTCTGAAACACAAAGAGCCATGAAACCATTGGTTTGTTGGTCCATTTACTGAGCAGTCCTGCAGCATTATTGAATTTCTGAAGCCACAGGTTCTCCTGTAATAAGTGTGCTCATTGTGAACCTGCAGAAAAACTATTACCATTGGTTAACCTGTTGGGCTGTTCCTCAGGTCCTGCTCCACATCTGACCCCGGGGACCAAGCTGGTATGGACTTTTCACAGTGCGGAACAGTTGCTGCAGCAGGCTGTTGCTTATCCCACAGAAGGAGGGGGGAAAAAAAAAAAGTTTAGCAGTTTTGCAATAATCCAGTGGAAAATGAACTGTAAAAAATAATAGTGGGTTGGGGATTTTGCTTGTTTCCCATTGTTTTGTTTTGGCTGTGAAGTATTTTAGAAAAGTGCTTGCATGACAATGACAATGCCAAGAAAAAAATCTCATCAGTAGAAATGGTCCCCTCCCTAGGAAGTGCTACAATTAACAAAAAATCTAAACAAACCCCAAACCCACAACCCTGCAGTCTTCATACATATGTAAACAGATATGGAGATGTCTGGACTGTAGTAATTAGAGTAATTTTTTTAGGTGGCAAATGAGGCTTCGATGAAAGGTGCTTTTGAGACATTTTCTGTTTGGTTTTTTGTTTGGGTTTTTTTCCCCTATAAACATGTGTGAGTAAAATCTGATTTCCTGGCGAGCCAGTGCTAATGTTTGAAATGGAGTCAAGTCCCCTGGCCCTCTGAGAAGAAAAGCTAATGTATTTGAAATGTTCTGTGAGTTTGTAGGTGACGGCAAGATCACAGCAGAGTTAGCAACATTTGAAATGTGTTAGAGTCACCCGGCAAGTTACTTAAATCAGATAAGTGCAGTCTCACCTGTATGGGCTCTTCCCACCACCGTACCACTGCTTGGGATGTTATTGACTTGCTAAAACTCAGGGCAGATTCAAATGGCTTATCTGAAGCCTCGGGAAGTTGGGATCAAGGGAAATGGGATGAACTTGCATCTCGCAAATGAAGCACTGAGGGGAGGTGCTCTTCTGGGTCCAGTGACTGTTGGGGCATGTTGCTGCTGCAGCAACTCCATTTTAGCAAGCTTGGTCATTTACTGGGTCAAAACTTCATGGTCTCTGTACTAAAACTAATTTCTGTACTGGCACTCTTGAGCTTCGTGTGAAACAAGTGTGTTGGAAGGTATCAGGGATTATGCATTTCTGGATCTAGGAAACAATAGTAATATAATTATGGGTTTTTTTTAACAGATGCTTAATATGTTAGTGTGGATGCTTTTTTGTTTTGTTTAGAGCAGACGACAGGATCTGGAGAAGGGGTCTGGATTTGACCTGATTTCATTATAATTATTTGGCCTTAAGCTAGAAATGCAAAGAGAGATGCAAAAATTACTAAGAATAATAGCTTTGGGGATGTTGCAGGGAGTTGTTTTGAATACAGTCTGTGGCATGAAATCACAAACACATGCTTTCCTGGTGGCAAAGGTCATGTGAGTGCTTTCTATACTTCTGAGAGTCCTTGGCCTGCAAAAGACCTGCAGCCAGTAATGTAACATCTGCCCTCAGCCTGGGGATGGGTTTGAAATGACCATGGCATAAAAAAAAGTCATGCAAAAGATGTTCTCCACCTGATATCTGCACTGGAATGTCCCTGACAAGATAATGAGGGTGTGTCCTCCCTACCAATTCCTTGATGATCTGTGGTAGGAAATAGGCTGGAGTTTTAAGCCAAATTTAGGTTCTGAAAAGTATTCACCTACTTCATGCTTTCTGCTCCTTTTCCTTTCTTTTGGGTTCCTGTGCACTTTATAGTGCAGGTACATTGACTGCAGGCTAGTTAGGCTATAATTGTGGCACAACTACAACTCAGTCCTAATGTTGTCACAATTATCTCTCACCTTATTAAAGTATAACCCATGCTTCAACCTCCTTGCCCTCTTTAGCATCACTTCTTTCAATTTAGCCTTAGCAGTTTTGTGGATTGGGATTGTGGTACATTAGCTACACAATCCCCTTTACAGCAGCCATTTGGGAAGCCATTCCCCTCTGTATTCATACTTACTGCTGAATCCTTTAGTCTTGCTGGCTTGCTGAGTGTGGATGTAGAGCCTTTGGGTTACCGGCCTGTTTATCAGTCGGGGAGTCATGTGGCTTTTCAGCAAGATACGTTGTTTTCCACTGTGTGTTCCCCTTCGTTGTAGGTAGAGCCCTGGGCTTCAGCTTTGGTGCCTTTTTTGCCAGTCCCCTGTCACTTTATTGCCATGTTTCAGGTTCCTGCTCTGTAAGAGGAATATTGCGACAGACCTCCCTTACAAAGTGCTTTGGGAGCCCCCAATGGCAAGTGCCATGTGGAGCTGGGCACTGCTATGTATTTGCACTGTGACAGCCAGTGCAGCTGGGATGGGACCTGCAGTCTGAGGTGAACCCTTACTCCTCTGTGGCACCCAGCATCTCTCTGTAATTATTGTGGCAGTGCACTGCAGATGTTTCAGAATAACCCCTGGAAGCAGCACCTTTCCAGTGGCTGTATAAGCTATAATGTGGTGCTGGCTGTGCCCTGGACAAGCAGACTAAGTGTTGCTGCTGAGGCAGAAATTCCCAACAGCTGGGGCAGGGTTTGACATAAATACCAAGACACTGACGTTTGCTTTTTTTTTTTGTTTTCTGAACGTGTTCACGATTCTGTTAGAAAAGGCCAGTTCTTAAAAATGTAAAGGTGTAGGGAATTTCCTTTGAAAACAGCCTTGTGCTAAAGCAATTAAATAATGTTTATGTCAGATAATTAATTCCAAGGGAAGGATGAAATTGCTGAAAGGCAAAGTAACAGAGTGAAAAACGTCTGCAGGTTTTTGAGGCATTTCTTATTGGAAAGGGGGGGCTTGTTACCAAGATTAGCTTTTCAGAGGTTTTAAAATAGGGTTCAATAGCTATAAAGGCTGGATTGTTTGGCACCAGAGTCTCGGTTTTAGCTCTAAATGTCTGCTTGCAGTTAATGTAGGTGCAATAAACATATGTGTGCAAAAGAATTCATGGAAAAAAACATTTCAAGTGCCATAAGAAATGTGTTGCAGCAGAATGCAAGCATAGTTTAAAAAAAAAAAAAAACCACAAAAACAAACAAACAAACAAAAACAAAAAAACACAAAAAAACCTAAACAAACTGATAACCAGTTCTGAAAAATGGAAGAACTCTAAAACAACTATGATTGCTGGATCTGATGTCTCTGGACTGGTGCTCTATGTCTATGCCCCTGTGTCAGAGATAGCACCACTGCCTGGTGCTGATCAGTACGTACAACAGAGGCACTTTTTTTCTTCAGATAAAGCAAGGATTATTGTCTCTCTCCCTCCTTAGGATGCCCAAGCAATAGCAATATGCCCAGCCCTCCAAGAGGGCAGAGAAGCTGTGCCAGAAAGCACACTCACAGCTCCTTGAAGATGGGACATTTTTCATTTTCTGGTTTCCAAATTGACTTTCACCATATTGTGTGCTTGCCTCCAAAGTCACCTCTGACAGGACAACTGTGTCCTTAGTTTTTCTTGCCTTGTACCGGTCTCACCAGGAAGTGACTTGGATGCCTCGGTACACACCAGGAAAGCCTGTAGGTCTCTGGCTGGAGCCTGGGCAGGTGCGATGAGCTGCCTGGCTCCAGCCTGCCTGCATTCAAGTGTGGGGTTCAGCTGGGGTTCAAGGTGTGCCAGTGTCTGGGGAAGGCTGATTTTTTTGTCCATATGATTGGTGGTTCCCAAGTGTTATTCGAGGTCGTTCTGGTCCCTTTTTTCTTCAGGGGGTGATGCCTGGACTAAGATAGCTTGTAAATCTAAAACTAAATCAGGTGCCAAGTAACTGCATTGAAGACTTATAGATAAGCTAATGAAATGAGCAATAGGAATTGAAATTCCTTTTAAAAAATGCCAAGTAGAATTAGCAGCATACTAAGTAAGCAACAGAAAGCACTCCGTTTCCAACTCAGAGGTATCTCTGGAAGAAGTCACCTATCACTTGAATCAAAGACTTCAGTTCAAAATGTGATTTGCTTCACAGGAAATGCCTCAGTGGAGGCATTATGTATGGAGAGCCATGAAAGTGCCAGAGGCTGGGTGCCGGAGAATACCGTGTGGTTCATGGGAGGGCAGTGAGGAAGGTCTGCTAGCACATTTCAGCTGTTCTGGACTGGGCACTAGAAGGGATGGGCTGGCCCTGATGTAGATGTGCAAGATCCGGGCAGGGACTCCTGACTTTTGACATGGCCTCTGCCATCCGCTTCTATTGTGGCATGGCTACAACATTCGCTCTCTTGCCTCAGCTTCACAATTTGTAAAGTAGAATTAATAGCGACCACCACTGGGGTTGTTTAGAAACTTCCCTGTGTTAAAATGCTTTTCACTTCCATTAGTGCTCAGTATTACTGTTATTACATGATGCTTTCTTAGCTTGCTGTTCAGGAAAGCAGCTGTCTTCCGCAGGCTGGTGTAAGCTACCATTATGCTGGGTGGTATTATGTACGCTACTGTATTTCTGGCATCCGGGTCTGTCATTTAGATTAATTTGGAAATTGTATAGTGACTTGAGGAAAACTGCTGTTGAATTGAGTTTGCTAGCCCAGCAAATATAATTAGTCCAAAAAACCCTGCAATTGTGTACTAAGTGCAATACTGAATGGTCTTGCATATAAACCAGAGTACTGGAATATAACTTTTGGTACCTTTCTCTTACTTTTATTTGTTTGTTTGTTTGTCTGTTTGGTTTGTTTTGTGTTGCAGTATGGGCTACTGCATCCTTTTTGTCCACGGTCTGAAAAAGCTGTCTACATGGTTGAGTAAGTGGAGGATTGCTGTTCTGACCCTCTTTGCTTTACTGCTGCTGCTCTTCTCTTGGAAGACTGTGAAACAGAATGAAATCTGGCTGTCAAGAGAATCCCTTTTCAGGTATGAGTGACCACGGAAGAATACTTGAATTTTTGTATTGTTTAAAATAAGTTTGTTACACGTAGTATTTTTTTCAGCACAAGTCGTGCTATTGATGTATTGCTGTGATTAACATTTTGATTATTACAAAATAACACCTCCTTTCTCTCTTCTGGCAACTGCACAAAAATTGTTCAGCACTTTATATGCTTATGCACAAACTTTGGTTCTGGCAATTGCAATTTTAAGATATGCTGGTTTTAAATAACTTCCATGCTGTAGATTTACCATTAATGTAACAATTTCCTTTTTAAAGACATAGCAAAAATTTGTTGCAATCCTCCAGAACACCACAGTAACACTAATGAATACACTGAATTTTCTTTAGTGATGTTCTTAATGACAAAAATGAAATGCCATGAAGTGCCAAACTTATTGTACCATATTTCATTTTATTTGATTACTCTTTGCCAAACAGCCCTCTTTACAACCTCACTGATATAATTTTTGCACTGAAACAAACTGTTTCATTTTGTGTTTTGCTAGCAAATGTATTGCATTTGCCTCCAGCTGCTTTCAGCAGTTGTCTAATTGTGAAGTAATTGCAGAAACACAGGTGAACTGCACACGGGTTGCTTAGCTTTATTTTCTAACTTATTGGCCAGAGCAAAGTTTAATTTACGCAGCACTAAAGAGTATGAAATTTTTTATGTGTACCCTTTGGCCTTCAGGAAACACTATTGAAGTGGTTGGAGCTCCGTTAGTGGCATTTGTTTAGACAAATCTGGAATAAGGGTTTCTTTGCTCCAATGTGATTCATTGCCTGTCTACCTGAAAATACTGTTTGCTGTTCAAACATGAGCAGCCATGGTGACTGGTCTGGGCTTGCGCGGTGATCCCCAGTCGAAACCTTTCTGGCTAACAATGGCCATTCAGAGGAAAGACAGATGCTTTTCCAAGTTGGACGACTCTCTTGTTGGAAAGGCGTGGGAAGATAGCAATTCCATATGCTGAGCTGCAGGCATCATTTGGTATTGCATTGCATACAGTTGTGGTCACCTGTGTTTGAACGATGAAGAGAGCGGATGACAGGAAGACATCTCCTTCTTACTAAGGAGCACTCTTAGGATGATATGGGGTGCCAGGGGGTCTGTCACAGAAGAGAAGTATAAGGTTAGATCTGCTTAGTTGGAATCAAATCGACTTCTGTCCATCCTACCTCCATTCAAAGCAGGGTGACTATCTACAAGCCAGCTCAAATTCAGAAACCATGCCACTGCTTCCACGCAGCACTGCGCTGGAGCTAATACACCTTGCCTCAAGGTAGAGATTTGGTCTTGCCCAGGGTGGTACCCAGGGCTCAGTGGCTTGGATTGAGCTGGCTTGTTCTGCAGCTCAGGTCTTTTGGGGACGATTCCAGGAGCGAGATCAGCCCTGGGCTTTTGAGGAGAAGGCAAGAATGTAGGTGTGCTCCCTGCTGGGTCACCTCGTATCATGGCCTGCCTCTGAGGGCAATCTACAGCAGATGCCTGGAAAAGCAATGTAAGAACAGGGCCAGCAACAGTGATGCTTTTCTCCAGTCCTTTCCCAGCTTGCAGTAATCTGCAGTTTAAAGACTTCCTGAGTCAGGAGTTACTTTTTTTTTTTTTTTTTTTTTTTTTTTTTTT
>NW_020799092.1:13592523-13699073 GCF_003259725.1 Athene cunicularia | reverse complement strand
TTTCACTGAAATACATAGCAAGTTTTACATACTTCAGTGTGATAATAAATATGTTCCCTAGCTGTCTGCTGTCACTGCCAAAAGTTTAATGTATTTCAGAGTAATTTTCCCTATTAGATTCTACTTCTTCTTTTCTTTTTATTTTTTTTTTTTTTTTTTTTTTTTTTTTTTTTTGCTTTTAACAGCCACTGATGGACTTTTCTTCCATTAATGTCTCTGACTGCTTTTTCAAATCTATTTATAGTTTTGGCTTCTACAGCATCCTGTGCACTTGGCTCTGTTGTTAAATTACACAGTGTGCACACCAGGATTTCCCTTCTGTGTGCTGTGAGCCTTCTGTCTGATCATCTTGTTTGGTGTCGCCTAGTTCTGGTGTGCTGGATGAGTAGTAAGTAACCATCAACTCATCACTTGTCCTCTGCCTTCAATGCCTTTACCCCCATGCCCTCCCTCAAGGCTGTCTCTGTTTCATCCTGGAATTTACTTGTTTTGAAGTCTCCTCACATGGAAGCTGTTCTGCATTTCTGATCCTGCTTGTCAGTCTTCTCTGGATACCTTCAAACTCTAATCTGTCCTTTTGAGAAGGAGACCAGAATCATCTTTCAAGAGGTATGTGCAGCACAGGAATGTAGGACTGCTTTCTGGGTTTTGTCCTCTTATCCTACTAATTCCTGATCTTCCACTTGACTTTTATGACCTCTCCTAAGCACTGGGTGATATTTTCACAGCACTGTCCACACAAACTTCAAAATACCTATTGTGAGTAGCAGTGTCTGATTTATAGACATCAGTCTGTGCACAGATTTATGCAGACCCTCTGTACATGCTCTGATAATTGTGCCTGTACAAGAATTGCATTTCATCTGCCATCTTCTTGCTCAGCCTTCAATACCATGAGCTCCTTCTGCAACAATTTGTAGTTAGCTTTAAATCCTGCAGTGTGATTCACACTATGTCATCAGCAAACATGTCTCCCTGTTTGCTCCCTTTTCAAGATCTTTTGTGAACATGTGAAGCAGCTCAGATGCCACTGCATGTCTCTTGGGAACCCTGCTTGCAGTCTTCTCCAATTGTAAAAACTGTTCACATACTCAGTGCTCTTTGCTTGCTGTCTTTCAACTAAGTATTGATTCAGGAGAGGACCTTCCATGCCTTTAAGATATTGGAAGTCTTTAGTGATGGATTTTATCAAAAGCCTTTTTGAACATTTTAAGTGCACAACATTTGATGTATGTGATTCTGACTGGGCTATATTTGGATTTCCATAAAAGCCTTCCATGGTTTTGGTACCATGTGCCTGTTGAGTCTGTCAAAGAACAACAGATCTGCCCTACTAACTTCTTTTTGCAAAATACGAGGTTAATTCTTCTCTGTTGGATTGTAGTTATTCAGAAGTTTGCTAGAACTGATCTTTATTATGGCTTTTCCCAAATTACCTGGAGTGGAAATCAGACTTGCTGGTCTGTTGCCCCCCCACATCCCTCCCCTGGAGCCAAATTATGTCATGCTCATCACCTCCCATTTCTCCTGCCAGCCTCACTTAAATGATAGGCTACATGCCACAGCTAATAGTAGCTTCACATTTGGTTTCCTTTGGATGCATACTACCAGGCTTGTAACTGTTCTTGGTGTTCATTTGTTTTAAAGCTTCTTTTACTGCCACCTCAGTCTGAGACAGTGCTTCAGACTTGCCCCTGTAAAGAAAAGCTCCCATGTGGTAACCTCCTTCAGTTCCCCTGTAGTGAGCACTGGTGCAGATCATCCATTTAGCTCTTCTGCAGTGGCCTTTTCTTCTATGAGCACTACTTTTAGACCTCCATCCTCTATCTGCCTTAGGGGATCTTTTTCAGGTTTCCTATATCTGATGTATTCCATTATTAGCTTTGATAGCTTTAGCAAGTTTTTCCCTTAAATCTCTTTTGATCTGCCTAATTATGGTTTGTCTTTAACTTACTGAGGTTTATACTCTTTTCCTTTTTCCTTCTGTAGCTGTGGCGGTCACTCTTTAAAGGATGTTTTTAATTTCTTGTAGCCTTTTTTACTATGCTGTTTAACTATATTGGCCTTCTTGCTGTCCTTTTAAGATCTTTTTTGGTAAGTGTTGCACATCTCTTGTGAGTCTGTCATATGCTAGGACTCTTCTTGTTGGGAAGGAAATGCAAAAGAAGAACAGTATGGCAAGAAGATAATGTCATCCCAGGAGTGGGAGATCTTCTCTTTGGGGCAGAAGGAGGAGGCTGTGTATAGGCTGACGAGATGAAGGAGAAGTGAATGGCAGCATGTGCAACAGTAGTAAATTAGAAAGGACAGAGCAGGAGGAGGAGATAAGGAACACTAAAGAAGTATAAGGGAAAATAATAAGGAAACAGCAAATCTACAGATGGGGGAAAGGAGACATAAATCAACCTACTTGGTAGTCTCTGTGTTGAAATATTTTTTTTAAGAAGTATGTGCTGAGAGAATCTTTACTCCCCTTCCTAGTTCTTCGTTCTTCTTTCTTCAGTTGCTGCTTTAATTAATTACTGCTTTTCCCCTCCTTTTACTTTTTTTGCCTTCAACTGTACTTTCCATTCCTCTGTTTGCTTGTATGTGTTTCTTTAGTGTTGGTATGTCTTGATTCCCTTGGCTGAGGCCTGTTCTGTTATACATGCTTTTTCTGTGCTGGTCCGGGAGATGTTTATATACTTGGCATGTTATCAGTTTTTTGCTTGTACCCCATTTTGTCCCATTCTCAAGACTTACCCCGCTTCGACATTGTGTGATAGCACTGTTGCCATCTGTGGGACATCCTGACTCTCAGTCTCCAGCCCAGTGGCCAAGTTTTCTGGATGCAGGAATCCTGTGGAGTCCTGGCTGAAAGGAGCAGGATGCTGCTGCTGTCTCAGGAAATGATGCATCAACACATAGGTGCACAAGCATATGTTCAAGGACTAAATGAGAAGTAAATGAACCACGAAGTGGCCAAATATATAGAGATCTAGATATTTGAGGCATATTATTCCAACAGGTCTCTAGAAGCCCCAAGCAGTTTGTCTTACCTTATTGGCAGGTGGGCAGGGAGGGCTTATTTGTTAAATATTTAAAGAACTACCCTATAGAGTGAATGCACAAACTAGGGGGTCAGGCTCCAACCATGATCAGTGTTAATGTCTGAAGCCAAGGAGAGGGAGGTGAGGGCTGTGGGCTAACCTCTGCATCCGCTGTACTGACTCTTTCAAGGTTTGTCAAGCTGCCATGTTTCCTGTTGCTCCTGGAAAGCATCTGCATGCAATGCCCACGTTTGTGACAGTGCCTGGAAACACAGTCATAATCAGCAAAAGAACTGTATAAAAGTGGCACTTTTAGTCAGCAGTTTTCCCTTCCAAGTCAGGTCTGCTGACTTTATTAATTTGCAAAAACCAACCCAACCCCAAAGGTGGCATTTACTGCTGTGTTAATTCTGAAAACTAGCTCAGCTGAGGAGAATAAGTCCTATTGCATTTTGTGCATCTTCTGTAGAACAGTTTAATATGGTCCAACATTGATATCTGTGAAATCAATACAAGGTAGGAGGCCAAGAAAAGTGGTTGTTTGTGTCATCCAGAGAATAATTTGCTGTGGAGAACCTTTATTTGATGATAATGATTCCCAAAGCAGAGGAGACCCCACCGGTCTCCTAGGGCTGCTGCTGAGGCAGGAGTGGCCTCGTTTCCTTGTAAACTGAGCACTTTTCATGTGGAAATCACAGAAAATCAATGAAGCCTCTGCCCTGCACCCAGTCATTTTGCAGAGCAGAACATGCACTTAGGAAAACAAGAGGGGATCACAGGAGACTTCTTCTAACTGAAGTGGGATTTGGGTAATGCTGGTATTTGAGGTTGAAACATACCAGTAGTATTTTATTTCTCTGATTTATAGCTAATAGGCTTTTGCCTTTCCATGGAGAGGAAGTGTTATGTAAAAGGATTTGCCTATTGTTTAGTTTTCATTTATGTTGCTTACTGCTGTCGTAGAAGTCAAAAGGGAAGGAAATCCTCTGGAGAAGTGACGTCCGATCTCGGCGGGCTTGTTTCTGGCTGCAGCCAGATCAGTGCCTTAGGTTTCCAGAAGGGCTTATGTGTGCTGGGCTGGGGAAGAGGGGAAATAGGAGAGTTTGGAAAAGCACGTTGGAAAATTAGATTGAAACTGTGAGAGACTGGGGGCTTGCAGGAAGCAGAAATGGAAAAACATTGTGTTCTTCTTTGTTATATATACTCCACCCTTTCCTGCTTGGCTTTCACTATGGCCATTATTGTTTCCTCTGTCAACAAGCAAACAGCATTCTCAGCTGATCAAGAATTAATTAGCAGGAGTGTTTGCCTAAACTCTCCTAAAAAATCTCCTCCGCATCCAGCACTGTGTCTGCTACTACCTCCCACCGCACAGAGACTCCAGGCAGCCTCAGTCACTGCTACGTGCATTTGCAAAATGAAACACCCCCCTCCCCACCCGTGTGAGGAGAATAAATAGGTCAGAGACTGCGAGCGTTGTTGTAAGAACCCAAACTGATCTCTGCCTTTCTTATGTCATCCCCACCTCCAGTAGAAGCATGCAGATGAAAGAAGCTTTATTAGTAATGTTTTAATAAATGGGACCGGCAGGATTAATAATAAATTCTATTTAAAGGCAAACACTCCAGAATTAAAATATTTAAACATATGCATCTTACTGTTAAAGCCGTATCTCATTAGAACTGGAATACATGTGCATATGTAATGTACTCCTCACCGTAACTCAGTTTGCTCGGCTTCAGCAGGGGCTGTAGCCGAGCCAGCAACTCATTGCACGTAGCTCTGAGAGCGCATCAGTTTCGCGTGCTTGTCCGTGTCTCTGCCTGTAACGCTGGTGCTGATGTAATGAAACTCTCTGTGTAAGAATTAATATTCCAGTAATGCCCAGAGGTTGTAAGTGTGTAGTTAATAGCTCCCAAGGCCAATGGAAATTAACACAGCCATAGCAGTCACACATTACTTGCTGCTGGTGCAGTATATCTTTGTGAAAACTAATATAGAAAATCATTCTCTTAAGAATAGCATCAATTAACTGATTTAATTCAGCGATTAGTCACAAAATGTCTTATTCCTGTAGTGCTCCCAGTAAGTAATTTGGAAATACCTGATGATTAGGAAGCCAAATGCAAGGTGTATTTTTAATTTCAGTAGGCAAACCATGGCTGTGTTGTGCTGAACTCTGTAAGGCAGCCGTGGGCGAAGCTTTGGAAGCTTTCACAAGTAGGCATTAGCGATGCTTGATACCACTGGCTGCAGATAACCAAAAGGATATCGTGTTTGCCACTACAATTCTCCAGTGCTGTTTTACAGCTAAATCCCTGACAAAGGGTTTCTGCAGCTGTGGGTGCATTCTCCCCATGGGAGAGAGTAGGGGCTGTGTGTGAACCCCATCTTGTTATAATTAACTTCCATGTCCACCAGAGTTAAACAGAAGAGGCAGACAAGGCAAAGCAACAAGACTTGGGATTTTCCTAATCCTTGCTTTTCCTACCTGAGGAGGGAGAGTCAGAGATGATGGAGGGAGAAAAGAAAGCAGCTGGCAGGAATCTGCTTATGGGCAAGAAACAACGCTTTGTCTGCTTTTACATGAACAGATTCATCCATCCTTATTTCCCATTACCTCAGAGAGCCCCTATTTATGTTCTGGAAAGGATTCCCCCATTAAACGGAGTGCTGACTTCTCTGGATCCTTGCAGGGGAAATGTTTCCATGGTGTACGTGCTCCTGTGATTTCTTTCTCTCTTTAACGTTGAAATGGCATTTCCTTTAGCTTTGCAAGGTGTACCTTGCTTTCTGTGCTCTCAATTAAGTAAATAAGCATATGCTTGCTTGCTCTTCTCCTATTGTCTTCATGCCCTCATTATTAATTCCAAATGTTGAGTTCAATCTATACGTGGCAGGGGAGATGAAGGGGAAGGATGGGCTAGCTGTGGATCCACATGTTCTCAGCCGTGTGTTATAACACCAGAGTGTATGACTTGCCAGCTAAGGGTGAGAGTCCCATTAGCCCTCACCTCCCGGTCGTACTCTGCTCTGCACTAAGCAGTGCATACATGCTGGCTTAGTGCTCGGTGTGATAGGCATCCCCTTTAGTGGCTGATGCATATGGAAAAGATAACTTCTTTCTGGTACCTGCAGCTGACAGATTTAAATCAAGATTTTCATAAGGCTCTTCATGACACTCAAATTTAAGCAGGGAACCTGTTATGGCTATATTATAGAAAGCACTACTTGCTTTCCCTCTAAATATTAGACTTTTTAGGGTCTTTCAATTTAATAATTCAGATTTTGAAATACAACAGCATCTAGCCACAGGGAGTGTTGCAGTGTTAGTACTAGAGATGCATGCGGTGACAGTGGTCAGGATGAGTTGAACTGCTACCACATATTTATGTCCACTCAGGACACGTGGAATACCAGTGCATGACGTAAACTTGGGGTTGTAACAAGAGTTGTATTGGCACAATTGTGCAGGAAGTGACAAGGAGCTCAAAATCTGAACAAATTTTTCAGAAAAAGGGACCGAGATAAGAAAGTGGACCTTGGGGAGGGTGGTGTAACCTGGCCACTAACACCACCCTGCTTCTGTTCTTCTTTGCAGCTCAGGAGTGAAGACCCTGCCCCACAATGCCAAGGTGCACTACAACTACGCCAATTTTCTGAAAGACCAGGGCCGTAACGCTGAGGCAATCTACCACTACAAAACTGCTCTCAAGTAAGTTCCTGGGGGGCCTGATGGGGCTCGGTCTATATGGTGCAGCCTGGCATTAGTGCAGCCCTTCCCCACAGGGCATGGGGTGAGTTGCCTGCTCCTCACCCCTGGCTCCTAGGGGCAGCTCAGCTTTCGGAGGTTGTGCAAGTTCCCTGGCTTGGGATTTGCATGTCATAAAATGAGGTAGCCTGGCTTCCTTCCAGCTCCGTGTGTGTGTGTGTGTGTGTGTACACTTCGATATATGAGATAGAAATGTTACCATAGCTACACACTGAGCAATGAGGTGTCATTTACACAGCAGAATGTATGCTGGTAAGCAGGAGGTAGTTGTCATAAAGGCATTTTCAGGTTCCTGGGCCATTTATCTTAGTAAATTGTTAATGGTGCATGCCTGGAAAATACTGGTGCTGTAGCTATCTGAAGTGCAGTAATAATAATAGTACTTGTATTGAGACTTCTGTCCAGAGCTTTGCATGAACACTAAACTAATTGATCCTGAAAATGCTCCTGTGCAGTAACAGGGTAAATGTCATTATTGCGGTTCTGTACAGGGGAAGCTGAAGCAGGTGGGTGAATTGCCTTGCCCATGGATGCATGATAAATCTGGGCCCAGGGTTGGAATGTTGGAAATCTCCTCTGGTATCTCTGAAGGACCCTCCCAACCATGCGAGGATGGGGTCACTCCCTGCGAGCAGCATCCCTTTGCTCGCTGCTCCTGCCAGTGCTGTTAGTGCAGCTCAGCGGGGGCTCGGCTGCTCCCCGCTGCCCAGGCAGCTCTTGGTGCAGCCAGCAGGTTACCCCAGCATCCAAAACCTCTCCCTTCTGGTGCTGGGTGCTTGGAAGAAGGAACAAGCCCCTCAGGGGAATGAGTGCAGGGAAAAGTGTGGGGGTGTGGATGTGGCAAGGGAAAGCAAACATGGAGGGTACAGGTAATGTCTTTGGGATTAAAAGCATATGTGGGAAGGACAGACATGTGAAGAGTGGCTCTGATGGACAGCAAGGACAGAGTTTAGCTCCATAGGGCATGTCAGGAGGTGCAAAAAAAGTTCATTCCTGACACATGGTGTGGCAGAAAACTCCAGAAATTACATTTATGTTTTGTCTTCTGGCCAGCTGACAGGGTTATACCAATGGCCCTCCACAGGCTCCTAACTCACCCAGGTTAAGCTGGGAGGACAGGAGCTCATTGTCACTGAGGAGGGACTGAACCTTTGTGAAGGTGATTTTTAGCTTTTCTGAGTAACATCCTGTTCTGTTTTACTGTGCTGGGTATTTAAGAAGTCATTTAGAAAAACCTCCATCCTATTTTTTTAATGTTTCCAGGAATGGAAAATCCAGCACAACCATCAATAAATTGTGCTGAAGGTTAATTACTGTGACTATTGAAAATGTCCTCCTTTATTTTTAGTCTGATTTGTTTGATGTCAGCTTCCAGTCATTGGATTTGTTTACACTTTTGCCACAGTGAAGATCCCATTACCAAAAGTCTGTTTTCCATACAGTCATCATCTCTTCCCTTAACCTGCTGCTTGATACAACCCACTGATGTAGCTGCTGGTGTTTTCAGTGTTATGCGAGTTTTTGCAGTCCTCCAGTCATACCAGTAGCTAGTCTCTGAACCTTCTCCAATTTACCAGAAAATCCTACTGCAAGTTAAAAAGAAGAGGGACTAAAAAAAGTTATCCAAGTCCTGCAGTGAACGTGCTAGTACACAGAGTAACATAACTGCTCCTACCAACATTGCCTCTGCTTGTGTAAATGGGATTTGCTGACAAAAGATTTTGCTCTTCTCTAATGTAGCAGCACCCATTTATTATAATTATAATACTGTCTTCTGCTCTGCAGTATTTTAATTATGAAAGAGTCTGTTTTGAGAGATGATTGCAAACACTTCCTCAACTTTATTAGCATAGTTTGTGCTGATTTTACTGTTTATAGAGCATCTGAAGCCTTGTCGGGGCTGGGAGCCACACAGAACAAACCATGCTCTTCTCTAGGTACTCGGTGTCTCAGTGGCACTGGTACTCATGCTCCACTTGCTTCAGTAATTTCAGGATTAGTTGGCACTTTTGAAAAGCAAGCTCCTGTCCCCACCTTGCGCATTTGCTATCTGACCTCATGGTGCAGATCAGGAGTTGGGAGTTTCGTTTGCCTTCATCATTGGGAAGCTGCATTATTTGGTCCCACCACCTCATCATCTCTCTGCACTTATGCTTTCCTTACTTTTGCCCCGTCTTTCCACTCCTGTCATGGGGAAGTTATTTGGCGCCTGTATAATAAGCAATAAACCAGTGTAAATAAAGTGTAGTGTGTTCTCCTGTTGAGAATTACATTCTGTGTTTTCTTCTCAAGACATACCCTTTCTGAAACCACTTGGGGTTGTGTGTGCCTATGCATGATGGCTGCACTGAAGCAGTGGAGGTGGTGATGGACTTAATGGTTGGACTAGATGACCTTCAAGGTCCTTTCCAAACTAGTTGATTCTGTGGATGTGGGACAGGCAACATAATTGTGGATATAGTGGAAGACCCTAGACAGGTATCGCAGATAAAAATAGATTTCATGTCCAAGCTATTTTACCTATGCTCACAGACTCCAGCTGTGCAATTGCTGTTCTGATTGTAGACCAATTACTCTACAATTAGATAGAAGGAAGTAGCTGTAATATCCTGACCAGATTTTGATGGTTCAGGGTATTTTTAGCCACTAGCCTGATCTGAAAATGGAAGAACAGCTGGGAAGTTCTCCACATGAAATTCACTCCATGAATTTCCTCATCAGGGAGTAGATAGACCAGTAGCTTGGGTGCTAACACAACAAGTTTCTCTGATTTCCCCCAGGTACCCCTTACTGGGTGTCTGCTCTTTGGGTGGATCCACACTGCCCAGACTACAGAAAACACAAGCTACTCAAAAGGCTTTGCAATCCAGTGGCAGCCCCATCAGAAGTATGAGAGATCAAAATATCATATCTGCCTAGGGCACAGTGAGCAGATCAATAAGGGAATTAATAAGGAAATGGAGTCAGTAAGGAACATGGACTGCTGCCACCGCCACCCCCACAGGGAGCTCCTGGGAGGTAGGAGAGGGAGAGCAGCATCACCCTGTACCGGCTGTGTCTGAGGCACATGGATAATGGCTCATCCATCATTCCAGCTCACTTCTAAAGCTTGTTGCCAAATTACAATGTAGGTCTGCTTGATCTCCAGTGAATGAGTCTTAACTGTTTGCTAAACAAAAGTGATCCTGTCAGTCCGCACTCGGCTGCTTGAACCGCTCACAATTACCATTCCACCAACGTAACAGTGCGTTTCTACATGCTGCTTCCCTGCCAGAAGTGTCAGTTGCCATGTAGCTATTTAGCAAAGCAACCCATCACTCCTGTGAAGGAGGCAGGTGATGTTGTAGCTGTAGCTGTGGGAAAGGATCTTGAAGTGCACACAGGTTGTGTAGTGAAATAACAGCAATTGAGACTAAATCCTGGCAAAGCTGATCCTTGGTGCTTTAATCGCTTGCTCCCATTCCTGCTTTCAAAGGCAGACAGGATCCTTTGCTGGCATGTGTTGGTGCATCTCTGTTAACTTCAGAGCAAATAAATGGTGGAGGAGAGAAGAAAGTGGTTTCTCTGATGGCAAAACTGGAGGGCAGGTTTCTAAGGTAAATTTGGCAGTTGATCCCGATAGCCACCTGTTGATGCCATTGCAGGTGGCCTGTCAAAAAACTCATTCCTCACCCCAGCCCAGGAGCCAGTGGTGCAACACCCTGATTTAGGCTTAGGTAATCTAATCATGTCCAGGAGCAGGGGAAGTGAAAACTGAAATTAAATGCAAAAATGGAGAATGACACTTGAACTGGAGATAGGGAGAATGAAAAGAAAAAAGTTCTGTGTATGTAAGAAAAGCTCCTCCCTAACACTGGGTTCCTAGAAGGGGAATGGAAGCAGAGCCCCTTGGAGATGCAAGATGAGTTACCTGTAAGCAGACCTGATGAACAGCTGGTGTTCTGCAGTTGTAGCAGTGGGTTATAAACCTTTCAGTTTACCTTCAGTAAAACAAGAAAAACACACTGCTGGATTAGACTGCTTCGCTGGTTTGCCTGACATATGGTAGTGACCCTGGGAGGTACTTCTGGGTTTTTTTCCTGCCAGAAGTAAAGGCCAGAAACAATCCATGTGAGATGCAAGTTGACCATGGCTACTCTGCAAGCTGTCCTTAACATTTTTGCTGCTGCTTCTGCTGCAGATTTGTGGCTGTTGCTAGAATTTTCAGAGACCCCCTGCTCCTAGAGATCAAATGGTGCTGGTCTTACAAGAAATAAAACTCGTCTCACCACTCTTGTGTTTGGGAGTGAGACTATGTGGTTGTACAAGCTCACACAAACAACTCTGATGTTCTAATTAAGATGTTTTTGCAGTTGTTGATAGTTACCACGCTTTTGTCCTACTTCTCCCCAGCCTTGTGTACTTGATGTTGCTGTTGAGACTGTTTTATCACTCCTCAGGAACGCACATGAGCTGACATGCAGAGAGAGAAAAACAGCAGAGCCTTAAAACCTATTTGATGAACATTTGTTATGTCTTTAATAACCCTTTTGACAATGGAGAGGGGAAAAAAAAATCACCTTCCCTGCTACAATTGCACTCATTCAAAATTCTAATTCCCAAAGCATCTCTGTCCTGCCATCTATCTCTGAGTTTGTTGCCAGGGCTGTGCTTCCCATGAATGGCAGATCGATGTGAGCAACAGCAGGTGAGACTGAAGGAGATTGCTGGGTTTCTTGCTGGAGTTGGGTGAATAAATGTGCTACTAATAGTTCTGTGCTATTCAAGCTACATTTCTGTGTCTGGCAAAAGGTCAACACCTAAAAATCCATGTTTGCACTTTTGGATAAGAAAACATACAGATTTGTCCTTAATTAAAAGATATCAGTAGAGTATTGTGTTTAACAGTGGGGGAGAAAGTGTTATCTTTGTGTAAAGGCAGATATTGTGACCATCAAATGATACAAAATGGTTGAATCATAACTGAATTATTTCTTCATAACTGATTTTTGCTGGATAAAAGTCACAGAAATGAACCAGGATTGTGGGACTTAAAAAGGAGAAGTGCTGGAAAGAAAAAAAGAAATACAGATAGTAAGGCTAGGGGGGGAGGGAGAGACACTCTAGGCTGGCCCTGCAAGCATCAGGCACCTTGGGGCAACCTGGAGCTGGTCTCTGGCCTGCTGCTTTTTCCCAGAGGAGGTATGGGCAAGCGTGTGAACTGACTCTTACCATCAGTGTAATACCTTATAGTATAGAGTCCTGCAGGAAGTACCAACATATATGTAATACTGTGAGTTTATGTTCATAAACGTGCAAGTGTGTGTATATGAGAATGCACATGTCTGCAGTTTGTGTGTATGTGTCCGTTAAGAAATTCATAGCCACAAGCTCCCCCTGACTTTCCCTGCCAAATACTGCTGACCGAACAGGGCAGGAAGGGGACCAGCCTGCCATGAAGAAACCTCCATTCTCCCTTGTGGCATCTTCTAGAGAAGGGAGCCTCTGGGCAGCAAGCAGGAACCCTTGGGTTGGTTTTGTCTGTGGCTTGAGGAGCTGCTCTGGTGCTCATCCTTGAGAGAGAGAGCAGGCCAGGAGGCAGATGAACCAGTATGAAAACACTTGATGCTGTGACATGTGTGGTCTGGCTCTTGCAGAACTTGCAAATAATACAGTTTAGGGCATTGCTTACAGCATGGAAACTGGGAATGCTGGTTTGTGGCATCAAGAAGTGTCATGAGATTATGCTTATGTATACTTGGTACTTGAACAGAGTACATGGAGGAGCAGGGAGGAGGAAGCAGTGGGGGTACCATACTCATATCCCTCACTGAGGGAATTGGTTCATACCATCACTGGAGTAGCTAGACAAAAAGGAGCAAGCAAGGCTTTCTCCTTTCTCCCCACTCCACTTTAGAAATAAAGCCCTAATGCTGTAAGGGAGTCTCAGGTTTCTTGCTAAGCTTTCCCACACACCTTCCCACTGGGTTTTTATATATCTTAAATCAACAGTATCTGGGGTTGTTTAAATTCAGTTAAATTGCACTCTCCATGCAGTAAAAAAATTGTGTTCATACAGTCCTTTATGTGTGTGTGTGTCTGTGTGTGTATGCCTTGAAAATGCCTCTCAGTGTGGACTGCAGGTGGCCTTGGATACCATCTGTGATTTATTTCTGGAAAGAATTAAAATACCAGCACCATTTGTTAGCCTGTTTTTACAGTGAGTCAAAAATGTGCAGCGCTGCTTTACTGTGACTGCCAGGGCTGCATTTGCTCCCGAAACTGTGAGTGCCCTTCTGACACTTACTGTTACTTAAGTCAGGCCCTTGGAGCAAGCCCTCTGGTTAGGCATTTGATGAAACGTCTTTGCAGAGACTTCACATAATACCCTGTGTTAGTGGATGTTACAGAGTTGAGGCAGATTGCATCCAAGCAGAGACATCTTTGCATGAGGTTCTTCCACATCACACTTTGACATTAGGCTTTTGGGATAATTGGTGCTCTTGTGTACTTATATGGTGCCTGTCCTGTAGCTAGACTAAACTGTTGAGTGATATAATAGTAATTGATGGCTGAAAAGGCTGCCTGATAATTTGGATCAGAGATTTAATGGCCTTTACAACACAGTGCATGGGATGATGACCAAATTACTTCAGTCAGTGTAATTTATTTTTTAACCTGTTGTCTATAAAGCACTAATCCCTGCCTGTTTTGGGGCATGCTCCACCCCTGTTCAATTTTTCTGCTTTTTTGTGATCAAATATCAATCAAGGCACATTTACTCAAAACTCAGACTGGTGTAAGTGCAACCATGAGCCCTCATTGCAGAGGCAGGATGTATGTAGTGTAACTGCATTGACCGAGATGGAAGCTGGATGTGCCTGCTGGGATGGACAGATGTATGTATAACTTATGTCTGGATGCCGATATTTACAGGCAGGGTCCCTTCCTAGACCATGGTTTCTGTCATGGGTGCAGGTCCTTCTACATTGTCCTTCAGGGACTTGCTGGCTTTTCAAATGCATCTTCTTGGAGAAGAGCTCCCATCACCTGTGAGAGTGATTGCTGTAGCCTTCCTCAGGCCCTGTGTCATTGCTCTGACTACTTACCTAACAGGGACTGATCCTAAAAATCTGGGGAATTGAAAATGCTTCCTTAACGAAGCTGTAAAGCTGTTATCTTATTGGGACAAGGTATCCATTTTGATTTTTTATGTGGGCTTTGCAGAGAGCAACTTACAGCTCTATTTTTCAGGCGTTGAAGTCTACTTTTCACTTTTGGGTAATGAGGACCTCCAATCCAAGGGTTAATTACTCATTCCCACAACCATTTCTTTTTCCCTAGCTTTGATGTCCTTGTCTTTATGAAAACTTTGTTCAAAGAATGACTAGGTAGCGCTGATTATTGTCATGATAAATCATCAGAGACTTCACTGGTTCATACCAAGGGTCAGCAGAAAAATGGGGTCCCAGTGCATGTCCATCAAGGATAACCTTGAGACTTTCTGTGAAGGCTTGGCAGGAGTAGTTGAGGCACTCTGCTTATCATCAGACTTTTGAATGGCCTCTGCAAGCAATTTGAGCAGTGCTGGAATGGGGCTGCTCTGATTTACAGCAAAGACTGAGGCAACCCCAGACATCTTGGAGACAGCCGTGATCACAGGTGGCAGTATGGGGCTGTACAGCTTCCTCCGGCACCTGTGAACCTTGGGAGATGACAGGCGTGATTTCACCCCATCTGCTTAGGTGAGATATATGTTGTTATTTCATCCCCTCATGTAACAGTTTGTTTGAAGAACTCACTCAATGGTCTCCTGTTTGCTGTGGTGTCCTTCTAGTTTCTGTGGGCTCTATGGAGGTGCCTGCACAGTTCATACTGTCTGTAAGTCAGATGTGTCATGAATTTAGTCCTGTGTTTGGCTTGAGTGGTTTCCTGGATTTTCAGGATTTACATGGATCCTGCATAAATTCTTTGTGTGAGAGTGTAAGCAGGCAGCCCAGTTTGATAACCCCGTGTTGCCTCTGCATTGCAGAAAACATGTGAGTTTAGCAGGAAAGGTTTAATTTATTTATATTTAGCAGTGACGTTGTTTGACTTAAAATCTTTTCTTTCCCCTTAACTCTCTTAAGCTTCTAGCCCTGCCCAAATTTGAAAATGTGATGAAAATTAATAAAATGTAGCATTGTTTAATGTGTTACGGGTTTGTTTTTTAAATGGCATGCTTCTGGATATGTTTGTTTGTTTGTTTGTTTGTTTTTTAATGAATGCCAGGCTCAAAGAATTTATAGGGCTTTTGTCAATTTTCAGATTAAATCTGTTCAGCTTCTCTTTTTTCCACATTTCTGTTCTGGAGAGGTTTCCCTTGATACTAAGGTACAGTGTGACTGACATCCCCTGCACTCTGCCTATCAGCCTTGGATGCTCACCCTGGTTAAAGGGTTTGCTGGTGGCAGGGCACCCACGGGCTGCTGGACAGGAGGAGAAGCCATACCGACAGGACCTTTCTTCCTTCTACCTATCTCTGGCTGTGATTCAGCACTTACTATTTATACTGATTGGCCTCTGGAGGTCTCAGCTGAGATGAAGACCCCGCTGTGCCAGCCACTGACAGTAGCTGGAGGTTGTCATCACCACAGAGGACTTGTTCTGTGAGCAGAGAGGAAGTAGTATGGGGAAGGGAAGTTCTATTGTCACTTTATTGATGGGGCATGAAGACCCTGAGAGACAGACTTGTCCTATGCCATGTGGGAAATGTGGCAGATATGACCCCTGTCTCTCAGTGTCCACACTGTAGGTTCTCAGTACCAAAACATGGGTGACTTCTGCCCAGTTGAGGTGAGCTGGGGTACCTAAGGCATCCCCCTGCCCTTCAGCAGCAGCAGGGATGGAGGACACACTGGGTGGGTGTCTGAAATAGTTGTAGGTACTGGTGATTAGTCACTACCCCCCGCCTCTGCTGACATCTTGAGCAGGACCTCCCTCCATCAGGACCTAAGTGGGTCCATGTAGTGCCAGTGAAGTCCCTAACGGGACCCTCAGAGCTGCTCAGGGGTTCTCTGAGAGTCCCTGTCACCCTGCTGGGGTGAGATCACTCTCTGTCTTATTCCTAGTGTTGTGTCAGACCCTGAGCTGGACCACCTCAAAGCTGAGTACGTGGCAATGGGCGTGATATAATACCCAATGCCGGGCTGTGCAGAGTACAGCCAGGAGTCTGACTGCTTTGTCACTCCTTTACTGAAGATTATGCCTGAGGCTTTCAAAGGAACCTAAAAGTGTTAGATCTCTCACTTGTCTGACTTTCAACAGGATTTCCAAGTGTGGGGTTTTTTTTTAATATACAAAATCCCAGCCTGCCACAAACCTTCTGACAAGCTGAAGGGTGTTGCCTTTGAGGAAATATTGATGCAACTGCTAAAACTTTTCAAGAAAAAAACAGCTGCTGCTTAATATTGCAGGATCATCTCTCCCTCGATAAAAGGAATTCAAATGCTGCAAATTGAAGTCTTTTCTGAGAAAGACATAGGATCTGACTCTGTGACTTACAGGTCTGCACATCATGTAAAGCAGCTCTTGGAACAAGGTGCCACACTTGTCATGAGGCCATGGCCCAAGCTGTTGCCAGTGCAGGATTGTTCCCCGTAGAATGACTGGTCTCGGAATTAAGTTTTAATTCAACCTGATATAGAGCTTTATTGAGAATGTACATAAATAGATGAAAATGAGTGTGATATAATATTAAAATTGGAAAATTTCCTTGAAATAGTATACCAGAGTAAATATAAAATGGGCAGTATAAAAATTTGGCACAGATGAAACATTATTCATGTAACATTCTTACTCCTGTTGGCAAAATGATGTCAATAAAATACTACAGTATGTTTTGGAATGGGGCAAAACATGCCTTAAAAACAAGTTGCCATGCTGCCAGCAAGTAATTGGGCTTGGGTAATTAAAGACCTGAGTCTGTGAGCTTAATCTGTCTGAAGTGAGCCTTGTGGATGCTGAGCATTCTGGTAGGGTGGCACAGGAACTGTGAGAGCTGAGAGCCAGTAGCAGCGAAGTATCCTGTGGTGACTGGCAAGAGGCAGTCTGCCCCAAGGCTTTTCAACCCCTCTTCTCTTACCATGAGAGAGGTAACACAGCCTGTTTTCTCATGGTGGTGCAGCAGTGGTAATTAATCGCAGCTGCTTCAAAGGTGGAGCATCCCCTACAAGTTTCTAATTTTAAACACATTCTTTAATCAAAAGATGTATTAACAGCAAACAGGCACACTAGATCCCCCCGGCTGAATCAGTTGCTGATTTTTCTCTCTATCAGAAATGAATACTCTTGCAGCCCCTTTGAATATTGTGCAAGATGATGCAGGCAGGTTTTTTCTTTGTGCTGCTGCTGCCCTGGCATGGCTGTTAGGTTAATGATGGCCACTGTTGCTTACAGCTTTTATAATGGCTTTAAAGACTCATGTCTCAAGTCACTGAGAACATGCTTTTGACAAGCTTATCATCGATGCTTGGAGGGCAACAAGGGGCTGGGCAGAACCATGGGAAGGCACTGGGATGGGGCATCAGGGACAGTCACCCTGGCATGTGACATCTCAGGGCTGTCGTAGCTCAGAGAGGTGGCTCTGGGCTAATTTGTGGTGGCTGTAGGGGACTGCCCAGCCCCTGGAAGCCAGTGTTGCAGTCCCTTCTGTACTGTTCCTGGTAGTTAACCTGGCAAATTGTGTGTTAGCTTGGCCCGATCCCCTGTTGCTCTCCGCCCCTGTGCAGCAATGGCTGTGCAAAACCCACATTATACTCTTTAAGAGTGAGTGGGGAGTTGTCACGCTAATGCCTTTTGCCCCCTGAATACTTCTGGCACCAGCCCAAGGGCCATTTAAAGGCAGGACTGCAAGCAGAGCTTGCCAGTTGTTTAAGTGGTCTCTCTCCATCTGAATTAAAAGAATTAAAATTCTTGGTGAATTATAGGTTGTAGTCATGACAACAAATTCCCTTCCTTTCTCCTTTTTCTGGAATTGCTAAACAAAACCCTGCAATTTTTTTTCTTAACTAATGTTTCAGGTAATAACAGCGTTAAACTGAAAAGCAAAATAGATGGTCATCAGAGTTTTGATGACTCTATGTTTTATGCCTGGTATCTTCTTATGAAACTGGAAATCTCTTGACTGTGCAAGTCAATAAAGCTTTTGTTCGATGGTATGAGACGGAATCTTGCAAGCCTAAAAGAAGCGGGGATAATTACTAACAGGAGTTCTTGTGCAGTGTATACCTGTAATAGTTAAAGGGAAAGCTGCTTAAATTTATTCTGACAATTGCAGATACAGCACTGGAGGAATCATTTGAATTATTCATTCTGCAATAGGGAAACATCCCTCTTGTCTTCCCTTTAGAAATGAAATCCCAGTCTGATTTTAAATGTACTTTTATGGGTTGGTTTATTTTTTTTAAAGTAATTTTGCCATTTCAAGACTTATTGTAATTACCTGTGAATGCAGGTTTTAAAAGAAAATTATTCTGATTTCTAAAAGAAAGGAGAAACTGTTTTTTTTACATATGAACTGCTTCTTGTAGAATAAGTTTAATGAAATTCAGCTTTCTTTCATAAATAATGCAGCACTTGCATTTGATTAGGTGAAGCCTAGAGGAATTTCTACCTCATCAAATGCATGGCAAGAAGTATATTGCCTGCAGACTGCTACCATTATCAATGGTGGTGGCAAGGAAAATACAGCTCCATGTGTGTCCAGACAGAAAGCTTTGTTTCTGAGAAGTTGCAAAACAAGGTGTAGATGTTTCAACAACTGACTCCTTGTGTCTCAGAGTGTCCTGACTATTTGTAAAACAAGGTCTGGCTTCTGAGTGTTATCATTATTGTGGCATGAAGGGACTCCAGGTTAACTGGAGATCTTCTTGTCCTGGTAATGTGTTTCTGAGCCTTCCAAGAAAAAAAATACATGTGGGGAAGAGACAATCTTTGCATCAGAGAGCTTACAGTCAAAATAAGCAAAGTAGACATCGGGAATCATTGGGGCCCATTTCAGAAGTCTTGAAAAACAGCACAAACCTCACAATAACATAAAAATGGAAAAAAATGTACATGGGCCTCCATTCATTAAAACAATACATTACATACAGCAAAAAGCAAACCACCTATGGTCAAATTTTATGCTATCCTCTAAATCCAACCACAAGACTTTGTTCTACTCTGGTTTTATCCCCAGGAAGCTGTTACTAACAGCAGTGGGTGTGCATAAACAGAGGGTAGTTTGAATAAGGCCATTTGTCCTTTAGTCCACATCCATATTTGTAAATAAAAAAATGTCTGGTCCCTGTTCTCTAGCCCTGAGGCCAAACGGCGTAAATTGACTGGCAAGTGTTCAGTAAGTGTTTGCATCCTCTGGGAGACAGTGGCCGAGCCCAAGCTGGCTTTTGGGACCAAACCCTGGTCTGGGCTCAGCCCAGGACCACTCCTGGGAACTATTCAAGGGTGGTGGGAAACTGTTAGGCATCATGTTAAGAGTATAACAGCATGGATGGTCATGGGCTCAGGCTCTGGCTCTGAATACTTTACTAAGGGTGATGCTCTCTTAGGGCTTGTTTATGCTCTGCTGAACTCAGTTGAGTGGCTTCTTGCTCTGTTGCTGTAATAAAGTAATATTCCAAATAAAACTGGAAAGAACGGAAACCTAACAGCAAAACGGAACACCACTGCCTTACTTCACTGTGCTCAGATTTTTCTTTTAAGTTTGTTCAGATATGTAAAATTACAAATGTCGAAGTTCTTCAGGCCAGATGCTAAGTGGGTTTAACCTGACAGTTTGTGCTAGCTGAGGTTCTGGTTTTTCATTTATATTTCTTGGAAAGGGCAATGAGATGTAATGAATAAATGTAAAACAGAAGAAATAGAGCCCAGGATACATGGGAGACGTGCTTGCATCCTGTGATTTGCTGTCGAGAGGTTTTAGCACTGAGCTCAGAAATGTATTTATGGAACTGCTGGTCAGAACTGTGCAATTTAAAGGTGAAATCAGTTCTCTTTTTTAATCTTGAGTTTTCATTCCTCTCTCTCCTGGGCCTAAAATGTCATGGGAGCACTAGAGGCCAAAAGCAGAATTAATTTCTGAAAGTTAGAGAGCAAACCCATCATGTTTAGGGCTCTAAAATGTTAATCTGTTTCTGACTTTCTCCAGAATTGTCTGAAATACTTTTGCCCACTCATAACTCAAGCGACATCATGTCAGATATTAGAGCTGGTTTTGTGAATACTGACAGAAGTAATGCACAGCTTTTATTCTACCCAACTGGAAAAAAAGTCTCAAAAATGTAAGTCCCAGACCATTTTGTTGGTCCAAAACAATGTCAAAATCCTGTGGAAGAGGTGGGAAACATTTCTGAGCCCTAGGTCATTTGCCCTAAGATAAGTAGGACATTCTTCATTCAAGATCCTGGTCGAGGTATCACACAAAGGTGCGTCCCAAGTGCTGAAGAGCAAGCAAGCTTTGTCCTTTCTATTGCTCCCCTGCTGTTGCTGTGGAAAGCATTTCTCCCAGCCTGCTTCAACTGAGGAGGCTTAGCCTTGATGACCAGTGAATTTTAGGGCCAAGGGCAAGACTTAACACTATACCCTCATTACCGTCTTGTCCTTTGCTGATTCTTCTCCAAGCACAGGCAGTCTCTCACATCCCAAAATACACCAGGCTCACTGGGTAGTGTCAGTGATGGAAAGTGATACTATTTCTATTCCAACTGCAGTCTCAGTGAATTTCCTACTCTTTGCTCCTCTGTGAAAAGATCAATTAGAAAACTCTTCAAAAATCACTTGAGCAGCGAATGCAGGTTGCATGGGTGAACGGCGACACTGGGCAATGCACCTAAGAGCTTGTGGCAGGAGAGGTGGTTACCTCTAAGAGACTTATCTGTATGGGAGGGATGTTGACAGAATCTGCAGTCAGTTACTACGAGTGGTGGTCCTTACATTTATCTCTTGTCTTTATAATAGGTTAAGTTTTAAAAAACATACGCAGCTGCATCCTTTGACAATCTCTCCTCAATATGTGGCTTTGCAGTTCTTGTCTGCTAGGCTTGGAGCTGGGTGGAAAAGGGGCTCTTGTCTTACTTAGTTGTAGGAATCATCCTGGATTTGTTACTGGTGTATGTCCATTTCTCCTGAAGTTCCTAGCTTTACCCCCAAGTAGGACCTTGCCAAAATCACTTATGTGCTGTGGAGCAAAAATGTGACTGATACAAATGTTGCAGCAGTGTATAAAATGCCAAATTATTCATGGTACTTTAGCACAGAAAATCCCAGGGCTGAACTGACATAATGAAAAACTTCAGGCAAAAAAACCCCACCATGGGAAGTCTTAGATTAAAAACAGTTGCGAACTTTAGAGTCAGACTATATTATAGAGTCTTAATCCCTTCTTTCTTTCAACGCTCCTCCTCATGCTATACCCTGGGCTATCATAACCAACTAGTCTTAATGTCATTATCCACATCACATCCACATCACTTTCCCGTGAACAGGGACCTAAGGCAAAGAAATGTCAGATGGCTTGTCCTCATCCAAAACAGAAAATCTGCAGTGGCAGCAGGTTTTGCAACTAGATCTTTGCAAACTGAAGGCTTGACCATCTTAACCTGCTTCCTCTCTATCATGAATGAAGTGATCTTCTGGAGTTCAGTGGGCAAGCACCTGTGAACCATTTCATACCAAAGCATCAGACCTTCTTGCACAGCTGGTCTTCCAGCTTGCCTGAGACCTCTGTGGGCTACTGTGATAGATGTATTTCTTTATCATAATGAACCTCATTTTCGCTTATCTATGACACAGAGGATCTGGGGTGCTAAATCTTGCCCTGAATCACTTTCACCTCTGGAGTTTTCTGCTGAAAGACCTACAAACCAAAATACTAATGTAGGAGCACAACTTCAAGAATTTAAGCAGCTGAATGGACCGTGACATTCTTCTTAATTTGTGGACATTTTTAACAGAGGTGCACTGAGCCAAATATGTAGTCTTATAACTGAATTGGGTAGATGTAAAGATCAACAGATCAGTTAAAAGGAGAACCAAACCACGTGGTAAAAAAATTACAACTAGAAGTTTAGTGTATTCATACTGTTAAGCAGTCTGTTTCCAGATTTTTTTATCATTTTGCTTGGTCTTGAAAACATTGTTCAATAGCTGATTTCAAGTTTCCTTTTGCACTTTATTATCACTTTATTGTGGAAAACTGATTTTTAAAAAAACAAATAAATAGATCAATTTAAACAGTGTTCTGTTGGTTTCTGTATATGTCAAAACATACTTCCACTGGAAACGTATTTTTGACAAAGCAGTTCTTGTTTGAAAAACATTTTGAATAAAACCATTCAAGTTGCTTTAATACCTGTTGCTTGGAGTGTAAAATAGGCTTTCAGAGCTGTTCAGTGTTCCCTTTTGCCCTGGAGGCATACAGGAACTGTAGGAGAAGATCTGATTTGCAATCTCTTTGGGATTTATAAAGGTTCCTCAGCATCCCATCAGGACCTGCAGCAAATGAAGGGAAACCCGTTTTTCCTAGCTGACATCCTTCCTTTTACTGAGTGCTGAACAGCAGTAGCGGCAGCATTAGCAATGTCAGCTTTATTTGTCAATTAATGGATGTCTGTAACTTAATATTTCATTTTTCCTAGACTGTACCCTCGTCACGCAAGTGCTCTCAACAACTTGGGTACGTTGACCAAAGACGTGGTGGAGGCAAAGGACTACTACAGACAGGCCCTTCAGTTAAACCCTCAGCACAATCGAGCTCTCTTCAATCTCGGCAACCTGCTCAAGTAAGTGGAGTGCAAAACTGGCACCAAGGAAATTCAAATTCTCTCTACACACATCACCAAAATAGTTTTTTTCTGCCAACTGGTGAAGGAATGGCATTATTTCTTATTGCCGGCCAAGAGTGCCAGCACTTTGTGAGGCTTAGTTTGGATATCTTTATGCTGTCTGCCACTTCTCTTCAGGTGCTGTTTACAATTGGACAGAATTCACTTGTTCCAAATCAGATGTCAAAAATGAGGTGCCTGAACCCAACTAATCACCTGAGATTCCCATCTCCATGGAGACATGTAAGCCTTTTCAGTGGAGCAAGCCATATTGTTCAAAGACAGGTGTCTGATGCAGATCTAATAAATAACATAGATCCAACAAATCCCTCTGTGCAAGCTCCCACTTATTCTCATTAGTTGTATGGAAGGTCAATGCTTAGTTTAGGCATAAACACCTAAGTCTGAGATGTTCACACCAGCAGAAGGTTTATCTGATTGCAGAGTAAGTGGGTCTGGATTTGAGGGGAAGGGTGGCTAGCAGCCCTATATGATACTCTGCTGAACAAGAAAACAAGTTAATCATCTTACAATTTCACTCATTGTTATTTAGAGTCTCAGCCTTTAGCAAGGAGAATAACAGATGATCATAATCATGCAAATTAATTTGACTAACCATATCTTAAAGACTGAACTTAAATCTGTACAAGAAGCTTTGCCAGTGTGATAAGGTCTGCTAGGGGTGGAATTTTTTTAAAATTGCTCTTCCTCCATTACTATTTTGCACCAGCAAAAACCCCCTTGTTTTTGTGAGGGTAGTGTGACTTGCTAACAGAACTGCATGAACTACAGCAGTGGAAGTGCATCTTTGTTGGTATAAACTGCACCTATTTTACTGGTAATAGGTCTCTGGTAAATCTTTTAGAGCAGACTGGGCTTTAGTGTTGAACTGGCTTTAAAGTGGCACCGTCTCATCAAAACATACTTGATCTTTCTGGTTCTGAAATGTTTCTTTGAGTGTGAATTTATATGAAAGATATTAAGTGGTTTGCTGAAGTTCTTCATGATCTGTTCGGTACTGGAGAAGTTATCAGAATAATATTACAAGTAAATCTGATGGTTCGAGGTTAGAATATGGCAGATGAGTGGTTCTTAAATAGAAAGTAGGCTAGTGCTTTACTGGAAATACTCACAAGAAAGGAAAATGGTAAAGACAGTCTTATTGCAAGAGGGATGGAAGGTCTTTGTATTATTCATCAGATTTGGTTGATTGAAATTAATCTTATGTGGCAATGGTGTTTAAAAATACATATTGTCCTTTCAATCCATCATGTTTGCCTTAGTTATTATTCTCTTTGATTTTTTTAAAAAAAAATAATAAAATATTCATACAAAAGGACGTAAGACAGAAGCAGCATCAGAGCATCCCGTGTCAGTAATGCTTAAATCTGGCCTGTTGATGGGCTCTTATGACCCAGCAAATGGATCAAAACTGCATTTGTTGCACTAGCAAAGCACAAAGGAGACATGCAGAAAAATGTCTTAGAACTGCTGTGTTTTCTGTGCAATATGTCATGTTTTTTCTAATGTGATAGTTAAGATATTGTGTGTCCTGTTGGACTGTATGTGCTCTGCATCCTTCTGTGGTACCATATACTGTGGTATGTTAAAGGTGTTGTGGTGCTTGTGCTAAACTCATTAAAAGAAAGCGCCCTTTTCCCACACCCATTTGCTCCCATTGTCTAAACTTCCTTTAGTCTTCCAAAACAATCTAGTGCATCTGAACACACCAATAGTATTAATCCTGATGGAAACTGAGTGTCCTCATCTCCCTATTCAGCTTTAAAAAAAACCTGCTAAAAAATAGGTAGAGTTTATGGTGGAGGGATTAGCACATATGTAAAGCAGATGCTGCATGAGCAGACCCTATATGAATGTCTCCCCTAAAATGCTAACCCAAAGCCCTTTGCCAGCACCTTTCCTGGATCATCCATCAGTTTAGCAGAGATCATCAGCCATGCTGGAGCATGAGGTGACTTGTGAGATGACCAGGAGGGAGCAAGACAGAGATTTCAAGCTCCCCCTTATGACTTTGTCTTTATTTATGTTTTCTACCTGGTTCTCCAAATTGTCCTTCCATATATATGTATATAAGGCAACCAATATTCTGCAGACACTAAATGCTAGTATAATCTAGGTAATAAATGAAAATCTGCAGAATATTACAGGCAGATACTTCTTTCTGGCTGTGCTATGAGACATTATGAAGTGTCTTGATTTTTAAACATAGGACAGAGAGAGGATAAATGGTCAAGCCATAAAAGCATTTTCTCTCCTCTTTGCAGAGGCTTCAGTTCATGTTGCAGATCAGGAAAAGCCAGATCTGCAACACTTAAGACATGTCCAGTAATAACACTACTTGTACTGGGACACGTAACGAAACCATCTGCCATGGGGAATTCCCAGTTGAATTCTGCTCAGTTCCTTATACCCACCCCTGCTCATAGCATAGAAATCTGATGGTGGATATTAGGTTTCACCTCCTCTAGAGTGCTGAGAAAGGGGAACTGCAGGATTTTGGAAGGATGGGTTTGTTATTCCCATATGAGAATCTGCCTCTCATTATGCCCTGTAAATAAGCTCTCTATTTAAGCATCCATTGCATGTGATTTAAGCTTGAGTAAAAATCTGGTTTGAGGACCACAGGGTGAAATTTTAAAGTTTTTTTCTGCGGAAGTCCTAGATGAAAAAGGGTGTTTCCATTTTTTGTTTGCACATAATGAAGACAGCTATGCGCCAGAAGATTAATGTTCTCAGGAAACGTTGCAGAGTAATGGCTGAATAAGCCTCTGGTTTTGTTTACATATCCTAAAATAAAGTTGTATGTCATCATTTTCTTGCCTAATATAAATATTGGAGTGTACATAATTAAACAATGCCAACAGATTTCTTAGTTAAAATAGACCTAAAAGTGAGAAATCTCTTTCCCCGTTTTCATGGTCCGTGATCAGTGACACAGAGAAGCCTGATGCTGCTTTCTTGTGTTTTATTTTGAAGTTTCCCATTATATAAATATTCAACTTCTCTATATAGATTCAGCTTTGATGAGATACAGCTTGAAAAACTGAGATAAATATAATTCAGAATACCTTACAAATGTATAGCCTGTGGGATACTCTGTAAAGAGACAAGAAATAAAAAATTATGAGCATTTGAAGTAAATATTTATCTTGGCTTTCTGTTGCAGGAAGAATGGGAGAGAACTTCTTATTTACTGAATCTATCCATAACTAAAGCACTCCAATATTCAGTACACTATCTCTTATGAAGAAAAGCCTCATAACTCTTACATGCTTTGAGAGTGTTACGGCTTCATTTTCAAGGGGAAAGTGAAATGCCTAGAAACAACGTCTGCTGAAATCTCGAGTTTATTCAAAGGACTGGTTCTCTTCGGAATGTAGAATAATACAACATGTGTTCTGTACATGTTGCCATGATTTAGTCCAAGTTTAGCAAACCCATCTATTCAGACGAAGGACTGTCTGCCCTCTCTGATACAGTCTTCTGGATTTATACGTGGTGACACAGGCTTGTGTAACTGTCTGAAGATGCTAAAAACATCAGATAGATATTATGTTTATTGAGATTTAAGACCTTTTAGAGAGCAAAACATTTCTCCTTTCCATTCAAAGAAGCAAACTGAGTGATAATGTTAAGTGATACTGCATCTGACTTTCTGGATGGTCTCTGGTTAGGATACTCTGCATTGCATGAAGTGCTATAGTTATCCATCAGTATCACATACACACTGTGGCCTGTTTATTAAAAAAACCAATCTCTGTCAGTATGATATTTACAGTAGATTAAAACAAAACTTAGGTTGGAATGGACCTCTGGAGATCATTTGGTCAAGCCTACTGCTCAGAGAAAGTCTAATTGGATCATGTTACTCATGGCTGTGTCCAGCTGAATCTTGCACACCTCCAAGGACAAAGATGCCACAATCTCTCTGTGCAACCTGTTCCAGTGTTTGACCACCCTGTGATGAAAAATTATTCTCCTTATATCTAATCAGAATTTCCCATGTTCCTACTTGTATCTGTTGCCTCTTGTCCTGTCACCATGTACCTCTGTTCAGCTCTGGCTTCTCTGTGTCCTGCGACCAGGTAGTTGCAGCCAGCACTGAAGTCACCAATGTGCCCTCTCTTCTCTGGGCTGCACAGACATGGCTTGCTCAGCCTCTCCTCAATGCAGTGGGTACCCTAGCCCTGACCATCTTTAGTTGCCCTCTGTTGGGCTTCCTCCAGTAAGTCTATGCCTTTCTTGCACTGGGGAGACCAACTGTGGACAGAAGTTGCTCCATATTTGGTCTCACAAGTATCATATAAAGAGGAAGGACCCGCTCTTGGCCTTCTATCGCCATGTAGGGTACATTGCTGGCCCATGGTCAACTTGTTGTTCACCAGGACCCCAGCTGTCCCCCAATCTGTGCTTACACACAGGGTTATTCCACTCCAGGTGCAAGACTTACATTTGCTTTTGTTGAACTTCATGAGGTTCCTGTCAGACCTGGTCCCTCTGAAAAGCAACCCTGCCTTGCAGAGTATTGTCTGCTCCCCCGCTTTGGTGTCATCCACACAGTGTAGATGAATGGCAAAGGAGTGCATCTAAATTATCTGAATCAGTTTTAAACCAGAGTCAAAAGGCTTAGAGGCTTCCTTTCAGACAGGCAGAGTTAGACACTACAAGCTCCCCTTGGATTATGGTGTGAAACCAAGATGAGGTGTTCAGAACAGTTGTGGAGCCCTTGTTGAATTCTGCATTTCTGGCTTTAATGCAGTCCAACTACCTTCACAAAATAAAACAAATCTTGAAAGTTAAAAAGTCCTCTAGAGCACTAATTCCTAGGTTACTCTTTCTGTTGCAAATGAAATTTACACCAGTGCCAACAGCCCACACACAGCCCTGTGCATTGCCAGACCTCTATGGTGTGGTTTAAGATGATGCTTCTCCAACTGCAGGGCACTTGCAAAAATAGGGAGGAGATGCTCCTGGTGGAAAGAGCTGTTCCTTACTCTCGGCTTGGACATGCTGATAGTAGAGGGGAGGCTGGGGGCTCGCGTGGCAGAGGGAGTCAGGAGAGGGCATTGTAAGGCAAGGTAATTTGGGGAAAAATTGGATTAAGTGATCACAGACTCCTTATGTCAGTTGAATTTGCTCCTTTCTCTGTTGTAGCAAAGGTATACATTACCTAGCTTTTCCTGCTCCAGATCGCCAGTTTATGGTAAATTAGTGCATTGGAGTGTTCTTCCAATGCTCTGTGCTCTCCCAAATTGCATGAGATTTATATAAGTGATGGCCTTGATCTTGCAAAGCATTGGCCTTGATCCAGGAAAGCACTTCAGCCAGTAATTAATTTTCAACTTGCATACATAAAAGTTAAGTACGCATTTAAGTGCTTGGCCAGAGCGCTTGGTATCTTGCAGGCCTTAGCCCTCTGAGAAACTACTGGATCTGCTTTTTTTTAAATGTAATTCAGTCTGTCACATAAAAAGATGCCATAATCTTTCCCTCTCTATTCCCACTTTCAGGAGACAAACGTTTTTCTTGGATCAAACAAAAAAAAAAATCTATTTTGAAAAAAAAAAAAAGAGTAATTAAGAGGGCTGCCCCATGTTCCGAGTGCATGCTTGTGGTTAACGGGAACTTTTACCACTGCTGAGTGGATCACTTAATCCTTTTATTTCTGTAGCTGGCATTTCCTACATTTTTTTGCCAAACATCAATACCTTTATAAAACAGTCATCTGGTTTTGATTTATAAAAATCTGTCATGAAACTCCAGCCAAGAGATCCAAAAGTTTTATAAATTGACAAGCTAGCTAGTCTTTAATTAGTGTAGGAGAAAAGTGGTTCTTTATTTGTTTTTGCTTCATTCGTGTAATTTATATGGAACACCACTGGAAGAAGAAAAAGGCTTGCACAACTGGTTTTACTTAGCTTAATGCACTAGCAAAATATTCTTCCAGTTACACAACTAGAAAGGGGAAAAATCTGCAAAGCCACATATATTATCAGCTGAAATTTGCACCTTATAAACAAGATCTAGTTACTAGACCATGTCACTCGGATGAAATCTAAGGCCAAAGCAGCAAGTTGTTCACATATTTTCTGTGTCCCAGAGCCCTTTGTTTCTTTTTGTAAGCGCTGCTATTCATATTCTTTGTGTACCCAACACAAGAAAAATGTTGTTCCACTCCAGCTAAACATCCTTAGATGTTTGTGCAGGAAAACTTCTCATTTTTCCAAAGAAAAAAATAGAGAGTGATACTGGAGAAATTGTAGTTCAAATAAATAAACATCCTTAGATTTTTGTTAAGGAAACATTCTCTGTTTTCCATGGCAATAAATGCAGAGCAATGCTGTAAAAAACCCTAGCTCATCAGCATTAGCCATCCCTCAACTATCTCTGTCCATAATCCTTAGGATCTGAAGAATAGAATCCTCTAGCCTGATGATCAACTTGCTAAGGAATTATTTAGAGATCCCAGGCAGATTTGACTTTGCAATATTTTGATTTCAAAGTAATAATTTAACTAAGTCATGTGGATCTATAAGAGCACTTGTCTAGCAACATGCAAAGACTCTGCAGGGTTTTTTTAAGGAAATGCAAATGTCCAACATACTGATGTGAGAGCAGGATTGGTGAGAGCAAATGTCCTGTTCCCAGGTCAGTCAATACCTCAGTGTCATGACTGGGGCCAGACCTCCAGCAGCTGACTGCAAACCCAGTGTTACCCTGATAGCATCCCTTCCCAAAGACATTGCTGGGGGGATCTTGTACAGTACTTCATGCTATCTTGTCCTTTGTGTATCTTTAACTCCTCATGGAATGAATGGGGCAGAATTTGATATATTTGCCATAAAGAGAAATATTGAGAGATGTACAGTAGGACTGGAGAAGTTTACAAAATCTAGTAGTTATGCCTCAACAGACAGAGCATGTGGCCTGTACTGCTTGTCTGATAGCCAAAATAAAATACTTTCTGCTCTTCAGTGTGTGGGCTTGAGGAATGCACTGTTTTGGGGGTGTTCTGTCTTCACTGAGATCATTGGGTGGTGTTCAGTATGATGGTAACCAGAATAACAGACCGAACAGCAGATTCATTAAAGCCTATGTCCTCCCAACTCCTGAGAATAACGTAAGAAAACAACAATGGGTCGAGGAGATGCTGGGCACACACACTGGAGAGGAGGCACAAGTGAATAATTTAGTCTTTGCTGAAAAGGTCAAGCCTGGGACTTTCATGTCTCTTTATAGTAGTTAATCAGTGAGATGACCTAAACATGTACTTACAGGAACGTTTCTTTCTTTTTTTCCCTCTTTCCCTGTCCTGCAAGGTCCCAAGGGAAGAAGGAAGAAGCTGTAATCTTACTGCGGGACTCGATTAAGTATGGCCCAGAGTTTGCAGATGCTTACTCAAGCCTGGCCTCGCTGCTAGCCGAACAGGTAATGGGCATCACTTGAGCTCTCGTGCCTTCTGTGTGTGTGTGTGCGCGCGCGTGCGTGTGTGTGCGTGTGCGCGCGCATGTGTGTGTGTGCGCACTGCCACTGCAGCCACAGCACCTCCTGCATATCCCAGTCGAGCACCCTTGCCTTGCACACCTGCAGTGGCAGACATGGGTCTGCGGCTGTCTGCAGAGAGCTCTCGGGCTGCTTTAGAGATTACTTTTATAGGATGGGAGGCAACTCATTCGCATTGAGTAATTAAACCCACGTGATGTGGTTGAAGTTGTGAGTAAATACCCTCTCTGCAGCTGCCCACATCTATGGTGAAGAAATCCATTGCACCTTGAATGTTGTGACAGCAGAATAGGTGGGCACTTCCCCCTCAGACACACATGCCTACATAGATAACCTTGATATTTCATAATTAATCACTCTGAAGCTAGAAAATGTCAGAAACCTGGTGGCCTCTGCAGCCCAAATTCTGCCACTTGCATGCACGCCATCAGAATACAGCCTTTACTTATCGTGGTAGATGATCACATACAGGGAGTGGAGAGACTCACTAGCTTTATGTTGCTTTTAATGAGCAGCTGTTCGATATTTTATTTAACCTCATTGTTCAATATGTGCCCCCAGGCCTTATTTATTGTGCATGGCCCAGCCTGCGCTCTGGAGGCAGGATTACTCATTTCCTCTCGGGCTTGTTCCCCATGCTCATTACTCAGGGCTCTCTCTACTCTCTAGTTAGGTAATTTATTTCTACAAGGTCCCTGTGAGGTGAAATATTGTCCCCGTGGAGGAAAAGGGAAATTGAGGCACAAAATGCTTGAGTTCAGAAGAAGCATGGGGTGCCCCCGTTGAGACCACCAAGCCCTGCTGGTTTTTCTCCATGCCTGCAGCAGCAGAGGGATGCTGTGCTTCAGCCATTGCTCCCACAGACTGCGGCCACAACCAGACTGGGGCTATGGCAGTGAGTGACCATGTCCTTGTAACTGCACAGCTTCAGCACACCTCCACAAACTTCTTGGAAACTGATTTTTTTTCTCCCCCAACTTTCAGATCTAACTGTTCCATAGCACGGGGTACTAAAGCTTTCTTAAAGATTGCGAAATACAAATACAGACAAAGCAAATGAGTATCATTTTTCACTGTTTCCATTAATCTGGTTAGTGAACTCTTTCTGGATAAATGAAGTGGATAAATTTCAGCAAAACTATAAGCAGAAATCTTGTTCTGTTTTAGGTTTCTTTAATGATAGAGGCACTCTGCAAAACTCGTCTTTGTGGATTACTGAAAGATGTGCTATTTTATTTTCCCTTTTAAGTGACTTTCAAATATTTGAATATTAGCAATATCAGCTGCAGGGACCTAGAAATATAGCGTATGAAGTGAAAGAAGAGCCTCTTTGAATGGGAACTGTGTTTCTGTGTTTTGAATAGGCCTGTCAGTGAAGAGTGTCATGCAAGTACAGGAAATGAGTCCTCTGCGGTAATATCTGGTTTTAATATTAATTGAAATTGTTAATTAGAACCATCAATTGTAAGGTGAACAGAGGAGTAAAACCATTAGAGTCCTGAGGCCTTTTGCCCAAAGCAAATGCCATTAGCAAGTCCAGCAATAATTCATCTACTCTTATGTATAGATTGTTCATCCTCTTGTGACTTGAGTAAGTGGTAGGGAAAAAAAGATAGTTAGTACAATTTCCTCAGAAAACAGCGATTTCCTGCAGGCTTTTAACACTTTCTCGTGTTCATCCACAGCAGATGACTACCTGATGGTGCAGCTCCTGCCTTGCACACCCATCTTATTGACCGCCATAGGGACTGTCCTACAAATACACATGCTGCTGCCTGTGGGCTGCAGAATCACACCCTAATGCTGTCTGCTTCCTGGAGGGGTACAGGCAGAAGTTGTGGCATCTTCAGCCCAAAGGATGATGATGGGACCCAGTTTTTCAGTTTTGAGTTTTCCTCTTTGTCCAAGCAATAGTGTTCAAGCTGGCTAAAAGTTACAAACCTGATTTTCTGTTTACCTGTGGCCCAGAGCCTCTCTCACAGCTGCAGGGGGGTACCTGTGATGCCAGGCAGTATGCAGTAGGCTGCATGGTCAGCATCACTGAGGAGCTTTGGGGAAGGGAGAACACACCCGTTCCTTCTCTCTGCAATGTGATTAGAAGGGGTCTGAAGTGACTGTGCCCATGGCAAACTGCTGCTCCTCTACCTTTGCACTAAGGCTGAGAAGTGGGGAAATGGGTAGACATGGCTCAGTGAAATAGTTCCAGGATTGCCTTGATTGGTCCTGCACAGTGTTTTCCCCCCTATCTTAAAAGCAGTGAATCCATAATAGGGCTTGTGGGTCCTTTCCTCCTACAGCTGTATACTCCTAATACAAATGTCTCACATGCCAGGGAATCAGCCTGTAATCACTTAAGGTAATTACCCTTTTTTCTCCTTGATAGCTATTCTGAAGCCAGAGCTGATGTGGAAAAAAACACCACTACATTGTTTAAAACAGTTTGTCTTCTTTGTGCCTTTTATAAATGCTTGCCCTTCTTAATGCTCTTTCTGCTTAGTACCATAACTCGGTCACAATGTATTGTTTTCTGCGTTTTCCATGGTCACTGCAGTGGTGTTAATATCAGAAATCGAACTTTTTTGTTCACCGTTTTCACAACACTTCTTAATGCTGGTTCCCCAGGATTTACTCTGATGCACTTGAACAGCACCTTCTTCCCAGCTCTTGCAGTTTCATCAGCCATGTCATGCTACTTGGTGGCTCTTTTCAGGCCCTAGTTTCTAGATTCAAGTGATTTTTTTTTGTATGTGTGTATAATAATATCTGCCTACACTAAGAAAAAGAAACTTTTTAACCCACTTAGCTGCAGAGGAGAGCCTACTCAGGCATAACCAGACTGAAAAACTGAGCCATAAAAAAACAGACTTAAAACCCCTGGAGTTCAACTGAGAGATCCTCACATGCATATTTTTTTTTAACATCATAAAAATCTCATATGTTTTTTAAGACAATCTTTTGAATTTTGTGAGGCTGATGAATGTTCCATGAAGGTCTGGGAGTGGCATTATTAAGTGTTAATGAGAATAAAGCCTTGATGAATTTACAGCATTTCTCCCAAGAATAGGAGAGCCTGTGAGGGAGAAAGCACTGGCACAAAAAGCTGGTCCCACACTTCCCAATTTTTGACTGCACTTAATGCAAACGGTTTGTTAGAGAAATCATCCCAGACTCTGCACTGAGCCTGAGGCATGCAGGGTCAGGATGTTAGGTGCCAGAAAAGCAATGCAACAATGATAAAAATGCTAGACGTGCTCAGTATTGGTGAGTATGAATGTTTTGACATCGGACACTGCTAACCCAGTTTTAACAGAGCCTCTCTATGCTTTAAAGATTGGTTTATTATCAGTAAATAAAGTGAAGAAAACTGACATACATGCACACACTGACACATTCCTTGGATGAAAATTAAAATCAGAGGAAAAGAAACTAATATAAAAATCTTTGAAAATATGCTGTTAATGTCTTGGTGACACAGATGCTTTTTCAAAAAAATTGCTCTTCATTTTAGTCAATTCTGACAATTGCCACCCTTTTCCTGACCCTGCAGGATAATGATGTCAGATTCACATAAATATATCAAAAATGTCCAAGCTTAAGCACTTTTTAAAAATGTGTTTCTATGTTTTATCACACCCTATCTTTTCTGCTGGCTGACCTTTATCATGTAAATGTGAAAGCACTTAACCATGGCAAACTATGTGCTTTCATCAAGTCATACTCTTCCAATGCGATTAATCCCAGCTCTCCTGTTCTGAAATAGGAGGTGAGAAAGGAGTCCACACATTTAAGCAGCTACAGAGCAAAAGCTGCTGTCAGGTACTCCATTTAAACCCAGAGAAAGCCCCGGAGGCTCTGGTGCTTGAGGAGAGGAAAGTCCATAGCTGGGGATGGACTGACCTCTTACTTCAATGTGGATTCAGCTCCTAAGATCTGCCTTGGTGGCTCCAGGCCTTCCTCAGCAGAGACCTGGATGGCTGATTTCACTTGGGAGCATCATCAAGAGGCTGTGGAGTTTGTTGCTGTAGGGCTGTGCCACTCCATGGAAGGGGAAAAATTGAAAAAAAGGTGTTTGGTGCTGGAGGCTTGCCTGACACCCCTCTGCACTGTGCTTGTCTCTGCTGTTCACAGCCTCCTTCCATAAATACACCCAACAGCAAAGCTCTGAGGTGAGGCAGGGAGGTAGAGCTAGGGACCATGAAGGCAGTAGGCATGCACTGGCTGGCTGGAGGGAAACGGAAGCCTTACTAAGATGCTATTTGATCGAAGCAAGATGCCTTATTTTCATTTCAGGACCAGGTTGCCCATATCTCAATATAGCCCAGCCAGTGGAACATTTTCCATAGGCGGGGTGTTCCCAAAGAAAAGATATTTATTTTCCAGTCATGCTCAGCACCAACAAACCCCCTTGAAGTCTATGCAAAATGTAAGGGCTCAGCACATCTGGGAATCAGTGCAGTGGCACATCCCATCCCAATGAGCTACATCTTACGCATTGACAATGCCTGGTTTCATTCTGAATCCATCAGATTTTTCCCACTCTTTCACTGCCCCCATCCTCCTCCAGCTTCCCTCATCCCCCTGCACAAGCTCCCCATCAGCCAGCCATCACACACTTCCAAGCTTTCATTCCTTGTATTTTCCCCAGTGTTTAGGGAATGAACAGCAGAGCTCCAGAGGGGAAAAGTTAGCCAGCGAGATGATTACTAAAAAAATAAATTAAAATATTATCAGATCCCAAATGACAGAACCAACACGACCTCTGAGGCTCGCTGACGTTGAAGCCACTTTTCCAGCTGTTGTTTTTGTTTCATATGTAGCTCCAATTGCAAATGTATGGGAGAAAGCTGTCTGAATCTCTAGGGTACCAGATGGCAGCTGTATTGCATCCATGCCATGGGGTAAAATTTTGGCCTCCTAGAAGGTGAATTGGGCTGGCATCCTGAGCTACTCGTGCAACAAGGTAGTTGTCACAAAATACAGGTATGTGTCAGATGGTGTTGACACCCTTTCTGCCACGCTAAGGAATCTCCTTCTCTTTTCAGGAACGGCTTAAGGAAGCAGAAGAGGTCTATAAGGCTGGCATAGAGAATTGTCCAGAGAGCTCCGATCTGCATAACAACTACGGTGTTTTTCTGGTTGATACTGGTAAGTGAGAAGGAGCAAGGATTCTTCCTCTCTGCCTTATTTGCTTTGATTTGTTTTATTCAGCAGTACCTATCCAAAAGGGCGTCAAAAGCTTCCAAAGCAATAGATGTGCCTCCACTGTAGCTTGGAAATAAATATCCCTGCGCTGCTGGGATGGCAGAGCATCCTGAAATTTCAAATCAATGCAGGCACTGTGCAGCAGTGGCATTGTCTAGGTTTTTCCTTCAGTATTTCTCACCATCTTCGCACAGACAGTTGTCCTTTTCAGTTTGAGCTGGGCAGCACCCTGACAATACTGCCATTTCTTTGGGAAAGCATGGTCACATCAGACGAAATCCCAGGCACACAGGTAGATCATTATGGTCTTTGGAGCACTTGTAGCTCTACTTGGTGACAAAGCAGCTCTTTGACTGTAAAGGTTGAGTGCCACCACTATAAAAACAAACATGGCTTTTAAACAACAGTCATATGTGAAAACAAAACCTAAGATACTGTGGGGTGAATTGATTTCTCAGGAGCTCCACAATGACATCCAAAGCTTTTCTTTTCTGGGCTCCTGGTTCCCATCCAACTTTCCTGGACTCAGGCACTTCCTGGCATCCACACAACAAAAGATGCTGCTGTAATTGCCGCCTTTTATTGACAGCTTTAAAAGCAAGGCCAAGTTAGACAAATGTCTAGTGGAAACCAAACTACTGTCTCACTTTGGTCGCTCCAGAACAGAGCTGAGACTCAGTGATGAAATATTGTAGGCTTAAAGTGCGTGGTTGCTACCCATTCTGCCCCTTTCACACTGTGCCTGACTCCAGTGATGTTTGAGAAGGACAATGGTGTCTGTCAGTCTGCAGCTGGCTGTCCTACCTCTGAGCTGATGCTCAGCCGTTGCTCTTGTGTAGTACAGTGTGAAACAGATACAAAGCCAAAATGAGTGTTTGTAATAGAAGAAGGCGGCATGACATTAGTGACAGAGGTTGAGGTTCTGAATTTGTGCCCTGGCAAAATTCAAACTTGCAAATAATAAAAATTTCTCAGTAATTTCCTCTGACGTTGTACCCATCCTTGCTTGCCAACCCAGATAAACTGCCCTATTCCTCCCAAAAATTGTGGTTCAATCACAGCACTCTGCACTTTCTATTTCTTGCACTTGTGTATTCTGCCAAAGTCAAAACTAACTTTTTCTGGTTTACTTCTACACTTCTCTACACACAAACAACAGGAAAATAAAACCTACTGACTTTTAATACTTTAGGCACAGTGTGTAAATAACCTTCCTGGAGACATGACAAGGAGTGAAGGAAGTTGCTGGTAGTGAGCCCGTCACAGGCTGCGCTCTTCGCCGGCAGGCACAGAGAGATGCTGTGAAGCACCACGTCAATTAACTTGCAGGGTTTTGTGCAACAAGCCTCCAGCAAGTGTCAGCTCTGGGAGCCATAACTTTAGACAGCTCTGCAGTGGTCATAGACACTCAATGTGTTTCCCCTACCGATGTGCATTACCTCTGCATGTTGAGCAGGGGAGGTACTGGCTGACTTACAGACTGAGGTGCATGCCCAGCTGCTTCCCAGGATGTTTTGTTGGTATGATTTTCAAAAACATCTGCCTGCTCAGTGGTGGGAGAAGATCAAGTCTGCTGCTGGATGTTTTGAAAAAGTCCTATGCTGAAAGATAGGACCTTGAAAGTTGTTGGCTTTGAATGAACCTTAAGTGCTTCTACATCTCCCTCCTCTCTCCTGTAAAGGGAATGCCAAGAAGCATCGATGTTGCTTTTATGTTGCATAGGTAGTCTCAGGAAAACCAAACTAGATTTGAAAAGCTATGAAAACAAAATTCTCACGGCAGCATATGTTCAGTGCCCCAACGCATGCAGGCTGTTTTCATGTTCTGCTTTCCAGATAGAAATGGAATTAAACACATTGTAAAGTGATTTGGCTTTAAAAATGCCAATACTTAAAAGCTTTGTTGGTGGACAAAGCTTCATGAGTATCGGTTTTCATCAGGAGATTATCTGGTCTAGAGTGTGCAAACCAATTAAATGAGCACTGGGGTTAAAAATACCGTATTTGTATTGATGAAATGTGAATTAATGTATTGATTATTAATTTATTTAGTAGGTAGTCAGCAGGCCCTGCCTGAGGAAAGCACTGCAAGATCCTTCTTGAGGAAAGACATTATTTAGATAAAGGAAAACATACTATTTGGGCTAGTGGTCTGGCACCTTTCTTTTTGCATAGTGTTGTATTTTGTCGTGGTGCTTGGTGATGTCATGGGCTGCAGGACCTCGCACAGGTAGATGTTTTCACACAGCGAAGCAGTGCCACCCAATGGCTCCTCAGCAACTCAGAGATGGTGCCTGTGTGCTCCAAAATAGGCACCTGGACACCTCTGGCCTGGAATTTATTGCCCCGAGGTGGGAATTAGCTGGTCACCAGCAGCTACTTCCAGTCCTGCTGAGCAATGCACAGAGATTGAGCAGGACCAGTGTGACAGAGGTGGAGGCAGTAGTCTCTGGAAAGCACTGAAACTATACTGGGTGGCTTGTTCTCTCTCCATGTCTCCATTGCCTGTCTCTCCAGTGGGCCAGGGTGGAAGGATGCTCTCCTGGGAGGTGGGAGATGTGCCCCAGCCCTCTTTCTGGGGTGGGCACTGTCCTTAGCATGTGGGATGCATCCCCCCTGCAGCATGATAGAAGAGTGCTTTCAGTCAGCAGTTGTCTTCTGGTGACTGTACCCTCGACTTGCAAAACCCACTCCTAAAAAAAATCTGTTTCTTAGGATCGTGTCTGGATACTGAATCTTAAATCTTAATTTGAACAGCAATTTTTTAATCTCTAGAAAGGCTGAGGTAGGATTTCTCAAAATGGTTCCCAAGCACAGAGCAATAGCTGAAAGAAAACTCAGAGCATTACTGTGTGCTGAATTCACGACAGGATTTTTCTGATGCGCCAGTTCAATAGCTGTTTTCCTCTCCAGGGGCTCCAGAGCAAGCCGTGTCCCACTACAGGCAAGCCATCCACCTGAGCCCTGCTCACCACGTGGCCATGGTGAATCTGGGCAGGCTTCACCGCTCCCTGGGGCAGAACAAAGAGGCTGAAGCATGGTACAAGCGGTAAGGATTTGTGGTGGGAGACAGATTTCCCTCCTCTCACTGTACAGCTTGTCTCTGCTAAAGAGCCTCTGATACCTGAATCTGTCAGTGCATGTTTGGATTTCCTCCCCCTTCCTTCTCCATCTCTTTGAAATCAGATTTACCTTTGCTTTTTTGGCTGTTTTTTGGGAGTTCTTGGACAGGCAGCACAGACTCAGGCAATGTTGACTTCCCTGGACAATTCCCAAGCCCCCAGGATGGACACACTACTGCTTTGTCTGGAGGATGCTCTAACAAGAAAATCAGAGGTTTCTTGGTGGCACGAGCAGGTTGTTAGCATGATTCCCACCCTTCTTGAAGCTGGTCTGTGGGTGCCCCACCAATAACAGCCATAACTGCTGCACAGCTCATCACTGTGGCACCATCAGGAACTCCAGCCCTTCCCTTCCCAGCAGTGTGCCAGTAGGCAGGCTCTGACTCCCAGTATGCAGCAGGGTGGACTGGGGTGTGGGGAGTTGCCTCCTTTTTGGCATTCAGATTTGTGCTGACACTTCCCAGGTTCTGCCACCATCAGCCATCCCCACCCCTGCTGCATGCTCATGTGCACTTTGGAGGTAGCCCTCTCCCCTTCCCAGCTGGGCAGAGGGATTGCTGCTGTGGGCACACTCATCTCTCCCTGGGACCATAAATTTGGGCTTACCAGGGTGGGATGAGCAGGGTGCAGATCTTCTCTACACCTTGCTCTTCCACTTTGACCCCCACACCACTTGGAGGTATCTCTCTTTCCCAAATTCCAGGGCACTGAAGATATCCCGGAAGGCGGAAATCCTATCCCCACTGGGGGCTCTGTATTACAACACAGGACGGTATGAAGAAGCGTTGCAGGTTTACAGAGAAGCATCATCACTGCAGCCTTCAAACAAAGAGATTCGACTGGCACTGGTGAGTGTGGGGTGAGCTCAGCCAGGGCAAGGCCACAGAAGTGGAGCACCAGCCGCTGGATTCAGCATCATGTATTAAGGAGGGTTGAGATTTTTAAGATCATAACCCTTTATAATATGGCTTCATAGGCACAGGTTTTAACAATGATGGGACAGACAAAGGAAGCTGAAAAGATGACAAACCATATACTCAACGAGGATGCGGAGTGTCTGGAGTGCTACCGCCTTCTGTCAGCCATCTACAGCAAGCAGGAGCACTATGCCAAGGTACTGTGGTCATGGGACATGCTTGTCCTGAGGGCTCACACACAGAGCTCAGGTTGAATTTTACACTCTGCCTCTCCAGAGACATGTCATGTGCCTTAGTGCACACCCAGTAGATTTATTTTTTCACTAAAATCTTGTGTTTATCTAGGTACTGGGACTGAAACTAAGCAGTGTGGTTTTCTTACCACTTCTGCTGCTGTCAGCCCCACTTCCCATCAGCCACAGGCATCTAAAAAACTCATTTCCACATGTGTTAACAGTGTCGGGCCAACAAGGGAAGGAGGAAGATGGCTCTTACGCTGAGAGGCCCTAGTGCTGAGGGGAGCATGAAAAGTGGAAAGGTGCAAATTATGGTAACACAGTGTCCTCTTGCTTTTTCACAGGCACTTGAAACTATAGAAAAAGCTCTTCAGCTAAAACCAAAGGATCCAAAAGTCATATCAGAGCTCTTTTTCACTAAAGGAAACCAGCTAAGAGAACAGAATCTCCTTGACAAGGCTTTTGAGGTATAACTGCTGTAAGCCCTATGGATAGTTTTGTAGGTTAAAAGATAAGAGTTAGCTCATTACATCCAATACTCCCTGGTACATGCACCCTGGCTGTCAGCCTTGGGAGCTCAGCAGTTCAACAGAGGTACAGCTAAAGCTATGGGGCAGCTAACTTCACCAGACTTAGTTGTGACTTTTTTCCTCATTCCTGTGTGGAAATACAGCTCCCTGCTCTGAGAGGTTAAGTACAGAATCGTGGGGTGGGATTATGGAGAAGCCTAGGCTTTTTCTCACTGACCAGACGCTTGGTGCATCCAGTCCCTCTTGTTGGCGATGGCCAACTCCAAGTGGCTCAGCTGGAAGCTTGGGGACCTGTGAGAGCCTACCATGTTATTACTAATAACTGAGAGACTGGCTTATCCTGTGGAGCAGGAGCCTTGATAGCTCAGAAATTATGCTAGTGTTCATAATGGCACGGAATATTACTGAGGCAGTTCTGATTATTCTCAATATACCTGGAGACTTCTAATCCTGATTTGAATCCCTTTCTGTTGTGACACCATAAAAACACTGGTGTTTGACAGTGCAGAAGGTCCTTGTTGCTGCTTCTCCCATGCACAGTGGCAGAATCAGGGTGGGAGGGGTAGCACTGCCCTCAGGCCCTTGTGAAACCTCCATGTAAGTGGCTGTACTGTAGTCTGCTGCCAGCTCCAGGTTAAAGCCTTGCAGATAAGGAGCATCACAGCCCACACAGGGCCTGTGGTTGGCAGGCACCTGCCCAAGGAAATGACTCCAACGTGCAGGAGACCCCAGTGGTGCAGGGTGGCAGAGAGACTTGTAGGGGCTGATGTGGCTCCTCATACAGTTCTGTGGGCAGGGGAACCCTGCGAGATGAGCCCAGCAGTGAAGCTGTATGTTACTGTCTGTGCTCTAAAGAAACTGAAATGCAGCTTGTGCATTGCATATGAGAAGAATTTGAAATTATCTTTTAAATGGATTCAGAAGGAGAGGAAACTTTGTTTCTTTTTCCCCTCCAGCACTGGTTTTGTTTGAAGAGTCAGTCTCTTAACCTAAAAATGTTTCATATTTATGTAGAGCTATAAACGGGCTGTGGAGCTCAACCCAGACCAAGCACAAGCCTGGATGAATATGGGAGGCATTGAGCACATCAAGGTATGACAATTTTGCTTTTCCTTAAGCTGTCAAGTGCAGGGACTACTACTCAGGACAGAAAGCTACATTTGTTTCAGACTGCCAGAAGGTGCATGTTTATGAACCGTTGAGTGTCCCTGACATATTTTATCCAAAAAGGAGGAAAGTCTACGCACCCCAACTACAATTTTTCAACCAGGTTGCTTGGGAATGTGTATCCTGTAATGTAAATCTTGTATTTTAAGAGGGCAGACTGCAAGGAACAACCTACCATCTCTAAAGTTTTCCTCTTTCAATTGTTGACCTACGTTAGAAAAATGTCACCGTGAGTCGACTTTTAAGATACCTCTTCACATAATTAATTTGTCTAATGCAGAGTACTGGCATGAGATTATGGAAATAGACAGCCTGCCCTGTGGTTGCTTATCTTTTTGAATACTTTAGCATATCATTATGATTTGGGACTTAAGGAGTCACATTGTGTGATATCCTCAAGCTATCCTATTGCTGAATAAAATTAACTCTTCTGGTACAATGTAACAGAAAAATGTAAATCTACTTCTTGCCATGTATGTTTGATCAGATTTAGGCTAATGGCAGTCAGTGATCCACTTCATAATGAAGTATTCCTGTTACCTAACAATATTAAATTTTATAAACTCTTTTTCCTTTGTATTATGGTCTCACCATTCGCAAGGAATGAACTCTCTATGTCTGGGGATGTGAATGAGATTTGTCACTCATTTTCTTTGTAGGGGAGCTATGTCACTGCCCGTGGCTACTATGAGAAAGCCTTACAGCTGGTTCCAAACAGCAAGTTGCTGAAGGAGAATCTGGCCAAACTGGATCGCTTGGAGAAACGGTTTCAGGAAGTCCAGGAGAAAGACCAAACATAGCATTCAGTCACCACTGGAAAGAAACTCATGGCCGTTGGAGAAGAGTGTGGTGGAAGCCTATTGCTCGAAGTGATGCTGAAGGAACTTCGACAGGACTAGAATTATGGAAGGCAAATTTTGAATGCATGCTTATGTTTGTCCAGTTACAGGAGACACACTCGGTTCCTGTGGGACATGCTGGAGAATGAAGGAAAACCTTCCTTTAATCAAGATTTATGTTTAGGCTGAACCCATTTTAATCACACCGGGAGTATGGGTGGGACATGTACCTTCGATATCTTGGTTATCACTGAGGAAACGGTGGAAACAAAGCACTCATCCATTGCAGCGGGGGTGAAGTACAACCTCCTGTTACTCAACACAAGCCAACCTCGTCCACATAAAGTATCACTGATGGGCTTCTTTGCAAGTGCTGCCAGGTCCTTCTGAGCCAGGAAAGATAGTCATAATGGTCACATAAAAAGGTTTCAAGGGGTTAATGTTGAGGAAGTGGTGGCCACTTTTACAGCTCTAACTGTGGCTTGAAAATTATTCTAAAGGAAGGGAAAACGGTATCTGAATATCACCCTAGAAGGTTGATTCTACAAGTAGAAAAATGATCCTTTGAGGGAAAACCTCAGCTGAATGTTTTACTCATAAGATAGTGATTTTGTAGTAATTCAGGTTCATGATGTCAGTATTGTCAAATATCATATGGCTTTACCCTTTGCCCTATCCCTCCAGGCCAAATAGTTATTACTCTGAAAAAAAATTGAAGCATCCAAAGGCAATGGCAATATTTGTCCTCCTGTCCAGTCCCCAGTAGAAAAAACAAACAACTGATCTGATCAATATAGGAGGTAAAGTAAAGCCACAGAAAGTTTAGGGAAGATTTCCTAGCCTGGAAAGGTACTAAGGAGGCTTTTTTATGGGTTTGCAGGGACAAAGCCCATTTATCATGCTGATAACACTGACAAAACACTTTGTCAAAGTGTTCTCACCCCCTCCCCCAAAAGATACAGAAAATGACCTATAGCTGATCAGTCATAAATCTATATTTTTAAATACTGAAGTGGGAAAACAAATTCTCTTCAGAATTGGGGCTTTTATTTTTGAGCTTTATTTATTTAACTTATACTAATCAAATAATTAATATATTTTCTCTGTTTTATACAAATTGGGCAGTATTCTTCACAGCCAGCCACATGGCTGGGCATTTTGACTTGTATTGTCTGAAGTTATAAAAATGCAGTACCACCAAGTCATGCTTGAATAACTCCCCCTAATGATGTTTTTAAAGCAAATGACTGCAGAGCACAATGGACTATGCTGTCCCTGCAATAACAGCATTTCTGCTGCTTCCACCAGGGTTTGTACCAGTTCACAGAGAGCATTAGTGGGATCTTGCCTGGTGCCACTGCCTTTTGATTTGGACATCAGAACACGTCATCAGTTTGTTCTTCTTGCAGCAGGAAACCACCAAAAAAAGGTGTTGTATTTGAGCTTGATTGTGGCCAGTCCCTGCAGAAGAGCAGCCCAGGGTTCAGCATTATTAGTAAAGGACAGTTCAGATTAGGTATGTGATGACTTGGTACACGTGTGTCAGGAAAAGCCTGTGTGGCAGTGACCTACGTGACACCTGGGTTTAGTTGGTGCTGACCATGGCACCTCAACAAGCTCTAAATCTGCTCAGTGAGATGGGACAGCTGTGTGTTGTTAGCTCTGCCATTTAAAAAGCTCGGTGTCTAGCTGCTACTGGTGGTCAGATTACCGACAAATTATTAACATGACTCCAACTGCATTTGGAGCAGAGAGGGACTGCAGGTGGTGCAGATGTCTGCCCTGTGAGACATTGTGGACCCACTAGAGCCATGGCTGTGTGCCCTCTGAGACAAGGCTGGACTTGGAAGGTACTGATCCCCCCTGGCCGAGGAGACTGGCCAGTGCCTATACAGCTGGGCAGAGGTGGGAGGGAGAGACCATTGATGGGAAAAGATGGTGACACACATTTATGGGCTCTCTCCCTTCGAACAAGCTTCCCCAGGGAGCAGCTAGAACCAAAATAAACAAGTCTTTTGCTAATGAATTTCCCCTTCTCCCCCCAGCCCAAGGAGCCTACTTTGCTTTCTGGAGCTGAGAGCAGGCTTGAGGTCCTGGGGCTGGGTCAGTGACCCTTGTCTTTTCACAGGATTTTTATGGCCATGGACTTGCTGGCCTGACATTTCTGCATGTCCCCAGTGCAGGTGCTCCACTGAATGCAATGCATATAGTAGCTTTGCACAGCCCTGGTGCTGCCAAAATGCCCAGAAGATGGGGTCAGACCAGCAGGGTCCTGTGAGATGGGGAAACCAAAGCTTAAATGGCTTCTGAGGGCACTTGGTTCACCAGTGTGCATTGCAAAGATGTAGGTGGTTCATTACTGGGGTATTCAGAGGTATCTGGAGCATAAAGCTCTCTGCCTCTCCCCAAGGTGAGCCTCCCTTTGGCGTGGCTTCACCAGAGCCCCGTGTGCCCAGGCTGGCTGGCTGCCTGCAGCTGGCAGTGGTGTTTGGAGCAGCCCGCGACAGCAGTGGCATGCAAAGCCCCCCGCAGAGGAGGCATCTGCAGAATGCTTTGAGAGCTAGCTGAAGCACGTGTGATAGGGGTAGGGGGAGGAGATACCTCTCATTTAAAAACATGTATCAGCTATAAACTTTGTCTCATAAAGATATATTAAATATATACTATATATTCTACAAGCCCCATAGCAGTGTGGCTTTAAATTGTGGCCAATGAAACATATTTTTTCAAATATAGAAGTTGTATTTTTTATATCAGTGCTTCTTGAGAGGAAGACTTGGTTTTGTGTTTTTAACTTTGGCTTAAATCTTAGTTTGTCTTTCCTGAGAGACCTGGTAGAAATTATTATCTCATTCTTGTCCTAGAACCTAATCAATGCCATCTTGACCTAAAACCAGTGCACCTGTAAAAGTATACTATAGCTTTGGGTGCCCCCCTCCCACATCCTGGAGAAGGATTACCATTTTTGCAACACTGTCTTACTTAGAAAATAATGTAGAAAGATGAAACCATCCTTCTGGAGAGGGAGGCAGTTTGGTTGGAAGGCACAGCGTATGTTCATCCACTTGCCTGAATTAGGCAGGTAACATATCCTTGGAGTTTAAACCCCGTTGAACTGGATTATGTTTATATGCCGAAATGCCAACTCTCCACATTTTGGAGCTGCGTTTATGGTAGTTATGGAGAGAGGAGGGCTCAGTAATGAACCCCGCTTTCCTGAACCAGCACTTTATACCCCATCTATGCAGGATGACAGTCTGCAAACTGGCAGCATGTTTGGAGAGCAATTCAGACCTTGAGATACCAAAGCAGTTAAACCCTTGTGAAGTTTTGAGCTACTCCCTGCCTTGTTGGTGTCCATGCTGAAATGCTGTGTTTGATCAAGACATTAATCTTGTGAAAGGTTTATTGCCGATAAAGAAGAAGAATGGAGTATGATATGAAATGGGTTACCTCCACCAAAGCAGTATGCTATTGTGAAAGATAAATCAAGTGACTTACCTTGTGATAAACTGGATATTATCCTAATTAATCATAGGAAATGTCCTCTTCCTGTAGCATTGCACAGCTTCTAAAATAATGAGTTATAAATACATTGTTTTCTGCCAACTCCAGAGCTCAGCATGGTTAGCAAGGATTACAAATTAATAAATGGCTGAAGCGCTCTACCTGATGGGGGAGAGTTCACACTCTCTGCAAGTTGCATTGGATAAACCTCAGTGCTTACAATACTAAAGTGGAGCATTAATGCAAAGCTGGTTAGACAGGACTTTCATGTACTCACTGTGCATTTTAATCCTAAATTAAAAACATAATTATTGTCTTGCTTTTTCCTTTTCCCATGAATAATATTTTCAGCTGATGGATTTTGTTTTATTTTATTGCTTATTTAAAGTCCAGTATTCTTTGCATCCATTCCTTTTCCATCCCCCAGGATAAATGATGCAGTGGGAGACATTTTCTCTCTCTCATAGACTCCTTGGACTAGATTTTCCTACAAATGTGCAGGCAACTTGTTTTGGCCAAACAGTAAGTGAATGCAGCAGTGCAAATGGCCTTCATTCCTGAGATCCTGACGAGGATGAGGTAGGGGGGTGTGTGCATGCGTGCACATGGGTGGAAGAAGTCGTAAGTCAAAAAAATTCAAAATTAAGAGCCTAACTTGCAGGAGAGGCTGGACACCCCTAAAACTGTCTAAAAAACTATGAAAGCTTCTTAATAGTTATAGAAATGAGGCCAAATATAGTGTACAGTATTTGGTAAAAGAAGACAACTGTAATTCTAATTTTAATAATTAGGCCATTTAGAATATAACTGTATGATTTTTTGCCCCACTTGTCCCCCAACTCAGTGAAAGAGTTGCTATATGCTTAAATCTCCTCAATCTGTATATGATAGTTGACCAAGTGCTCAATTTCTATCTTTCATATATGCAATTATGCACAATCTTTGGAAAAAATTAGCCCTTAGAGGGCATTTTTTCCCCAACCTTCAGTCTCTTGCAGCAATTTCAAAATGCAGCATTTTGCTTTCATGTACATTTAAACCTAGCAGCAAAAGAAAAAAAAAAAAAAAAAAGAAAAAAAGTGCTTGGCATTCACTAGTGTTTCAATGTGGCAAAGTTGCTTCAGGTAATCTCGATGACTTTGTGCAAAAGTTCATTGCCATGTTTGTACTGACTTGCTGAAATTTTTTTCTTCTGGAAAATACCCCCTGTGGTATCCTCTGTAAAATTTATGGCTTCTACAACTGTATTACCGTAGAAATCTCTGCCTAAAGTGGATGTCACGCTGAGTGTTCCTGTCACGCGGGAGTTGTTTGCATTGCCTGTTATTCATATGGTTCTTATTTCTGTATCTAATTTTTTTTTATCAGTTGTGCATATTTTTTTAAAAAGAAAAAAAACAAACAAGAAAACAACCCGTGGATTAGAAATCTTTTAAAAATAAATTCACACTTAGCAGCAACTGGATGTATGTCAGTGGTACAGGAATTTGCAAAGTCTTTTCTTTTTTCACTGTGGGATTTATGGCTAGATTTCACATAAAAGAGTTATGCTCAAAGTCTTTGCAGAAGAAAATGTATGTAAATGTATATTTTATATAAAAAGTCAGAAAAGTAAGTAGCATGTCTGGTTTTGTTTTCTTGGCTATGGGGTCAGTCTGCTCCTTAGGATCAACCATGGACAAGCTCTTCTGGAGGCGGAAGGACCAAAGTTTCTTACTACAATGGACGTTCATTTTACTGTCCAAGGAGTCCCAGTGATTGCTCATGTATGAGCAACTATGCATCTCATGTATTTGAGCCTGACCATATAAAAATATGGAAGCAGGCACTTTTTGGAGCCTGAGCATGAGAAAGGATGTGGGTTGGTGCTTACATGGTCTTGATGACTGGACACGGTATACTGACATAAGCTCTTCATGTCAGGCTTTATATATCTGTCAGGAATGTGTTAAAGAGAGCGCAAAGAGAAAAACAGAACAGAAGGGAAAAAGAAACTAATTTTGTTCTAATTTTCTTCTTCCTGGCAGACATTCCCAGATGCTTCTGCATGCTCCCAGGGCCTTTGTTCACTCAGAGGATTTTGATGGTGATAAACACCTGCACTGAAAATAGACCTGAAAGAGAATCAAAAGCCCTGAACACAACTCCATAGTGTTTTTTGTCATCTTCGTGTGTGCAAAACCCTCTGTAGCATGTAGGGGAATTGCACACTCACTTTGAAGTCAGCTCATACATCCCTGAAGCTCTTCTGGATCCCAACCGTGCAGGGTTTTTTTTAGTGGAGTTTGCTCTTGCAAATGACATCTCTCCCTGTAAAAAAGGTCAAATCATTTTCATCCTTATGGCAGCTACTTCAGGGTGTCTGTAAGACCCATGTATTACTTCACAGGTGAGAAGCTGCTGAAGGTTTCAGGCAGGTCCTTGGTGTCCTCTGGGAAGGAAGAAGCAGCACACCACCATGCCTTGTATTGGTGCTCCACCTGGCACACTTGGGCGAGGAGAGACCATGGGGTGAGGAATTTGGCTGGACTCCCCTTTGCCTGTGCTAATCCTCCTCTGCAAAAGCTATGAGATTTGTTTCAAACTGCAAGGGCTGAGGCAGCTCAGGGCTGGTGGTGAGGAGAGACATTGGATCCTGACACTGTCCCTGTGAGGAGTGGGCAACCAACTACAAACAGGAGAGACCACAGAGCCAGTAACTCCAGTGAGACATGGCTGGAGAGCCTCCAAGCCCACCTGAGTTGCAGCCCTGCAGCCTCACCTGCCCAAACTGATTTGCTCCTCATCTATTAAAGGGGCTTATTAGCTAGGAGGAGAGTTGTTTTTCCTGTGCGCAGCAGAGCATAGCCTGGAATCTAGCACAGGGTGCTTTCCTTGAGCCATGGAGGGAGCAGGACTCTGCTTGCTGCTGGTGCTCCTTCTTGCTCCATGTGGTGAGTCCTGTGTGGGGGCTGCAGCAGCGAGCACTGGTGTTACCTGCTCTTTTAAGGTACCAAATAAGGGAATGTACCCAGTCAGTTTTCACAAATCATGCCAGGGCTTGGTGTGCTTGCCCCTGGTGAGTGATTTTGGGCTGCCCTTGCTGTAGCTCTGCTGGGACTGGAAGCCTTTCCTACCCTCTCCATCTAGGTGCTGCTCACCACAGCCCTCTTCTTGGCTGCTGTGGCAAGTGAGCCATTCCACATGCAGGCTGGTGAGCTGTGGTGCGGTCCCTTGGCTGTGCAAGAAAGACAAATAGCTTGGTCCTGCTGAGCTTGCTAAGTGGTGACCCTGGGGCACTCAGGTCAGAAAAGCGTCTAGGAGAGCAATGAATGGCAGTGTGTTCTCAAATCCTTCTTGCACATCCTCCTGTAGTGCTAGTGTGTAATTCCCTGTCTGGCCTGCTTCCACACCCATGTGAAAATTTCTCCTAGGGATGCTTGTAGATAAGAGAGGAAAATAAGCACAGGGCAGGTTGGAAAGGGAGTCAAGTTGGGCAGAAGAATGGTGATCTTCAGAGCTACTTCCTCCTGGTAATGAAAGCAGTGCTAAAAATATCTGCCCAGCTGAGGCAAGAGATGGTATAACCTGTTAGCTGCACTCCCATCCTGCTCAGATACGATGCTGGTCCTCCTGCTGTTGCTATTTCTCTCCCCACTCAAGGGAATGGTGTTTTCTCCATCATTCACCTCCCTGATAAAGTCTATTTATTTTCTAATTCATTAGTAGACTTGCTGCTATAGCAATAATCACCACAGTCTCTTGCTGGAAAAACTACTCAACAGCAAGGGCTAGGCAGAGCTTGGTCCAGGTCAATGGCTTAGAAAATTGTGTCCAATTTTGTGATTGAGGTTTCTGCAGTAGTCAAATGCTTTGAGACCAGAGAGTGCCCTGGGAATATGATAAAATGCTATTAAAAAGTGGGAGCAGAGAAAGAGAGGCTCAGCTGAACAGATCAGTAAGGAGCTCAGTTAACCCCTCTAGAGCCAGGTGTGCTTCAGGAGTTGTGCAAGGAACCCTACAACCTTGTAGGGTGAGTCCCTCTTGTTGCTGCTGAAGTCTCGGGGTGGTTGGCCATCCAGGTAGAAAAATATGTGGGCTTCTTGGTTCACGGGCACTCAGATAGGTGGTGTGAGAGATTGGTGGGCTTTCTAATGCCTGTCACCCTGATGGGAAGGTTAAGCAAGTAGCATTGCCTTCAAGCCTACACAGAGGACATAGGCCCCTAAATCAGAGAGGGCTGGAGTAGTATCACTATGAGAGTTGTTAACATTTTGGATCCAGAATCAGTCTCCTGGTGACTCCAGTGAATTATTCCCTGGCTCTTGCCAGGGAAAACATGGTGCGAGTACCTCCTAAATCATAAGCATTATATTGCTTATGTGTGCATGGCTGGGAACTGAACTCTTATCCCAGCCTTGGCTTGGGAGAGGCAGGGGACCCCTCCTGTTGGCATAAGAAACACATTCGACAGGAGTGATTAGCAGAGTGATTTTTAGCTGATGCAGACATGGGCCAGCTGAGGGAGTGGAGGAAGGACTGCTGTCTTCTTGGCAAAAGAGCCAGAAGCCTGGCACTACCTCTCTCCCACAATCATCCAGTCTGGAGAAGCAGACTCCCAGTATGAGAAGCTGCAGTCAATTCCTTTTCTTTGTGTCCCAATATTTGAGATCACTCCTCCTGTGTGATCTTTGCTGTGATGATCATGTTCCTGAGCTGACCCAGGGGAGCAGCACACCCCTTTCTCCTCACCCAGCACGGGGTCTGGCAGGCTGGCCAATGTGTGCATCATTCCCTGCTGTGCAAGTACTGGTGGGGTTTTCCCTAGAAAACATAAATGGGATTGCCATGAATTTATCTCAGACTGCACAGTTCAATAAGCATCTAAAATTTAATCAGACACAGCCATCCCCAAGTCAAACTTTACCTGAGCTCATAGTCCACCTTTCTAAGGCACAATCAGTGCCAAAAGTAACAGGAAAAAGTTCTGTCTCGTTACAATGTGTTTCAGACCAAAGCCAAGACTGCATGCTGGGCCACCTCAGTTCAGAGACAAGATCTTTCCTGATGACTTAACTTTCTCAGGTTAAGTGCCACAGGACACTTAGGTATGGAATTTTTGAAATAATAAACTTCAGATAAAGTCGGGGGGCATCATTACTGTTGCACTTGTTACTTAATTTTGTAAATCTTAGATGCATTTCATTAAGAATAACTAGGCTACTGGATGAAATCTAAATTTCCTTTTCTTATGACTGCATTCACACATCATCAAAATGCCTCACAGGAGACCTCAGCTTTGCACACATCAGCATCTTATCAAGAAATGCAGTTTCCGTGTGTTTTCATTTATCTCCATATAATTGCCTTCAGCTTGGAGCTCAGTCTGGAGTCAGGAAAGCTGGGACACCTAATTCCCTAGCTAACAGAAGAGCCTAGTGTGATACATTTGAGCATGTGGGGAGGGGGGAGGTGTCTCACTGCAAAACACTCTTGTTTCTGTCTTCTGTGTAGGCCTGAAGCATGGACTTCATCCCGTTGACCTGAAGAGCTCAAAGGCTGCTCTGCTGCTGGGGTATTTCTCTCAAATTGTTGGAGGGAGAGTTTGTGCCTGGGGGTAGCCCTGACAGGTCTGTGTTCCAGTGTGCTGCCTTCCTCCTGAGGAAGGGGGAGGAGAGGCAGCAGGAAAATCTCTTTTTTTTCCTCAAGTCATTGAATGCTGCTCACTCAGGAGTATAAGTTGGTCTAAAAGTCTCTCTTGTCCAGCTTCCCAGGCTGATCCCCCTCCCATGGGGAGGGAATGAGTTGATCTAATGGTTAAGACAAAAATCTCTGACTGGTGTGAGCTAATGCAGATGCAGAGCTTTTGTGGCTGCACTAGCTGAGGATTTCCTTGGGTTTATGTTGTGGAAAGAGGTTGCAGAGGTCAGAAAGGAGGACGCCTCCCTGGTCCTCTGCTGCAGAGGAAAGTTACCTTGTCTGGTGACTTGTGTTCACATAAGGAAAAGCACTGAGTAATGATTGTGGGATGATGCCTTACAAGTAACTGAACAGGACATGGGTCTATTTAGAAAAGTACTACTTGTTTGCATGTTGCCAGAGCAAACACTGGTATCTGCAACAAAGCAGTATTTGCCACCTGCTCCCCTCCAAAACCCAGGCCCTGCACATGCAGCAGCTTCAAAATGTATGCAGGTAGTAGCATGAAGTGTAGGAAGGCACAGGAGGGGGTGGTGTACGGGGAATATAGGGTGCTGGGGTCAGAGGGATGGAGCCTCTGGACTCCTGGCTAGCATCAAGCCCTGGAGAAGCTTGTGCAGCAGCAAGAGAATTAAGATGTCTGTCTGGTCCCCTCTGTTTCAGGATGCTCCAGGGTCTCATTCCTCCCATGCACCACTGGGGCTGAAGGTGCTGTCAACAGTCAGCCACAGCTTAGAAACTACTTCTCTCAGCTACAGCAATAAGGCATCCCACACACTAATACTGGGAGGAAAAAGTTATTTTCTGAGCTGGGATGATCTTTGTTATTTTACATTTTGTGAGGAAATGGGCGTCACTTTGTCTCAAAACATATCTGACCCTTTCTTTGAGGGTGTCCCTCAGAGTGGGCCATTTCCATTTCTGTGGTGACAGTCTGGTCCGAAAAGACACGTTTATTACAATTGCTCATTGCGTGGTCAACATGGACCCATAAATCAGCCTCACCCCCTCACTTCTTGAGCCTCTTGCAGCAGAAGTTCCCCTTAGGACAGGGGGAGTGCTCTGGCCCAGGTGTGTGATCCCCAGTTAGGGAGGGAAATGGCCCAGATCTCCCAGTTAGGGAGGGAAGAGGCTGAGCAGGGCCAGTCCTCTGACACAGTCAGATCTGTGGGATGTGTCGCTCCAGAGCCATGGGTCGTTGAGCAACTTATGCACCCTCCAGCATGCTGCTTGCTCTTTGTTGGGTCTCTGCATGTTTTTCCCCAAAACCTGGGGAGAGGGGTCCCCCACTCAGGGAGTTTGCAAATCAAATCAATCTGTTGTGTTCAGTGCTCAGGAACTCTGTGCGGTGTGGGAAGCCCTGGGACAGAGATCAGGGTGTGGAAATCTCCATGTTACCACAGTTCTTCTAAATGTCTAAATCATTAATTTTAAAGGCTTTGTCTTTAAAAGACCCTGCCCACCAAAGCAAACATCCAGAGAAGCATTTCTGAGGCAGAAGGGGAAGCACTGCAACTTCCTGGTAAAAGCAGCCTTGGCAACTCTCCTGTTGTTCCTAGCAGTCACTTTGGCTTCTGTACTTTTAATGCAAGACCAACTTCACAGGCCATGCTAAAGACCTCTTAATGGGCAGGGACAGTAATATAAGCAGCCACTTTGCCAGGCCTTTTATAATCCATTATAATGTAATTGCAGACCAGTCAGCTTCACATCTGTTTCTTGCTCAACTTGAGCATAATTTTTGAGGACTAACACTGAATAATGAGAAAGTTGCTATGGTATAAAAATTTCAATGTGCAAGATTAACCTTGATAATGAGGCACCTCCTTATTTCTCTATTCTGTGCAAAACTAGCCAGTGCTTTTACTGTCCACTGTAATGCTGCCAATGCTGCTCCTGTGTTCCTATTACTGCAGCATTTGCATTGCCAGGCAATCCCAGTATCAGACATTGCTGGGAAGTATGGAAACTTTCCAGTTCCAGTAAACAGCCTCCTGGGATTAAAGCTGAGCTGTGCCATTAGTGGGTCTGTTACTTATGGCTGGAAGTGATTAGAAAATGAAAGAAAGGGTTTCCCTGAGTGGGAGAGAAAAAAAAAATTAAAAAATCTTAATTTACTAGAAACCATTGAAGCAAAGGCTGAACCCCCATACCTTGATTCAAAATGTTTGGGGCCACACACTTCAGGGCGAGCTGTCATAATAGTGTGTGCCGACCAGCCACCTCAAGCCAGGCTGCCCAAGATTTGCTACCAGAGTGGTATCTTAGAGCAGTTGAACTTTTGTGAAGGGGTGCAATCCCATGGAGGTTAGAGAAGAGATTAAGGGCAAGAGTTTAAGAAAAACCAAAACACGTATAAGGGTGAGAAATCAAGGGTAAATAGGCTTCAAAGCTCTTGCTTGCACACTGGAGTTCCTTGGATTCTCAAGTGAACATAGTCTGGAGAGAAAAGGCAGTTGCTTCAGGTCTGGGTTATGTTGCGTTTCAGTAATAGTTCAGGCAGACCTTTAATCAGCTCTAATTGCAAAGACCTTGAGAGGGGCTTGCTGCTGTGTGGTGCCCTGTGCTGCGAGAGTTGGTAACAGGAAACTATGACATCCAGAACACAGAGGAGTTGTGCAGCTCCTGCGGGCTCTCTTGCAGTGCCCCAGTACCAGTCAGATCAACGACCGCAGTTCATGTCTCCCACTGAGTGCAAAACTGTCCCACCCTGCACCCCAGAGCACTTGTTGGGTCCCCAGAGAAGAGTAAACTCCTTTGCTAAAGATCTGGTTTGCTAAAGATAGGATCTACTGCCCATCTATTTATTGGGCAATTCTGCTCTGATAGTGTAGCTATCTACATAATTGCTAAAAGAAATACTGAATGGTGTTTTGACTCTGCTGGAGCTGATTGCTCTAAGTTTAACTCTGACAGTATATTGCTTATAAAATATGCAGAAAAACCATAATGGGCATACACTTGTCTAGTGTTAATTTAAACTACATATAGCCGCCTAAAGTCATCATAAAGCTCTCGGAGGTAGGCCTCTGCCCGCTCCTAAATGCACTGATAACAAAATTAGAAAGGAGGATTTATAGGTCCAGAATGACTTGGCAATCAGTTCCCATTGCTTTTAAGGCTTTCATGAATCTTTTAGGATCCCAGACTGCAGGTAGCAAGGGCTGAGCTTGATGTTTCAAGGCCAAAACCAGCACAGGGGTTCTGAGTCCCAAGGTGAAAGATAAATGGTCCTTTTCCCTGAACTGAGCTGGCAGCAGTAAAATCTGCTGGCACCTCCGCTGGCCTCCCAACAGCTCTCTGCTGCCCAGGTATGAACAGCGGCTTGACGGGTAGCAGATGAAACAAGAAACCTATTTAACCGCTTAAATGCAAGGCCAGCTTTTCCAGCTGGAGGTCAGGGAATCCTCTGCATTGCTGCTAATGTGAAATCAGCCTGACCGAAAGCCCTGTTACTGAAGGGCAGGCCCAGTTCCCAGGGCAGGAGCAGACTGTGGGGTTGCAGGCTCAGTGTCAGCGTGGGAACTTGCAGGAGATGGATTGCTTTGTGCTGGCAGCCTCTTTCCTCATCAACCTGGCATTGTTTTTTTTCCCATCAGAAAACTCCTGAAGAGGCTGGTGGTGATCATGGAGAAGCATCACCTCTGGCAGGTGGACAGGCAGGAGCAGAGCATCCCTGTCTCCTGTGTCATTATCCATCCCATATTCAATTGACTACACTACATGGACTGCAACATGCATGGTTCTGCTGCATCTGCAGCACCCAGCCCGGTACCATAAGCAAGAGCCCAAGGGAATGAGTTATTGCTGCAGGAGGGTGCTTTATGCTGGCAAAATCCTCATCGGATGAGTTGGTCCAGAAAAAACATCCCTCTTCCTTCCATTCTCATGCTCTCTAAAATAGAGAGTATGTCCCCACAGTTATGCCTTTAATTCATATTGAAGTAACACAATTGGGTTAATTCTTGTCCTAGGCTTTGATTAACTGTCCTAGAAGTTTGTGCCTCAGTCAAGGTCTGTGCTCTGGCTATGCCTGTGCTTTCTTTGTGCACCAGATTCCTGTGGGCCTCTGTGTTCTCCTCGTACAAGCTGTACCGGTGTGGCTTCCTTCAGTCCCATTGTGCTATTGCTAACTCTCAGCTACCTGCTGGAAAGCCATCAGCTTCCTCTTGGCCATAGCCCTGGACTATTAGCTAATAGTGGGCTGCAAGGATCCTGCCCACTAAGAAGCAGGCTGGAGTACAACCTGCTCACTCCAAGTACTTCTGTAGGCAAAGGCAAAGCCTCTGGAGGTAATTTTAGGGAGTCAGAATTATGCACAAATGTCTAGCTTCCTAGGTTTTTCAAAGGCAATTCCCTGAGTTGTATAGAGCTATGATGGGTCACAGCCAACTGGCCATGACTGCTTGTGTGAAGAATATGGTGGTGATTCATGTTAAAAATATAATGACTTTAATATGAGGAGCATGGGTGCTGCTGATGTTTTGTTATGTACAAAAGTTGAAAGAGATTTATTGTAGTTTTATTGTTAAAATGGTTTGGAGGTATTTTATTAAGTAAATACAGACTCATATGGACAGTTATTGCAAATGTGGAAAAGTACTGGAAAAAACCCTGTCGGAAGGGCTCTCATTTTAGCAAGAAAAGGAGTGGAAAAACAACGCCAGAAAAGCTGAGATTAGAGAAACTCCACTGCGCTTGTGTGGACTAAAACACACCCATCTTATGACTATGTATTAGAAAGACTATAAAAAGTGGTGGGTTTGTTCACGCTTGGTCGTTGCACATCCATCCATGTGGCGTCCTCGGTCTGTCGGTGCGGAGCGGAAACACCACCCCACCCCCCCGGCTCCCCGTCGTACTGAACCTTTTTTTTGTTTTGCTTGTTCTCATTTCAATACATTCCTAAAAATTATTTTCTGGTTCTGCCTGTGCATTTATAACACTTGTGACCATCAGATGGCAGATCAGCCAACATAAAATAACTTTCTGTTAGTGTCATGTCTCAAATTACTGGCTGGGATGGTGATAGCCTTACAGTTTGCACATAATGGCAGGAATAAGGGAAATAAGACCCAAGAAATGTTCATTTCAGGGCTTGGACATCCTGGCAGGCAGTGTGAGGAAGGCAGCTTGAGGACTGCCTGTGTGCTTGCACTCTGTGGCTAAACATGTATGTCTCTAGGCATGAACTGGGCTTGAGAGCATCTGAGCTGTATGGACAACCCTTGAAGAAACTACAGGGCTCCTTGCTTAGCCCTTCTCGAGGCTGGGCACTCCAACTCCTCGTCAAAGCAGCCAAGGAGAACTGCGATCCATTTTTCTCCCAATATCAAGGAAAAAAATAACCAAGATGAATCTGGATTTAACTGAGCTGAATCTTTTGAGTTTTTGATGATCTTCATATCTCCTCTGATCTGATCAGGTCTTTGGGAAGAATGATGTAAAGAGTTTCTCACAAGCACTGGCTTTTCCCATGCTATATGAGACCAATACAGAAGCAACCTGGTCTCCTCGTCTCTTCCATGCTGTTCCCCCTTTTCTTTTGTCCCTTTCCTAAATATACTCCTGCTTCAGTTAACATTCAAAGGTAGCTAACAACCTTTTGTATCTCTGTCTCTGAATTTTCCATGTATAAATTCAATTACATGTGACTAACTTCAGTTTGTATTCTCATTTTATAAATACCCACATATGACTGTGGTGTTTTGGGAAGAGGAAAAATGGAACACAGTGACTTGAAGCATGCTGTTTGTACCTGTAAATCAAATGTGTTCCTGGAAGCATGAGGTTCATGCGTTCATTTGTGCACCCTTTCCTCTGCAGGGGATGAGGTTCAGCCCATCTGCCTTCCCCACCAGGATGAAGACTTCCAGGCAGTGACACTGTATGTTCTTAGCGGCTGGGGCAAGGTGTCTGAGGGTGTCAAATGGCAGGGCCTTCTGGTCACAGTTGCAGGAATAAAGAGTAATCTATGAAGGAAAGGAGTAATTTTCTTCCAGAAATAGAAATGCAAGAGAAGGTGACTCCTGCCAGATGGAAAATTCAAGTACCCCTTTGCTCATCAGGTCTCCTCTGCTTGTCAGAGGACCAGCCGCTGTAGGGATGTACAGATCAGCATTTTCCGGCAGCATGGGACCTTGGAGCACATTAAAGAAGGTTGCACTTTGCAGTGCTGCTGTGCATATTCATACCTGTGTATCAGAGCCTCTCACAAGCAGAGCTGGCCTTACAAGGTGTTACGAAGGTGGGAATATTTCCCTTGTATGTAAAACCATATACTCTTTTATACTCTCCTCTAGATATCAGAAAACTGATCTCTCAAAGTAATTGCACTTGCCTGAGTTTTGGTAGATTTTAAAGGAGATGGGAATGTCTGAGAATGTTGCTTTTTATTTTTACATCCCCAGTGCTTTGGGGCTCATCCACAGTGAGAAGACAGAGGAGACTTGCCTGTTACCCACTCCCCAGCAGCCCTCCCCAGAGAGTACAGTGTCTTCCAGCCAGGGCTGGTCTCTCATTGCTGGGGACTTTGTCACAGCCCCTGAAAGTCTCCAGCTCTGCAGCGGGATGCTCAGGAGAAGAAAGCAATGTCTGCTGTCCAACCTGCAGGGGAATGATCTGCTCCAACCCTGTTTTGAGGCACTGGTTGGGGGCAAACCAGTGTATTACCTGCCTAACTGGGTACCTCTGCTTGGTGATCCCAAACTGCATCAAAACATCACTACCCCAGGCAGGCAATTGGTGTGGGACACCCCAGACATTCTTGCTGGCATGTTGGCGAAGCAGTGGATGTGGCTCCCAGGTGATGGGAATGTTGGCTATCATTCAGCTGGAGGGGCAAGCTGCCTTGCAGGTGCTGGATGTGACCTGGTCCCACAGCGGCTGGGGTGCTGGCTCCCATCCTGCAGGAGATGGAGCTGCCCCTCATCGACAGCCAGACCTGCAGCACGCTGCTGAGAAGCATGAACCTACTGCCGGTGTGGAGGTCCATGCTGTGTCCTGGCTTTCCTGACAGTGGAGGGTGATGTGTGCAAGGTAACAGCTCGTCTGCCCTGGCTCCTGCTGGGCAGCAGGATTGTTCTGCTTGTTACCTCCTGGGGAAAAAGAGAAGCAACAGCACTGAGAGTGCTGTCGGCACTTTGCTGAGCAAGGGCTTTACAAGGAGCTTCAAGGATAATGAAGGCAGAGGGAATCTTTTGCAGGTGGGAGTATGGATGTGGACAGGAGACTGAAGCATGATTGCCCCCTTGCCTAGACCTTCCTGGGCACTGCTAACAGCCAGACCTCCAACTCCACATGCAAGTGCCACCACCTTTGCTGAAACCAGGGGGGACCTTCAGTGGTGGGACTCCAGGCACTGGGCAAGGGACCCTGGCGTGGACAATGCTACCAGGAAGATGGAAAGAAGGAAGTTGCTTCCTCTCCCCTGATGTCCCCTTACACACACTCAAGCCGTCTGATACCTTCAGTCAAGCAATCCCACTGGCAATGGGCTGCAATAGAGGAGTTTGCTCAGTGCCAAACTCTTCTCTGCTGACTTAACAGTGTGAGTGGAGCCAGTCTTGCCCTGCCCTAGGGAAGGCTGCTCACCAGGCTGTCACTTGTGTCCTTGGGGTGTACTTGTATGAACATCTTTTTAACCAGGCCATAGCTTGGGAAACTCCTTGCCCTCTGCCATACCTAGCGTGAACATTTTCAAAGAAGTACTGCAGCTGATGTTAGTGAAATGGCTCTCATTTTCACATTCTTCATGGAAAAAGGGGGGTTTGTACAAGGAAGGGCACGTTGCCAAACTGCAAGTCAGGTCAGGGGAGTGAAACAACAGAGCTTAGATTGGTGCATTGTAGATAAAACAAGAACAGCTGAATGAGCAGGAATGGTGCCAGGCCCCTGTGACTTGGGAGAAGCAAGCAAGATTGTGTTGGCTTCTGTGGTAAATCTGGCCTGTCATGCAACACTATCAAAGGTCAGGGCTGCTGGCACAGGAGTGGGTGGCACCTTTCCTCCCCAATGGAGTTTGGACAGGGTAACTCTGGAGACGCCCTTGCATGTCTGAGGAGTAGCGGCACCTGGACTCTGGCCAGTGTGGTGTCCTGAGGGACCACTTGTGCCAGGGGATGGGGTACCCTCAAGAGAAGCACCACTGCCTGAGGCTCATCAAGCATCTTCTGTGTGGCTGTGTTCATGGACTTCATTGCCCAGCACATGTCACTGGGTAGGCATGAGTACTGGGAGGTTCTTTCCTCTCCTGCCTATTTAGCACCATAGGGATCCAAATTGACTTGCTATTGCTGCCTCCCTCTCCTCGCAGCAGTTCTGTTCAATTTCCAGCCACTGCAGCAATAACAAGGTATATTATCTTTTAATTTGGGATGTCAAAACCAAAGGTTTATACAGATAAGTCTCCCTTCAGAAACCCTGTTATGATAGCAGGTCTGACCCTTACATCCCCTGAAGGAAAAGCAGAAGGCTACTCAAGCTGCCCTCTTTCTGGCTGAATGCAGCAATCCCAGCTTGACGAGGTGTCCCTCAAGTGCTGCATACCAGCCCTGCTCTAATAAAAATCTGCTTTTAGTGCTTGCCAGCTCAAGAGCTGAACTGCTGTTGTGCTCCTGGAACAGTGTGCAAGATTGATTGGGGGTTATCTCGTCATCAAATACAACTTTGAATGTGTATAGGAAGAGGGGCACTGTATCAAGTGCAGCAGTTTTAGTGGCTTATCAGAAGTGCCTTTTATAGCTAGGCACTGGCCTAGCGACTCCCTGCCAGCCACTTGTATTTTTCTGTACAGATGATTACAGGGCTAATACAAGTTGTTAAAGAGGTGGTTATTTCTATCATAGTCATCAAAGTTGAGGTGTTGGTATTAACTAATACCCAACCTATTACAGATTTGCTAGGGATCCTTAATGACTGTGCTTTCAAAGGGGAACTGTGCAGCTAAGAAGGTGCTCCTTAATTGGGAGCAGTGCAAGGAGCAGAAGCCACATGGCTACAAAACGGGTGCATTACCCTTTGCAAAGCAGAGCTATCAGGATTCACACAGACCAAATGCCCGATAGAAGATGAAGAGAAGGCCAACATAAACGCAGTGCTTCATTAAAAATGAGCTTGGAGTAGCCATGTCAGCTCTTAGCAGGCTGAATAAATGCAAGCCCACTGCATCAGTGGGACAAATCCTGAAAGTTTGGGGATTTTTAAGTAAGACTCTGGGAAGGAAACTGTGTGCTCTCATCTGAGGCTTCTCTCAGCTATATGTCAAGCACTTTGTGTTGGCAACAACTGCAGTGCTGTAGCCCAATTGACTGACAGTGCCTGTACTGCAATACCCCATACAACCCTTTTCTCTCCCTAGCTTTGTGCCAAGCCCTCTCCTGGCACCAGTGGAGTGCAGTTCCCAAGGTACCCTGCTCTTTGGAGAAAGTGTCCACATTTGGTACCCCCAGGCTTTGGAGGATAATTACCCTGATAACAGGTAACCATAGTTTGGCTGTAGTAGCCAAACACTGAATTTTTTTCAGGCTCAGAAGCCCTGACCACCGCTGACCTGGGCACCACTCCCTGCAGCATCCCGATGACAGTGGTTGCGTTTTCCCTGCAATGCAAATCTCCAGATACGCTTGCTTGGCAGTACAGCACTGCAGGGAAAGGCAGGAAAACACAAAGTCTGTTTGTAACACAGATTCTGTACAAGCCACACTCACGAAATGTCTGTGACTGGTTAAAGAACTATTTTACCTTTTATCCTTCGGTCTGGCTGTATCGATGTCAGCTCACACAAAGAAGCTTTCAGCTCCTGCAGGAGGTAGGGGAATAAGGACTGGGCTGGCAGTGTCAAAGCTATCACTGCTGAAAGAGAGCGTCAGTCCCCACCTAGTGCTGAGCAAATTCACAGCAGTCCTCTGCTATTGGTAACTCTCTTCCCAGATGGCTTATGCCAAGGAGGAAGATGATAAAATTTACCAGGTGGAGCTAGATATCAGTTGTTAGCTTCTGGTACATGCTTGCAGGAAAGCAGACACTGGAGACTCCCAGCCTGCGGTGGGACTGAGGGGGGCTAAGCTCAGCCATGCAGGTACATGCCTTTACTATTGCTTGCTTCTAGCCTGTTCACCTGGAATATAAGTGCCAGAGGACAAAATCATCTTCATACGCTTCACCAAATTAGATGTAGAATACCAAGTGGGATATGACCATGATTATGTGTCCCTCTATTTGAATGGAAGAGAGCTGATCAGTGAGTCTGGGTGCCTTGGAGGAGTGAGGGTTACTGGGTATAGTTTCTTGTCCTTCGTTGTCATGAAGAACAGCAAATCTAGCTGGATTTTGAGAAGCCTTTGTGTTTTAAACTATGAATTTAAAGAGCTAGTGACACACCCAAACAGAGTGGGGCAGGTGGGATTGAAGGACATGTTTATATTTGTGCTGGCATCTAGTGTAGTGTGATGGGTGTCTCAAAAATATCTTTCAGCTTACATAATTCTGTGCCCCCTCTGCCTTGTCTTCAATATACCTGTTTTACTCCTATGGACCCTGGGTAGCAGAATAAGTTGAGTACTTAGCCTTGCTTAGCTGGTGCATGTCCAGATGAGTTTCCGATGTGTTAGCACAGCCAGCATCATATGCGTTGGAGACACAGCTCAAAGATTGGCTATTTCTTGGTTCAAAATTGGTTATATGGCACAACAAGCATGCAGATTACTGACTAACTGCACAGATGAGACAAAGAAATGTGGCCTGTTCTTAATACTGAACTGATAGAGGATAAATATTTCCTGCAAATATTGGCTGCCTCTGCATTCTGACAGTACTAATGGTGATGTGCTGGTAATAACGTTAATCCAGTCATGCAATTAATCTTCTAGGAATATTTGGTTGTTCATGTGGTTGTTTTTGATGAAGCCCCATCTCCTCAATTTCTCTGTACCACCCCTACATGTTTTATAGGTAATGAAAGCTGAATAGTCTCTCTGCTCAGTGTGAGACAAGACCTTCCCCATGGGCTCCAGCTGTGAGATTTGCCTGAACAAACGTATGTTCAGCCCACCCTTACATTGACTCCTTGTCTCCCTCAGGTACAGCCTGTGGGAAAGTCTTCCCAGCCCCTCTGCTGGCATAGTTGGACCAGGCCACTGTTACATTTGTTTCTGATGGCAGCAATGCTGGTGGTGGTTTTCAGCTCACCTTCGTGGGTGTCCATATGGATTCTGAAGCAGGTGACCTTTCTGTGGTGTAGAAATGCCTTTCTTCTCCATCCTGACCCCCTTAAAATAACAACTATACTTAGTGTGCCTGGGTTCCTTAAAAATCAAGTTGTTGATTTGGATTTATTAGCAGTACCATATAATCCCATCTGTTAAATTATCTCCTTTCTCATCTGAGTGTTGCAGGCTTGGGTTGAAGAAGTGTCACAATGTTAGTGGAAGAGGGAAAGATTGATACTGCTAATTAGCCTGGCTTGTATCCCAGAAACGCAAAGTGCCACTGGTTCATTGAGGGTCCGGCAGAGTATGTCGTAAAGGTAATAAAGGAGAAACTGCACTTAAACCTCTGCACTAAGAACTGTTCAGGGGAGTGATTCAATAAAATCCTGCCAGAAACATCTGTGACATGCAAGACTGTGAACTGTAAGGTTTCCAGGTCACTGATTCTTTGCAGGGCATATTTTGTCAATTAGATATCACCCCCGAACTCATGTACAGAAGGGCTGTGACTGAAGTGCTTGAAGTCTATAGGCTGCAATCTCATTTCAAAACAGCTATATCTTAAAAGTCTAGCACAAATATTTAAGGGTAAAGGGAAGGTAGAGATCATGCTACAAACAGTATAGTCAGACTTTTCCTCAAGGCAGTGTCAAAACCCCCAAGCTACTCCTTAGCCCTATACCAAGGTGTCTGCTTCTCATTGTGCATGGGCTGTCTGATAATAGTTCTCACTCGTAGTACCAGCATCTCTATTTTTATTGCCTGTTGCTGCTTGTGTGCAGCAAGCATCCCACCGAGCTCATCCCAGCCCATGATGAGTTGTGTTGCCATTTACATTGTTCAAAGCAGCCACATCTCTCCTCCCCTGCTGCCTTGGCTAAGGGGTGGAAAAAGAGTGTTAAGTCTAGGGATGCTTGAGCATATGCAGACCTATTGATTGGGTTGCTGCTGTTCTGTTGGTGTGAGAACTTGCAGTCTGGATTAAAAACAAAAGAAAGAAATTAAAACTCACACACTCTCCTGCTTGGAGGTAAAGCTATTGGAAGGGTACTCCATATGGGACACTGACCCTTTAAAAGTACAGAACATTGAGTGTTACATTAAAGATGACAGTTGAAATCCCTTAAGGGCCACCTTCATCCTCTGCAGACCTGTCTGTAGCCCTGCACAGACAAGAGCAGTCAGGCTAAGATTGCCAACGGACTGTTTTGATGCAAAATGTGACACACTCACCAATGGATGCTCAAATTCCTCTGAAATCTAACTTTTCCCTTGCCCATTGTTAAGAAGGGTACGTCTTTCAGTCTTGATGATTCCCTCTTTGCAGCTGGAGTTTGAAGGCTTTGCTGTGGAACTTATCTCAGGATGCATTTATGATGCCGTTACTTTTTATGGTGATGAAGAAAACCAGTTGAGTTAGCACTAATTGTTTCAGTCTAAAATTAGAAAACCCTGTGGAAACAAGTATGTTTTATCAACCGAATACTCTCTTGTAACATGATACTTGGTACCACTGAAAAGGCAATGTAAGGGCTTCTGCAGTAGTCTTGAGGCTTGCCCATCTGTCGTGCCCATCATGATGCCGCCAAGTGCACCACTGGCACAGGAGATCCCACATTCTGGTCCAAGGCCATGCTTTCTCCTGGGCAACCTGCTAATTGTTGCAGGGCTGGATATAGGACTATGACTCATGTTCTGCTGCAGAGCCAGCAGAGCACATGAGTCTGTGCTCCTAGATCATTCTCCACTCTGCATCTCGCTATCAAATGAGAGAGCAAAAGCCACTTTGATCTAAGTGTTACTAAAGAAGACAAATGTTCAAAGTAAGGCAGAGCAAAAGATCAGTCATCAATGAGTGACTAATTCCACTGAAATGGATATGAATTCTTTATGAATTGAACTATTTCTGCTGGAAATTCATCAATGAAAAATTTCTAACCACAGGCATTGCTTTCCCACACTTTCAGAAGGAAATATTTTTTAATTTATCACTTTAAATCTGCTTCAGTTTTATCAATATAAAAATATTTAATTTTATTGAAATAAAGTCTCTTAACTTACCTTTTTTTGAACATCTGTATTTCCAGGTGTTCCTCCTACTTGGGTGAAATGAAAGCATGTTGTAACACTGCAGCTTTTTTAAAGAAACAACTTCCAGGCAACACACTTACTTTAGCAGAGCTCGATATCTATTCTTAAGGTGAAAAGCAATCTCATGCTCAGAAGTGAAGACATTTGAATTGAATTATGGCTACCTCTTTACAGGCCTGTATGTCAACAAAGACAGAATAGAGTGATGAGGGGCTGGAGCTCTTTCCTTTACTCGAAATAAGTTGGGTGAGAAACTTGAACTGTCCTGTGTTCACCAATGACAAGTGATCTTTGGTAAGATGCTTCTATTTTTTCCCCATCTATTTCAGAGTGGTAATTTAGTTGTATGTGTTTACCAAATGCTGAATAAATATTAACCCTACAATTCTCTTGAAAAGAAATCTGGTTTCCATTGGAAAGGAGTATTTAAGTGGGGGAAAGAAGGCTGACAAATTTGGATCTGGAATTTTTCAGGGGAGAGCTGTCAGCATCCCAGAGCATTTCACTCAGTGCTTTCCAGCACAGCCTTGCCATCGGAAATTCAGATTCTTACAGGAAAGCTCCTTTGGAATAAAGTGCAAGCATCCTATACAGCTGCAGTTATGGGATTTTGAGATGCTATGCAAACTGAGTCCTCTCAATAGGAAGAAGAAAAGTCTAGCAGCTGTTCTCTACATCCTCAATCTGTATATCTAGACCATTCATTAGAGGCTTTGCTTCCACCCCTCAGTGGTGGCAAATTCTCAAAAGTGGGGTTTGTTTGTGCAACGGAGGGCATTCACAGTGTTTGAAGATTCCTTGTAATTCCACTATGAGAAAATTAGGATTTACTTTTGTGTACCTATATCATAAATGTAGTAGACTAATTCTGGCTGCTGTTGCTTACTGATGTCACTGGTTAACATTGCCTTGCAGGCACCACTTCTGCAAAAGTTCTTGCTTTAATCAGAAGGTCACCAAGACTCTAGGGTTTGGGTTTTTTAGAAATCTAGATTAGCTAAAGCCACAAGTTCTTACAGGATGACATTTCTCATTTTAGTAATACAGCTTCTTGTTCATTTCCACAGCTAATCTCTGTGGATTCTCAAATCCCAAACCAGTGCTGAGTCCAGGGAACACCATACTGGTACATTTTGAAAGTGATGGGGAGAGAGGTCCCAAAGCTCAGCTCACTTTTTTCTGTTCAGGTTAGTAGAGAGAAGCTTGCTGTGTCTAACAATGTCCACATTATCTGCAGCTATTCTTACACACCTGAGTTTATTTTTTAGGCTAATCTTACTGCATTCTGTCAAGGTAACTTTAAAACAGAATAGCTACTTGTGGCAGAGCTGCCTTCCCTGAATAAAGGAGATGAATCAAGTTAAGGGCTTTTTTCTCACTGAGAAATGAGATGACTAACTTTTGTAACCTGAAACAATCAGCCTTGTTAATTCTGTCAGTCTGATATTCCTCTTGAATCTCATTATAGAGGAGAGTCTTGATCCTGGGGGCTATTCTGCTATTGTTGCTTTCTGCTTTCATGAGTGTGTGCCAGATGCTGTGTAAGGGGATGAATAACTTTTACCTTCCAGAGTGAGGACTTTTTTGAGGGGGTAAGCCAGAGCTATTGACCCAAGATGGAGCTAGCTCTTATTTCCTTTCTTGCAGAGGAGGCAGGAAGAGAAGATTCAGGATTAACTACTACACTGATGTTGTCCTGGAAGGATGTCCCCTTAGGTAAAGAAATTAAAATCTGCTCAGTTGATCTGGTCTGAGGAGCTTTCTTCAAACATATAAGAGGATTATGCATTGAGGCAGATTCTTTCTGACCTCAGGTCCCCTTTTGTGCACTTCTTGCATGGATGAAAAGTGATAGGCAGGTGCCCCATCTCTCATTCTCCACACTTGTGGTATGTCCTCTCCATTCTGGTTGCATGCACTTACTATTGGGAGCAAAGACACAGGGTAGAGGATGGGAGAGACCTGCTTTCAGTGCCAGAGCCTTGTTTGCTCTCTGAAGTACCTCCTTAGGATCTGAGATTTCATGTATATGTTTTTCCTTCCCCCACCACTTCCAGACAAATCAGACAGATTTCTGTCCCATGTCTTTGGCCTTGCTATATCCACTGTGATGTTATCTAGGAAAACAAGGAACTTGCCTGTGAAAGTATGACAAGTTTTCTGGCTCTCTTGCAGACACCTGTGGCTTTCCCCCAGTTACTCCCCAGTGGCTGTTCAAGTGTGTTAGTGGAGCTGAGAAGGCTTGTCCTCACTGTTGGCCATGGCATGCTGCCCTGAAGCTCACTGGAGACTACTAGTGCGATGGGGCTGTCATCAGCTCTATGTGGCTGCTGACAGCCACCCACTGTGTGCAGCTGTGTGTGACCAGCATGTCCCCAGGCCACCTCTGCTCTTCTCCCCAGGCTGTGTGCTCCCCCTGCTCCTCCAGGATGGGGTGAAAACAGCTGGAGAGCTATAAATTACATTCACACCTTCTTGTCTTCTATGAAACCTGCTTTCTGCCCTTCCTCTATGATCATTGATTTTAGAAATGGAAACAGTTTGGTCTTGCTTGTAGGAGATCCATTGAAGTTAATTGGACTATCTTCTATCAGAGCTGTAGCAAAGCCAGAACTGATGCAACATATTTGTCATGGTGCAAAGCTCTTGCTCAGCAGTCATGGGAATAAGTGACTAATTAGAGAAGAGCCAGAAGGGATGTATGACTGCTGAATAAGGAGACTGTATGGCCGACTGTAAGGAGCTCCAATATGTTTGCCTTAATATACAGATCCAATAAACCCTCGCACTGGACTGTGACAGTATGAGACCATGACAGAGCCCTGAGAGAGTCAACAGAACAGGTAAAAACCAAGCAATGCCATTAAGAATGTTGAATTTGGTGTATTTGCGCCTACAGTATTTCTCAAACCAGACCTATATGCACAGATAAAACAGTGTTGACAGCAAGGCAAAATGACTGATTTTGGTACAGGTTAGCACAGGTTAAGGAATGAGAAAGGAAATCCAGTATTTGGCTAACTTGCAGTTTATAGAAGTATGTTTTATATCTGGTTCTTATTACTAGGAGTAAAAAGACTTAAAATCTAACAGAGATGACTGAGTGTCCTTAGCATCTTATTCTCTTGGTGCTTAGCAATAGATCTGTCTATAAAAAGCTTGTTGATTCTTCCTTCCTAATGGTGAGGAGGAAGAAATACATGTGGAAAAGAAGCACAGCTGACTCACACCCGCCTTCTGCAAAACTTCAGTGGCTTGTGTTTGCACAATGAAGCAGTCAGCCTTCACTCTAAGAGGTCTATATAATCCATCCCAACAGTCTTCTCAACTGAAAAACAGAGAAGCTGGGGATTTGTCTTCAAAGTCCTAACACCTTGTTTGTTTCTTTTCATGACCTATTTTGAGCTTGGACATTGCTTGTGGGATTTTTTTTCCCCTCTTCCTTTACAAATATGCTTTCAGGGTGCACTTAGAGGGCAACTTGTTCCTTCTCTGTCCTGACCCATCTGCCCTGGTCACAAGTGAGACAGGTGAAAACCATCATGGTGCATCCACACTTCAACATGCTGAACTATGTCTCTGAAATCGCCCTAGTGCAGCTAGATGTCTTGCTGGAGTACAATACTCTTGAGGCCAGTGTGTCTGCCCAGCAGCTCAGAGACATTATTTTCCTCTTCCCTATGCACTGCATCTAGATGGGGGATCATTGAAAGTGGGTCTTCTGATTTTGCGTGTTTGTCTGTTGTGAGCAGAATATACATCACAATCTCATATTTTATTCTTCTGCCCAGAGCTAACCTTAAATTTATTTCCCTAACAGATGGGAGATGAGCTAGGTGGTTGCAGCAAACACAAACGCCTGTACTTCAGAATGAAATCTGTGAAAGGAATTACTACTTCAGCCACACTGGAGGGATCACAGCCAGGATGCTTTGTGCTGGGTTTGTTTCTGTGGGAGGCCAGGACTCCTGTCAGGTAAGGCAAAATGAAAGGTGAGTGCTCTTGAAGGTGTCTGCATATGGATGCTGGTAGATCGTCTGGAGGAAGGGACTGGGGAAGACAGAGGGGAGAACAGCATATAGCAAGTGAGAGTTAAAAACTCCAACAACTTGGTGTCCCTGGAGTGCACAGTACTTATAAGAGCAATAGATGCAGTCAGTCTGTATGGGAGATAGAGACAATGTGCAGTATTGCTTGTAAGGGGGACCACAGAGTTTAATAATCTTTCTCTGAACTGCAATTTTCATGAGACCTGTGAGGAGAAGATGTTCTTCCCTTGCACTTCCCAAGTCCCATCTCTTATACCAGTGAAGAACTTCCCATTGTAGCTTGCTTGGAACTCTTTTTCATGGCACTTTTTGTCAAGATAAAGTCTGATGACTTCTATTGTTTTTATAAAACTCTTGTATTCAGAGCACTGTTACAGAACTAACTAATCTCCCTAAAGTCATGAGGCAAGAAGGTAAGAACAGCCCAGTAAATAAAAGGCAAAGTAATTCTGACTGAGGCACTGTCAAGCTAAATTGTGGGTTCTGCTCAATACCACAATCTTATGGCAGATGAATAAATTATGTGTAACACTAAAGAGCACTATTCAATCATATTTTGTCTGCAGCCTGTGCTCAGTCTTCACGCTGATAAGCAAGCCTTTAAATCAGTCTCTTCATTCCAAGCTAGGGCTGAGTTGCACTAGCAGCTGCATGTCTTGTTCTTGCACAGAGACTTTTTCTTTTTCAGCAAATCTGATCTGCAGCAGCTCTCATAGCTGCAGCAGTGTGGAGGCCAAACAAGATAACTGTGAGCCCTCTCTCTGTTGGTTCCTAGGGTGGCTCTGGTGCCCCCTTGGTTTGTAACAAGGAAAATGGACCATTTTAGTCTTTATGGTATTGTCCGCCGGGGTGTTGGCTTTGCCAGTCCAAAGAAAGCAGGAGTCTATTCAAGAGTGAGGATTTTCTTGGACTGGATAAGATTGTTGATGAAAGGTGAATTATCCTTGCCTAAGTGAGACGAGTCATGATTATAATCCCTTTGTATAAAATATCCCAAGTGCATTGAAGTTTTGTCTGGTAGAGTTTTTGAGGCAACTTAAAAAGAAAGAAAAAAAAAATCCAGGTTTCTTCCTGAAACAAGTCTCCTCTTCCTCTCCTTCCTTATGTCTTCCCCCTAAACAAAGCTTACTGGAAATTAGAATGTGAGTTTCAGAATCATAAGACTTGTATTTAACACTTCTGACTCACAAATTGAATATAATTTTTGGACAGATACTTTTCTCAGTAAAAAGCATCTTCTTGTGAAAATGCCTACCACCCCCATGTCTCCAAGGGCAGAACAGATTGGGACAATGCTGTAAACGGAACTTGCGTGTGTGTATCTAACTATAATGAACACCACACTCAGAAGTCTGCGGGATAAATTTCTCCATAGAATGTGCTAGAGAAAGACTAACATCTACTAGTGAATAACGACTGATCACCTGAAAGTGATGGGTATTTTACAAAAGGAAGAAGCCCTTGTTCTTAAACTGGGGTCGCTTTTGTGCAGGGAATTGAGGGGAACAAACCTGTTTGAGGTGTTCCGTGTGAACCCAGCTTTGTCATATTGCTTCCCTTATCAGCTTGCGCTATTCTTCTTTCCCTGAAGTTTCTTTCTTGTTGAGGCTCCTCAAGTCAAGGTGAATTTGGCTTCATAGTTTCATTGACAAATGGAGAAATCCACCACTTCAATTTGTTTAATCTGATGGGATTTGAGAGATTTTAAAGAGGCACCAGATAGCTTCAAGTCTCTTTTCCATGTTGAATAAACTGATTCTAAAGAAATGTTTCACTTTGGCTCAAACTAGTGGCACAGGGAAACTGCTGATGCAAAACATTTGTCTTACAGAACTTTATCCCTCCTCCTTCCCTGCATGTGCACATGTACAGCCAAGTATGTAATTCCCCATTTGGTGAATGGCTGTGATTGTCCCACAGCATTTCTTGAGAAAGAAGAAAGAGCTCATCCTGGACAGAGTTTTCATGTTTCTGCCCATCCTGTATTTTTTTCTATTGCTGCCAGCAGAAAATGGAGGACTTCTCCTAACAGGAATATTTTTTTTCCTGTATCCTGAATAAAGTGTGCTGCACTTATGAGCAGGAAATTAAAGTATATATTAAAGAAAAGAGCATGTTGTGGATAATGCTCCACTCTCAGGTCAGATGACCACTTGGACTCTCCTGCTTTGTGCTGCAGCTGCCAGTCTTTCTTCCTTGTGTCATTCATAGTCCCACACTGACCTAACAGAAATATTAGTACAGGTGCTGACTAAGGGAGAACTTTATTCTAAACTAAACCCAGTTAATAAAAACAGTCACCACTCATATGGTAGCCAGACCATCCCCACAGATAAGCCGGGAGCTGGCTGGAGATCTTCCATACCCTTGGATCTGACACAACTGACTGCTGACCACTGACTCTCTGAAGGCTGTAATGGCTTTCATGGATTTACTGTAGGTCAGGCAGTTTATGCAGGGAGTTGCTCAGCTCTGTACCTGTAAACCTTTCCTAGAGATGGAGGCTGTAGTATTGCAGACAGCTTTTACATATGGATTCATACAAAAGGTTCAAAGCCCTGAGGGCTCTTTGAACAAGATATGACCATTGGCTCCTTTACCTGACCTCCATATGATTGCCTTCCTATTGCAGGAAGGGCTTGGCCATACTGATTGCTTCTGAGTTTTGTATTAAACTGTCTGTAAGCATGCTCTACCTCTCCTCAGATGCTGAACAGAGCTTGCTGTGGTGAAGTGGCAGTGCACCAGAGATCTCAGCACAGGAGCAGCCATCGAAGCTGCCCACATTGCTAGCGGGGCAGGCATGCATGCAGGGTAACTGCAGAGCCACGCGGAGCTCTTGTGTGCCAGAGGCTGCAGCACTTGGTTTGCAGAAGGTGGTTGAGCTGGTTCAGTTTAGGAGCAATTCTGTGTAGAGACTGGTAACAAGTCTGAGTCTCCTAATGTCCTGGTGCAAGCGAACACAGCTTTCTGCATTTTGTCCTGGGAAGAGTGTGTGTGTACACACAGGGAAAGGGGAGGGAAGGAGGCCGGAGAGCAGAGCCAAGGGAAGAAAGACTGTTGTAGCTAGAAGCAGTGGGCTCACGTGGAGGAAGAAGGGGGCCATGAACACTAACGATGCAGGTTTCCTGTGCACTTGAGTTATGTTACTTGATCTGCTGTAGCTCTCACTCACCATACTTGGAATGAGGTATTGTTTTATGGGTTTTTATCTCCCATGTTTTAGACTGAGTTTCGCTGGGCAGGGTCAGTTACTTGTTCTCTTACGCATGTACTTAGCATAACCAGAGATGTGGTCTTGGGTGAGGCACTCTGTGTGCCTTCTTCTGCTTTTAAAGCACAGCAAACAGCATTGCCCTACTGATGTGCCTCCTGCTTATTAAGCATTTAAATGTTTCTCCACCTCTGATCCCGTGACAGTGTTGCAGAAAGACTGATAAAAAGGCTAAAGTAGTCCTGAGTTAATGGCTGACATGAGCTCTGGCAACAAATTGTAGAATGCTGTTGCTCACGGCTTTAAAAAGCAAACTGTACAGGAGGGGACGTGCTACCAGCTCTGACTGCAGTCTTGTGCTGTAGCCAGGGTGTTGGCATGCAGTGTGTGCCTTCCTCCTCTTCCCATTGGTATCCTTGCTGGTGCTCCAAGTCATCACACCACTGAGATAAAAATAGGTCCCCCAAAGTGATAAGCAACAGGAGGTAGGGCTGCTTTCTCTCCTCGGGAAAGCGCAGCACAGCCAGCGACTGGGGGCATCATTAGCACAGCAGCTCCAGGGCTGGTTAGCAGGGGCTGGAAACATGTAAGGCTCTTGCCAGCACTGGAGCGGGCTTGTCTGGGCTGAGCTGCTCATTGCTGGGTGAGCTCAAAGTCACAGCAAGCGCATGGTGCTGTAATTACCTCAACTGGGTTATCACCCTGAATGCAAAAACGATTTTAAAAATTAACCTTGTGGCTCAGCCTGCAGGGCTTTACTGCCTTCGAGACTACTGTACCTACACCTGCACTGCCATTCCCTGCTGTCCCCCACTGCAAGCACAGAGCCTGCATCCTCCTACAGTGCTGAGTACGTTCAAGTGCCCTTGTCTTGCCCTTGTGCAACTTAGACTGTGGTAGAAGAGGCTAGAAAGGCTAGCTCTCCTGGAGAAAGTGTCCCCTCCCCATAACTCAGCTTGGCTGGGCTCTCTTCCACTGTGGGTCACGCTTCCCTGTGTGTGCCCTCTGACAAGTGCTGCTGCTGTGCAGTGCTGTTCACACTGCAGCACCTTCCTCAGGAAGCATACGTTCCCCCTCTCCCTTCTGGATTTGAAGGATTTCTACCCAGCAGAAAGGCTCAGCTCTCCCTGCACTGTGCTCTCGGCATCCTGTGCAGGTACACGGAGACATGGTGTGGTGCCAGCATCCAATCTGAGCAGAAAGCTCATAAACATTGGTGTGGGAAGAAGCACACTTAAACAGAATTTAAGCTTCTCTACAGAGGGTATGACTTTAAAAACTGCTGCCTTGGGAGGCAAACAACCCTATTATGCTTGGTACTAAAGGGATATACAGTTGTCATTAGTGATCTTGTTTTCTCTCCTCCTGCTCTGTTATAACTACTCAGATACTTCCAAGTATTTCCCTGTTGATTTGGTTTCTTATTTAACAAGTGTTGAATCTGACTGCACTGTGTGTGCATGCAGCTACATGCTAACTAAGCCTGCTCTCTCCCTGTGTTTCTGGAGAATGCATAGACAAAAGCATTATATTTCATATTTCTTGTCAAGGGCTGCTCATAATATCCATTTTAAAAAAAAATTACACTTATTCCTCAGTAGTGGGTATTTGAGGTGGGTAGGCCTGTTAGCCCAGGTACTTGGCCAACCTAGTATCTGTTTATCTGTTTCCCAGACACTGATTCAAAGCACAGCTCAGAGCAAATTTGCAAGCAAGTCTGCCTTCCCCTAAAGCCTGGCAGCTCACTCCTTTATGCCGCCTAGCTTGTGTCTGCTGCCTGGGTCTCCAAGACTAAGGCAACAGGGCTACCTTGTGCCCACGTACACTTTGAGAATTTCTGCAGGCTTATACCAGCCTGCACGCTGGACCCTAAGAAATGATCCAACTGATAGGAACAGATGTTATATATATATATATATCTCTGCCCTGTGTAGAGTTAAGATTTTTAGCAGATCCATTCATTTTGGCCTTTCCAGTGGCTGCAGTAGCTCTGTTCTTGCCAGTGATATTGGGATATTCAGATTTCCAACAAGTCCAGTCATACTGGGGCAGAGGGGAAACAGGTTTAAAAAAAAAAAAAAATTTACAAAACTGTTTCCCAGTAACTTTATTGACCTGCTAGACTATCTTCAATCATGGGCAGAATGGGCAGGCTTTGTAGAAAGCTCTTATTGTCTTTTCTTAATGCTTTTATCACTGAAGTACACATTTATCCACAGAATGAACATCAGAAGTGGAGTTAGAAGAGCCCTGGGGGTTTATCTTTGCTGCTTCTTCATCAGGATATGTGGAAAGCACAGAGTGCTCTTCAGTACTCCGACTGTCTCCAAAGGGCATGGCAAAGATTACAGTAAAGCATCTGTCAATAACATCATTGCTGAACTGCCAAGACAAGTTTCATGGAATTTATGAAGAGAGCCAGAGAGGAGTGCTAGGTAACAACAAACAATCCATCTGAGGACACTCAGCCCTAGAAATTTCTCACTTCAACTTGGGCCAGTTTCAGAAAGGGTTTCCAGCCCCAGTTACGTGGCTCCGATATATGACAATCTTAAGTTAAGCTTCAGAGCCCAGGCTGTAAACTTGGTTGAAGACCTTAATCCCTGGTCAGTGTGCTGCAAAACCCAGTAGAAGAACAGCCCTCTTGGTACACTACAGAATGGTAAAAGAGACTATATAGAAATAAGCTGCAGTATTTGGACAAGCCCTTATGGACACCTGTCTATATAAGTGACATGTATCTGCAGCTGCTTTTTCAAAGTCACCTCCCCTTACTCTATAGCCACTGAGACAATGACATGAGATGCAATGATGGTACAGTACCTATTATTTGCCTTGGAGGTGGAGTGAATGACACTGAAGCATTACCATCTGGGAAAGAGGGGTAGGACTATACCAGAAACTATATTTTCCTCAATGCAGAAAGCTATGGTCTGCCTCACTTTGACCCTGCTGAGGTGCAGTCAAATCACTGAGATGCTAGTCTAGATGAACACAACCCACAGAATTGAAAGAAAGCTAAATTAAATGAAAATGAGAGCTTTAATGTTGTTTACAGGGAAGTTTAAGTTTCTAGAGGCCTATATGTCTGTGTGTGTACTGCACACCGTGCAGTTAAGTAAAAATCTAGTTGGAAGTGTGGCAAAAGCATGTCAAGGTACCTTGCTCGTCATCTCCTGTTTTAAAGGCTCTGTACATAGAGTAGGGGAAAGAGGAAGGTGAAAAAGTGGAAGAGAGAAGATGCAGGGCAGTAAAATCTACATCCATTTAAAATGGCAAGTCAAATGCCTGTTGGGATTCAAGAGGGCTTTCTGCGAGAGAATGGACATGTGAGCAATCCTGCGTGAGAACAAGAGTGATAAGAGCCTCAGCCGAGCAAGAATGCCATAAGGATGTGACCCTGAATGAGGGGGGACGTAAGAGGAAGTTCCACAAGGCAGGAAGCCTGGCAAGGCTGATGTGGCACTTTTATCCAATCATAAGAAGGTTCAAAGCGCGGGCTAAGTTGACTGTCCAATCTTGAGGACTTGTACTGCATGTTACTCACGTGTGCGGGAGAACATTATAAAAGGGCTGAATTAGTTGTAATAAACGGGCATTGCTTGATCACATTGGTTGTGTGCGTGCTCAGCTCTCCCGCAAAATGCCAACTTGTTTGCTGTACAAGATGTGTATATAAGCTCTTTTATATATAAAGAAAATAAATTTCTACCTTCACTGCACTGAAGTCTTGGGACAGAAGGAAGAATACCCATGCCTTTATGTACACAAGTGACAGGCTTTAATTTAGCTACTATCACTGAAATACTGTAGCTTCACTGGAGCAATTAGTAGCCATGAAAAATACAGAACAAGGTGTCAATGTCTGAAGGGGTAAAGAATAAAACACGCTTTACTGTACAAACCTAAAGAACCAATTCTTTTAATACCGTGAGTGGGTTTGATTCACTTCTTCCCCCTCCTGCACACAGTCATTCTGAAAAGGATTTAGAAGTACAGAGGAGCATGACAGGCATCCAGGGGTCAGTCTGAGTCTCTACTGGGAGAGACTCAACAGTCTCAACAGGCTGGAAAAGACAATGGAGAAGTGCAACAGCTTCACAGACCGCTATGAATTGCACAGAAAGGTGACTAAGGAATGCTCAGTCACTAATTTTTGCAAGGTAGGGAGCAGGGACAAGGGAAGTATCAGACAGCAACTTGAAAGCAAAATAATTAATTAGAACTTGTTGGCACAAAATGGAAAAGGAGAGGGGGGAAGTAATAGGAAAGGAGTGGGGGAAAACTCATGAAGGCTAGATCTTGCAGAGGTTTTATTGGGTGTGCTGAAGGATCTCTGACCTATGATGTTCCTTCTCTCACCACCCCCTCCCAGCTCTTCAGTGTGTTTTTTTTCTTCCCCTCTCTCATATTCTTTTTTTTTTAGCTATGTATAGTTTTAATTTATTGTGATTACAGATGTTATGAACTAGTTATACTGAAGCATTTCTCCTAGGTAGGCATCCTTGACACATTGACATCCTTGTAGACAAAAATGTGGTGGAGAAATCCACCATCAGCCTTTGGGAGTCCTGTTGGTGAGTTCTAGTGTATGTGTTCTCCAAATGCTTTCAAAATTTAGTGATGCCTCTGGAGAAAGTTTTTGGATAATAGCTATTCTGTGTTAGACCCTCATCCTCTTACATCCACACACCAGTTGTGATGGCTAATGCTGTAGAGAAGAGGTCCTATTTAACTTCTCTCTGGGTGTAGATGAGGGCATCATAGCTCTCATATAAGGGAAATAAACTGTTTTTTCCTGACACTTGAACAAGAACACTCTTTTGTTAACCTATACAGTAGTAATGCTTCCAGGCAAAGACCTTTAGGGTAATGGCATGCACTAGGAATGTTTTTTTTCATTAAGAAAAAAACTAGCACCTACCCAATTGTTTAGCATGTCAGTTAACTTGGAGTTGGTAGTGAAAGGACAGGAGAGGAGAAGGATAGAAGATGTGCTTAAGGAGCTCTTAGAGCACTTCACAGCTCTCTTACTTGAAGATTTTATTTATAAAAGAACACAAAATATTTCTAAAAGTATGTCTGTTACAGTTGAGAATAACAGTTTATATGTTTATATGCAGGACAGAAGAAAATACTATCAGAAATGAGGCCATCAGTCAAACTCTTCCCTGAATAGGGGTCTAATAGATAGCTCCCTGGAGTGTCCTCCAGCACACAGACTCACTGCTATGTAATAGCATTTGTTATGGCTGGCAGTTTTTCAAGGTTGGGTATATTAAACTAGATTCCTACATCTATTTATATGCCAACATATTGAAACAGCATGTTTTCTTTTTTACCCCTCTTTCTCTAGAGCCAGTGAACAACAGAAGTCAGTGGGTACCTGTCTCTAAACCAAATTACTTTTTCTGAGGACCCTAAAACATAGACTTGAGCTTTATGTCAACATGAGCTAGAACTTTAGGATGATGGTATGACAGGGGAGAAAGAGGATGGAAAATCCAGAGCCAGAAAGTAACTCAAAAACAATTTAGCATGCTTAACAACTGAAAGTACCTATCAGTGGAGGTGGAGTAATGGCAAAAATTCCATGTCCTGTCTCATTCCACTTTCAGTTTAAGTCCAAGAATGAACCCCTAAGTAGTCAACAATTTTTCAGGACAAATAAAGCAAACAAAATGCCTAGACTCATAAGTAGACTTGAGGCAGCCGATACTGTGCAATGAACTGAACAAATCCTTCCTGGCCAGTAGTAGGGAACTTCTTGCAGGACAGGGATGAGGTGCTGCCTGCTGCCTCGTCAGAAGGTGACTGCCTAGCAGCCACGTTACCAGCATTGAACATCTCTCAAATGTGAATAATTCCTCAGTTGTCTACCTTTCCACAGAGTAACTTGTATGACTTTATTTCTTCACTATGAGGGTGGTGATGCCCTGGCACAGGTCGCCCACGGAAGCTGTGGATGCCCCCTCCCTGGAGGTACTCAAGGCTAAGTTGGATGGGACTTTGAGCAACCTGGTCTAGTGGCAAGAGCCCATGGCAGGGGGGCTGAAACTAGATGACCTTTAAGGTCCCTTCCAATCCAAACCATTCTATGATTTTGCCTACATTTCTCAAATGGTGTTTTTACAGTGGTGGTGGTGTGCTTGGATTTGCTTCTAGCTGTGCTATGCAGTATTGTGCAGTCTCCTGTGGTTCTCCAGAGATGTGGATCTATGGTAAAGATGGTGCTCTGCTCCATTGGCCCTGCTGCTTTCATCACTCACTACTTGATGCTTGGGGTCCAAGCTGTACAACCACTTCTCTCTGAAGATGAACTGATCTGTTTGATCGAAGCTTCAAGAATGTACTTCTTTTCAAGATGCCTTTATGGGCTTTCTAGAGACTTTACATACAGATGTTCACCAGACATATGAAAAGACAACTCTCTGAAGCTCTAGTCTGGATAAAACTGACTGATATGTAAAATGCTGAAGCTGGAAACAAGGCTAAGGTGAGTTTGAGTTTTATAGGCTTATGATGACCAAGGTCTGGCCTGGCAGAATAGGAACGTAGGAGATTTTCTAATTGTTTTGTCCTCTAATTGAACACCTCGTTTTTCAGATGGACTTTTAAAATGAGTATTCCAAGGTTCTGCTCTTCAGATTGGCTCTTATCCATGATCCATGCTTTTCCATGGGGGTGATGTCCTATAAGAATTGCCCTAGTTCCTGGTGAAAGTCCATCTAAAACCTAATACTGAAGCTGAATTTAATGCTCCATGTTCTTAATTCCAGGACAAAAACCTGGAAATGCCCCCAAAAAATCCTAAGGAGGTGAGATCAGAGTTGTCACAATGCATGGGTGTCATCCTTGTAGATCAGGAAGGAATGATCCAGTCACTGAGCGTCCTGGTTCAGCTAGGATAGGGTTAAGTTTCCCCAGCAGAGAGGGGGAAGGGATCTCCAGCCGGGTTATTCATACCATGCTGACGTCAGGTCTGGTGCGGGAGCACGGAACCTTTTTGCTTTGTGGCTTTGGTGGCGGGAAGCACACGGCGGGCTTGTTCCGTAACCATTGTGGTATTTCTTTGTATATCTTTTGTCTTGTTTACTGTTATTACTGTTTATTGTTGTTATCATTGCTACTATTGTTTTTCAGATTTATTATACTGTTATATTAAATCTTCTTATTTTAACCCAGGGTTTGTGCCCTACTTGTGTCTGAGGGTGGGGGAGGGACAATGGCAACGTGATCTCCGGTCCCGGCAGGGCTTATGCCAACACACTGGGAAACCGCAAATGCCACCAGGTGAGAACCCGAGTTCTCCCGGCTTTTGCAACTTCCACATGAAAATTTGAAAATATATGCAGTGTGGTTTTTAATGACTCCATATGTACATCAGTACATGTTAGAAAACTGAGCAAGTTCATCAAGGAGAGTTAGGAAAGCTGAGAAGTACCAGTACCTTCTTTCCAAAAAACAGCAGACAAATCTGACTCTTCTGGGCAAACCTGTCATCATAAAACATGTCAGAGATGTAACTGAGGGGTTAACAATGGCAGTGCTAAACTATACCACTAAAAACCTTCTGGCACTTTCATCTGTTTCCTTTTCTTCTTCCCTTATCATGCTTAGTTAGGGTAAGAGATAACTTTCCATTCACGTGGCAACAGCACAGACTTCTAAACCATTTGTAAGCTTAACTTCAAAAGTAATGAATAATATTACCAAAATAGATTTGGACCAGTATCCCACTTTTGATTTTTTTTTTCCTTTTCTCTTTTTAATGGGCATTACAATCCCTTTTGCCTTTGCTCACATTTTGATAGCTATCCCTAGGAAATAAGATCCAATTGTAAAATATGCTGGCATTGTGACTTTGTTCTTTGCCTTGTGCTGCAGCTGCCACTGGAGAATTGTAGTCCCATTAAAATCCATTATTCAGCTTGGAGTCCTGAACTTATAGACTGAAAGAAATCTGTCTAATTGTCATTGCTAACTAATGGTGTACGAAGGATTCAGACTAACCAAAATGTTAATAGGTAAGAGAGAGCTCACCTTAATGTCAGGGTGAGAGAAACAGAGGAGCTGAACTAAGTTTCTTTCGCAGATAGACAAGGGAGTTTTACATGGCACATTTCCATGCTCCAGGAGGGATTTCTGATAATACTTGGAGCTACTTCAGCTAGCTCAGTATCTTTCCCTTCCTAGAAATACTTTTGCAATCAAACGTATTGGATACGAGGTCCTAATCATGGCATGGCTGTGCCTTGGAACAATGTGAGTCTGTCTAGGTTTCTCTTTCCCAGACTTGAACTTGCAGCATGACAACTTGCTGCGTGTGTCCAAAGCTGTGTGCTAAAGACAAGGCAGCAGGTCAAAGTGATGGGGCCAAGGGAAGGGAAGATTTTCCTACTGCCCTCCTATGCAAGGGGAAGTACCTACCCACCCTGCCTAAGGAGATATTGGCTTGATTATGTAGGACATTGCTGGGGAAGTGAAGTTGTGCAAGTATCTCCTGTATGTTGAAGGGAAAGCATAGACTGGAAACTTAAACTGTTAAAGCACTTACAGATACAAGATTCTTCAGTGTCAGGTCTCAGTTATGTGAGACTCTCAAAGTGACTTACTCCCCAGAGAATACGCATGTCCTCAGTCTTGTGAACATTGCATAGTGTCTTGCACTAAGGAGCCTGAGGCATGGGCTGCCTGTCAGAGCAGGGATTTCTTCTGCCCAGATGTTTTGCCAATTATGAGGCCTAGCATAAAGGACACAGCCAGCATAAAGATGAACCAATAACCAAATTGTATTTGATACAAAAGGGTCAGTACAGGGGTGAGCGCTGGGGGTACAAACAAGTCAGATTATACATAATTGACATCAATCCCACTGACCCCAACAATGACACCCCACAACCAACAATGGTTGGAACAAATGGTGAAATGCAGTCTGCCATAGAAGGGACAGGAGACAACTGAGTCAACAAACCAAATACATAAGACCAAGGAAGCCACATACTGAATCTTTACACAGCCCACATTTACAAAAGCCAGACCTGACTGGAGCCCAGTCCCAGGGAGGCAGGAGGTCCTTCCCCAACAGAGAACTCTGCAAAGTGCATCCACCTCAGACAGACACTGCCCCGCCTGCAAGGAGTCCCAGCTTTTATCCCCAAGTGGGACACCTGACCTTTGGTTACTTAATGCGGGACACCTGGGGCTCATTTACCCAATGGCTCTGTCTGCCAGGCCGGAGCACCCTGGAGGGAAGATTAAAGGAAAACTCACCCCCCCCTTTGTGAAGGGCTGTGGGAATCATCCATATGTCAACCTTAATTTAGGGCTTGGGGTTGAAACCCCAGCGTTTCACCAGAGTAGTCCAGTCAGTGGGCACTTGCCACTAGTGATTTGTAGTGGTTATGATGGGTGTCTTTATTTGTCTGAAGAAGGTTCCTATTTGATTACAACTATAGCAAGCTATCTTCTGGCCATGTCTGTAGTCTAACGTGTGAATTCAAAGCTGAATGACATCAGGATTTTGTGTTAAGGGGACTTTAGAACAGGAATCTTTTCTGACACTGCATTTTGAAATACTATGACTTACAGCCCTCAAGAGAAAAAGGGAAGAGTCCCATTCTGGTCTATTTTGCAGGCAGCTTCTGTGGTGGTGCTTCCCTCTATGCCACAGAATCTCCAGGTTCAGTGGTGTCAGTGACCTTCCCCTCCAGGGCTGAGGCAGCCATGAAAGGTTTTCTCTCAACTTACTCTACTCAAGAAACACATCTGGAAAGTCTATTATGATTTTCGGGTGGGGGTGTAGAAGTAGAGCCTAAAGTATGGCTGTTACAATGAAAACAAAATAAAAGCTATCTGTTCTGAAGAGAAATGGAAATTATGAGTAAGAGATATATTAGTGATCTTGAGTGCTGGTGGTTAAATGCATAAGTAGTGATCTAATTACTGTTTTCATTCTCACTATAAACCTGTAAAAAAGAGATACTAACTTAGCTGTTGCTCTCTGTATGCCCCTTTCCATTCTGCTCTACAAAACCAGAATTCCCTTTCTCATGGTCAGCCTGTGATTACTTCTATAATCTCTTTTCTACTTCTTCACTTAGTAGACAATATTGATGTTGGGTCCTGCTGTTACCACTGTTCCCCCAACCAAACCTCACCTTTGCCACATGCCTAGGGAGCTACACAATTAATTGGGCTCTAAGTATCAGCTGTTTGGAAATTAATTGCCGATTTCAACCTGTACGTTTGAAGTGGCATATCTCAGCTCAGAATAAAATTTATTAATTGAAATAGAAGTTAGAATCAACACATTTTTGCCAATGAGAAACAAGCATATTTATTCTGGTTGTATAAAATTCTGGACTTCTGGAGGTGATGCAGTCATTGAAGGCAGTTTTGGCCTCCCCTTGGTTTCTGAAGCTTCTCCCGCACAGGAAGCTGTCGAGATGCTTGAAGAAGTGATAGTCAGTGGGCGAGAGGTCTGGTGAGTGCGGTGGATGAGGCAGAGTTTCGTGGCCCAGCTTGTTCAACCATTGCAGCGTCAAAAGTGCAACATGTGGCCGCACGTTATCGTGGAGAAGGATTGGACCCTTTCTGTTGACCAGTGCTGGGCGCAGCCGTTGAAGTTTCTCATGCATTTCATTGATTTGCTGGACATACTTCGCCATCGTGATCGTTTCACCCGGATTCAGGAAGCTGTGATGGATTAAACCAGCAGCAGACCACCAGACAGCATGACCTTCTTTTGGTGCAGATTTGGCTTTGGGAAGTGCTTCAGAGCTTCATCGCGGTCCAACCACTGAGCCGATCATTGCGATTATTGTAGAGCATCCATTTCTTGTTGCACGTCACAATTGGGTTGAGAAATGGGTCGTTCTGGCTGTGAAAAAGAAGTGCTGACAACACTTCAGAACGGCCATTTCTGTGATTCTCATTCAATTCATGTGGCACCCATTTGTCGAGCTTCTTTGACTTTCCGATCATCTTCAGATGCTCAGAAACAGTTGATATGATTACCCCGAGTTCTTTTGCAAGTTTTTGAACAGTTGTGCGTGTATCTGCTTCCATCAGAGACTTCAATTCATCGTCATCAATAGCAGAAGGACGTCCACAACCTTCTTGATCTTCAAGGTCGAAATCGCAATGTTGAAATTTTTGGAACCCAAGTCAAGCCGTCTGTTTGTTAACACTTCCCTGGCCATGTACCTCACTGATGTTTCGAGCAGCTTGCGCTGCATTACGTCCAAGTTTGAACTCATAGAAGTAGATCTGTCGAAATTGCTGTTTTGACATCTGAACTTCAAACCTCCAAAATTTGTCAAAAACACAGTTTATATTGTAATTTAATTATACAGCATGAAAGTTCATAACATGAGCTTTTCAAAAATATATAATGGTACGCCAGTCGAGAAGATACTATTCCTGAAACATATACAGTGATAATCACATTACAAAATGGAAATTAATTTCCAAACAGCCTAAAGAAACCTCTCTCACTTTCTTCCTTCCCAGGCCAGGGTACAACTGGTGACATGGGCAGACAGTTTTCTCAGTGAATGACACTGCCCTGGCACCATTAAGCAAATTAGTACTTTGATGCCTCAGATCAAAGAAACGTGGAGCTGGAGAGATTTGGCCAGTCTGACACTTCTGGTTTTTGTGGAAGCAAACCATTCTGCATTTCTAGTGACTTGAGTCACATCTAATCTTCCCCCATTCCCCTTTTCCTGTCTGACCTGTGCTCCTAACTGATCTGTGAATGAAGCATGTCTGCTTGTCCACGTATCAGGCAAGTGTGTCAGGCTTCAGAAGTAGATCACAGCAATTAAGTTTCTCATATTAAAATTCATCAGACTTACAGCACCATCAACAGAGATCTGTCTGCTTTTTCATGTGCACACACACACGAGCTCTGAGAACCAGGAGCTGCCTTTTCCATTGACCTGTAGTCTCAGTCGAAACTCTTTCTGTCACAGGCTTCCCTCCCTAGAACAGTCTTGTACACTCCTGCACATTTGTGTGCCTCGGGTAAGGCAGCATTTTCCTCTTAGTTCTAGAACCTGGAAACATGAAGGCTACTGGCAAAGGTAAGACTGGTTTCAACTTTCTATAAAGCTGGTGAGAGGTAAGGAGTAAAAAGCCTATTTAAACCAAACCTAAATCAAAAGTGTCCCCACCTCCTTTTACACATGTTCTGTATTTGTGTCTCAGGAGTTAGCTTCTGTTGCAGGTAAGTGTGAACATCTGGGTATGGGGCTCTCACCAGCAATGTTAGCCATGTCAGTATTAAACATACTTTCTTCATTTAGCACATCCCTGTTTTGCTGTATTCACTTTCAATTCCTGCTACCAGAGCTGCTATGTATCATTGGAGAAATGCATATCTACCTGAAGGAGAAAAAAACAAACCAAAACCCCACCAAAACCCTCAAACCTTAGCTAACTGCAGCAGTCTCAAATACACTGGATCCTTGAACCTGTCTCTGCTATTTGTATGAGGACTTGAACTTTAGCCAGCTTGACCAACCTGCCTGTAGCATGTTCCCAGCTATTCAGCCAGAGTGACCCTCAAAGTGGAAGATTAAAAGCCTCATCAAGCTTCTACACCTTTCATGTTTCCAGCAGGCTCAGTCTCCTCTTTTTCATTGCCCCAAGAAGTACGGTGTCAGCCCTGCTTTCCTTTCAGCCCAATAAAATGGGGTGTGATGGTAGCCAGTTCTATTTATGGAACTGCTGAAAACAATGCAGACTATTTTGCAAAAACATATAATAAAATGTTAACATGCCTACAACATAGCATTTTGCATTTTGATCAGCTTTGTGGCAACTATAAATGCAAGGTGAAAGAAACATCCATGTAAACACTTTAGGAGAGGCTAATGAAATTTTAAGTTTGAACTGGAAAGGTTACTCCAAGTGATCCTGTCTGTAGGGTCACAGTGTCTGGCCTCAAGATCACTCTTCAGGGTTCAAGTAGTTTCCCATATCTATTGCTCTTTTCCTGGTTAAAGAACAGTTCTCTGTGTAAAAGGCATGTAGCATTTGTGCTTTGAAGCCATACAAATTTTCACTTTAACCAGCAGAACTTAAACCCCAACATTAAGATCTCTTCTTTCTCTAATATTAATAGGTTTGCTTAAGGAAATTCATGCAGAAACAGTTTTTTCTTTGTGATATGATTTTTTCACCTTTTTATTTTCAGAGTGCCTAGGCTTTGATCTAATTCTACTTGGAGCCACTGCAATAATATCTCCTAGTTACTCTGGCATTCACCCCAACATGTGGAACTGCACTTTGACAACTTGTTCTACTTAAAGAAATAAGCTAAAGGCTGTACTTAAAGACTTTGTAACTGAGGATGCAAGGGATTGCATCTGGGATCATTTGAGTGTTTACAATGGACCACATCTCCCTTCAAGGCTTCTGGGTAGCCTGAACTATATGTTCATTTACTATCTTCCTTTTCTGACACCTTTTATTGAAAGAAGGTGACCAAATTCCCTTCAGCTGTGGGGTGTGGGAGGCAGGGAGGGAAGCAACACTGATTAGTGCCTGCATGACAGGGCCAAGTGGCAGCAGGGCCATTGAGAGCAGCTCTTGTCACCCAAGGCTTCTTCAGTAGAAGTGGTTTGGACTCAGCAGCTTGTGACTTCCAGCATCATGGCTGTATCTGAGAGGATACTTCTATCAATACTTCCTTTAAAACCCTTTTTTCCTTAAGCCTTTGTCTCTTGACACTTGTTTTGCTCTGTGTCTTGAATAATTTGAGCAGATGCTGCTCTGAGTACCAAAGCTGCCTTGTGCCACACAGACATCAGGATCTTTGGGTACAGAAATATTTACGAGAATGGCTTAATGCCTTTCTAGTTCTTATTGCCCCCTGCTTTCCTCCTCCCACATATGTAGGCAAGAGAACTGGTTATTGAAGTAATCACACTAAAGAGGCATTCCTGTAGAATATGATAACAATTTGGCTGTTGCAATAGGCTTCACCTCTTCAGCCTGGGTAGGGAGTGATACTGCGTATGCCACTGGAGATGCACCTCTTTAAAGACCTCAGAGAAATCTTGGCATCTACTAATATCTTTGAGTATCAAATGGCTTGGGTTAAAATGTCCCTGGTAATAAGTGGAGGGGCTGCGTCCCAAACTACTTGACTAAAATTGCAGGGTTTTTTTTCTTCTCCCCACCAGCAAACTTACTTGGCCAAAAAAAATCTTTTAATATGCTCTCCAGCAGCAGGTTCCTGACTCTACATTTCAAAACTGATGAATCTGTGAGATATAGAGGTTTCAAAATCCTTAAAGAGTTGTATCAGCAGCTAACGCAAAGGGAGCTGGAAGGTAGCAGACAATGTAAGTAAGGCTCTGGGTCTTTCCCTGCCTATGCCACAAAGCAATCTTCTTGTTAAAATAGTATTGAGGTTACAGGCAGGGACATTTGTAATGTTTATTTGCTGAATGTGCTTCCACTAAAGCTGTTGTCTGAGACCACTTCAAGAATTCTTCTGTGCTCTGATGTATCCAAAACTGCAGCAAGCTAATTCAGTGCTCACCCCAGGCACTTCACGCTAGGTCATAGTCCTCGTATCTCTGCAGTTCACGCTGTGACTGAGCCAAATACACAAACGTCCCTGAGGAATGACTGTTTGTTTAAACTTGGTTTTGGATTGGCTTGCTTTTGTTTAAAACAGATGCTTATTGGGAGGAATGATTGTTCTCAGCATGTTAGTGACCTCTGATTAATTAATAACCACTGTCTGGAACCTGACACTATAAACAGGAAGCAGAACACCAAACAGTTTAATCCATCTGTGATAACTTTTGCTGGAGAGCTTGGCTGCTCTTACTAGAGGGTTGTGCTTTTTCCCGTGGCACACAGAAGGGATAGAGGGAGCTTGTGATAAAAATGTTCCTATGGCATGGTCCAGAGTGCCACTGAAAGGGGGGAAATAGGGGATGTGTTGTACCTCTCAGCCCTTAAAACTCTCAGTAGGTTTTTCTGAACCAGGGCTACCAATGACAAGCTTTTAATGGACTATCTTTTGTTACACCTTTTTATCTCTAGACTCATCCAGTTTCTGAAGAAAGTAAATACTGTTCTTTTCTAGTTTTGTTTCTTTCCTTTCTCATGAAAACACTTCTTGTGATCAGTGAAAACTGGAGATGGTGGGATACAGGTTATTTATGCACTCTTTAATTTGCTGTTACTGGAGACAGTTGGGAACACTTTAGTGAACTAATTTTGGAAAATGAAGAGTTACTGTAATGAAAACACTTCATAAATATAATTTTGACTATATTAAAAAAAAAAAAAAAAAAAAAAAAGTGAGGAAATGCTTCTTACCTGCAGAATGTGACTTCCTGTAAAAAAATCTGTGGAGAGCTACTTACCCAGGACATGTTGCCAGCCTGTACACATCTGGGACATCAAGATTCAAGTCCTTCTTCAACTAGTATAAGTTGAGGTCTTTATTTTTTTAGCATGTGTGGGCAACTTCTGTTCTTTTGAAGGGAAAATTAGAGCAAAGCATTCCCAGATCTTTCCAATACAGATGCTTCAATCCCACCAGCAGGCTGTTGTGGAACCTTTGGTGGACATGGCTGTCCAGAACAACTCTGGTGCTTGTTTAGTGTTGAGGCATATCAGTTCACCCAGCTGTGACCAGTTTTCTTTAACAACAAAAAAACCCCACACCCAGAAAAATCCTCACTAACAATGAGGAAATAATTCCAGAGAAATGTGGATTTCCAGTGGTGGATCCATTCCCTGGGCTGGGGCCTGCAACAAGTATAGGCTTGCTGGTGGACCCATGCAGGAAGCCCAGGAGGGGTGAAAGTGGTCGGTCAACCCTGGTGTCCTGATCCTGGCATACAGCCTGCAGTATGAGGATCAACATTTCTGTGGAGGCTTTCTAATTGATGAAAAATGGCCCTGGGAAAGCTTGTCCTCTGCCCCCCACCCTGCCCCAAACTGCTGATGTCTGTATGATGTCTCTGGATCCCCATTATGTACTTATTGTTCTCAATTAGGCTGAGGTGCCACGTGTTTCTGTTGAACACTCATCTCTGTTGTACGTAGGCACTCATGACTGTGGCATAGGTCTTGAATGTTTCATCAAACTAGTATATACAGCCCAGATCTGTAGCTTCAATGTAAGCTCTGTCAGTGTTGGGGTCTGGTTCCTAAGAAGGCGAGCAACTGACTCACCTCTGGATGCCTTTTGTTAATCATAACAACAGCAAATCTTTGGAGGTACTAATCAAAGTTCTCTGTCAGCACTGCAAAAGAAGCACAGATACCTCAACTGGGATTCCCAAAAGTGTCCCTGGATGTAAGGCTATAAATTCTGATCATGAGCGGAGCTTGACAGCAAATGTTACAAGGGAACTTTGGACTCTTCCTGTTGTCTGAAATAGGGGGCTTTTTAGACTGAAAAATGTGTTTGTTTTCTTTGCTCGGTGCTCAGACAGAAAAGTTCTGGGGAAAAAAGTGCGTGTTGCCAAATGTGAAGGATGACACTTGTGTAAGCTGTGCACACCTACTGTAGCTTTGGTGGGTTTCCTTTCAGAAATGACCTGGCACTCCTGGAGCTGCAGAAACCCATTGAACCGGGCACTGTTTAGAGCCCCACCATATTCAGCTGTGCTGGGGTTAATGGTTATAAGGCTTTGACATGGGACACAGTGTTTAGTAAGTGTGTGGGAAGGTGGATGGGAGCAAAATGAACAGTGACCCTTCAGGGAGGCTTGCTTCCTATTACCTGGTTAAAATACATCATGAAAGCTAGGAATACTTCTGCTGTTGTCAACAGGCTTTGAATCAGGCCTTCCAAGCAGACTTGCCTGTGGCTTTAAGGTATAAGTGTAGGCTAGACGTGATCTAAAGAATAGTAAAGATCACCTATTCTACCTGTCTTCCCAACCTGTCACAGCTGTAGTATGACCATTAAAGTTAATGAGCCAAAAATAAGCATTCGTGTCCCACAAGCTGTTCTTATTTTTTTCTTCATAAAGATTGGTATGCCCAGCACTAATATGATACGCACCTCTATGCAGGTAGCAAAGTAATCTCTGAGTTAGCACGGGCTGAAATGTAAAGAAAAAGCTTTTAAGTTGCCTGTACCCTTTGTCTAAACCACAGAATATTCTTCTTCTGCAGCAAAATATTCCTTCAGTATATAATTTAGATTTTATACAATAAAGTGCAAACTTGGTTGCATATAACAAACTGGATGGAATAACTCGGGGCAGGACTTGGGGGAAAGAAAGGGGGAGAACTGAATACAAATGTTTAGCAGTGGAGAAATGTGATCTAAATAGAGCTGCTGCACAAGAACAGAGCGTGTGAGTAAGGAGGTTATATAAGCATATGGATCTTGCCATGTCCTGTTAATAGTATCCACTAAGAAAATGCCACAGTCCTCCCAAGGAACCACCTAACTACGTGCACTGATGATGGGAGGCTTCTGCACTCAAGGAGTGAGGTACTGGAGCAAACTGGCCTGAGGAAGGTGTCTTCCCTAAACCCTCTGAATCTGTGCCTCTTTGGAGGGTCTGGAGGGTCTCCTCTCTCATCTTCTTAGAAATAGCCCTCAAAAGATATTTGCTTTGACTGTGCTGTGGTATTAGGAGAAAGCCAGATTTGACTCATTAAAACAGCACTCTCAGGCATCTGGTGAGTACAGCAAGGGAACATATACATTATTAAAGCTCCATCTCATCTGTTTTGCAGTCTCATTATGGGATATTTGGAAGGAAGGGGAAATGAAGCAATGAGTTGAGGCAAAAAAAGCAGGGGGCTGACAGAAGTGAGAGCAGGAAAGCTGTACCTGGTGTCGATGGGAATTTGCTTTTCCACACAGGCAGTTCTGTGGCAGCAACTTGCTTACCAGGCAGCGGGGAGGAAGCAAGCACTGTCGCAAGATGCTTAACAGCAGGATGGGAAGAGACGGGAGCTGGCAGTAAGTACGGGTTACTCATATGAAAGAACACCTATGACCTATCGAGGGCAGTGACAACTCAGACTGAGGGCAGTGCTGGGAGACCCTAAATGTTGCCTGCAGTATGTGAAACTTTTTCCAGGTAGGAGCCAGGCTGCCTTTTCTGTCGGAAAGCTGCTACTTTGGGAAAGGCAAAGCCAAAGAGGAGGCTAAGCAAAGGGGAATGAACTTGAGGGAGATGAGATTACTCTCACGGTGTCTCAATACCTGGGGCCTCTGGCCCATGTCACACCTGCTGCTCAGTAGCAAGGTCACCTCCTGGTGACAGTGTCTCCTTGGGACAGCTCAGTGGCTAGGCAGTTGAAGATGATGTTCCTCCCACCTTCAAACTGAAGACAGCTGTACCATCCCCTGATTCAAAATAGCCACTGATCCCTCTGCCAGGAGATTTGGGGTACATTTGCCTGAATGCAGCTGGTGCAAAACTTGTCTGCATCCCATCAGACTGGGCCCTAGCCAAATTCTAGCACAGATAGTGGCAAGGAAGCACCCTACTAGCTGGATGGAGGTTAACCTAAGAAAGCTGGCAAGGTGATGACAGACTTGGGGATGCTGACAGAAGGTTTGCGAGTGCTTGTCTGTGCCCTGCAAGAAGTTGCCTTTGCTGTCTCTTAGGGGCTTGCCCCAACCCTTCTGGTCTTTTGATGACCCCTCCGAGAGACAAGGGAGAGGTATGGAGACTATAGGGCATACACACTTTTGACTGGGGACTGCAACCCAGTTACTGCTGTGGCTCATGGTCTTGGTTTCCTCTGCCAACTGCATATCTCCAGCTTCAGAAAGCACCGCTCCAAGCTGCACTGACTGCAAAAGCCAAGGTGGCTCCATACAACTGTCTGGGGAGAGACTTCTTTTCCTGAGGCATGTGAAATATTGTTTTGTGTAATACTGGATAGCATACATGCAAAGGGAAGTAATCCCCATGCTGGGGTCTGCCCCCAAAAGTGCACTGAAGGGCTACCAGGAGCAGTTACAGGGCTGTGACTCCGCAGCCTCCCTGACTCTGTTGCTTTTCCCAGAGGAAGAACTGGCTGCCAGGCTCCAACAAGCAGAGATCTCTCTCCTCTCCCATGAGGCCTATGCGAGCTACTGGGGACAAAATACCGAAGAGACCAACATCTGCAGGAGAGCTGTGGGGACAGCCTTTTTCATGGTATTTAACTGACAGGGTGGGAATGCTGCCCTGCACACAAACAGGACCCAAAGCCATGCCATCCCCTAGCTTCCTAGATTTGGATGGTTTTGATGTTGCTAATAGGTAGTTACACTTTGCTTTCTCATTCTCTCCCCTTCCTCTTTTCTTTCTCTCTTTTAGGGAGACTCTGGGTGGCTGCTGATCTGTCAGATTGATGGGCATTACAAGCTAGTTGGTATTGCAAGCTGGGGCCATGAAAAGTGCTGTTCAGAGTCACCAGTAGTCTACAGCAGTGTTTCTGCCTACTGGATTTCATCAGTTGCAAACCAAAACGTTTGATTAACTTGAACAGGAACTTTTCAGGTTTTTGTGTATTTTTCCTCAATAAAAGAGTTGTGGTGTAGACTGGCTAAATGTTTATGATTCAGGTCACATTCCTGCACACCCTTCCTCTTTGGAAGTTCAAACTTGAGCACTCAGCTTCAGAAACCCTCTTTTTAATGCAGCAAAGCTTGTGGTGCTGTAGTGCTGATATAAATTCTATTCCTGAAAGGTGCCTAGGAAATACTATCCTTCTGTGTTTGGGTGAATGTTTAGTGTCAAGTCCTTTACACAGATGGTACTCATCTGTCAAAATAAAATTGGTACCCTCTGTTCATCTCAGATAACCTGATTTACCAGGGGAAGGTGCTGCTGCAGCAGCAGGGATAGCAAAGATGGACTGCTTCAGCAGCAGCGTTACTTTGCTGAAAAGGAAGTGATCTGGAATTTGGTGTAATGGCTCATCCATTGTAAATATACCTTCACATTTCAGAGAGATTTATCTACGCCGAGCTCTTAGCCTTGTCTCTCATATTAGAAAGGTCATACTGACACAGTTCCATTTGCCAGAAGCTTGCTTTATTGTTAGAAAGGAAAGGGTTCAAATATACTTTTTTGAGGAAGGGAAAAGTGGTGTCTGACTTATCTAAAGCTTTCTATGAGCTGGTAGCTAAAAACTAGACCTGGAAGCAAAGCATATTTGTGAAGAAGGGTGTTAATGCTCAGCCCTATCAGCATTTATCAGTGAATTACAAGCCAGGAAACGTCTGCCTCCATCTATGTCCTCTGGTTTCAGCACTATTGTGCACTACATACTCATCTGTCCTTTAAACAGACAATAGCAGGCTCTTTTCCTTCTCTGTGCTGTATACAGGAGTCCACTTAAATATGGAAATACACAGGAGTGTTTGTGATGAGACAACTTCATGGCTATTGTCTAGCTAAGTGAACTTGGCAACAAAAATGGCTGAACTACAGCCTTCCCTTACACCAGGTCATTCAGGTACAATAGTTTAATAAATCAAAACTTGATTTACCAAATGCTAGTGTCTTCGTTGCTTAAAAGAACACCCTCTCTTTTATATTCCCATCCCATGATTCTTTTGGAAAGAAAACCTTATATTCTAGTACAATTCAGAAAGCATCAGTCAATCTTTACAAAAATAATAGTCCTCCTGAACTAGCAGAGCTGTAAATTGCAGTATTTTGTCAGGCTGCTGTTACTGATGACTGACTCGTCATGTTATAACTAACTTTAAAAAACTGCTCTGCCATCATGACAGCAAATATGTTGTGGGTTTTGGCTCAAAGATGTGATTTCCCCAGTGTGTCTTCAGCTGTGCAACCAGAGCAGCTTAGGGTTTGTAATTCAGTTCTGTAAGACCAAGGAAGCTTCCTATTGTGAAAATGTGTCAGGCATTAGGTGAATGACATACTCACTGAGATCTTCAAAGATGTGGAGGTAGGACAGGTCACCATGCCTACTTTTGGTGGCAGGGAGCTAGGGATAAGGAAGCCTGTTTCCAGGACTCCTGACCTGTCAGTAACCACTTCTTACATCCAAAATGAGGATGTGCTGCCCAGTGAAGTGACAGCCTCATCCTAGGCATGGTCCTGCCCATGCCTTGGCAGACTGGCAGAGCTACAGGGGGAAACCAGGCTCTAAGCCACATTTCTGACATCAGGAACTCCTGGCCTGCCATGTGGAATTTCATACCTTAAATTTCACTGGGAGAAGAGTGTTAGGAAAGCTTTTGGCAAAGCTGAAGAGAAGCAATTAACATTCACCTGATCATTTTTTCTTTACTGACCTAGAAATGGGCAGCCAGGTACTAAGAGCCGGTAACTACTGGCTGGGTAAGGAAAGTGTCACCATATAAAATAACTTTGACTTCCTTTGCAGAGCTAGAATTGAAATGAATGCATAGTCAGTATCTGTTGTTTATGCTGTCCCTCGAGATCTGCTGCATGGTCTCCTTTTGGACCATCTGTTTGATGCAGAGACATTCAGTAAGAGGAGAGCCCCAGCCCAGTGTGAGATGCAGCACTTTGAACAGAGGTGTTTTCTCTCTCCACCTTTTTACAAGCAAGTCTGGCTCTTATATTATAAATATAACCCCCTGGGGGAAAGGAAACAGCAAAACCAAGAATTATTTGCACCTTCTGAAGGCAGAAGCACTGAGATACTGAAGAAGAAGGCACAGATGGTGGGGGAAAGTAGAGTTGCATAATTAGAGCGTGACAATTCCTGAAAGTGTAGACCCTAACAAGTTCTGTTCTCTAGTTCTAGACTTGTTTGAAGCAAAAACAGATCATAAATTAATCTACACAGCATTGCTTTTTGGGGGAATAGCTTCGTTCTCCGGGATGGTGGCTTTACTACACTGCAAATGTAATTCCTGATTCTTCCCCTCAGAAATACCTTGTGCACAAATCCCACAGGACTGACATCTTTTCTGCTTAAAGTGCACACAATAAGTGTATGTTGCACCAGTTGTAACTCTGCTGTGCCCTTTGACCCTATTGCCAACACAGAAATTCAAAATGAGTATGAAGTTCTCCTGACCACCAACCTCTCCATCAGCCCAAGCTGCAGTTCCAGGTAACTTGGCGTTTTTGTTCCGTGGGCTCTGGGGTTTGTGTACAAAGACCTGGAGGGAGAGGGAGGGCTCCTGCCTGGCACTAGCTGAAAGTGCCTGAACGCTGTGGGTGAGTTTTTTACGGCACAAGAAATGGGACTATGAAATCCCAAATAGACTTCTCATTAAAATTTGTAAGTAGTCAGAAACACAGCATGTCCTGATGCTTTGAGAAATGTCCTTCCATTAGCAGTTACTGCATGAAGTTGATTGTCCTATCAAAGAGGCGTGTTCTGCTTAATTGCAATGGAGATGTTATCCTGGCTCAGTGTTCTCACTTCATGGATTATTTTTCTGTTTGCTTAGAAGTAGTTTAGCAAGAAACCACAAGCTGCTGATTGTACAAGCAATTGTTTTTTTTTTTAATTTTAGCAAGTGCTGGTTTAAGATGAGTGACAAGATGTTTTGTCTGTTTTTTTTAAGAAAAAACACAAAAGAAAAAAAGTTTTGATTACTTCCCAGAATAGTTCATGCTTAATATTTGGGATCAGATTTCTTCCTTTTAATGCTCTAAGTAGCCTGTTGTATTTATATATGGGCTGAAAGAAGAATCTGTAACATCTGACATAACTAAAACTTATAAACTAAAAAGCAGATCAGTATATCCTTGAAGCAAAACAGCCTGAGCTGACTCAAAGATGTGTTTTAGCATCCATATTTCCTCGCGAGAGGCAGTTCTTTATGTGTATGTTTTCTCTGGATACAGAATGAATGTCCCCAGACACAAATAAGGATCGGTTGCTATTTTACATCTCAAGATATATACAGGATTTGATCTATGCTTGCTGTACTCTCTGCTCTCCCTTTGTTCAGTGGCACCATTTATATAATTGCTGATTTTCTGATTAAAGTGCAGGAGTACAAGCTGAAAGTTGACACAAGACAGCTAACGCTTTTTAATTGCCTTTAGCTCAACTCTAGCTATAGCACATCTCTTTGAACACAGCTGACTTGCAAGAAAGTCTGGGAGAGAAATGATGCACTTTTTATTTATGCTTTTTCTCTGGCAAAATTGCTCTGTGAATTTTTATCTCTTAATGGTTTCTCTGACACCTTTTAAAACTGTTTAACTTTTTACCAAGAGACTATTTTATATGAGACTTAGGCCAGTAAACCATTTCTGTGATCTGGGAAGTGCTATCCTTCCTTCGCAGAGCAATCCATTTTGAAATTAGCTGGGCCTGCCTGCTCAAGAAGAACTCACAGTTGCTTGGCACCTAGTCCTGAATGGACCTATTAAATGCCATACTTCTGTAAAAAAAAAAGCAGCAAAAATCTATTGCTGACTAGCAGGTCCTGAAATTCATGTGTATCAAGGGTAGCATAAATAGTTACAGTGTGTGATTTTTGAGAGAAAAGTGGTCTCTGGCTTAGTAAATACTAACTTCTATCCAGTCTATCGGAAAAGGTGATTATATAAGGTGGAAGTCAGCTGGGGCTTCAGCAGAGCTGGAAGGAACTGGCTTCTCTTCCGTTCAAAATACCTTTTAAAATTGACAGCACTTAGTGATATGGTTGTTAATTGACTTGCCCTGTATTAAGCTATGTCCAGCTTTGTTGTCCTCCCATGTTGTTCCAAAGCTTGGTCTGAAGCTCCAGGTTCTTTCTCTCCCTTGTCCAAGGCATCTCCTAGAAATGCTATCACCCTATATCACACCACTGATGTACAAGGGAGGTCCAGTCTATCTATGACAGTTTAAATGGGACTTTGCTGATGCCTCTGACAAGCAAAGTGGAGTTGTGCTAGATGTTAGCACTTCAACTCTCCTGGAAATCAGCATGTTATGGATAACTGTCTGCCCACTATGGCAAATTGTAATGGCAGGCTCCTGGCAAGTGATGCGCTGCTTTCCACCATTTTCAGATAAATGTTTCCAGCATGAACACTAAAGTATATTTAACTTGCATTTGTATATGAGGTTTAGTACTTAGAGGGGTACAGGAGATCTGGGACACCATAAGGTATGGTGAATAATCGCAAAAAAGAGACACGAGTGTGTGCCATAGGCAGAGAATGGGGACTTGTATGTGTAGGCATGACAGCAGGAGCACACCATGCTCTAAAATCGTGACAGTCTCCATGTTTAGAGTTGCAAGCAAGAGAGTAGGTTCCAGAAGGGGAGGGCACAGAAGTTTTATTTGGGAGTGAGAGCTTTTTAGCCCTAGCAGTAGGTTGGAGAGTAGAACTAGGTCCTGAAGACTTGCAGTTGGTCATCAATGAAGATAGACAATGATAGGTGTCCCAGGGTCCCTAACCATTGCTATTTCCTCCCTTTGTTACCCTGACCAGGGAGAGGAATACTAATTAATGGCAATTGCAGATTGTGCTCAAACTGGGTTTCAGATCTTTGTGATACAGAACTACTCTAAACACTCATGTCAGCACTCAGCCCCAGTCCTTATGGCAAACTACATTTCTGCTGTGCTGTGTCCCTAGGACACATTCCCCATCATACATGAAGGTACCACCAACAGACACTGGAAGGAACTGGAAGTGCTCAGGAAACTGGTGCCAGGGCCTTTTCTTTGCTGTGGGCACTGTTGGCATTGTGCAGGTTGGAAAATTTGCTTACACTGTCGTGGGTGTAGCACTGCTTGGGACATCTGATAATGAAACCAATTGGGAGGGAGCTATTCTCATTTTCTGATCAGGGAAAGTAAACAGTTCAATGGGGGTAGTTTGAGCTGAATTCCTGAGTAAGTGTCCCAACAGTTTCTCAGGAAATACAGTTCCTGTGAAAAGCCAGAGGAGCACCTTACTCTACCACTCCCCTCTCTAGCTCAGCTGGAATTCAGTACATTTTCTTCACCAAAGCACTAAATTTAGCAAAAGCATGTGCTGCAGCCTACTCCACCCTTGTCGCTTCCTGGGAGATCTGCTCAGAGGTGATCTGACTGGCAATACCAGCATAGTCCAGTACAAGTTAGAAGTCTGGGGACTGCTGAGTGCTTTGTTCAGCTATCTCAGCCTTTCAGGGTGGTGGGGCAGAAGAAAGGATGCACCCACCTGGCTTGCAAGAGGCAAAGCAGAGCTGACGTTTTAAATGATGCAGCAGACTCAAATTTATCAGGTATTTCTCAGAGTAGAAAACCATGATTTAGCTGCTAGAGGGTTCTTCTTTGCCTTTGTTTTTCTAAGCTAATTTTTCTTTATTCCTGACCTGTGACAGCTGAAACAGTCTTCATGGGAGAGAGGAGATGAGAGTGTGCATGCACATTGCAAGGAGCTGGGGAATAGCTGTCAGGCCAGCTTGTTGTGTGAAGGATGCTGTACAGTTTGAGTTCAACATAGACCACCCTTGTCCTGTGGTTCCCACATGAGGCTGGGAATACAAGAATGTCCTCACTTTTTTTATTTTCCCTTCAGCTATTCCATCCTGTTTGACCAAAGGCAAGTGAGCTGCAGGTTTCCTTAAAGCTGAGGTTTTTATTTCTCAGAGTTACAAGAAACAGTGAGAGACTCTTTATGGGTGGATGCCACGTTACTAACATACATGGCAGGCTGCACACTGCAATGTGCCTGTACCTCTGGGGTACAGAATAAAACCCTGCCAGTTCCTACTGTCCTCTATCTGCTCTTGCTGCTCTGTTTCCAGCTGATGAAATCTGCTCCTTGCTTCTAGGTGCTGCTGGGTGTTGAAAGAATCTGTGAGGCACAGGAAGGAATGTCGCTGGTGGCATGGTGTGCTGTAACTTTAGACATCTCCATTTCCTCTTCAGAGCAGTTTCACTCGCAAATAGTGCCAGGTGACAGCATGCTTGTCATTGCCATGGTCTGTAGACTTCTGTCGACTGGCTGGATTGGGTGGTCACAGATGCTCAGCACATTGGGTCACAGCCCTAATTTTGAAGATGCATGCTCAGGTCATTGATACTTATCTTTCGGCTTCCTGTAGATATTTCCTCACTTTCCTTCTCTGCTGCCACCACGTGGTCATGTCCCGGTGTTCATTTGAGGTTTGTATTAATCTTTGAGAAGAACATGCTCCATCCCTGATTGTATTGCAGTTTTTAACTGTACACATGTTTCATCATTTGCTGTCAAATTCAGCTGGGAGGAATTTGACACATTAACAAAACAAAAAGAGAGAATCTCTGTCATGTTCTTCTTTCCCATCTTTCTGCTGAACGACTTCCAAAGGGTGTGCGTTTTTCACAGAGCAACTGAGTGTGCATAACAAGTTACAAATCTCAGACAGAGGTTTCACAGACATCTCAGTCAAAATCCAGGCTCAAGCCTGAGAAAATTTTTTCCAAAGGGCTGTTTATGGAGGCAATTATATGCAGAAGGATCTGTGTCGCCAAGGGTTGATTGACTGTCTTTTATTTACCATAAATTCAGCTCTGAAAATTGCACTTAGGATCCAACAGCATTGATGCACTTCCGGAAATACTACTTTGAGAGCAAAACTCTATTAAAACTGCCAGAACGGAGTTCTGGAGAAGACAGACCAGTGAAGATGTCTGGTGTAGCTCATACAGTTTAATGGCGGAACAGCACCGGTGCACTGTTGCAGCAGTGCAACCTAGATCCTGTTCACCTCGGGGCTTACTCAAGCCAGAGCCAAGTGAATAACCATATTTGAAATTGGACACAGACAAGGATGATCTAATTTTAGATCAAACTATAACTTATTTTCCTATATTTCTCCATCGATAACCTTCAAATTAAATTAATCATTTATAATCTGCTGCTATACAAAAAAACATCATATAAATGCAGCTCCATTAGAAGTGGTAGCATTATGCTGGGGCACGTCCTGTAACCTTAGCTTTTGTGAGGTTAACTTGTTTCAGTTTTACACATAAGCAAAACACTCAGCAAGTCCTTACTTTGCGTAGTGATAGGGTATCAGAATGGAAAAGAACAGTACTTTTTCTCTCAGCAAAGAAATGTTGAAAGCCGAGCAGGGTGAGGGGGTGAGAGTGATCATCTTCTCTGTCCCCTTTCAGTCCAGGATGCAGTTCAGGGGTAGTTGTTGGAAGTAAACACCTGAGAGTGCTTTCATCTCATTTTGTATCAGAGAACATCCTTGTGAATGGCTGGAGCGGTCTCATTTGATCACTTTACAGTCTTGCTGGGGGAAAACAGTTTAAGTGAGACACAGACTTGAATGCATCAAATGCAGTTCCAGGTATATGGAAAGGTGTGCTGAGTCCAGCTGTCCACAGTGATATGTCAGCTGTCAGGACAGATCACAGCTGGATTCAGTCCTTGATATTAACCACATAGCAGGATGTTCAGTGTGGTTACAGTATCTAAAAGAATAACTAAATCTCATGAGGTTTTATCCATTACAATAGCTCTGACAGAGCAAGTTTAGCCCCAGGGCTGTGAAGTCCCGCTGCCAGTATGAAAGAGAATTGCTATTCAGCCTCGGAGAATCAAGAATGACTCTTTCCATTTTCGCTCGCTTTCTCCCTCTACTGGCCGACAGAATAAAATCGTAAAGCATTCGTAGTTCTGGTCTTCAGAGAAGATACGAGTTCGGAGAATCTAGAATTCAGCAAAACTTCCAGTTCTGACTAATCTTGAAGGTGAAACTGATGAGCAAAAAAAGACCTACCCAAGCTTTCCTTGCTGTTCCGGGGCTAACCCTGGCTTCAGCCCTGGGCTGGCATCTCTCACAGGAATGCTCTAAAAAGGCCTATGTCCACGAGTGCCTTAGACAGAAAATGCCCTGAGAGGGAGCCTGGTGCATCTGGCTGCCTGGGGGCCAGTAACCATTATCACCCCAGAACTGCAGAATCACTGAGGTGTGAAGGCACCTCTGGAGGTCTCCAGTCCAACCCTTTCTCAGAGCAGGGTCAACCTGAGCAGGTTGCCAAGGGCTGTGTCTAGTCAGGTTTTGAATATCTCCAAGGATGGGGACTCCACAACTCCTCTGGGGAGCCTGTTCCAGTATCTGACCACACTCACAATAAAAAAGCTTTTTCTTATATTTAATTGGAATTTCCTGTATTTCAGTTCATGCCCATTGCTTCTCATCCTCCCAGTGGACACCACTGAGAAATGCCTGGCTCTGTCTTCTTTACTCCCTCCTATCAGGTGTTGATACAGATGGATAGGGTCCCACTGAGTCTTCTCTTCTCCAGGTTGTACTGGTGCATGGGGTTGTTCCTCCTCAGGTGCAGGACTTTGAACTTCCCCTTGTTGAACTTCATGAGGTTCCTGTAAGACCCTTTCTCCAGACTGCTGAGGTCCCTCTGGATGGCAGCATGACCCTCTGGCATATCAACCACTCCTCTCAACTTTGGATCATCTGAGGGTTTGCTCTGCTTTCTTGTTCAGGTCATTAATGAAGATATTAAGAAGTATTGGTCCCACTATAAACCCCTGGGGTCTGCTGCTAGGGACTGGCCTCCAGCTGGAGGGGAAAAAGAAAAAACACATCTTTTTTAGAAGCTGTGTGTTGTCCCACGTAGTACACAGATCAAGGACAAGAGTTTGCTCTTGGTTTCCATGCGTGTGATGAGGTGCATTTATGAAGCTGCACAACAAGGATGGAGCCTGTTGAGTGACAAACAGCCCCATTGCCTTCCATCTGAGAGGAAAATTTGGCCAAAGGATAAAGCTTCTAACCTGGCTGGTGTGGAAGATCCTGATGAACTCTTTCATGAGCTGTTTTCCTCAGATCTTGAGATCTCACTATGCAATGAACTGGTAACATTGCTTGGCAACACACCACAGCCTTTACTAGATGTGTGCATCCCTGTAATCTGTATCATACTTGTTCCCTCTGTTCCTGGGAATACAACCTGCATTGTTGTCTTCCTTTTAGAAGTTTTTGAGAATGATAACAGGAAACTTTGCAAATATGCAGTATTGGTGTTAAATGTTTTTACACCCCAGAGTTTTACACTTTTCCTTCTATATTGCCTACTGGTTTATATTTTCCGAAAAGCAATTGCTGAGTATAAAATTAGATGATATAGCAACAAACACTTTTTTAAAGTTTGCTTCTGCTGAAAGAAAGCCTGTCCAGCTGCATTAAGAGAAATATGACCCTCTTAAAGCTGCTCACCTCCCTGACAGAAGAAAGCTATATTCTATTCTGGCTTAGACAATTTAGTAGCAGCCATTTCAAAAACAGCCTTCAGCATCTTAAAAGAAAACATGCTTTTGACAAGGCTGTTTAAAAAAAAAAAAAAAAAAGCGACCCTCATAAAAAGCATGAGTAATAAAAGGTATTCTCTTAAAACAGCTGGTAAAATAATGGGAGGTGTACTGGATTAAAGTTAAATTTTGCTATCTCTTTGATTACTGGCACTTCAATGAATAGGTTTTTCTCTCTCTCCTGGTCTGTATGGGAGTTATTTGGAGCAGACCTCCTTTAGATTTAGTACACTCTTTAGACTGACAGTGAGAAAAGCCATCTTTAACCATCTCTTTCACCCTCAGGAGAGCTCTTCGTCTTTCTTCCCAGCTTCGTCTAAGTTTTTCATCTATGGCAGACTAGTTTTTCACAGCTTTTGTTCTGAGAGACTTAGAAGTATCTTGTGTATTGCAGTAAGATGCATTTCTTATAGGACTTCTTAAAATCTTCCATATAGCATGTTTACCCCACTATTGTAAACAGTTTTGAAGATGTAACCTACAATACCTTTGGAAAAGTTTTATATGGCTATTTTAATACAGTATTTAGTAGTCTTTACCTCTCCTTTTCCCCAAACTGCAGTTTTTCAAAGGATATTAACCCTACCTCCATAGATCACAGAGAAACCCATATACTAAGTAGGAATATCCCATTAAGTCAAAATAATTGTTTAGGATTGCCATTATTTTCCCCATTACAATACTTGTTCATCCAAAGTTTTCTTTTACATTTCTGCAGAGGTTTTTGGGGACACCGCTCAATCATCACCTTGTGTTGCAGATGAAAGTATTAACACAGTAATGATTTAACAGGAAATCTAGATTTATTTATAACTAACAGCACTTGATCATTACAAAATAATTCAGAAAATGTTATAAAAATAGCAACTTCTCTACAGATTTTAAGATTACAAGATTCACACTAATTTACTTCATGGTATCTTAAATCTATGCATATGTATATGCGCATACGCAAACACAAAACATACAAACACACACAGAGACAAAAGTATTCAGATCCAGTAGAATGAAGTATGTACCCACACACCAGTAAGCAGAGAAAGAGTGGGTGAAAGAGAAGCTAGCTCAAAGTAAAATATTCCCCCTCTTCAGTTTAGAGTAAATACTCACAATGCCTTGGCACTCCTCAATGCGCAATAATTGAGACTCAAGCGGGTTGAGTTCAGCTTAGCCTTCCATCAGCTCTGACAGCTGACACCTTAAGGGTTTTGATACCTGAGAGGTGTTCCCCAGCTCAGGGGAGATGCTGGTCACAGGCCCGCTGCAAAAGGCATGACTATTTCTTACCTGTATAAGAGATTTTAAAAAACTGTTTTCCTGTCATAGGGCTGGTGTGTTTCCACTATACTTTCTTCCCAAGAGATCCAAGGGTGTAACTAACTGTACTAGAAAAGAAGATTTGGCATTTTTTTGGAATACCCAGGTGCTGACTTTGCTGGGAAGAGTGATGAAAACCTCCCTGTTACATGTTCATTCTGGAAAGCATTGCATCCAAGTGTTGCAGACACGGGAAATACACTCCCACGTATAGGATTTAGGAAGCCATTCCAATCAACTCAGCAATAACCACTGCCTTCTCTCCTTTCTGTTTCTAGAGGTACAACTCTTTCAGTCCATCAAACATGCTGTCTGGCATGAGTGCTTTGTACTTCTTCAGGGTAAAAATAACCACTAATCACCCCACTTTTGTAGTCTTTTGTTTGATAAGTGATTCTCTGTGACAGGTTCATGCTTTCAGTTACTGTGAAAATGTCATAAGTGAACAACTGTCCGTAAACTTACTCGATGGTTCCTTTGGATTTAGATGCTTTCAGATGATCCATTTTCCTAGAAAGGCAGAGCATCTCTTTTTTAAAACAAACAAACAAACAAACGTCCCATAATAGTTTCCAAAGTCTTTCAGGAGTACAAGGTAGTTGCACCCTCAAGTCTGTTGTATACATTTCTGTGACAGCTGGAGTTAGCTCTGGTACGTGAACACTTCTAACACATATGTAACAAGAGGTATTGTGGGTTGTAAAATACCTCTGCATCCTAGATTTTAAAGTGCTGTTACATTGCTTCACAGCATCAGCTTTGACTTCATTATTGGTAGCAAAGTGGTGAATGAGGTCTTTGAGCATTTTAATTTGAAGTCTTGTTTACAATTTTTTCAATCCTAATGGAATCATAATTCTACAATATGCAAAAAAGGGGCCTGCCCAAGTAGTGGCAACTCAGTCTTCCATCTCATTTAGCTGAAGAGCTCAGCTTAGGTATATTTAGACAGAGCTGCTACCGCTGCTGTGATTGTCTGAAAAGTGATCATCCCAACCTGCTGTTGTGCATCTGCATCTGAAACTGTAATTCTGTTTCTCTTCAAATTTAGTTGTGCCTTCCAAGGGACAAAGCTGTGAGAGCCCTGCTCCTGCCTGTCATTTTTCAAGACTTTAGTTTGGTCTTGGTTTCTTGGAAAAGATCACTTGCCCTTCTGGCAATATCATGTTTGTAATACATTTTCTTTGGCAGTTATGCATTTAACCTTTCTCAGAACCATTGCTATTATAAATATATGGTGCTTTTCAAATATACAGTAAAAATCACCCTATAAAACATGATTTATTAACCATGTGTGGAGGTCCAATATTTTATAATCGTATTTTACTCTCTAGTTATCCAGAATTATTCTTATCTGGGCAAGAACAGCACTCAGCTGCATACGACACACTTTGGGGCATGAGGGTCAACACTTGCTCTGAGTAACTCAGAGACCAAAAATCTGCCAGGCACAGGAATGGAAAACTAGTTCCTCCTAAGAAAGCAAAGGCAAAGACCTTCTGAACATTGTTACTTTTAAGGTACAAAAGAAGAGTGCCAGCTACCGGATGGCGTCTGTATAACCAGACTCTGGTAGGGAAGATAATAATGGGGACAAGAGTGACCTGTAAACAGGATGGGGTGGCTTGGTTGTGCACCAGACGCTGCACATCTGGAGGGCTGTGTGGCTTTTCTGGGAAGCAGTGTGATGACCTGGGTAAAACACAGAGCTGGGCACATGGTCACCAGACCCTGCCTAAATGAATATTTCTCAGAGAGAAGGAAGCACATTCAATGCAGAGTGGTTTTAAGTCTGGTTTCCAAAAACAGCTTGTCCAAGTACAGCATTTTTCTCTGTCCATGTTTGCTGTCACTTTACCAGCTACTCCCTCATCATCTGTCAAATCATTTACCAATTTAACCAGATCTGATTGTGGGAGGGTGGTGCAGAGGATATGAAGTTGCTGCAGACTTTGAAGACTGGGTCACTGGATGACATAATGATAGTACCGCTGATAGATCCAAATGAGTGCCACCACTGAGGGAAAGGTGTACATTTTGCTACGAGTCATTAGCGGCTGATACATCAGCTGTACAGCCCAGCTCAAACCACCCCCAGCAGATGTAGCTCCTAGCCCACCGAGGAAGGAAGGAAAGACTAGAAGAATAGCAGGAAAAAGGAGGGAGCAAAGGGTGCTGTGAGGGATGTTAGGAGCTATGACAGGGTTAGAAAGAACATATGGGAAGAGAAAGGAATAGAAATTCCATGACTGAATGGAGAACGCAGCTTCATTAGTTGTGTTCTCACAGAGGTGCTTGCTGTTTGCGTCAGTGGCCCTTGGGGAGCCATTTCAGCTGACAGAAGTTGCTATGGTTCCAGAAGAAAGGAAGAGGACCAAATAATTTAGATTTATTTTATATTTGTCCTAATCCACATTCTGGCATCTGCAAATCTAGGTTTCACTTTAGGCTGCTTTTCCTGCCTTCATTTTCCTTTTATGAAGGTCTGCAGAGTAACAGACACCCCTCACTTGCTGTCAGTAATTTTCAGAGCACTTTCCTCTTGCTTCTTTGCACTGAAATGTCACTATGTCCGTTTTTTGGTATCTCTGCTACCTTCTGTCATTTTCCACCAGGCTTTTTTTGTGTGCGTGTTTGTTTCTTTTTTCTGTCTCTCCTCTCTTTTTCTATATTCTGTTGTTCCTTCATTTCACACTTGCCTTTTTTCCACCTCTTGTCTTCCTGTCATCTTCCACTTCCATTTTGAAATGCCTCTCTGCTCCTACAACTAGAAAGGCAGGTCCAACTAGATCAGGCTGCCAAAGTGACTTTTGAATTTCTCTAAGGATGGAGGGTCTCCAACATGTCCGGGCAACCTGCTCCAGTATCTCACCATCTTCATGATGGTGTTTTTCTATCTTACATCTAAGCAGAACTTCCCATGTCACAACTTCATCCACTGCATCTCATCCTGTCACCATACACCTCCAAGAAGAGTCTGGCTCTGGCATATCTATATCCTCCAACCAGATAGTTGCAGTCAGCACTGAACCTTCTTTTCTTCAGGACGCACAGACAGAGCTTGCTCAGCCTCTCCAGCACCCTGACCATCTTGGTAGCCTTGCATTGGACTTACTAGGTATGGCTATGATTTTCTTGCAATGGGGACACCAAAACAGGACACAGTATCTATATGTGGTCTCACAGAGGGGAAGGATCACATCCCCTGCAAAACTCCTGTATCGCAGCCCAGAAGCCGGTTGTCTGCCTTTGCTGCAAAGATGCACTGCTGGCTCGTGGTTAGTTTGTCCACAAGAGCCCCAGGGCCTTTCCTGCAGAGCTGCTTCTCAGATGCTCCAGGCCATGCTGGTGCACAGGGTTACACCTGCCCAGGTGTAGGACCTTTTGTTGAACTTCATGTGGTTCCTGATGGCCCATTTCTCCAGCCTGCACAAGTCCCTCTGAATGGCAGCCCTGCTCTCCTGCAGGGACTGTGCTGCCACTAGTAACTGATCAGCAGCTCGATTTTGGACCAGGTATCTTACCTTTCATCACAGTGGCCCAAACAATTTTCCATTCAACTTATGGTATGCTTATGGAGGCCATATCTTACTAGTTTTGCTCTAAGGCTGCTACAGAGGACCATGTTGAAAGCTTTACTGCAGTCAAGGAAACAGCATCAGCTACATCCACAGAAGCCAGACACTGCATCATAGACAGCAATCATAGACATTGTCAGGCTTCGGTAAGTCCATGCTGGCTGTTCCTAATCACCTTTCAAAGTACAGAGGTTGGCTGACTGATCTGTCCATCCCTGGACTATCCTTCCTGCCCTTCTTGATGATGAGTGTGACACTTGTCTTCTTTCAATCACTAGGAACCTCTCTGATCACTAGACATTTGACGGTGATGGAGTAGACTCCTAAAGATACTGGCCACCTCCCTCCTCATTCTGGGAAGCTGATCTTCCTTTTCTTCTCTTTTACCCATTTTCTGCCTCCATTTTTTTGTTGTTTTGCTATTTAAAATACTATTCTGGGTTTTTTTTCCTCCTGCATCTACACAACTTCCCCCTCTAATTTCACATTTTCTCTTTTTTTTTTTTTTTTTTT